>NW_028227268.1:87505598-88213098 GCF_978045245.1 Mus caroli | reverse complement strand
CTGGGCAAATTCCCTCCATGTGTGAAACAAGAAAAGAAGCCAACATTCTGGGGGATGGCGTTAGCCCCGAGTTGCATCACTCCCTCCACCCCCTTCGCAACAGACCTTAACATTACTCTGTGATTACTTAGCCTCATCCTTCCCAAATGTGCATCAAATTAAGGAGTTATTAGGGCATGGCAGGACATGTTTATGGGGAAGAATTTCTTTTAAAGTCACAGCTCAGCCTGAACTCACTTTATTAGTGTTTATACAAAGCATGTAGCCAGCTCCATTGCAATCCATGTTTATGTTCTTGCTGCAATCATTGTCTTCCTTGGGCTGTTCCTTCCTCTTTTCTTAAAGGGATCAGTGCACTTATGCTACATGTTCATAAGATGTGTGCTGTGAGACTGGTCAGACCTGCATGGTTGCCTTTTCCACAAGTACAACCACAAGTCTCACAAATAGCCGCAGGCTTGGAAATAGTCAGAGCCCCAAGTGGACTGGATGTTGGTACACACTTGTAATTACAGCATTTAGGAGGCTGAGGCAGGTGGATCGCAAGTTTGATGCAAGCCCAGGCTACATGGTGTGTTCAGAGATCATTCAGGTGACATAAAAGGACCCTGTCTCAAAATATCAGACAACAACAACAACAAAACAAAGACATGATGAACATCTTATGCTCCTTGTGCAGGAGGCAGATTTTATAGGTTTGCGTTAGACCGTTCCCAGTGTCTACTTGTTTTACTGGTAAATATTAGTAGCATCCTCATTGACTTACAAAAGCGTTCAACTTGGATAACAAACACTGTATTTAAAGACATCTTCAAGTGTAACTTAGTTAGAATGGTTAGTATCCAGGCTGGAGGAGATGGCTTGGTGCTTGCTGCTCTTCCAGAGGACCTGAATTCAGTTCTAACCACCTGTAACTCCAGGTCCAGGGCATCTGGCACCCTCTTCTGACACAGAGGGTACCTGTATGCATGTGGCATTCACTCTCTTTCACATATAATGCACACAAATAAAAATAATAAAAACAAATCTTTTTAAAAAAGTTGTATTTAAGAGCTCAGGTTCAGATGATTCCACCATTCAGTAGACACTTGATGTTTGTTTGTTGGTTGGTTTGTACCTTTCATGTGCCAGCTGTTGTGCTGAACCCTGGGGGTTCAGATATAAGCAAAATATGGCCCTGACCCAGGAAGGCAGAGTTTATTAATTTAGCTAAAATTATGGGAAGCTACTAAAATTTCCTGACCAGAGATTTCAATACATATTCTGCCACTCAGGATTTTCTTTCTTTTTTAAAAAAATTTTTATTAGATATTTTCTTCATTTACCTTTCAAATGCTATCCCAAAAGTACCCATACCCTCCCCCCCCCTGCTCCCCTACCCACCCACTCCCACTTCTTGGCCCTGGCGTTCCCCTGTACTGGGGCATATAAAGTTTGCTAGACCAAGGGGCCCCTCTTCCCAATGATGGCCAACTAGGCCATCTTCTGCTACATATGCCACTAGAGACACGTGCTCTCCTTCAGCTCTTGGGTACTTTCTCTAGCGCCTACATGTCTCTCAGGATATTCATACTTTATTGCTTAGTTCTTATACCCTGACTCCCTGGATATAGATGCTGCTGTGTTTCTTACCAGCTTGTGACCCTACACAAGAGCTTTAGTTTCCCTGGACCTCCACTTGTTCATTCATTAAATGGGAAGACCTCATGGACTTCATAAGTTGGAAGGATGGGAGTCAGTCAGTACACATCAACACTTGTGTGTTGAGTATTCACTAAGCGGAAAGTTACTTGGGTTCCCCTGTGGCTGGCTGCAGCCTTTGTACCTCTATTGACTGGACCCATAGAGCCTTTCAAATATTAAATCTGTTGAAGAAAGCAGCATAGTCCAGAGGCAGTAAGTATTACACATTGTGACCTTAGCATCACTCTCTATTGTTTGTTTTTAAAGATGAGGGGAAAACTTTTCCAGATTCACATCTGAGCTAGGGAGGAAGAAAGGCCATGGATACCTAAGTCGTCAGCTTGTCTTTGCCTTGCCAAGTGTATCATTCAGCACAGACCAAGCGGTGCTGCAGGAACAAGCAATTCTAAATGTACCAGCAGCAGAATAGGAAGCTGTAATACACTGTTTCCTATTAGCGTAGTGTAGTGCGCTCGGTCCTGGTGTGTAGGGGGTGTGGCTCATGTTCAAACAGTCACTCAGGATCCCGGGCTCTTTCCATCTTGGGAAACCACCGTTTTCACACATGGTCTCTGCTTGACGGAACGAGAAGTTCAAGGGGAAGACAAAGTACGGCTGTTCAGGGTGTTTTATGACCTCGCCTGGAAATGCTGTGTATTGATTCCATTCCCAGTCTTTTAATCAGACAAATGGTCCCACTTAGATGCAAAGAGTGTAAGAAGTTTCTGATTGTGGTTTGCTGAGGTTAGGGGAACAGATAGCAGTGTCGGCCATAACATGCTCCCTTTATTTCTTACCAGTTTCCAAAGGCAGACCCCAAATACTTCTGGAATTTGGGGACGTTGTCTCCCATCATTTGAAGAGCCATTTTGTCACAAGCTCACACAGGCTGTGTGGTGATGGGTTTTGAGGGACAGACCTTCTAGGGAGACTTTGTAAGGACCTCGGACATCAGGCCATGACAAAGAAGGACATACTAAGTGAGATCTTTGGACTGGTAGGCATCAACCCCTCAAGAAAAAAGTAAATAGCCTTACTCATTTTACTAAGGCTTTGGGAAAGGTTGTGCTTTTGAGACCGAGGGTTGGAATGTTCTGGGTTTGTCACAGGGACGGAGAAGTAACATTCTCCCCCCACCCCCTGGGATGTGCCTGGGATGGACCAGGAGGTTGACAGCAGGGCAGTAGGTTAGACCAGGTGTCTCTTCAGTGTTAATGAGGTGCCAAGCAAGGTCTCACCATCACCTGGTATCTTTTACATGTGCTGACATTTTTTCCTGGATGATCAATAGGGACCATGAGGCGGTCAGAGGACAAACTGTAGGACACTCTGTGTTAACTCTGGGTCTTTGTGGCCACCACAAGCTAGTGCTAACAGACACACTGAAAAGAGAATTGCTGGAAATGCTCCAGCTGTCCTATTTGCTTACCTCTCTCTCTCTCTCTCTCTCTCTCTCTCTCTCTCTCTCTCTCTCTCTCTCTCTCTCACACACACACACACACACACACACACACTTTAAAAGAAGATTAGGAAACAAGTTTCTGAATGGATAAGACTAATGGATAATGGATAAGTTACTTGCCTGAAATCACATCATCATTTGGTAAGACTGGAGTTTCAGGGCCTGCTTTCGGTGAAAGGTCAAACTCACATCCCTGTAAGAACCGAGTAAATAATCCAAGTGAGGAAAGCATGTCAGCTGAACACATGTGCCATTGGTTTCTGATAGTGTGGCACACTGGAGTCACCTGGAAAGAGGAAACATCCATCAGATTTGCCTGAGGACATACCTGTGAGATATCTTCTTAACTGATGATTGAGGTAGGAAGGCTCAGTGCACTGTGGGCGGTGTTACCCCTAGTCAGGTGGGCGTGGGCTGTATAAGAAAAGTAGCTGGACAAGCCAGCAGTCCGTGTGCCTCCGTGGTTTCTGCCATGACTTCTCGTTAACACTGGACTGTGATCTGGAACTAGAAGGCAAACAAACCTTTTCCTCCCCAAGTTGGTCTTGTTATGGTAAGCAAATAGGACGGTTCGTGCATTTCAAGCACTTAACGTTTTCAGTGTGTCTCTTAGCTGATTGTCTGAGCTTCTGTGGGTAGTAGGGGAAGGAAGACAGACCAGACAACTCTAGAATTGTCCATAATGTTCAGAATCAACAGTTAGTTTACACATGTGCGAAATCACAGAGATACCTAGATAGAACGGGTGAGCAGGTGAGCATACACTCACGAGAAGCCAGAGCTTCTTTGGTTCCCCAGCAACGCAGTTGCTGTGGCCCATTCGTGCCCTTTTGTCTGAGAGCATGTAGCTGAAGCCGAGGGCACGGCTGCTCCCACTGCAAGGGAGGAGGGCAGGACTGCTCCCACTGCAAGGAAGGAGACATCCTGCCCATTCTGCCACCTCACAGAGCCTCCTTCCTATGACCCCAGCCAGGTGTCCAGGTTGCCCCTTCTGTTTGGCTGGTTCTTCCCCTTGCAGGTAGCTCTGAGCACAGGGCTGGCTGCAGCCTTCTGCAGGTGTAAAATTAGATATGCTAGCATACTGCCAAGTCAGAAATTTAGCCCAGGGAGGCTCCGTTCCCAAACAACTGTGGTAGTGTGAAGCCAGGGTTTTTTTTTTTTTTTTAAATCAGATTCAGCCATCTCTTTCCAGAATATGTGTATGTTTTTTAAACCTGTGTTTGGTTATGTAAGGATGAGAACGAAGTGCAGAATTCAGAGAACCCTTGAACGATGCCTCCTCGTGGAGGAGCAGGTGTGAGAGAACCCTGTGAGGGATCCATGGGAAGACACACGGCTGCCTGGGACTCGCTAACGTGGGGATAGATGGTTCCGGAATGCATGCTGGTTCTTCTCTGTCCTAAGGGTAGGTGGCAGAGAGCACGAGGTCATTGGGCTGGGAGAATGTCACACAGGAACATCGGATGACTTGCCTCGGTCTTAAGAGCTGATTCTGGGCTCTTCTCATGTCTTGGGCTGATGGCCCAATTCACACCCTCAATGGCTTCTCTCTATCTTTTAATTTTAGCTAGGGCTAGGAAGGGTCTTAGGTCAGGTGAACTACTTTGTTTTGTTTGTTTGTTTGTTTGTTTGTTTATGATTTGGGGAAAGCTTGGGACATTGTCTATATCATACTTGCTGTGACCATGTCTGTGGGGCACAATATATGTATAGTAAATAAAGGCGGGATGGGACTCATCTTCCCCAAAGCCTTCTTTAGATGACAAAGACAATTTACTCTTTTCTGATCGTCGATCTTGAGGAGGGTGATGACCATCAACACGCACATGTACTATAGAGTTGCTGCAGAAAATGTTAAATAAGGAGAAGCAAAAATATGAGCTATATTGTTGTTTTTTATTAATTATTTTATTCATTTACGTTTCAAATGATATCCCCCTTTCCAGTTACCCCTCCACCAACCCCCATCCCACTCCCCCTCTTTCCTCTCCCCCTTGCCTCTATGAAGACACTTCTCCACCCATTCACCCACTCCTGCCTCTCCCCTCTGGCTTCCCCCTATGCTGGGCCATCAAGCCTCCCTGCCCTCCCATTGATGTCAGATAAGGCCATCCTCTGCCACATATGTATCTGGAGTCTTGGATCCCTCCTTGTACACTCTTTGGTTGGTGGTTTAGTCCCTGGGAGCTCTGGGTGGTCCAGTTACAACTAACTACATAGTGTTCTTCTTATGGGGTTGCAACCCCTTTCAGCTCCTTCAGTCCTTCCTCTAGTTCTTCCATTGGGGTCCCTTTAAGAAAAGACCATCACCACCAGCAAACTGTCCTTTGCCTCACACCCCTGAGATAATACGTACAGTACCCATTTCCCTGAGAGTTCTCAGGAGGCCTTGTGTCATCCAAGGTGTCCAGGACGAAATGTGGAGAGTGTCCTCTTTGGTCCTCTGGGAGCTGAGTCAGGCAGGCAGGAAGCAGGCAGAGCCTGTGAGGTGGGAGGGAAAATGCTGAGGAGCTGAAATGAATGGTGCAGAGGCTCAGCCATCTAGGAGGTCAGGAGGTCAGGGGAGGAAGAGGTTGGGTAGACTGCAGGTGGCATGGGACGGGGTTAGGGTGGGGGTGGAGGTCTCTTGAACATTGGGAGGACTGGTTTTTGGAGCTGTTGTGACAAACACCTGTGTGCATGCAAAGAACAGACATTTTTGCTCTCAGCCTGTGGAGAATAGAAACCGGAAATGCGGGTGGTGGCAGGCCATACTTAAGACTCTCTCTTTGCTTCCTCCTGGCTTTCAGTGGCCATTGGCAGCCCTCGGCACTCTGTGGCTGGTGGCTATATGACTGTCCTCTCTGTGTCTGCCTTCATATGGCATGTAATTATCCCTGTGTCTCTGCTCCTTCACATTTTAAGGGCAATAATCACACTGTGCAGGAGCGGATCCCAGTGAACTCATTCGAATCTGATCACGTCTAGGAAAAAGTCTGCTTTAAATACGATTGCGTTCACATTAGCAAGGGGTTCAGGGCTTCAACATAGATTTGTGGGCACATAATTCTACCCTTAACACAGCGGTAGGGTTGGGGTGCTGAGAGGACATTGAAGGCTTTCAAGACTGGGAAATAACAGAAACATATGTGCGGGCAAAGTGCCTAGCGGAGTGGCAGGATCTAGTGGGGTCTCCGTAAATGTCTGCAGGTTGGAGGAAGGAAGAACCAAGGGAGGTGGAGTATGACGGGGATGAGACCCACCTGGGTGAGGTGCCATTGAGCTGTGAGGCTAAGCACACATTTGTAGGAGGTTAACTGGGTTGTACAGGGCAGAATTGCTATAAGGGAAGATGGCTGATGGCTGCCGAGTCAGTCACTCCCTTGCTGATGCCTTCTGTAGTTCTGATGGCAGAAGGCCACAGTCAGCCCATTCGATGCTGGCTGCTTGAGTCAACTCATGAGATGCTGGCTGCCCTTCTCCTCTGAGCTTCTCTGCCTCAGCCATCCCTTGGGGCCCTTTTGTTTATGCTCCTCTACCTGGAACCTTCTCCCCTCAGCCTCTCCCCTCAACTGGTTTCTTTCCTTCTGCTCTCAGACATGCTATCTCTATTCAGGAGAGGTCACTACAGCTGCCCCAGACAAGGCAGCACCCCCACTTCCTTGCACCCCACTTTTATTCTGCACACCATCTCTGAAGCTATTGTCTGGTTACTTACTTACCTCAATCCCCAGTCCGGTTGTCTATTTACAGTCTCCAATAGCATTTGCCCCCTCCTGCTGCCTAAAAGTCTTCCCTCAACGGTGGCAGCTCCCAACAGTACCCATTAGTCGCCTCAAAGTTGTGTGGGCCTCTGCTTCAGTGACTGACACAGCTGCAATCCTGATGTTGCTTGAGGCAATGGACTCTTTCTACTCCGGTGGCTTCGTTGTTGGTAGATGGCTTCCTTTGTGATCTGTCAGACTGAAGGCCTGAGGTTGTCCCCGGTTCCTGTATCCAGCCGCATGATGCTAAGGCTGACCCCAGTCCTTTCCATGTGGTATTCTTTAACATGGCCACTTGCTTCATTACAGGTGGAAAGAGTTCCTGAGTGACTTGTTCATGAAATGCCATAAAGCGTGTAGAAAGAACATCCCATTGCCTTCCCTGTATTGTACTGGCTGGAAGCATGTCAGTTGGGCTACCCACCTGAAAGAGAAAGAAAGGCTGCCACCTTAGCCACCAGCTTTAGGTCCGTCCTCCATATTCTCCAAGATAATTAAAGTTTCTGATTTTTTTTAAAAAATGTGTATTACTTTTTTATGTGTTTTATGTGTTTTGCCTGCATGTATGTCTCCATGAGGCTGTCAGATTACCCCAGAACTGGAGTTATAGACCATTGTGAGCCTCCATGTGGTTGCTGGGAATTGAACCTGGATCCTCTGGACAAGCAGTCAGTGCTCTTAACCACAGGGCCCTCTCTTCAGCCCCAAGAGTTAAAGTTTCCTCGAAAAAAATGTTTTGTTCTTTGTTCTTCTAGCCTTAGCCACAAATATGGTGTCAGATACAAAGTAGGTGATTTATAAAGACTTGTTATAGGAAGGGGGAAGAGAGGAGGTGAGGAGTCAGGAAGGGAGATGGGAGTCAAGTGAGGCAAGGGTGGAGGAAGGAAGGAAGGAAGGAAGGAAGGAAGGAAGGAAGGAAGGAAGGAAGGAAGGAAGGAAGTTATGTAAAGAGAAATGTTCTCCTTCACATCCTGCTTGAACAGCCAAAAAAAAAAAAAAAAAAAAAGTCTGCTTGCCTAAGGCACTGCCTCTGGCCTTCCATATTTGTAGTTTCTTCTTCCCAGATCTTTTTATTCTCTCTCACCTATCCCCATGCCAACCTGGCTATGCCCAGCTCATGTTTGAGGTCTCAGTTAAAATGCCACTTTTCTTTGGGATCCTCCCCTCACCCATAGCTCCACCGCCTTCCCTTCACACTCCATTATAAGGGTTTGTTTATGCCTCTGGCAGAGTAGAGACTGGGGTCTATAAGCTATGGTCCCAGGGCCTCTTTGACATATTTTTCTTAATAAAGTTTTATTGGCAGACAGCCACACCTGCCTCTTACTCGGTCGTTCAAGTCTGTGGCAATTTTCATACTGCAGAGAAAAGCTGGATAGTTAAGATGGGGAAGTATGACTGGCAGGGCCTGGAGAGATGTCTCAATGGTTAGAAACACTGGCTGCTCTGCCAGGGACCAGGGTTTGATTCCCAGCACCCAGGTGGCAGCGCACAACCATCTGTGACTCCAATCCAAAGAGGGGCATCCAGTGTCCTCTTCTGGCCTAAGCTAGCACAATCATGTATGTGTTGCCCAGACATATATACAGTCAAAACACTTATATGCATAAAGAAGACAGGCAGACAGACAGACACACAGGAAAGAAGAAAACATGACAGGCAAAATCTAAAAGTATTTGTTCCCTGGGCCTGTTGTGTGCATGAATTGTGGTGAAGACTTTACCATACTTCTTGGCAGTCACTCCTTTAATTGTCCCTCATAAACCAGTCTCTTTAAGGACAAGGCCATGCCGCTGTTGTTTCTTAGCATCTGTTAGTTATATTCCCAGCAGCTCAGCAGTGGGGAGAGATGTTTGTTGATGAATACACGAACGAATGCATGCGTGAATTGATCTAGCAGGGAGAAACAGAAGCCAGACGGAAAACTCCTATGAGGGCTAGCCCTGTTGGATGTACTTACATGTGAACAATTTCAGGGGCATAGCTACAGTTTAGGGAACCACAGAGACACTGGAGGACCCAGCACTTAAAACCAGCGGGAAGAAAGGAGAGGGAACTGAGTGTTCAGGAGGCTACCATGGACACAGTTGTAGAAGGAGCTCCCGGGGAAAGCCCCAGGGGAGTGGTCTCCTCCTCCTCCCACTGCTGCTGCATCCCATCTCTGCCCACAGGACTGGGAGATGAAAGCCCCTGGGATCCACTGCATGGAGAGGTTGAGCTGGGTCACTGACACTCAGGCCCAGGCCCTTTGCCCCCGTGTGCCTTGATCGGAAACTGAGTCTATGAGAGTCTTCCATCCTGGCCCCACTTATTCCGTTTCTGAACAGGAGTCTTAAATCCCTGCTATGGGACCTTGTGGCCTATCGTTCTATCATGTGACACTTTCCAGAGCTTCCTGTCTGGCCCCAGTCCTTCCTCTCACTGTAATTCCCACTCCCTGCCGCCTTCTGTCATCAGGTCCCTCCGGGTGTTCCCTGGTCCTCTCTAAATGTTCTTTTCCCCAAGTGCTTCTGATCTAAGTTTTGTTGCTCTGAACATCCCCATCTCTCTCTCTCTCTCTCTCTCTCTCTCTCTCTCTCTCTCTCTCTCTCTCTCTCTCTCTCTCTCTTTCTCTCTCTCTCTCTGCCCATCCCATGGAATTTAGACCCTGTCTCTCAACTTTTCATTTTGAATATTTTTCAAGTATCTTATGACTTGGCTTGCTTCAGCTAGACTCCAAGCTGCTGTGAGCAAGAACCAAGCTATATTCTGTATTGTTAAAAAGTCACCTTGGTTATGGATCTCAGAATACATCTGTCATGGACCGGAAACATGATAGGGCTTTCTCCAGCCGTCTATGTTCACAAGTACCCCGCAGGCATCATCACATTACAAATGAACTTCCAGTTTCTGCCTGTGTACCCTCTGCAACAATTCTTTTTGTTGTGTGACATCTCCTTCCATCCTTAGATTGAGACACCATCTTCCCATCTGCAGTGTAGAGGGTAGCTCTTTGTATGGAGTTGTGTGGGGAGCAGGTGGAATTAAAAATCCGGTCTGAACTTGTGCTATATCCTTTGTGTGCCTCTTACCTATGACAATGAGAGTTGCATCTCACTGTATGCTGAAGGTCAGAAACTGTTTAACTCACCTACACTTGGAATAGCCTAGCGCAACCAGTCTTCTTTCAATAGCCTCACTTACTAATATCAGCCCAAAGTTAGGAAAATAATGTAACCCAGAGTCCGTTTTACAATCAGCTATTGAGTATCTCATCTAATGTATTAAAAATAAAGACATAATAATTGTCTAAGTACTGTCATGCAGTGGGGAAAGTGTAATACGAATCACCATGAGGTGGGTATTTTTTCTGTGCTTCTCCATCACAGACAAACATCTTTGGACTGTATCCCAACATATACTACCACATTCTTTCTCTACAAGTCACCGAACTGCTCCGTGGGTTCTCCCACATGCTTTCCATCTTGAGCCTCCAGGTAACCCTGGAGCTGACATTTGGGTCACATCTTATGGGCTGTCACAGCAGCGTTGCTCATATATGGGTCTGAGCACAGCTGTGTCTTTGCTAAGGCTACCCAGCTGGGAAGTGAGGAAGCTGGGATTCAAACCCACATCCTCTGGCTTTTCCTCGGATGTCTCTTTTCCCCATGCTTTGTGGTTTCACTGGGGGTAAATCTTTACACCTCCCTCTTCCCAGATGTGCTATGACTCAAAGAAAGATCTGTAGGAATGCTGCAGAATACAGGAGGAAGGGGGTGCGTGCGTGTGTGTGCCAAGACCGAGACAAGAGCCTGGCCCAGACGATGTTATTTTTGTTTCATTTTTTTTTCCACTACTGCTCCGCATTCCTCTTCCTCCCCACTCCACCCAAGGTGTCAAACAGATGTGAAAATACCACAGAACTCAAGCCTCAAGCCTGGCTTATGATTCATTCACTGGGATGGGGGAAAATGATGCAGGAGATTGCTATGGTGACGCCTGTTTACAGAGGCAGCATGGGAGATACCAGTTGTAGGCAAAGATGGAGTGAGTGTAACCTTGGGCTTGCAGAGAAGCTCAGAATTCCTGCTGCCTAGCCTCTGAGGGATACAGGGCAGGAACTGTACTATTTTGGCTGGAATTGGGAACAGCCAAGCTACTAGGTGTTATTTCCTTGCTCTCATTAGGCTAAAGGGATGAGAAATGCTATTGTCTCGTTCTTTCTGTCCACCACTACCCCGCCCCCTCCACCCCCGCCTAGTAGATAACTTTACACATTGCATATATGTTTGCCTTCTCTTCTTGGGCCACCCTTGACTATAATGGCAGGACTGAGAGTCTCAGAGCATCAGCCACGGAGAGCCATGGAGATGGATTCCACTCTTCGTGGAGAATTAAATACTCAGTAGGTATCTTGTTCTCCTTCTTTGTTCCACACGTTTAGTGTTATGAGATAGATTCACCACAAAGTTAACGGCTTAAGACACATTGCCTGGGGAATGAGGTACCTGGTTTCTTTTGGTCGACTGAAATTTCACAGTGTGTGTAGCTAGGAGTTGTACTTCAGCTAGTTGGAGCACTCCCACAGGCTGAGGCTGAGGATTTACTAGATGGTAGGTAAGTGCTGTGAGCACAGAGCATCTCATTTAATCCTCAAAAACATCTCTTAAGGTCACGCATGTCATCCTGATCCCTAGTCATTAGCCCACTCAGCAGGTGGGTGGGCAAGGAATTCAACTCCAGGACTGTGTGTGAGGGCCTCCACAGCATACCTCACCCCGCCATGTCCTCAGCACCTCTGGGCCACACTGCATTCTTTCTCATAATGAATATTAATTGAGAATATCAGTGCCACAGCTGGCAACATGAGCTGCTGCAGTCCCATGCTGTGTCCTGGTAATTAAACCCTTAGCTGCTTTGTCGTATCCCCAGTTGTCAAGGTCCCTACAGGTCTCTCGATCCCGGGAGGAGCAGAGGAGATCCCATGATGCTTGAGAGGTTGCAGGATCTCAGCTATCCACTGATGTCTGATCCTCTGTTCTCTGTGTGCCTTGGGTCCTTTCTTCACCAACACCCTGCATAATTAGCAAAGGTGAAATGGGGGCGTTCCTACATCACAAACTAAGAAACGGTTTGAATGGCTGTTAGGCAAACTGAAGAGAGGGAAGGGGAGTCTAGGTGAGGTTACCCAAGGACATGCTTGGTTTTTATTTCACTGTCACTTCTGATATCGTAAGGGTCCCCAGACTTGATTCTTCCTTACATAAAGAACAAAAAGTGGAAACTGCTCTCCTGTTCTTCCATTGCAAGCATATAACTCACAGGTCTTCCTGGGGATCTGTTGTCACACAGGTGACTCTTGGTCACCCAGGTAGCTTCCCCTGATGCTTTGGTTAACAACAAACACATATATCACTGTCCTCATAAGATTGTACCCCTGTGTGACATCATAGACGGTAAACCTCTGTGTGTGTGTGTGTGTGTGTGTGTGTGTGTGTGTGTGTGTGTGTGTGATGTTTGTATCATCATGAAAGCAGGCAACAGCATGTCTCTTGAAGCAGATCCATAGAGTGATTTGGGACAGTATATCCTGCCGATTTGCTGTGTGCAACCCTGTAGAACCTCCAGAGGCTCAAACCCTAGAAACCACCTCCTCATCAGGAGGGGCATAGTGTGTGGGGACTTGTGGCTCAGCATCTAGGGTTACAAATTGTAACATTATTTATGGTTCCCCCCTTTGTTCATCTAGGAGTCTTAGATGATTTGCGGCAATACAGAATTTCTAGTAGTTCACAGGTTCCTCCCTAACTTCAATTCCCCTTTGACCTTGGCTCCCTACCGCCCACAGCGCCTCCTTCCTCACCCTCATAACTGCCACATTGAGCTTTCAGCTCTTCCTTGACAAATGCTGCTAAACTTGCAGGTTGAGACAGAAATCCATCCGTGAAGCTGTCTTTGCCTTCTGTGTAGAATTAGCCTTTACTTCGCACTAGGCACAAGCTCAGCTGTGTTGGTACCCGTTAGGACATGAAACTCGATAGATTTATGAAATCGTTGGAAACTGTACAAGTTTTGTTGTCTATTACACAAGGTGGTGTTGTCTATTTGTGTCTATGTACTTATGGACCAAAGCCCATGACAATTCTTTTGGTTTCAAGTAATAGAAGTAGAATAGCATCTTTCACCTGCTGGGTCTGGAACGTTGGCCTTTCATGGAGGCAGGATGGCATCTGGTAGCTCTGAACTGGTTTACACCCAAATATAGAGGAGATGGGATACACTGGCTCACAAAATGGCCAAATACAGGGGGGCCTGGCTTCAGGTGTGAGCAGGTCCAAACACTAATGGGACACCATGAAGAATGTTTCTTTTCACCTTCTGGGTCTAGAATGCTGTCCTTAGTGCGAGCAAGATGGCTTCTCTTACTACTGAGCCGCTTTGCTACCCCAATGAATAGAAAGTTATTCTTTGAATCATGCATGCATTTCTGAGACAATGGGAGGGATTAAAAGCTCTTAAAAGCCTGCCTTGGGTCAGTTGGTCCTCCCTTGGACCCCCAGAATTCTGAGGAGGCCTCAGTTCTACTTGCATAAGTTAATCTGAAAATTGGGGGTGGGGGGGCAGGGACATTGAGAGATATGTTTGTTACTTGAAGAAGGGACCACAGAAGACAGGCAGTTAAGTAGAACTGGGCTCCACTACATACATAATGAATGGCTTATTCCATACAATTTCCTTAAGGTTAGTTGGGCATGCTCAAGGGATATCATTAATCATTGGAATTGCCTTCCCCCTGACAGGCAACATCCCCCCAGTCCACGCCAGTCTGCCTTGCATAGACTGTAAGTGTAACCTGCACAAATCTAACCTGAATTTTCTTTCCACTGCAGTGACCTGGACAGAAATAACATCACCAGGATCACCAAAATGGACTTCGCTGGCCTGAAGAATCTTCGAGTCTTGTAAGTAGCAGATGGTGCGCCAACAAGGTTTTCATTTTCAGCTCTTCAGCCTGTGAAAATGTTGTACTGCGCTGGCATCACATTCCCAAGCTCTGGGCCACAGGAATCCATGTGTCTGTTGCAGAAAGCTCTTCATTATTGTACCAAGTGTTCACAGATATCAAATTGTATGCCTGGATGCTGCTGGCTGGGCAAGATCGATAGAAGAACCAGGTTCCAGTGACAGGAAAACCAGAAGGCAATAAATGAATTAAGTCAACATGCCCTGCTTCCTGGATGACAGCAATGGCGGCTTCACTAACCACGCTTTCCTTCCATAGAGATTATAATTCCTTCTCCAGCTTGTGCATTAAAAGAGCAATCCAGACAGATGTTATTTATCTTGCTGCTTAATGGAGTGGGGGAGTGAGGTGGTGGATAAGGATGGAAAAGACCAGACAAGGGCAGAGTCCTTGCTGACCCTTCACAGCTGTGCACACAGGTAGCCGAGTTGGAGAAAGGCATTGATGAAATAGGAGGACAAGAGAAGCAGGTTTCCTCTCTGAATATTGAAGAATTTTGCCCATCCCTAAGGTTTGTGTGTGGTATGAAGATGTCCACGTAATGTTCACTGAAAAGTCCAAGACATTGTGACAGTGGAGTTTGACCCTAGCTCTGGTGTTATACAATCATGGCTTAGCCCATCTCTAGTGGCACTTACAGCTACCTCCCTTTAAACAACAAAACAAACAAACAAACAAAAACTTCTTTTAGATGTATTTTGTTTGACATGTATGAGTGCTTTGCTTGCATGAATATATGTGCACCATATGTGTGCTTGGAACCCTCAACGGTCAGAAGAGGGCATCAGATACCCTGGAACTTGAGTTATACATGGTTGTGAGCTACCTTTTTGGTGCTGGGAATTGAGCTGAGGTCTTCTACAAGAGCAGTAAATACTCTGAACTCCTGAGCCAGTGTTTCAGCCCCCCTCACCCCCTTACCCCCACCCCCCCAAATCCCTGTTTCTACTCACAGCTCGACAGAGCAGGATGAATTTATCACTGGGACAAGAAGCATCCGATTCTGTTTCAATTTGGGATTATTTGTTCATGCTACATTGGGGGACGTCTCTGTACCTCCTTGGGCCTCAGTCTCCCTTCAGCAGCATAGGGAGTGACAACTTGAAAGACCTTCTCAGTTCGAGTAACCCATGAGTGTTTGGGACTTTACTGTCTTTTCCCCCACAGCATTTGTTACCTGTCAGTTGTGACGCAGGCCTTTGGTAATGTTGATATCTAGTTTGTGAAGTGTTCCTAATAAACTTGTTCTAATGATGATGATACTTAGCATGGACCTGATTCAGGGTCATGTAACAGAGCATAGGGGGATGGCATTCTTATGACCCCCTCTTTGCAGGAGAGGAAACAGTATGGGATTAAGAAATCTCAGCTCCCCAGAATTAGGGACAAGAAGAATTGGAACCAGAATTCGGGTGGTTTGCCTTCTAACCTGCAGGCAGTATTTCTGTGCTCATGCAAGACGAGGATGGGAAGAGGAGGGAGGGGGAAAACATGCATCTCCGATGCATGGGATCTTGAGGAGGGGGAGGGGAAGGACATGTAGCTTTGGGGTGTAGGACATTACCGGAGTGTTCCTCTGGGCCAGTGCACAGGGATGCAGGAATCTGACTGCTGGGCCTCCAGCTATCAGATGCTCTTTGCACAAACACATTCTCCCTTCTCTGATGCTGAGCACTCTCCTCTCATCATCCTCCGCGGGAAGAGCTACCTTGAGTTGAGCCTGTCTTGTGCTTGGAGCGCCTGTGTGTATGTCAGATAAGTAGCCCATCTGATAAAGTCCATGCCCATCAGAAGGGAGGTTTGGCTTAAGTGTCAGGGAATCCCTTGGTTCAGTTTAGGGCACTTTGTATTTAAAAAGAGGTGCAGGGGAGTCCTGTTTCCAGGTCATTTGCTGATTTAAAAAGCAAAACTGTGTTTAGACTTTTGGTTTGCCCCCACCCCCCGCCCCGTTTCTTCCGCTTGTGTCTGTAAGACATGTTTTTCTCATACAAGTCAAAATCCACCTAAGGCTTCATTTTCTAACTGAGTCAAAAATAACCCTTTGATTTTTCTTACTGCTGCATCAGAGAGACTAATAAAAATTCCAATTTCCATATCTGCTCCCTACAAATAGAAACTTTTAAAATAATCACAAAAGATGGCATTAATGTCTTGCGAGTAGTCCACAACGTGTCTCTGACTACAGTTTATCTTTCCAGTTAATTGCTGCATTCTTCTATTTTGATAAGCAGTGCCAAAATGCCTTTACCCCTTCTGTATCGACTATTAATATATCTGTTTCATTATCTGCCTTATCAGCTCAAAGACAGCCCCCTTTCAAGTGGCTCTTTAACTCAATGAAAGAAATCTGCTAGGCGGGATAGCCGAGAGGCCTTCTAACACCAATAAAATATCCAAATGTTTTAAACGTATTTTCCCTCCATCCATTCTTCTCGGCTAAGTAACCTAGAGGACTCCTTTTTATTTTTTTTGAAAAGCTTTCATCACATCCTGGCATATTCCCCTAGTCTGTTTCTTATTTACAATTTATGGTGGAGCAATAAAAGACTCAATAGTCTTGAATAATTTGAGCTTGCCTTCCCCATCCCCCCCCTCCATTTTCATGCAGAATGCTTTCTATCTGCTAATGTGGTACAGGTGAATGAGTAAACATGGAACAGAGACAGTGAGCTTCACTCTCATCCCAGGGTGATTTTTCCCTAAATGAAACAGAGGTGTGGGAGTTGCCTACTGACAGTCACCTCTCGCCCACAGGTTGGGAGCTGAGGAAAGGCTCCTCTGTTGGTATCAATTCTATCCTCTTTCTCAGTAATCCATTTAAGGACTAACTGTGTTCACAATGTGGGAGCCAGCTTCATCCCAAATGGGGTTAATAAAAGAGTTAAACTCCGCCTCTGCCATCATCACATGAGGACCACTTCCGATTCTAATCTATAGAAGAAGCGAGGAGCAGAAGGCACCAAAGAACTGAAGATGAACACAGTCTGTGTTCCCCCCTAACTCAGAACAGACACCAGCCATGGGCAGCCCTTGTGGGAACCTAGAGCCCAGCCTGACCTTGATCCCGCATCCTCCTCCTGCACCTGGCTACTAAGCTAGGCCTGACCCAAGTTTACTTACATGTCCTTAGCTTGTGGTGCTGCTTTGAGATCCTATCTCATGCAGGGTTTGCATCCATTGCCTTTGGTTCAAGGGTATTTATTGAGCCTTTACATGCCAGGCATGAGCCCGGACTTTGATGAGTCTAGGAAGTTGATCTGAAAAGGATCCTGGATATTTTTCCAAAAGGAACGAGAGGATGCTCCAGGGTGCAGATGAGGAGACCAAACATTTGCAGAGGTATGGGTGGCATGAGAGAATCCAGGAAGAGATGGTGCAGTCCCTCAGGCGAGTGATGACAGAGCCGTTTATGACTGCCTAGAGGCCTTGGGGGAACAATGGGAGCAACTAGATCTCAGAGGCCAGGTAGAGCAGGACTACCTGGCGAGAGGGACGCAGGCAGCCTGGAGTGGTTTGGTCGGGAGGTAGAAAGGAAAATCTCCCAATCCCACTCCTTGCATAATGAATACAAAACCCGAAAGATGTATTATAGGATGCCAGAGTTAGGCTCCTCCATACATGTGGAGGTTGGTACTCACCCTAAGACTTAGTCCTTGTCCTAACTGGAGAATGATAACAGTGAGCTCTGGTTGGTTGATTGATTATTAGTCTGGCTGAGCAACGCCCCCATCACACCCCCATACACTGGTACTGAACTGACACCCTGTTTAGTAAAGGTGCTAATGAAAGTCCCAAGGCCTCCTTGCCATATGGCAGAATGGAGGGAAGGAGGAGAGACGAGGGGAGGAGCAGTCATTAAAAATTGCAAATCATTAAAAAAAAAATTATGACTTCACCAGGCTTGATGATCTACTTACTTCGTTTTTATTCTTACAAGCGCTGGTGTGGTGTCTTCTTTTACAAATGAGGAAACCGAGTCTTAGAGATGATGAGTAACTAGCCCAATACAATACTACCATCTAGTATGAGGCAGGGCAGCCCTGCACATATGTAGCAGTTCTGTAGCTGCGTCTTCACGTGGGTTCCCTAAAACAGGAGCAGGGGCTGTCTCTGACTACATTGCCTGCCTTTGGATCCTTCTCCCCCAACTGGGCTGCCTTAATAGAAGATGATGCACCTGGCCTTACTGCAGCTTGATTTGCCACGGCTGGTTGATATCCATAGGAGGCCTCCCTTTTGCTGAGGGGAAGGGGAGGAGGGCTGGGTGAGGGGAAGGGGGGTAAGAGGGAGAGACTGGAGGGAGAGGAGAGGGGGGAAGCTTCCATCAGTAGTAAAGTAATTAAATGACTTAAACAATAGTAACTATAATAATAATAATGATAATAATAATAATAGAAATAAAGCATAGCTCCTAGAGCAGTGGTTCTCAGCCTTGGATTGTAACCCCTTTGGGGGTCGAAAGCCTCTTTCACAGGAGTCTCCTAAGACCATTGGAAAACATATTTACATTGCGATTCAGAATAGTAGCAAAATTTGCTTATGAAGTAACAACAAAAATAAATTTATGATTAGAAGTCACCACAAAATGGGGTACCTATTAAAGGGTCGAAGCAGCATCGGGGAGGTTGGAAGCCATTATCCTAAAAGTATACTGGGGGCCTGAAATCCTTTCATTAGCTGTGTGATTCCCCTTGGGCAAATTCATAGCTACTATATTTTTATCTGTTAAGCAAGTGGCCTGGAAGGAGCTGGCCACCACAGGACAGAAGTCGCATAAAGTGGAGCTTGGAAGAGTTGAAGAGTCTGGCCAATAGAATGGCCCTTCTGGCCAGTTAACATTTATAAACACAAGTGTATTTAAATACTTGTGCCAACAAATTACCCCTCTCTGCCCTGATAGAAACCTCACATTGTTGACCCACCTTTTCCTTAATGGGAAACCAGTGTGTGCTAGGCCCACGGCTGTGCTTCTGATTCAAGAGGCTGTTAGGGTAGGTCACTGTGCTGGGTCCAGGAGTATGATGAAGACAGGGTCTGTCCTTTATTGCTTGGGAAGAGATGAGGAAATGAAGCACAAAGGTTGAGCCTGAAGCCACCATGCTGACGGTTAGGACAGTCCAGGAGGTACGGCCATCATGGAAGGTCTGTTTTGGAGGGAAGATGTACCCTAGCCAAGGCCATGCTTCCTCCATTCCCAAGGAGAACTGGGACCATTCCTGAATTCTCCCTCCTTTCTAGAAACAACCTCCGATCACAACAGCATGTCCCAAGCTGCAGTCCTTGTCATTTCTTGGCCCCTTCCCCACTCAGGATCCCCACATCATCTTTGCAGTTGTCCCTAATGTTCAGCTAATGATTACTTACCAATCCATTTTAATTTGCTTTTTTTTAAAGTCAGGGAAACAAATGTTTCATTGTATCATCAACTCTCAAGGTATGTGGCACGCATGGATCCAATTCATGCAGAGTGTTTAAGATTTTCAATCACCTACCAGGAGAACTTAAGGTTCAGCAAAGATGTAGCCTATATAGGAACAGTTTTCGTGAACATCTTTAGGAGGTTTGGATGAGCCTGGCCCCACATGAGGGAATCCCTGGGTCCAGACTAGATGTCTTAGCCACGGTGCTGTTTCACAGTGACTCCACCCTTGAGGTTGAGCAGGGAAAGCCTTTTTCAGTGAAGTATTTTGGAATCCTTGGAGGAGGAGCTCCAAAAGAAGAGGTATTGAATCTGCATGTTTTTTTTTTCCCTAAGAGCAGCTTTGCCCCCTCCACTTCTGTGCATGATTCTGCAGTGCTCTGGGGGACATTTGCTGGTAACATTCTTAAAATAGAGACATGGAAGCCAATCTGTCAGGTAGAAGTGTGCGGGTGTTGAATCCCTTTTTACCGTGACACTACACTGGGGTGTGAGTTATTTTGTCTCATCAGAGTGATTCCAATTGAATCCTCCTAGGGGGTCCTAGGAGGGAGTATGTGATATGAATGCACAGCCTAGTGCCCCCCATGAGGACCCCTATCCCTCTTCGGTCCTTGACCTTGGCTGCCTTTCTGATTCTAGGCATCTGGAAGACAATCAAGTCAGCATCATCGAGAGAGGCGCCTTCCAGGATCTGAAGCAGCTGGAGAGATTGTAAGTCAAACACAACCTGGTGTCCAAAAAAAAATGTTTTCTGAATTTTTTTTGGTTTTGATTTGTAAATTGGTTTTGTGACCTCGGTAAAAGCAAGTCTCCAGCGTTCGAAGAAATATTTTCTGCTACATTTAAAGTTGCTTTGAAGTATGTTACATAGACACTAAGATCCGTTTAAACTCCTGTTCTAGGTTCTAGAGAAGATGCAGAGGCCAGCATCTGAGGCTTGGTTTCTTCTTCCCAGTATCCATTAGTTTCTTTACATGGGGCCACACTCCTAACCTGACCTCAGCTTCTCCTTTCCCAGAGGAGTGAGCTAATGCCATCGAAGATGGCAGCAGTTCCTCCCCTGCTCCTCCTGGGACTCCTGCTTCTACTCTTGTGGGAGAGGAAGGATGGGCGAGTGGGCGCAGCCTTCCGCGTGCCTGCTTCTCCGCGCGCCAGCCTGTCTCAGGAAACCCACACGTTTCCACGAGAGAACACGTTGCCACTGGTTTAAAATAGGCCGCTGTTCTGACTTGATGGAGGGTGGGCAGCAAACGCTGGAGTTGGGCGGAGCCTCCATTTATTTCGCCCGTGAATGCTTTTGCAGAGAACTCAGGGGTCGTTCTGATGAGAAAGGTTGCTCAGATGGTTAAGTGGGCAGCTTCACCTTTCCTCAGTTAATCACGTCTGACAGCTCATAACATCTGGATATTTGCTTTCTGCCCTCTGAGTGGGGATTGTCCCCAAGAGCACTTAGTCATGCCGGTGGTGGGCGGCCTCTCATCTGTGCCTCCCCTGCAGCACCGCTGCCCTGACTTTTCAGCTTCCTGCTGTACTGGGGGTTGGAACTGCAGCAGATCATTGCTCTGCCAGCTTACCTGGAGAAACACCGCTCTGCTTAGGCGCCCAGGTGCTGTTGCCAAAGCTCACTTGCTTTGAGACAAGTCTCCTTTATAGACTTGCTTGGGTGAAAAGGACTGCCTGCCTGACCCAACTTCCTTGTTTTGTGATGCATCATCCTTTCCCCACCAAGTCCTTATATCCAAGGTCACAGGGCAACGAGGAAGGTCCTAGCCTCACGGAGATCAAGTGTTTTCTTCTGGATCAAACTCCAGCATGGCTTTCGCTGTCACTAGTGTAAAAACATTTGTTTCTCCTAAAAGAAAAAAAAGTTATTAAAAATTACGTTGTCTTTGTTTACAGTTTGATTTTTCAAGATTCCTACAATTTAAGGGCTTTTTTTTTTGTGACCCAAGAAAACAGAAGTATTTGTTGAAATAGTGAAATAGTCTTTGTGAAATAGTCGACATTTACATAGAAAAATAAACACATGGTCCAGTATGGAAAAGCTCCCTCTTGCCTAGTTTTTCTGATTAGAAGGGTAAATAAATTGTTAATTTGTTAATTTCATGGTTGTTGGGGGGAATTAGAGAGTGCTTCGGGGACACCAGAGACTGTGTGTGTGTGTTTTACAAGCAATGGCTTCTTTTATTCCACCCTCGTTGCCAAATTACAACAAGCAACAACGAGGTATCATTACCCTCATTTTGCGGATGAAGAAACAAAAGCCCAGGGAGTTGAAGCCAAAGAGTTGTCAGGGCTGGGTAAGATTCCAGCCACATCTGTCTGACATCAAAGCCCACCCTCTTTTCATAGCCCTGTGCTGCAGACACCAGATGAAGTGTGAGCTTTACCAATGGCCCTGCAAATAGTTTCTCTCATACCCATCCAAGTCCAGGAAGGCTCAGGGAAATATTCTGGCAAAGGTACCTTTGCTTTGGAGTGGTGAACAAGGCCAAAATACTGTGCGTGCCTGGGGAACTAAGGGATTACACTTGCTGAGCTCTTGGTCTGTTTTGGTACTGTAGGGGGGTAATGTTAGCTGAGGTACTAGATAAACCTTCAAATCTCAGTGACTTAGCACATGGAAATTTACTTCTAATTCTTACAAACTCAATATGACATTCCTGTTAGGGCCTCTCTTCCAAGTATACACTCAGAGACAGGCTTCTTCCACGCCTTGATGCTGACATCTTTATATCTTGGGTTGCAATGTGCAAATGTATCGTGTCAGTGAGTGGGGAAATGAAACTGGGTACAGGAGGTTTCCATGTGAGACCCGGGAGAAGTGTATACCATCTCCATTCTTACAGCCTGTGACCAGTCATGTTATATTAGACAGTATGGAATACTATAGCCATGGTTAAATACAGCGAAGACTGGCAGAGGTACCTGAGTTCTAGGACAGGATAGGCTGCCGATCAGACTTGTGTTAGGTGAGAGCTGGCGAATACTTGGGTGGTAAGATGGGAAATGTCTGTCATTGGTAAGCATCAGAGTAAGCAAGAAGGTCCATGTGAGTTTGTGTGCATGAGTGAGTGTGTTTGTATGAGTGTGTGTGCACATATGCATGTGTGCTCGAGAGAGGAGAGTCTGTGTGTGTGTGCATGTGTATGTGAGAAAGTGTGTGTGCATGAGTGAGTTTATTTGTGTGTTTCTTTGTGTGCTCATGTGCATTTGTGTGTGCACTCACGAGAGGAGAGAGAGAGAGAGGGGAGAATGAGTGTGTGTGTGTGTGTGTGTGTGTGTGTGTGAGAGAGAGAGAGAGAGAGAGAGAGAGAGAGAGAGAGAGATGAATCCTCACTGCTGTTGCTCTGATTTCTATTCAAGCAGTCTGCTTTCAGTCACACTGAGTGACATGACATAGGAAAATGCAATATATTTGCTATTAACCACGGAAGAAGTAGATGGTGGCTATGCCATCTGTAGCACACTGCAGGGTCCCCTAACCCATGTCTCTGTGTTACATAATAGAATTGTGTATTGGCTCTGTTCTAAAACAGCCTAAAAAGTAAATGGAGTTTGATAATTTCCATTCTGAGTGTTTTATTCTTGGCTTATTTTCTTGGGGGCTCACTGGGAAAGAGAAGGGTGATGGTACGTTTCAGGTCTTGGGATTCTTCTCTTCTTCCATGAAAGAACCCCAGGCTCAGTTAGGTGCCGCTCCATGTTATGTCATTTCCTATTGCAATAATAAGACACCTGAAAGCTGGGTACTTTATAAAAAGAAGTTGATTTGATTGGTAGTTTTGGAGGCTAACAACATGGTGGATGACATCATGGCTTACATGTGGAGGAGAGCTTATCTAGGGAGACACAAAGCCAGAGATTAGGAGAGCCAGAACAGCAAATGTGCTTCCCCGTGTCAGTGTCAAGCTCTTATAGAAGCCATGCCTCCATGCATAATCACCTCCCACTTGGTCCCGCCTTTTAAAGGTCCCATGACCTGTTAATCCTGCCACATTTAGGACAAGGCTATAGGCATATCCCACTCACACGCCTTCCTGTGATCACTGGATGCAGTCCCTTCACTTCCACTTTTTAAAACCATTTCTCTTCCCAGCAGCGATTCTGTTCAGAGTCACTTAGCTCCTCCTACTCTCAAAGCCCTGAACAAGAAAAGAGTGTAGATACTTAAGGGTTATTTACTGAAAATACTTGAAGTTTTCTTTTATACCAGTAGATCTGAGCCAGGACTGAAATTTTTCCCTGAGAGAATTCTTGGTGATATCTGGAGACATTTTTGACTTTTATAACTGGGGAGTGCTAACTAGTGGGTAGAGGCCAGTAGTATCTCTGAAAATTCTAAAACCCAGTACATTCCCCCAAGAAAGAATTCTCCATCCCCAGATCTCACCGGTGCCAAAGCTGAGGAGTCCTCAAGATAGGTAGCCTGTCAGGTGCCTCCCAAGGGCCGTGAAGACTTTGGGATGATAAGACGTAAAACTCAGACCATTGCTGTGAAGTACTGTTCCTACTATGTTTGTGCAAAACCTGCCTTAGCTATCAGTGCTGTCCAGAAAGTTCTAAAAGGATGAAGCTCAGTTAAACCATGGAGGGCAGACAAATGGAAAGGCCCCTCCCAGAGGTGATCCCCCAGTCTCCTCAGAGAGTCCCTGTCATGAGTGATGTGGACATGCCATTAATTAATCCAGATTAAAGAAACTGAGGACAGCACCAGCAGCACAGTAGTAGGGAAAATTAAAATCATCAGCAGTGCTTTAGTCATCTACAAAGTGGTGATGGTGTTAATGTTTATTGCCTTATTAAATCAAGGATGCTTGCTCTAATCAGCGGCATAGTCTCTGAACAGCATAGTATGCAATGCAGTAGCCAAAGCAGGGGGAGAAGGGCAGGTATGTGGCAAGATACATGTTTAATACAAATGAGGGAAAAAGGGAAAAATATCTCGGAGAACCAATGGGGCAGATAGAAGATTGATAGTAAGGTGTGGCATGCAAATGCAGGTATAAGATGAATTGTACACAGATGTCCAAGCCAGCAAGGAAAACACAAAGTGGCAGAGTAGACCTAAAAATACACAATACCTATATCCTTTAAAACATTTGTTACTTTTAATTCTGTATATGTGTGTATATGGAGCTGTGTGTGTGTGTGTGTGTGTGTGTGTGTGTCTGTCTGTCTGTCTGTCTGGGCACATGAGTGAATATGTCAGGGTGTCCCCAAAAACTGGAGTAGAGGCCATTGAGAGCAACCTGATGTAGGTGCTGGGTGTTGACCTCAGATCCTCTGCAAGAGCTCTCAATCACTGAGCTATCTCTCCTGTACCCCAATACTTATGTGATTTTTCTAAAAATAAAATTAGATATAAAGATGGGGAAAGGGTAGACAACCAAAACGAAGGAAGCAGGATTTAGAAAACACCAAAGGAATGCACTGAATAAAACAGCGTCCTTGTAAGACAGAAACATGATCGGGTGTGAAGCAGGATATTTCATACTGATGAAGTAGTAAATGCAATTAATACATACAGCAAGTCCTCATGTGGCTAAGGCCTTAGCCTGAAGATATGTGAGGCAAATATTGACAGAACTAAAGGAATAAACAAGCTAATTAATAAATTTACTTCTCATTAATTGAGAAACAAAGGCACATTTATTAACACACAAATATTTTAATAACAGTTTTTGTAAACCTGATCTAATTAATGTGCAGAGAACACTGCAGGAACAACTGTAAAATATTCTTTGCAAGCACGCGTGAGACCATTACACACTTGATTAGAATGCAGGGCTCAGCTGGAGATGTAAATCATGGGTAGAGAATGTCCCTAGCATATGCAAGGCCCTGCGTTCAGTAGTTCACTTGTCAGTATGGCGGAGGTAGGGGAAGGAAGGTAGGGAGAGAGGAGAAAGAGGCAAAGAAGGGGGTAGAGGGGATAAAAGGAGAAAGGAATAGGGGAAGGTATGCAGGAATGGGGAGGCAGACTGGTTAAGTATCAGAGAACTGAAGTCATGTGAACCATGTCTTCTAACAACAGAAATAGTTTTTAAAAATCAGTAAGAAATCTGTAGGCAGACCATTTCAAAACATTTGTAAATTGAGTTATATATTTATAAATAACCTCTGATCCAGAGAAGATGCTCCAATGGGATTAGGACGCATATCTCCTTAGTGTTAATAAGGACATAATATGTTTTGATTATAAATTGTCCTCTGCTCTGCCAGTTTCTCCTGCCATAGCGGACTGACACCTCTGAAGCCATAAGCAAATAAGTAGTTCCATATAGTGTGTACGTCAGGCATATAGTCACCGAAACACAAAAAGTGTCAAACACAGTAGTGGGGCCAAGGGAAGTTGCCCTAGGTCATATTTCCATTGCCTCTCCTAACAACTCCAGAGGAATTGTGCTAAGGTGGGGATAAAGACTTGCTCTACTTTGGTCTCCCCACTCCAGGAAAGGCTAGGCATTATAGTGATAGATTTTTAAAATATATCAACAGAGAGGAAAGGAGAACTTCCTGAATGTTCCAGAAGCTACTGGAGGAGTCAGATCTTAGAAACTATATTTTGTTTCATCATTTTTACCAAAAAGGGGGGGGGGCTGAACTTGAGAGGTTTGTAGGTGTGAGGTATCTTTCCCTTGCCTTTCCTTCTGAACGTTCAGGGAGATTTATATCACTCAAGGAAGGAGCAAACAAACGGGATGTAATGGCAGACACCTTTAATCTCAGCATTTGAGAGACAGAGCCAGCCTGCTCTACATAGCGAATTCCAAGCCAGCAAAGGCTGCACAGTGGAGGGACAAGAGGGAGGAGAAACAGCAAGAAATAAGACTAATACTGAACCTTGTGCAAAGCTGTTTTAATTGGAAAAATACAAAGAATATGAGCTACAGTAAGCTCCCTAGAAACAATGAAACTTGCACACAAAAGTACCTATAAAGAAAAGAATTATAATTAGACAACTGTGGAAGACTAGCTGTAAGAATGAAGATCCTGAAAATCATTGAATAATATAACCTAACCAGAATTTTTTAAAACTCAGGGATGGCATGAATGGAAAGAAGCAAGAAAAATAAAGAGCCCAAGAAGGCAGTTAGGAACAAAAGAAACATTTCAAAATGAATACTGCCAATATGGTATGAAGAAGAACAGCTGTCGGGATGACAGTACCCAGTTCCATGCCTTACTACAAAGCCACAGTAATCAAGACAAGATGAGAATGGGGAAATTATATAGCACAAGCCAACGGGGGTAGCCCAGGAAAACACCCACATGAGTACAATCAACTGGTTTTTGATGACGTTTCAAAGTTTAGTGAAGAGAGAAGTCTTTTCAATAAATGGTGCTTGGAAACTAAAAATATCCATATGCAGAAAAACAAACCATTCAAACCTTTGCATCTTATCCTGGAGGGTTCCGGGTTTGCCCTGCTGCTGACTTTTCTTGCTTCAGTCTCATCTGCTCTTTTATGCCTCCATTTACCCCTTTCAGAGAGGGAACAATTGCTCTTTGTCTACGTGTACTGGAAAGATGTAACTTTGTTGCTGTTGTTTTGTTTTTTTAAATTTTATTTGGGCTAACAGCTACATTGCTTTGAGTCTCAGAAGAGACTTGGGACTTTGAAACAGTGTTGGTAGTGTTAAAAGCTATGGGAACATTTGAAAGTTGGCTGATGTATTTTGCCTTGGGAATTGGCTGTGAGCCATGGAGTTAGGAAGAATATGTTATAGTTTGCGTGGGGTATGTTCCTTGTGAGCTCTTGTGGTTGAAAACTTGGTTCCCAGTGGTTTCACTGTTTCAGGGGAGCAGTGGAAACTTTCCAAGGTGTGACCCAACAAGAAGAAGTGGTTGAATGGTAAAGGTGCAGGTCTTAGCAGCTATCGCCTGACCTACATCTATCTCAAGCCTATCTCTCCCTGATTGTTGGTCTGTTGAGACATGAGCAAGTCTTATGCTCTTGCTTCAGCAACCAGAGGCACTCCCATTTCCCTGCCTTCTTCACCACTACTGACCCTCAAATCGTGGGTGTCCTCAAATCATGGGTGAAAACAATTCCTTTATCCCTGAAAATCTAGTAAAGAAAGAATTAGCCTTCCAGCCTTCACTCCAAAAGAAAGACATGGACAGGTCAAACAAGTTTCGTCCAAAGAAAACTTCTAAGGTATGCCCATTTGGGAAGACAGTTTCGTGGTTCTTTATGATGCTAAATACTGTCTTATTGTATAGTCTAGGTCAGGGGTTGCAAGGGACTTGAGGAAGAGGAAATGGAAGTTGAATACAGAGCATATAAGAACAGGGGCTGGATGTGTGAAATGTTGTTACATGACTCTGGAATGGTGAGTCTGGGGCATTTGTCAGAACCCGTAAACTTTTGAGCACAAGGAGTGAACTTTAATGAATGCCATTTAAAAAAATCACTGGAATTGACTGCAGATTTGATGAATGTATGTATCAACCACATTGAAAGTGATGGACTTTAATGCTGATGTAGGTAGCTAGGAAATGAACAAAATCTGTAAGACTGAAGCCAAAGGGAGACACAAAAAAGAGCTGTGCTTTAGTTGATAAATTTGTTTCCCATGGGATAAAAATTAATAATTTATAAACCACTAGGCATATATGCTGGTGTTGAATGATGAATGGTGGATGGTGGGGACACATGTCTCACTGTTGAAATATGTGGTCTGAGACAAACTATAGAGACTATTAGAATGAACCTTTAGTAAATGGAATAGTTAGGGACATAGGTATGAACTCATGATTAACCTAATGTGTGGACTTTCCAGTTAATGTCATTGAATTCACAGGAAATGGCCATTGAAACGTGCCTGTATAGAAGTTAGCATATAAGGTTTCTATCAGCAAGGGATAGAAAAGCAACAACAGTGTGGTGACAATGAGTGTACCTCCACCTTGGATCCTGGGGTGTGAAGCTAGTCTCAATAAGATTAATGACCCTTGGAGAAATAGTTTATTCTAGACTGGAGCATGACATATATTGTGCTGTAAGGGATATGCTTGGGACAAAAGACAAAAATGAAAACAAAAGGGACAACAATAGATTGAATTGATTATTTCTAAATATCTAATAGGAACTTAAGTACCCCACATTCTCACACAAATGTCTGAGATAGTAGATATACTATCCACCCTGATCTATGTGTGATAATGAGCATTATGCTATACTTAAAAAAAATATATATATGTTTATATACAGTATACACATACACACAATGCCCTACAATCATGAGGTATATGAAAAGGAGGTAGGAACACACTGAAAGACCTCTTAATTATCGAAACTTAGATTACTAGAACAACACAATAAATGAATTAATATTAAATTGTAACCTAAAGATAAATTAAATTTATAAGTTTTTCAGATATCAGTAAGAAGAGAAACCTATACAGAATTCTAAATTATCTGCTTGGAGCTGGAGAAATGGCTCAGTGGTTAAGATCACTAGCTTCTCTTTCAGAAGTCCTGAGTTCAATTCCCAGCAACCACATGGTACCTTATAGCCATATATAATGGGATCTGATGCCTTCTTCTGTTATGCAGGCATACATGCAAACAGAGCACTCAGATGCTGTAGGCCTATATTTTTTTAAACCTACTTTAATAAGGGTTTTAAAACTCTTTAACCTCCCTTCTAGCCCACCACCCACCAGAAGTAGTAGAAGGAAAAGGTTAATATGGCAAAGGCTGGTATGGATTTTTTAAAACTAGTTCTTTAGAGTGATTCCAATCTTCATTGTCAGGATATAAATCGTGCAGTTCACCGGAATCAGCAGAGGTAGCTCGATCCACTCACAAACATTGTGAATGAATCAGCAACAATGGCTCAATCCAGAGGAAACTGCAAGGCTCTGCCAATCAGCTGGGGTCCTCAGAAGTACCAAAAAGCCATTGGAATATCACAAATATCATGAGAAGTTCTTTGGTATGTTTCTCTTTCTGAAGTCACAACAAGCGATGATCAGAGACGAGCCAATGCCAGAGTCAGCAAAGACCAGCATCAACAAAGTCAAGAAAGACCAGCAAAAGCCGGGTGTGGTGGCGCACACCTTTAATCCCAGCACTCGGGAGGCAGAGGCAGGCGGATTTCTGAGTTTGAGGCCAGCCTGGTCTTCAGAAGTGAGTTCCAGGACAGCCAGGGCTATTACAGAGAAACCCTGTCTCGAAAAAACCAAAAAAAAAAAAAGAAAGACCAGCAAAGAGTGGCAAGGCAAACCAATGTCAGAGTATCATCCACGGTCTGTTATGTTATACTTACACATTTTCAAACATCATATGTCCTCTCAAGGTCTGCTCCAGCAAAACATCACATGCCCCTACACAAGGCAACTTCCAGAATAACACCACATGTCTGCTTCAACAAAACATCGTCTCACATATCTGCTTCAGCAAAACATCCTCTCACATATCTGCTTCAGCAAAACATCCTCTCACATATCTGCTTCAGCAAAACAT
The DNA here is from genome assembly GCF_978045245.1 of Mus caroli. Classification (NCBI taxonomy): domain Eukaryota; kingdom Metazoa; phylum Chordata; class Mammalia; order Rodentia; family Muridae; genus Mus; species Mus caroli. The sequence goes on along the minus strand of NW_028227268.1, from coordinate 88,183,308 downwards.
CTTCTCATGTGTCTGCTTCAGCAAAACATCCTCTCCTACGACAGTTTCCAGAACAATGTCCCGTGACACAACTGAGTCTCAAAGAAACCAGAAAATTTCACTTCAATATGCATAAATAATTGAATCTTGAGAGAGAGAGAGACTAAGTTATCTGCTTTACAGATCCTCTACCCTGTATGATGTTGACCAGATCTCTGTATTCCACTGTGGGGTTGTAGTGACTTTCTTTAAAAGAACAGATTGCTGGGCATTCAGTACTTTACCGAGAGCAAATCTGACCCATCCTGTCTCATCCCAATGATTAAGATCAGCATCAACAGTGACGAATCACCCCCCAATAGTTTGTACCTTTATATATAGCAAAGAAAATAATATTGTATTTGTGATCTTTTCTCTAAAAATCTATTATCTTATTTTCAAAATGAAAAATCCATCGAAATTTAATGAAGGACATTTTAAAAACACTGGAATCCACCTTGCTATGTTTGGATAGGTGATCCTCAAAGAGCCTTGTATTAAGATTTACATCACAGGATATTGCTCCTGGGAGATGATAGACCTTTTTGGAGATGGGATCTCATAAGAGGCCTTTGGGACCTTGCAGGGATGCTCAACAAAGTGCTTTGGACCACAGTTCCTCTCCTTTTCTCCACTTTCTGACTCAAGAGGTGATTGGCTTGCTCTTCTGCAATGCTTCACCTGTTGTGTTTTATAAAAAAGCAGAGTATATAGAGCATGGTATGGTGAGGCAGCAGGCCATATCTCAGTGAGCCTATGCTAAGGCACCCCTTATTCTAAGGGACCAGCCATCTGACAGGCATAGTGTAGGCTAGAGTTTATTTAGGGCATGGGAAGGGGAGTTGAGAAGAGGGTAGAGTCAGAGGAAGACAGGAGGAGGGAGGTTAGGAGGGAGGAGGGGAGGGAAGAGGAGAGAGCAGAGGAGAGGCTGGCCAGGAACATGTAGAGAGGGGGGCAGGGAGAATGGGAGAGAAGGAGAAAGGGGTCAGGGAGAGAAGAGAGGGAGAGGGAGAGAGACAGACAGACAGACAGACAGATAGACAGAGGCAGAGAGCTCGAGGAGAGGACAAACAGCCCCTTTTATAGCAAGCCAGGCCTTCCTGGTAGAGCCTAGAAGGAATGCTAACAGCACCCTTGTTAGAAACCTAACAATGGGACTGCTCTATCCTGAAATGTGAACTCTGGACTGTGATGCAATATAACCTTTTTTGCTCATTGTTACTTACTTCAGGCCCTTTGCTGTAGTGGTAGCAAACTAATACAACTCTATTAAAAATGGAGCAATTATCAAAAAGAAAATAAGACAATCTGTAACAGCCAAAGGCAGCTCAGAGACAAGGGGATGTGAATGGGGTGTCTCCTGATATGATCATAGTAAAAAGCACGAGGACAAACTAAGGATAGGTGAAAAAAAAAAAAAAAACCTATGGACTTCAGTGAATCGTGTAATCAAGGTGACTACTGGTGATAAATGCACTATTCTTAATTTCTCTTATAGACACTTTTATATATCATTATTTCTAGGAGAAATTAGGTATGGACTATATGGAACACTTGGTACAATTTCTCAAGATAGATGCAGATCCATATCTATCTTCATAACTAAAATTTATTTTTAAACACCAACCCTACCAAACAATACTTTAATTGTAGATGCGTGGACAAAAAGAATAATTTATTAATGTGAAGCTAGGGATTCAAGTCAGAGACTTTTGCTTGGTAGCGGAGCTCTCTACCATAGAACTACATTCCCAACCCCAGACAAGTGATTTTTAAAATTAAAATATATGAATCTAGATTGAATTCAAGGACAAATAATTGTACTGAATGATTCTTAAAAAGAAATGGAAGATAGAAGGTATTTTAAATTCACAGGCAGTTACTGTAGTACTAAAAAGTCCTTAAAAACAAAACTCAATAGGGATGGAAGTTGGGTAGAGTTCTCCAAACAGTTATAGAATGAATCCAAGGAAGAAAACTAAAATACCGATAGAGAAATAATAGTGTAGAGGATTACTATAATTCAAAAGATTTCCGTAAATAGCAGATGGTTTGAAAGTCAGTCTTGAAAGGACACAGTGTGCCTTGAAAGTCAAAACCAAACAGTCTAATAAAATTAATGGATTTAAAAGAATTCCCCACACATCAGCCAGTTAGTGACCTGTAGTGGAAAGAAAACCAGATTTCCAGTTTCTTTTCTGATGCCAAAACATTTTGCCAGAATATTATTGAGCAACTTTCTTTAAGGAAATAAAATGTGAACCATGGCCTGCCTGCTTAGCTGCTTAGCCATACTGGCATTCAAGTACAGTAGCTGCTAGCTAACGTGAGAACAATTCCAGACCAAAGGCATATTGTCTCCCATATGGCACTTCCTCAAGAGCCCCTGAGAGAGAAAGGTTCATTCAACCAGAGCCCAAGGAATCCAAAGAGACCAATTCTCCATTCCCAGAGTGACTCTGAGCAAGCTGTCATGTTTCATGAATGATATGCTATCTCCATGGTCTATATGCTTACTCCCTTTTTCTAAGTCGTCTTGTTATCTCAAAATGCCCAAGGTTATCAACTTACAAAGAAGAAAGGTGTATTTTGGCTCACAGTTTGGGAAATTCTAAAAATCCATGGTTGATTGATCTTGCTTATGGGCCTTTAGCAAGGCCACATATCACAGCAGGAGGCTATGGCAGACCAAAACTCCTCACCACTTCTCTAGGAAACACAAAGAAAAGTGAGTGGGTATGAGGATAGTAATGGAGGGGTTGTGTCTCACAATGACCTTCAACAGCAATTCTGAATGACCTTGAGTCCTAGCACTAGCCCTATCCTAAGGTTCTGCCACCTCCAGTAATGTCACCCTAGAGATCAAGAATTAGCATAAAAGACTTGGCCGGACATCCAGAGTCTATACTGTAGTATAGACAGCATTTGACAGCATTCTAAGAACCCGATGTGTTTGTTTAGAGACACCAAACAGGAGAAGTCTGGGTCTCTCCTCATATGCAGAAGGCTACGACATGAGCAAGTCAACACGGACTGGTTCAGAACTAACAGTGTAATTCATCATATTTACGGAATAAATGAGAGAAGTCATTCCATTTTGTCAGATAAAGAAAAGTCCCTTAGTAGACTTCAGAATTGGTTTGTGACTTAAAAGCATTTGACCCACAAGGACAAAACAGAACTTTTAAAACAACAACAACAAACAAACAAACAACAAAGCTCATGGCTAATGAGGAGATAACATAAGCCTGTATTCTAGATGCAGTAGAATGCTTCCATCCTGATCTCTGTTCTTGGTCCTAGCTATGAAAACAAAACAAAACAAAACAACAGACGAAGTGAGGAAAGATGGGAGCATGAGGGATGAATGGAGAGAAAACATGGAGACGATTGTGTGACAAAGAAAAATAAGTAAATGAATGGCATCATGCCCAGAGGACGTGACCACGTACGCAGAACAAACAAAAGAACCTGCAAGCCACTTTTCAGAGTCTCAGTTTCTGAAGCTCACTGGACACAAAGTTACCGCCTTATAAAAATCAAGACAGTTTTCTATGTCTCACCAACAAATCATTAGAGGGTCTTAATGTCATTTCCGCAATGGCATCAGAAACACTAATTGTCTAAGAACAGGTTGGATGAAAGATGTGCAGTACCCTCACACTGCAGAATCAAAGGTGGCTGCTCTGTGTGGGCAGTGTTAGAGGCCTGAGGGACAAATCAGAGGACATGGAACGTCTCCAAAGCTCCAGCTAGATAGATCAGCACTGCCCCCCTGCAGCTGCCAGGAGACCACTGTGCAAATGGCTAAGACCACCCTAAAAGTTGTATTGGCCATGAGATGGTCTGGGAGACTCAGGTGTAAAGCGGTGCTGGATTTGGAAAAGATGGCGACTGTGAAGCAATTATGAGTAACCATTTCTGATATATAATAAGTTGTGCTGGAGAAGTTTGATATCCAGATGAAAAACTGTCTCGACAACCTGCCTCGTGGTGTTCACAAAATCAGTTGTAAGTGGACTATAGATTTAGAGGTGAAGAGTTCTTACCTCTAGAAAACAAAAGTACTCGTTCACAGCCTTGAGGCAGGCGATACTTCCCAACTAGGACACAGAGGGCTCTGAACTTAAAGAATGAAGAATACATTTTGCTCACATGTTAGCAAGTAACATTTGTTCATGTGGGATACATTATTATAAAGCTAGAAAAATATGTCACAGTGTAAGTAGAGATATTGTAAGTAAAGTAAAGATACTGTAAGTATCTTCGTAAGTAGAGATGTTGGTGATTGATAAAGGGCGTATATTGAGAATTCATACGATTGCCTACATATCAATAAGAAGATAAATCACCCTGGTAAAGAAAGGGAATAAACTTTGAAAATCAATCTGGAGTTTCTTAGGAAGCTAAAAAATACCACTACCATATGACTCAGCTATGGCACTTCTGGGCATGTGTCCAAAGGTACCCAAAGGTATCACAGGGAGACCTGCTTATCTCTATTCATGTTTTCTCTGTCTACAATACCTAGGAAAGGGAGGCGGTCTAGATGCCCAACAACCAATGACTGGGTAATGAAGATGAGATACACACTGGTATATTACTCAGCTATAAAGAACAAGGAAATTAGCAAGAAAATGCATGGAATTGGAAAAGAATAACCTAAGTGAGGTCATACAGGCCCCACAGAACAAAAGCTGCATCTTCCCTCTCACATGAGGACCCTACCTTCAACATTTTAGTATGCTGTGTCTAACATGGATTACCTGTGCAAGGCAGGAAATAGGGGAAGAGAAGAGGCTACTTAATTGAAAGGGGATTGATGGTAGGATGTAGGTAAAAAGAAAGTAAAGAAAGGGAATACTGTGGATGGAAAGATTTAGGAGGCAGGGAGGGAGGATAGTTGGGGACATGAGGGTACAGGATGAGGGGAGGATTAACGGCATGCAGGGAGAGTGATTGGTACTATTTGGAGAGCTGAAGAGGCCCACCTATGCATCAGTAGCTTGATTGGGGGAAGTGACCAACTCCCTTCAGAGTAGATTCAAGACCCACTCTACATGGGATGTAGAGGGAACTGGTGTGTGTGTGTGTGTGTGTGTGTGTGTGTGAGAGAGAGAGAGAGAGAGAGAGAGAGAGAGAGAGAGAGAGAGAGAGAGAGAGATCCAATTGGTCCGCCAGGATACATAAAGTTGCTTCACCTTCAGGGGGCTGTGGAATAAACCACAGTGTGTGACTCACCCCTGAGACTGGCTAAAAGTTATAATCCTAGGTGTGGAGGAGTGACATGACCACTTTTGTTACATCCTACTGTGGTGGTAATTGATACAGTTATTCTGGAATGCTGACACTATGAAGTGGATCTGAATGTATACATAGTCCAAGATCCTACAGTTCTATCCCTGAGTCTGCACCCCACAGTGTGGCAGATACAAGTGTGTTCCTATTAGCATTGCCCGTGATAGCCACAAACTGGAAACAAGCCGACTACTCAGCGACTGTAGAGTAAATAGAGACAGTGCTGCATTCCTTCAGTGGAATCAAGTAATTGAAAGTAGAAACAAGAATACACAGGACAATATTGCTACATGTCATGACACAATGCATTTCAGAAACAGGATGACTGACAAAGGTGGGCTTGAAAGCTATATAGAAGTAACTCCATTTAAGTCAATTTAGAAACAGGTCAAAACTGATCTATGGTAGGAAGTCGGGAACTTGATTAGCAGTAGAGAGTGGTAAGTCAAAGGGGCTTTAGGGTTTGGGGGGTCTTCACTCAACTAGAGTGGAGAGTTTGTGGGTCTTCACTGCATGGAAATTGTTCAGGTTGTACAATTTTGATTGGCAAATTATTTTTCAAAAATAATTTCAAAAGCAACTTCAGATGTAGAAAAACCAAACAACCAAGCTCACAACGGAAGGACTGTATGAAATAAACGGAAGGACTGTATGAAATAAACGGAAGGACTGTATGAAATAAACGGAAGGACTGTATGAATAAACGGAAGGACTGTATGAAATAAACGGAAGGACTGTATGAAATAAACGGAAGGACTGTATGAAATAAACGGAAGGACTGTATGAAATAAACGGAAAGACTGTATGAAATAAACCTTGGCGAGCAATCCAGACATGGAGTGGTACAATGCTGAGGAGCTGTCAGTGACTTTCAGTGCGATAATGGTATTCCTGGTCCATAGAAGAATGTTCTTAATTTCTTAAAAGGAATACTGTACTCCTTAGAGGTCCTTGTCCTGATTCTATGGTTTGCATTAAAATGTTTCCATAAAAATAGAAACACATAATGAAATGAAAATCATTATTGAAATCTAAGTGATAGGTGTGTAAATAGTATAGTGATAATACTTTCAAGCATATCTTTAAATTTTTCTTTTAACCATTGCATCCTTTGTACAGAGAGAAAACTGTGGAGATTCAGAAGTTAAAATAACTTGCCACGTGGGATTTGAATCCATGACTATTCTGGATCCATGGGCCGGGAAAAGCAAGCACGGGCTCGAGGAGCTGGAAGGAGACAGAGATCCTGTATTATCCAATTTCCTCCTTCTACAGAAAAGGAAGCAGGCTGGAGAGGAATTTGACTTGCATGAAATTTTAATGCAGCATGCAGGGCTTGAAAATATGAGTTGCCTTGGTTTTTGATGTTTTTCCAAAGAGCAGGAAAAACTGGGGTGTATTTAACCCTAACCGGAGCTCACAGTCACTCTTTAATTAGTTGTGATACAAATAGATTATGTATATTTGAATGCACATGGGTGGCAAATATATTCCTTCATTAAATGACTGCAGGGCTTCTCTTCCTTTCCAGTGGTGAGAGCCGGCTCTCCCCACCCACGCCAGTATGTCCGATACTTCTCCGTTGACCACTCAGAAGCCAGACACCCAGCAGCCCATGAATGTGGCCTGTTTCTCATTTGTCCTCATTCAATTCCATGATTAGAACCTGATCATTGTTGTTAAATTGGAATCATAAACAGGCTTTTCCCTAAAAAGAATTTATGGCCTTCATTGTCCACATTTAAATTACCCCACATTTACAAAGATTCGCCCCTTTGGGTGTGGTCTGTAAGTTACCAATGTCACACACCGCTGAGGTGGATGCTTTAAGCTGCTTTATTTTATCAGTCTTTATTTCTTTAAGAAAAAGATCCCAGTTTTGTAATAGATTCTCTCTTCATCCCTTAGAAATTTTAAAATGGAAGAGAAGCCATATAACTGGGAAAATATGAACATAAGTATTAAGTTTAAGTGTAGTAATGGTCGTTAGGAGAATCACCTTAGCTTGGGGAATGCATATTATCAGCTTTAGGCATCAAAGAGGGAAAAACAGTTGTCAAATCTAAATGGAAGGCGTGCACATAATAAGATACTTCCTGGGGGCGCGGCGGGGGAGGGGATGGGTAGGGCATGAGGAGGGTGGCAGGCCTCAGCCAGAGCAGCCCAGTGGGATCCCCTCCTACATATTGCTGAGTGGACCAGAATGGTGATAAAGAGGTTGTTGGAAGACTTCAAGCCTGTAGAACCTTCAGGTATCATCCAGAAGTTGTCTCTTTCCAGAACAGAGCAGAAGCATGGGCCCAGTTGTGGGAAGACTCTAAACATCGACAGAGGGAGGAGGGGAGAACAACAGTGGGTCAGTGGGTCAGTGGGACCTAAAGTCCCAGCCCAGACTCACTGGCTGTTTGACCTTTCTGAGCCTTGGTGCCTTGTCTATAAAATACTCATCTATGTACATCATATAGCTGGAAGAGCTAGATGGCATCTACCCATGAACAGCATTTAAAAGGTGTCTGGCTCATAGTAAATGCTTAAAAGCATTCTGCTGCAGCCTCTGAGGCAGGGCTGGGCAAAAGAAAGAAAGACTGATTATATGTTCCTGAGAAATTGTAAGACAGGGATCTTCATCTAAGGTCATTTTCAAAGCATTTTCCAGCAATTTCCCTCTCAGACAGAGCCCAAAGCAGCTCATCCACCCCTAGAGAGGGGCAAGCAGGCAGTGCTGTCGTTCTGTGTATTAGACCATTTACTTACATTAATTGAGCAGCCGCTGCCCATCAAGTACACTGCTAGCACTTGGAATTGTAAGAGGAGATCCTGGGACTGTCTTAAAGGACCTCTCAGTGTACTAGGCAGACGACTGTATACTCACATACCTTCCAGCCTGGCAGACACCAAACCCTTGAGAGTGGGGGGTATGTGAAGATGCCCACAGGAGCTTAGGAAGACTTCATCAGTGTTTGAAACGAAGTCTTCTTCAGAGTCAAGTAGGAACATGTAACTGCCACCATCATGCAAAAGATCTGAGGGCTTTCAGTAAAGAAAGGGGCAAGAATTCCAATGTCTCTTCTTCTAGAAGTTTCTTGGACATGTGGTGATTTGGTTAGGGTCTTGTGATTACTAGCCATCTACTAGCATTTAACTACCAACATCTTAGAAATTGACAGGGACTCAAGAATTTGGGAGATGTCTTCATCTCAAACTGAATAAAACGGCTTACTTCACTTCCCATCCACGAATTATCAGGGAGCTTTCTCAGTATCCTGGACAACCACCAAGGATAACGGGAGTAGCGACCATTGAGTAGAATGGTTTTCTCAATACTTGCTTTTCACATTTCATATTCACGAGTGATTTGCCTGTATGTATCACAAGTGTGCTGTGCCCACAGAGGCCAGAAGACCATAGTGGATCCATCGGAACTGGAGTAACAGATGGTTGTTAGCCACCATGTATGTGCTAGGAACTGAGCCCCAGTCTTCTGCAAGAACAGTCAGTGCTCTTAACTGCTTGGCCCTAGAATGGACTTTAAAATAGTCTTGTTTCTGAAATTATTATGGAAGAGAGGCATGAGAAATATCTGCCTTCATTGACAGTTCTAACTCCATAAACAAGACCAGCAGTGGAAAATGCCACTGGCCACTGGAACCAGGTTCTGCCATGTGTTTACCCCCATGAACAGTTAGGATGTGAGACTGGCAAAGGTCATATCTGTCCCCTCAAGGTTACTCATGGGTATGGACTTTGTAGAACTAACGTCTCTAGGACCCTCGATACCCTCATATTCTTACCTTCTCTTGGCTTCATTTCCTCCTTCCCTTAAATTCTTGCCGGGTGCAAATTGGTAAATACGCCACTCACCCATTTTCAGAGGCCGTTAGAAGATTATGCACGTAGAGTGCTCAGAATGATTGGCACACATCCCTCCAGGAATTTGGCCTCCGTTTCCATCTCCCTCACAGGCCAAGAGTGATGAATAAGGAGAAAGAGAGAAATTTATTTGACTTAGAGGAGCGAATGACTGCATTTTTGTTGGTTGACTTTTTTCCATCTCAGGGGCCAGCACTTCATGCCAAATACACACCAGCTTGGCATCCCTGCCTTGTTCTCCCATCAAATGGTGATGAAACACATAATTCTCCTCTAAAAGACATTAAGTCAGTACACTCTCTCTGATAGGAGTGAAGGCGTTTTCAGAAAGCGTCCATCTGCTGGTCAGCAGCAAGAGGAACATGATGGTGCGCGCACTGTCATTTTATCTTTGTCACTGTCTCCTTGTGTATGGTCCCATGACCTAATGGAAGCTTGCCCCAGACCCTTCCCCTCAATATCTTCAATGTGAAAATAGCTTTAACCTCATTGGTTGTGTTCTTTCATCTGTCCTATTTTCTTTGCTAAGAGTATCTGAAGGATTAGTCTTCGTGTTTTACAGTAAAATGGTTGTAAGATTGGGTACAGATCAGCCAAGGTTTGAATTTCAAATGTTCTTTTTTTTTTTTTTACTGTGTGTGTGCGTGCGTGTGTGCGTGTGTGTGTGTGTGTGTGTGTGTGTGTGTGTGTGTGTGTGTTTTCTCTCAGATGTGAATGTTTGGGATAGAAATGGTAATTGACCTTTAGCAGGGGAGCCGAGAGAACTGCTGCTGTATATTATATGGCTGTGAGCTGGATTTTAAATGTTTGATTAAGTTATTAAAGTGTTTTGCTTTGGCATAATGTACTATAAATTCATGATTGCTGGCCAAAGCAGTTAGTCAGTGAGGAAGAATAAATTGTTTTGAGAGGTACTGCTTCAAAACCTGGGTTTTATTCTCTTGGAAAGATGGGGCTTTAAATAAATCACATAATACAAATGAGAATTCCATAATTAAGATTCTAACGGGGGGGGGTTGCTGTAAGCTTTCAGAGGAAGAAAAATGAAGAAAGACACTCCAGGCTGTTTTAATATTCTTTTCTTTCTTTAATTTATATTTTGAGTGTTCTACTTCGTTTTGGGGTGCTTAGAAATGAAATAGCCTACGACAAGAGCACGTGAAATGTATGCTGTCGAGGGCTGGTCTCTGAGAAGTGAGGGCTTCTGGGAGACAGACTTTCAAAACAATTCCAGAACAGCTCTTGCTTCAGAGGAGAGAGGTCTTTGTCTCTCTGTCTCTTCCTCATTCCTTCTCTTTCTCCCCCTTTCTTCCTCTCTCTCTACCTGATTTTCTCTCCCCTATCTGCCCCCTCCCTCCTCTTTCTTTCTTTCCTTCCTCTCCCTCTCCCCTTCCCCCTTTCTCCCATTCCCTTCCTTTCAGTCTAGGGTTTCATGCTTACCAAACACTTACGCTATTCATGACTACTCCAGTCCCATACTCATAGTCCCTGCCTGACAGTCCTCACTCTTTGTCACCTTGGACAGTTTCGAGGCCTTCAGTGTGTGTGTGTGTGTTTTGGCCTGGTCATCTTCAGGAAATCTTTTTTAAATGGCAGGCCCCCTCTCTGGGGGAGGTCTTTCTGCCTCCATCGTGTCCCCCACCACCACCAAGATTCTTCTAGCAATTTCCTCAAAGCGTCGCCTCACAACTTCTTCCCAGTACTGCCAGACTCATCTCCCAGGAGCTCCTAAATAAAGAAAATGTAATTAAATTTGTGTGATCGGCCCTGATACTGCTCTATTTATTTGATATATGTACACACTAAAGAACTTTATATAGTAGCATAGAAATGTACCATCTATAATGGGTGAAGTAGGGCAACTGTGGTCACGGCCAGAAAGAAACATGCCATTCGTCTTTCCCCTGGGAACCTGAGTGCTTCCTCAGACATGATTCTAGAGGATCAAACAAGACAAAATTGGGACTGATGTCTTTGGCAGAAGATCACAGAGCGCTACCCACCAATATTGGTAGAGTGTTAGTTGCTGTTGGAGATTAGCATGGCAAAGAAGAATAGGCTGAGTCCTCGAGTAACCTCCACTGAATTTCAGACCTTCCACTGGCCGAGTGGGAAGCCTGGGCAGTGTCTTCATCATTTCATCTACCGAGATGCATTCCAAGTGCCTGGCAAAGCACAGGACCCAAGTCCATGCCTGTAATACACATAGCACATAAATTACACCATCGTTCTGGTTATCAGATTTAAACGCCATAATTCAGTAGAGGGAATCACTGCCAAAACTTTAAGCACATACAGGTCAAGAAGGAACTGTTCAGCTATCGTGTAGCTCATAAGTACTCCACTCTGTACATCTTACAATGTGCCAGAGGCCATCTAGGATGGCTCTCATCATCTCTTGTGGGACCTCCATACCTACCATTTACCCATGGTCTTGTACATTTACTAATGTCTGGGATAACCTTGTCCAAGTGAGTCCACTCTTCTAAGCTTGAAGAAGTAGTCAAAGAAAGTAGGGATCAGGAAACAACACTGGTGGGTCACTGCTGGCCCGGGCTTAGTGTTCATGGGCTTCAGCATCCACCGAGGGTTGGTTCCAGGACCTCTGCAGATGCTAAGATCTGCATTTGCCCCAGTCCCTGAGATAGACTGGTGTAGTATTCATCTGGACTCGTGAGCATCTTCTACCACGTGTTACATCTTCTGGAGATTACTTACAATGCCAGTGCAAAGGCAATGACCTGTAAACGGTTGCTATACTCTACTGCTCATGGAATAATGATAAGGGAAGTGTCTGGAAGTAGTTTAGCAAACTCGTATCTTTCCCCCTTAACTAAGCATTTCTGTTCTAAATTTTCTTGAATGTGCTGACGTAGAATCCGTAGAGGCGGAAGACTGACTGGGTCTTGTTGGGCATTCACCTTTGCACCATGTAAAATGCCTTTGCTCCAGCATCCCATACTGTAAGATGTCTGAGGAAACCTATGTCTAGATTGTAGCCAAAAATTAAAGTAAATCTCTTCTGAGACCTTAAATATCCTGAAACTGAGCCACTGTCTGCTCTGTAGATGGTGACAGGATGAGAAATGGGACTGAGGAGGTCATAACTTCCCTCTGGCCTGCAGAATAGAGGCTTCACACTGAAACTAATGAGATACCTTGTCCTTGTCTGCCATTGCATGTGGCGACCTGTGAACCACCTGATTTTATTTCTCAATGCAAGTGAGATTGCCAACATTCTACCGATGAGGAAAAAGAGAGGAGTTAACTGCCAGCAGGGGAAAGTGTTTAGAATCTTGAAAGGAGGACAGGGTTCAGCTCCCCACCCCCCCGACCACGGAATGTGTTCTGTCACTCAGAGGCAGGAGACTCCCCTATACAAGCCTGCCTGCTGCCCTTTGCTCACGTTGCTCCATACGAGCAACAAGGTTTGCCACAGACCTGCAGGCCAAGGCACCTCAGGCCTCCCAGCTTGGAGTGGCCAAGTGGGATGACAGTGGGAATTCGGAGTATCAGGCTAGAGGAAACTGCCTTTTCAGAGCAGTGGGTGGGGCCACCTGCGCCCTCTGGACCGTGTCTCCAGGTCTCTGTCACCATTGTTGTCCTCATCTCTGTCGTCTTCTAATTCTTGAGGCCTTGCAGACTTCTCTTCCCTGACTGCGTCCACTCTGGCTTCATGGACAGTGCTCTCCCCACCATACTGCTTGCATCCCATCCTCAGTTTCCCTAGACTACCAGAGTCAAGTTCCCTTCCTTGCCATGGTGTTCAGTGAGGGACCTGGCTCTTGCCACCGTCTCCAGCATTACTCTCCCTCACTCCGACTTGCCCTGTCAGGAGTTCTCCCCACTGCTCATCCTTGCTGGAGTCATCTGTCTTTCAGTGTTTGGCTGCGGATGTACCTTAGAGAGGCCTTCCCTGACCAAAGGCCCGCTTGTGTCTCTCTCATACCCTTCTGAGATGCTGGGACTCAGTCTTTTCTTTTTTTCCATTAGTGAAGTTGGATTGGAACTTGTCAACCTGGTTGGATAGTCCTCACGGGAGGCCACTTAGTTGCACAATATTAACATACCTGTGCCTGTCTGGAAGCTGTTTACATGAATGCTGCAGGAGGTGAGCCATGCCCTGCCTTGGAGTCTCGGTGAGAACATTAACTAATTTGGCCAGACCTCCAGGCCCTGTTGTTCTTCTATCTCCATGTTAGGGAAGACTTGCTTGCTTATTCCTTATCTCACCCCTACCCACCCACCTTGGGGAGGGAGGGAGGGAGAAGACCTATACATTTCTTTCTTATGATGCTAGTCTCCTCTCACAGCGAGATACGCCCACTGGTAAACCATTTCTTTTAGGACAGCCTTGATTGCTCCAGGCTGTGCTTAACCTGTCACATAATAGGGGTGAGAATTTTGGATAGAGGAAATGCCCAACAATGTATTGTAACATCCTTGTAAGCAGCGTTTGCTATTGAGGCATTATTTATGCCAGATATAATAAGTGGATTTTAAGTGTTAGCTTATATTTTAGTGTTTACATTTTATGATTAGAATGTTTGGAGCTAGGTAGAAAAATATAGCAAATACAGGGTGTATTTATATTATATAATAAACTGGGAAATCTGTTTTCATATAATATTTTATTAGTTCTTAGAGAATTTAATATAATGAATTTTGATCATATTGCCTGTCCTCTAGTCCCCTTAACTCCGCTCAGATTCAGCTTCCCTGACCCTTCTCTCCCTTTCCCTCTTTCCCTCACTCTCTCCTTTCCCCTTCCTTCTTTCTCTCCCCTCTCCCTCTCTCATCTCCTTCTCCTCTGTCTCTCTCTTAGTGACTCTCTTGAGTCCAATTTATGGGACTCATATACTCATGGGTGTAGGGCCATCCACTAGAGTGTGGTTGGCCACAGTCCTAAAGAAAACGAACTCTCTTCCAGAAGCCTTCAACTGTCAATAGCCCATCAGTCAAGGGTGGGAGCTTTTGAGCCCCTTGCCCCTAGGCAATATCTCATCATAGGAATTTTTTTTACTGTCTGATTTCTATAGTGTCCTCTTGTGATGCGCTTACATGTATTTGCATATTTTATCCTTACTGTGATTGCATGGAGTTCTTGTTGATATCCCCCACCTTGCCAGTAAGGAAGACAAGATCCAAAATCTCCTTGATGTGAGCAGTAGAATTCAGATTTAAGAGCAGCTCTCTGTACCCTCAAGGTAATGAACTTGTCATCCCTCACCTATGCATATACATCCTTGCCCTATGTGTCTTCTTGTATAATTGGTAATAAAAGGTGACTATAAAAGCAAAAGCCCACCTATTCTTTCTACTTTGTAAATGGCCTCTGAAGACAGAGCCAAAGATGAAGCACCCACCTCTGTCCCTCCACATCTCCTCCAGACTCCTCCTCTCTATCGTCTGTGATACTGCCACAGATGATCCGGAAGAAAGATTCCCAGGCATTCCCACAGAAACAGAACTCTGAGCCAGTCCTTGGGAAAAAAACAAAGTCGTTGCTGGATTTGTTTTTCTTGGTTGATTTATTTGACAGGGACCCATTTTATAGATGATATTTGGAGTTTCAAAACCCTTTTCATCTGCAAAGGTCTCTCTCAGAAGCCGAAGGAGAAAGAGAAGAGAGGTGTATGTATGTGATCTCCGATGCAATGCTTTCTGGCCCCTGAGCCCTGCCTTTAGATTTCTCTCGGACCCCGGAGATCACACAGGTTGAGGATCAAGGTCGGGAGAGCGCTAAATCCCATCCAACAGGACTCTGATTTGCACTGATCCCTAAAGGAACATCTCTATCACTTTTCTTTGACATGGTAGGACATCTCCCTGCTAAACCCATCTAGCAAGAGCTCATGAATTATTCAGTCTCTAAGAAGACATCTTTTGGTAAGATGAGGTGTTACAACCAGCCAACAAAAGGAACTGTTCCTGTTCTGGCTGGCTGCCTATTCAATCACTTGCATGGTTCTTCTGAAGACATCCTATTCCAAGACATCCTTTCTGCAGATCTCAGGCAACAAGTCAGCCTTGAAAGCATCCTTTATCCTGGCACATAGCATGTCAGATGCAATCAGAATGGGCACGGAGCTCCCTGGGAACTCCCCCCTGGTTTCACATGTGTTTCAGCTATGGGAAAGACACATGCATAAAACATTCAGGCTGAATATACAATTGCTTTTAATAACCCATGCAGCTAAATTTATTGGATCACACTGCCCCTTTGAACTGGGGTATGGAATTTTCCATGTAGCTCAGTATCTCCTGTGAGAGGCAGACCCTGCCATTTCGGCTGTTGGTCTCTGTGTATGAGTTCCCAGGCTTTGGCTGTTTTGTTAAGAACTGCTTGTGATCAGGTTGACTGGGGGTTTGCGACACTATTCTTCTGTTAGGGTGACAGTGGCTGCAGCACTCGTCCTTGAGCCAGTCCTCTGCCTGCACATGAACACTCTGGGTGTGAGTCTCCAGACTTCCCCCAGAGAACCATAAGGCAGAATCCCCCATCACTTTTTACCATCCTGCTTGTTTTTGCTAAAAGTAAGTTGTGGCTTAACTTTGTTTCCTTACACCCTGCTGCTTAAATCAAGAAGATCAGAGCAAAGATGTTTACATGGTAGCTTCCAAGTCTCAAAGCCTAGATATGAGGGAAATTTGTTTGCTTAGATCCTCTCCCCCACCCCTTATTCATCACCATCCTGATAAATAATTGTCACCAGAGATCAAATCAATAATCAGCAAATTGATAGTGAACATCTGTTGAACACAAGATTTCTTGTTGGCAACAGTGGAAAAGAAAAAGTCACAGTGTTCTATCCACGTCTGTGTTACTGATTATTTTTTTCTCAATCTCTGAGGTGTGACACACTACACAAGTGTGTGGTATTTCCTTTCTGTATGAATTGTGTGTGTGTGTGTGTGCTCGTGTGTGAGTTTCAGGTGTGTGTTAAATAAAGAACTCTTAAGTGTATAGCCTGCCAGGTACCTTTGTTTACATTGAGGCTACACTCGATGTTTTTATGAAAACTCAAAAATGCAAGTTAATTTCCATGCCTGTGTTTTATTTATTTATCAATTAAATAATCTAGATGATACTGAAGAGTGATAACAAGATGATATGTGCATGATTAAAACTCCCTACACGGCCATCCTAAGTGTACTTAAACATACATTCCCCCAGAAGCAAGTCAGCTTATTATTCAGGGACGTAAGCCAAGAGCCTTTGAGTATTTGACAATACCTGGTCATTAGCTTGCACGGCTCACCACACAGCCGAGCCATAATGGACTTTTAATGAAATCGCTCTCACATGTCCTTGTGGGTGCGCACCATAGTAACATTAAAATATAACCCACACCCCTACAACCTTGACTCTCAGGGTGAGCAGACGATATGGAGAAAGAAAAAGCTTCCCACTGAACTGTATACAGCCCACTGTGTTATCCTTGAGAGGGAGACACCCAAAACGTGACAAAATGCAGATGTGTCACTGGGAGCTGGTAGGTCGAGGCCTAAGAAGCAATAGAGCTAGAAAGAAATCTGAAGGTACAGGGACTGCTGATTTAATATGCCACAGCCCTGGGGGAGAGTGTTAGTGGCCACCGGTGCCTGCAATCGAAGCAGCCATCAAACCCCCACGTGCCCCTCTGAGGAGCCTTAAACCCATTCAGATGTGTAATGAATGCGGTGCTGATAATTTGTGGGCTCTCTGATTTTTCTCTGAGTTAAGTGGTCTTTACGTCCCAACTCTGCCTGTGCTGAACAGTGATACAGTGTATCCACCGTTCCGCCGGGTTTATTGGCCACTCACAGAAAGGCAGCCTGTTGAATGGGAAGAAGTATATAAACAAAACGGCCTGATCAGAGGGGAAGCGCTAGTTTTCCTAGCCATACTCACTCTGAGTCATCCTGTTTTCTTCTGGGAGCGTGGGCCAGGTCTCTGAACCTGCCTGTGTGATTTGCTTTTGTCCTTACGGTTTTTACAAGAGCTTAAGTTTGATTACATAAGGAAGCCACCAGCTAGCACATGGGGACCTGGGTCCCAAGGAGAAAGCACTGGCTGAAATCGTGGCCCCTTGGAGTGCCTAGGGCCAGAGCACTTGTTCTGGAGATTACAGCCATCTCTAGTAAGAACAAGCCTAAGGGGGTGTGCATCAGTACCAAAGTACATTCTCACTAGAAGCCAGGTGAGTATTTAAAGCAAGACTGAGACATGGAAGCAGGAGCTGATAAAGGCCCAGAGAGCAGAAGGAAGAAGATGGGCATGGTAGAAGTGAGAAAGGGCCACTGTGTCTGTCCCAAAGGGTGCTGTCGCATGTCATTTGATACCTGTGCCATGCTTTAAGGAACCGAATCAATTTGATGGGCTAGCTTGGAGTAGGCAGGTGACAGGTCATATTTCTCTCTCCTAGTATGCATGTTTTTAATTGTCTATGTTGACTACTGTGCACGTTGAAAAAGAAAGCATATTATTGCCTATTCATGGTGCAAGGCTGGCAAGGATTAGAAGTCAGTAAAAACTATGAAAACACCATTCACTTATCTGCATCCTGGTTTCTCCTTTCAAAATTACCCAGTAGCTCCTTTCTGTTATGTGCAACCAAGAAGGTATTTTCTTATACAAACGAGAGAAAAGAAGAAGCAGAGGGGAAGGGCCTGGGAGGAAGAGCAAGAGAGGGAGTGAAGAAAGATAAGGGAGAGGGAGCCTGTGTGTAAGAAAGGATAAAGGGAGAGGGAAGGGAGAGAAGAAGCAATGGATATATCATCTCCATTCAGAGTCAGCCTCAGCCATGAGCCTAGAGAATAATCATTGTTTTGGTAGGCTGGAAGAAAGTAGAAAAGTCCCACAGCTGAGAAATACATCCCCTGCCTCCCGCAGTGCTTGTCCAGGATCCAGGATGCTTTAAACACTTTGAGACTATTCTTTTAAGAGTGTGGGGGTGGGGGTGGGGGTGGGGGTGGGGGTGGGAGGTGGGCTGGAGAGATGGCTCAGTGGTTAAGAACACTGACTGCTCTTCCTAAGGTCCTGAGTTCAAATCCCAGCAACCACATGGTGGCTCACAACCATCTGACACTCTCTTCTGAAGTGTCTAAAGACAGATACAGTGTACTTACATATAATAAATAAATCTTTTAAAAAAAAGAAGTACTTGAGCTGGTCAGTGGTGGTGCATGCCTTTAATATCCCAGTACTTGGGAGGTAGAGGCAGGCAGATTTCTGAGTTTAAGGCCAGCCTGGTCTACAAAGTGAGTTCCAGGACAGCCAGGGCTATACAGAGAAAAAATGTGTGTGTGTGTGTGTGTGTGTGTGTGTGTGTGTGTGTATTAAATAAACCTCCAATTTACAACTTTCCTTGCCTCTGTTTAGGACCTGGTCTGTAGTGAGGAGAACTTGTTTACTCTGGGTTGATTTTAGTAATCATCTTTTTTGTGTGGCCCTCATGGAACTGCTGGCCACAGAGGGTACCAGTGTATCCACAACAGTGTGAGTGCCCCCACAGGGCTGGGAGCCTAATGTTCACATCAGGAGAGGTACAACATGGGTGAGGATGATGCTCAGACATGCATGGCTGATGTGGGCTGGCTGAGGACCTCTGCCAGACAATTGCTTGGGCCTCTGGAACAGAAGCTCATAGCATATAAGGTTAATCCTGAAGCACACAGAGCAGTACACTGAAGGGAAATAGGTAGGGACATAACAGGGTCTTACAAGGCTCTCAGAGTGGAGGAGGGGAAGCCACACAGCAAACAGGCAGCTCTCATAGTGCACTGTTGTTGGCCAATGCCTATGTGTAATACTGTCATAATACATTCATAAACTGCCTGTCATCTCATTAAGAAGCCACTGAGTGGGCCCAGGAATCCCACCATGGAAATTCATCCCCACTCAGTCTTCTCTGGGCAGCACAGGTGACCTTCACATACCAGCCAGCCAGCCAACAAGTGATCTTGGTCATTAAGATACAGATGTAGGAATTTTGAAGGGGAATGCATTGAATCTGTAGATTGCTTTTGGCAAAATGACCATTCTTACTATATTAATCCTTCCAATCCACAAACATAGGAGATCGTTCCATCTTTTGAGGTCTTCTTTGATTTCCTTCTTCAGAGACTTGAAATTCTTCTTTTTTTTTTTTTTTATAAATTAAGCTTAACTATTTTTTTAAAAGACTTATTTATTGATTATATGTAAGTACACTGTAGCTGTCTTCAGACACTCCAGAAGAGGGTGTCAGATCTCGTTACGGATGGTTGTGAGCCACCATGTGGTTGCTGGGATTTGAACTCTGGACCTTCAGAAGAGCAGTCCGGTGCTCTTACCCACTGAGCCATCTCACCAGCCCGAGACTTGAAATTCTTGTCCTACAGATCTTTCACTTGTTTGGTTAGAGTCACACCAAGATATTTTATAGTTTGTGACTATTGCGAAGGGTGTTATTTCCCTGGTTTCTTTCTCAGCTCATTTATCCTTTGAGTATAGGAAGGTTACTGATTTATTTGAGTTAATTTTATATCTGGCCAATTTACTGAAGTTGTTTATCAGCTGTAGGAGGTTTCTGGTGGAATTTTGGGGGTCACTTAATTATACTATCATATCATCTGTGATATTTTGACTTCTTACTTTCCAATTTGTATCCCTTTAACCTCCTTTTGTTGTCTAATTGCTCTGGCTAGAACTTCAAGTGCTATATTGAATAGGTAGGGAGAGAGTGAGCAACCTTGTCTAGTCCCTGATTTTAGTGGAATTGCTACAAGTTTTCTCCATTTAGTTTAGTGTTGCCTACTGTTTTGCTGTATATTGCTCTAACTATGTTTAGGTATGGGCCTTGAATTCCTGATCTTTCCAAGACTTTTAGCATGAAGGGATGCTGAGTTTTGTCAAATGCTTTTTCAGCATCTAATGAAATGATCATGGGGTTTTGTTCTTTGAGTTTGTTTATGTAGTGGATTACATTGATGGATTTCTGTATATTGAACCATCCCTGCATCCTTGGGATGAAGCCTACTTGACCGTAGTGAATGAAAGTTTTGATGTGTTCTTAGATATAGTTGAGAATTTTATTGAGTATTTTTGCATAGATATTTATAAGGTAAATTGGTCTGAATTTCTTTTTCTTTGTTGGGTCTTTGTGTGGTTGTGGTATTTGTGTAGCTGTGGCTTCATAGAATGAATTGGGTAGTGTTCCTTCTGTTTCTATTTTGTGGAATAGTTTGAAGGGTATTATTATTAATCAATTCTTCATAGAGTTAGAAAGAGCAATCCTCAAGTTCATTTTGAATAACCAAAAACCCAGGATAACAAAAACTATTCTCAACAATAAAAGAACTTCTGGGGTGATCACCATCTCTGACCTCAAGCTTTACTTCAAAGCAATAGTAATAAAACCCTGCATGGTGTTGGTACAGTGACAGGCAGTTAGATTAGTGTAATAGAAATGAAGACCCAGAAATGAACCCACACACCTATGGTCACTTCATCTTTGACAAAGGAGCTAAAACCATCCAGTGGAAAAAAAGATAGCATTTTTAACAAATGGTACTGGTTTAACTGGTGGTCTGTTGGGGTTAGCCTGCGGCTCCCATGTCCGGGTTCGAGCCTGGAAGGCATCTTGGAATCTGGAAGAAAAGAGGGAGCCTAGGTGGGTTGAGAAATAATGGAACCAAGACAACTAGTCTGCTCAAGGTTCAAATGTTTAATGGCAGACACGCTTTATAAAAGAGGGGGGAAAGTCCATTCCCGCCAATTCATCCTTGGAGCCCAGCTGCAGGTGACCACTTGTAGGCTCCGGAACAGCTAGGCAGCAGGGCAGTGGCAGAACAATAGTGATCCAGGGAGGCAGGCTCCACCCCAGGTGATCTCCTTAGTGGCAACAAAGTCAAGCCTGGCTCAGCCTGCTTCAGGCTTATGGGAGGCTATGGTGGTCAACACATAGAAGAATGCAAATTGATCCATTCTTATCTCCCTGTACAAAGCTCAAGTCCAAGTAGATCAAGGACTTCCACATAAAACTAGATACAGTGAATCTAACAGAAGAGAAAGTGTGGAAAAGTCTTGAACACATGGGGATGGGGGAAATTCCTGAACAGAACACCAATGGCTTGTGCTCTAAGATCAAGAAAGGACAAATGGGAACTCATAAAGTTGCAAATCTTCAGTAAGGCAAAGGACACTGTCAATAGGACAAAGTGGCAAACAACAGGTTGGAAAAAGATCTTTACTAATATATGGCTAATATCCAATATATACACAGAACTCAAGAAGCTAGACTCCAAAGAAACAAATAACCCTATTAAAGATGTGGAACAGAGCTAAACAGAGAATTCTCAACTGAGGAAATTCAAATGGCTGAGAAGCACCTAATGAAATGTTCAACATCCTTAATCATCAGGGAAATACAAATCAAAACAACCCTGAGGTTCCACCTCATACAAGTCAGAATGGCTAAAATCAAAAACACAGGTGACAGCAGATTCTGGTAAGGATGTGGAGAAAGAGGAACAGTCCTTCATTGCTGGTAGGATTGCAAGCTGGTACAACCACTCTGGAAACCCGACTGGTGGTCCCTCAGAAAATGAGACATAGTACTACCTGAGGACCCAGCTATACCACTCCTGAATATATACCCAGAAGATGTTCCAACATGTAATAAGGACACATGCTCCACTATGTTCGTAGCAGCCATATTTGTAATAGCCACAAGCTGGAAAGAACCCAGATGTCCCTCAACAGAGGAATGGATACAAAAAATGTGGTACATTTACACAATGGAATACTACTAAGCTATTAGAAACAATGCCTTCATGAAATTTGAAGGCAAATGGATGGAACTTGGAAGTATCCTCCTGAGTGAGGTAACTCAGTCACAAAAGAACACATGGTATGCACTCACTTATAAGTGGATATTAGCCATCCCATATACAGTCACCAAACCCCGGACACTATTGTGGAGGCTGGAAAGTACTTGCTGGCTGGAAAGTATGTGCCTGATATCATTGTCTCCTGAGAGGCTCTGACAGAGCCTGACAAATACAAAGGCAGATGCTGGTAGCCAACCATTGGACTGAGCGTGGGGTCCCAGATGGAGGAGTTGGAGAAGGGACTGAGGAGCTAAGGGGGTTTGCAACCCCATGGAGGGAGCATCAGTATCAATAGGCCAGCCCCTCCCCCCCTGAGCTCCCTGGAACTGGACCACCAACCAAAGGGTACAACACATGGAGTAACCCATGGCTCTGGCTGCATATGTGACAGAGGATGGCCTTGTTGGACATCAGTGGGAGGAGAGGCCTTGGTCCTGTGGCTGTTTGATGCCCCAGTGTAGGGCAATGCCAGGGTGGGAGGACAGGAATGGGTAGGTGGGGGAGCACCCTCATAGAGGCAGGGGGAGGGGGGGTGGCATAGGGGGTTCCGGAGGGGAGGTCTGGGAAGGGGAAAACATTTGAAATGTAAATAAAGAAAATATCCAATAAGAAAAAAATACAGATGTCAGGAAGAACACCGTGTATGCCATTAAGTAGCATTATGAATTGTGGGTAGTGTCTTCAGCTCTCAGAGCCTTGGCTTTTCTCAGCTATTGATGAACTGATGGGGTCTGGACCTTGTACAGAGTTGGGGGGAGGATTAAATCAGCTAAAACTTGTAAATCAGGGAGCTAGTGCCATGGTGTGGGAGGCTCCCCAGAATCTTGCTGCCCCTGCTCCTGGGTCTCTGCAGTATGTGCCAGCACCTCTACTGGGGGTGGGGGTCAGTGGTGCTCTGGGGTGGTCTTTCTTTCCCAGTTCTTCTGGTCCTGAGCCTCTGCCAGGCAGGCCTGCAGAGACACTCTTCCTTAATGCCCCTGTCCTCAGGGAATGGGTCCTAAGGCTGCAGCCCTTATGTTTGCTGATCTTATCGGAAGAGTGATTGGAGCCTGTTTCACTATTGATGTTGGCTCTGAGCCTAATCTTACTGTCCTGAACTGCAGTCCATGAGGGTGGGCCAGATGTAGTTCTGGTGCTCCGAGGGCTGGAGGCTCCCGAGCATGGGGAGATAAATCACTGTTCCTGGAGAGGATCCTGCATTAGCGGAAGCCTCCTCTCCTCTTAATTTTTACTGATTTCATCCCTTTATGAATGGCTTGTTACCTAAAGAGTAGCCAAGTGGACCATTATTCTGCCTCTGGCTTTGAGCACCATGTTTTCAATAACCATCACTAGCATCAACTCAACACTTAGCAGCTGCACGCCTGTGCTAACTACTTCCATATGCACAAGGACGCCTCAGAACTGCCCAGCGCAGTAGCTCTCTTCCTTCCCATTTACCCAGATGAAGAATGGAGGCCTAGAAAGCTTCAATCATTGCCTGAGCTCAGAGAACCAGTAGATGCACAACCGGAACTAAACAGTCTGTCCGCAGTGGCTCTAACCCGAAATCCCAAACGTTCACATGAGTCACCTGGAGATGTGGTTGACAGACAGATCCAGTGCAGCTGAGACATGGCCTGAGTATTTGTGTATATGTGCATGCGTACCCATGGAGAACAGAGGACAACTCCAAGTCTCCCACGCACGCACGCACGCACGCACGCACGCACGCACGCACATGCATATTTCCTTCTCCCTTTCGTCTTATCTTACAAGGTCTCTTTTTAGCTTGGAACTTGCCATGCAGAGCTCACCATGTAGGCTAGATTAGTTTAGGCTCTCAGGCCAGTGAATTCTGAGTGGATCCTCTCTCTGTCTCTGTCTCTCTCTCCCCCATTCTCTCCCTCCCCCTCTCTCTCAGCACTGGGACTACAAGCACACACCACTGAGCCATCCCCTCCCTCTTTCACATGTATTCTGGGGATTGATTTCAAGTCCCTGGGCCTGCAAGGCAAGGGAACCATCTCTCCAGTCCATCATGCATTTCCCACACCCTTCTGTCCGATGCCAGTGATGCTGGTCTCCAGATCACTGGCTGACAGAGCTATACCGGGAAACTGAACAGCTCTGGCTGGCTTGGTTAGTCAGCTGTCTGCCTGATTGGTTCAGACTAGAGTATCTTTGCATCATGGCCTCCCAAAAGCTAGAGAAAAAGACCAAGCTCTGTGAGCCACTTAGTAACCTCCGTTAGTCTTTATGTGACAGCTGTTACAAGAGGGTTGCAACATTGCTGCCTCTCTCCTTTCCTTCCATCTTCTTTGCAGCTCAAGGCGTTTCCTCAGAGCAAACACTAATTCTGTGTCTACTTTCATTAGCTCCAGCCTGTGCTTAGGGCGGGTGATCCAGGCCAACTGTGTTCCGTCTGCCTTCAGAGCTCCACGTCACTGACCACAGTGTTACCACTTCTCGGCTGTGTGGCTTTGTGGCAGCTTACTCAGCTCACTCGACCCCATATGACCCATAGGAAGCCATGTTTTTATTTATAAGTGAGGGTCATTGCAGGAGTCACACCCCAAGGATGTCACACGTGTGAGATGGGGCCTCGTAACATCGGCCGATAGCAGGTGCACAATATTCTTTTCTGAAGTTGCAGGTAAGTTAAATCTAGCTACCTTAGCTTGCCATACCAGGTCTTCCTTCCGTCCATTTACGTGGCACTCATGAGTCCCCTCAATGGCACTTGTGCTGGTTGGTTGTAGCTGTCAATTAGACACAATCTAGAGGCACCTGGGAAGTCGGATTCTCAGTGAAGGATTGTTCAGATGAGGGTGTCTTAAGGGCATATCTAAGGGGGGGTTGTCTTAATTACTCTGTTGGATGTTGGAAGACCCACTGTGGGTGGAGTCATTCCCTAGCACTGCATCCTATGCTGTATAAGAACAGGAAAGGAGGATGAACAGTAGGCATTCATTCTCCCTCTGCTCTTGAATCTAGATTTATTGTCAAGAACCTGCCCTAACTTCCACCCCTGATGGACTGTAACCTGGTTTTGAAAGCAAAATGGACACATTGTCCCTTAAAGTTATTTTTTGCCAGGTTATTCTATCAGAGCAATGAATGAGAAACTAGGACAGTGCTCTCTGTTGCAACCATGGCACTGCTCAGACACTGTTCTATTTTTAACACTATACTTCTCTGCTGCCAAACTCCTATCCAATCTTCAAAGCCCAACATCAATATTGCCTCTTCCACTCAACCATTACAAGCCTCACATCTGAGGATAATTCTGTTCTAGGAGACTCTTGTGTAGCGCCGACTCACGTCGCTTCGCTCGCATTAATAAAACTTCCTTCACCACAGGAAATGTTAGTCTCCTGATCCATGCACTTGAGCATCTTGTCTTTACGGAGTGCACCACTGTCTGACAGAACTTTCTACAGTTCGAGGGGTAGCCAGTCCAGTATAATTGCCACTCACCATGTGTAGCTATTGAGGACTGAAGATGTGGCCAGCGTAGCCAAAGGGATGAATTAGAGATTTTATTTCATTTGAGTTAACTTAAGTAGCCACCACATGTGGTCAGTGCATAGTGTATTGGACAGTGCAGAGGGTTGTTGATCAAAGAGTCCAAAGGAATGAATGGAAAATAACAGTTGTAACAAGCACCATGTGGGGAGGCCTAGCTGCCAGAAGGCATCCTGGGTTTGATTTGATGTGGTAGGAGTGCTGGTTGGGGAGAACTTTCCTGAGGTAGTGATGCGGGTATTAAAAACATTGTGTAAAGGCTTAAGGGTATACACACAGAGCACATGCAAATGGCCTGTGGTAGAATGGAGCATGGCTTATGAATCGACGGACCTCCAAGTCAGTCCAGAGGCAACACCACTCCTCGGTGCCTTCTCTGCTCTTTGAACCTTCTAAAGCCTTTCCCATTCCACTGTGCAGTAGGCAGGCTTGGGGCAGGTCCATGCTGAAGCGTCACTTCTTTACAAAATACTTGGCTGAAGAATGAGACACAGTAACATCGCTTCCTTCCATCCCCAGTAAGGGATCATGGCTGTTTTGTTTTAAGCATTCTTTACCCTGTGGCTCAGCTTGTAATCTTCCCTTTTTTGTAGCTCAGCTTGTAATCTTCACTTTCTTTCTGACTGTGGGTGATATTCTGGATTTATTCTGAAGGAGCTGTGCCCTCAGGTAGGTGCCAGGTCCACCTTCCAGACCATGTTCCATTCACGGGTTCATTTGTTCAGTAAACTTGTATAATGCTTTTAGCACGCAGAAGGTTTGGGGGGGCATGGTTGTACCTCAGAGAAAAAAAAAGTATACTGCCCTGCCCCTGGAGGTGTGTTGTGTTGCTTGTGTAGCTGCTGTGTGACATGTGTGTCAATAGGTGGCAGAAAGAAGTGAGGCTATGTCTGTGCTCTGCTTTGACTTATGAACATCTGAATGAATAGTAACCTAACACTTCCTGGAAAAAAAAGAAAGGAAAGCAAGCCTGAGATGACCATCAGTCCAGCTCCAGGGGGCCCAGACAGGGAGTTAACTTGAGACCACCACTAGTCTGGCACTAGGCATAGCTTGCTCCAAAATGGGGAGCAAGCCAGAGACTAGAAGAATCCTGCCTGAGACTACAGGTCCCAGTAGGAGTGAGCCTGAAACAGACAACCATCACAGGGGGCCACTTGGGCAGCTGGGTGAGGAGCAAGCCTGAGACAACCACCAGACAGGCGCCATGGGGCTCAAACATGGAGCTAGCCTGAGATGACTAGTCCCCATGCTTCAAATGAAGGCCTGGGGGCGTGTGTAGACCATGTCTGATATGACCCCTGCCAGGCACCATAATACACAAGCAGATCATAGCACTCCTGAGACCACACCTGAGACAATCCCAAGCATTCAGAGACCCTGGGTACCACTGAGCGGAGCAAGTAAGTTGTTGAGAAACAGAAGGATGTGGCACAATGAAGGGAGGCAGAACTGGAGTGGTGAGGAACAGCCTGATTCAAGTAGCTGATACCACCAGAACCATGGTGGAGTCCTGGCCTGTGCTGCCACTGGGCGTCACTTCTGGCATCATGGACCTGCAACAGCAGGGGTCTGTTACCACCAATGGCCAGGTGAACATCACTGGTTTAGGCTGCCCCCCAGGGACACAAAGCTGGCACCACCCATCACCTTGGCATCCTGGGAGAGCTGGACCTGAAGGAATGGGAACAGGAGAGCTGACGTCGTCCCTAGCCAGCAATAGTGCTTGGGAGTGCAGAGCCCCACACACTGCAGGAGTTTCCAGTGAGCTGGCTTGAGGGCATGAGTATGGGAGAGCCAGTCCTGCCTCTTGTCTGCTGTGTGGTGGTGGTGGTAGGCAGGGAGAGATCCCCTTTCCTGCCTCTTGCCTTCACCATTAGTGGCCGGCAGGAGAGCTAGTCTGGCCCCTCACCTGCTGCAAGCAGATCCTGCACCTCACCTGGGCAGCACAGTAGAGCTGGCCCTGATGACAGGGGCATCTGCTAAGCGATGGAATTACAAGGGGCAGACCTCCCCCAGACCCCCATGCCTTGCCATCCATGGCAGGCAGAAGAGCTGACCCTGGGGTCCTGAGGTCGAGGAGAGTGGGAGAACTGGCCATGTCCCTCAGTAGATGCAACTTGAGGGAGCGGGCTCTGCACCTCACCTGGGCATCAGGGTAGAACTGTCCCTGCATTCAGGGTGGGGGATGGGGGTTGCTGGTGAACCTGCCCCAAGGGCATGAGAATAGGAAAGCCAGTAGGCTAACCATCTCAGATACCTCTCAGACCAAGATCGGGGGCTTTGAATTGGCCCAACCCAACTTGTACCCCACCAACGAACCTCTGCCTCCAGAGGCATGAAGGGTGGGTTCTACCCATCCAAGACTGCAGAGTTTCCATGACACAGAGCAACAACAGGATGTCTGAGAGGAGCCCTGGTGAGGATGGAGTAGCAGAAGCCTGAGGCCTCTTAGGAAACTAACAAGCCATTGCAATGAACAGTTAGCACCAAAATGTGTGGACAAAAGGGCATACTGTGGGACATACTGTTTCACAAGCTTCCACAAGGAGATTTTATTTTTCCTTGGTTCTCTGCTGGGAGAAGGTTGCCGGGGTGGAGGGTGGGTATGAGGGGATGGGAAGATGAGTGGGATCGGGTGCATGATGTGAAACTTGCAAAGAACAAATGAAAAGGGTTTGTTTGTTTGTTTGGGTTTTTTTTTTTGGTTTGTTTGTTTTTGCTTTTTTTGCATTCCTCAGAGATCTACAGTCTTTTCATAAAAAGAAACAGAAATTTTCTTGTTTACAAAGAGCTTGTCCCTATACCAGTTCCCCTTATACCCTGGGCTCACAAAAAAAAAAAAAAAAAAAAAACCAAAAAAAAAAACAACAACTACTCAAAGTCTTGTCCAAATGAGTTGTCATTAAAGAATGAAAGCCAGATGTTATTTTAGTGAAGAATAACTATGTGGCCATGCTGCAGACTGAACCTGGGGTCTCCATGGATAGTTTCCACGTGCGTTGGTAGCTGGACTTCCAGGTGATGGTGGCGGCTCAAATTCTTAGTCTTTTTATCTGCAACACAACATACATACATAGAAGGTTAAGAAGCTACTAATGACCAAGCCATGACCCTTGCCACAGCAGGACTCAGTCATACAAGTAAGTCACACTTAGACCTTCTCGGTGACCTGCCGTGGCCTTGGAGTTCAGGCTAGAGAGCCCAGACCATGTGACAGAAGGCGAGAAAAGGACAGGTTCAGACCAAAGCTGCCTCCAGCTCCTCAGTGAGAGATCTGCTTTTGTTGGGAGCCCTCCCACCCTCTCAGTAGCATACTTCAGATAACCATCTACGAATTAAAGATGAAATCCGGCCTTGGAGTGAAGAGTGGCCCTTTGGGGGTTAGCGTTACAGCCTTCTCTACCCCACGGCTGATTCAATGGCCAGCTTTCAGGCCAAAGGAAGTGTTTTCTATAATTGGCTAAATCTCTGTCGGAAGGCTGCTGAGCCTGCTACTGCTTCAGTCATAACACTGCTCATCTGTCAGATTTTTCTCAAGCTTTGAAACTTTTGGATACAATCTATTGTCCACTGACTTTTGGGATGAGGTTTTCTGGTATCAGATGTTCCTTAGAGGGCTGGCTTTCCAGTTCTCATGCCAGTAGAACTGGCCCCTTGATGTAGGGGTTGCAGGTGAGCTAGCCCTAAAGACATGAGGGCAGGACAGCCAGTCTTGCCTCTTGTCTGCTGCGAGTGGCACTTCCAGGGAGAGGACCCTCCCCCCCCCCAAATCCATCCCTTGCCGTCCATGGCAGGCAGAAGAGCTGGCCCTGGGATCCTGAGAGTGAGGAGAGTGGGAGAATTCGCCATGTTCCTCACTAGATGCATCTTGGGGAAATGGGCTCTGCACCTCACCTGGGCAGCTGGGTAGAGCTGCCCCTGCTTGTGGGGTGGGGATGAGAAGGAAGAAGTGGTGGAATGGAACTCAGAGGCAGGGGGGGGGGCAGGCAGAGATGAACCCAGTGGACAGAGGCTGCAGCATCACCCTGGAGATGGGTGACTCTCCAGGGTGAGTAAGGCAGGTTTGCACAGGTGTCCTACCCCAGGCTGAGGTCCTGGCTCATGGGCCAAGCCAGAAAAGGCTAGCCATGAAGTCCTGTGGGAACAGCCCAGCCAAGGAGCTAGTTCCAAGCACCTGAAGTGCCTCTAGGGCAGTGGCTCTCAGCCTTTCTGATGCTGTGGTCCTTAAGTCGTTTCTCCTGAGATGACCTCCAACCAAAAAACTATTTAGCTGCTACTTTGTAACTGTAATCTTTCTACTGCTATGGATTATGTAAATATTTTCTTTGGAGATAGAGGTTTGCCAAAGGGGCCCCGACCCACAGGTTGAGAGAACCACTGCTCTAAGGCCAGGCTTAAGCCTACCTGTGAGGAAACTCTCTGAGGTTTCTTCCTGTGTAAACTAAAAACAATAGTAGTTTGTAGTTCCTCTCTCCCTCATTTTGATCAGATTTTATAAGCAAACTATATTATTTAAAAGTCCTGAAAGAAAATAGGTAAAAATACTACCCACCAAAATTAACCTAAGCCAAAATCTATACAAGGCAACAAACTTGTATACAGAGTAAGCATTCAGGATAAAAGCTACAGGGATTTACATCAAATTTTACACTCTTAGTATCAAATGTATTTTATGTATTTATTCATCACACACACACACAAAAAAAATCCATGATGGATTTGAACTAGATACCAGCTAGAACTAGAGCAACAATTAAGTTTCATCTCCATGTTCCTAACTCAGGTCCATCACCTGCATCTGTCCCCTCCTCATAATCCCCCTGTGCTCAGCTGTCTCCTCATGTTATAGTGAACTCGCCTGTACAGTCGTTTAATCAGCCCTTCTCAACCTATGGGTCACAATCATGGGAAGACACAGATATTTACATTATAATTCATAACAGTAGCAAAATTATAGTTATGAGGCAGCACGAAAATAGTTTCATGGTTGGGGGTGTCACCAAACATGAGGAACTGTATTAACGGGTCATAACATTATGAAGCTTGAGTACTAGTGTTTTGTACACACACACACACACACAGACACACACACACACAGAGACTGGCTAGATTCCACACTTAAGAGAGAACATACAACATATATTTTGTTTCCTTTCTCTGATTATATGATTCCATGTCTCTCCGTTTTAAAAGTGAAATAGATTAATGATTATAACGCCTTTAAGACCAGTACTCAACAAATATGGCTATTAATATTTAAACATGAGAGATCAAGAAAAGACATTTTCTTGTTCATGAGTGTGAACCTGGGAGTTCTTAAATACAAGAACTGTGGTGTCTGTAGCGTTCATCAATTCATATTCGTTCAAGCTTCTCTCCCTTGCTCACGTGCCATCGGTGGACAGAGATGAAGGAGAGCTGCAAACTGCAGCCTGGGAGACAAACCCAGCATGCTGTGTGCTGTTTAAATAAAGTTTTATTCAAACTCAGGCATGCATATTTACATATCGCCTATAACTGCTTTCATGCTTCATGGGCAGAGCCGAGTAGTCATGGCTGACAGCACGGAGCCTGCAAAGCCTAAAGTGGTTACTGCCTGGCTGTCTTTACAGAAATTTTTGCTGGTAATAGCAATAAAGTTTTTAAAAAATGATCACATACTGAGAGCCGAGAGAAGAGTCTGGTGACCATTTTACACACGGTGTCCTTTCAACCAAGACCTAACTAATGCACAGAAGTGAATGAATTGGGAGAGAAGAATATTCCAGACATAGGAACATTTGTAAACTCAGAGAAAATGATAAGGCAGAATAAGTTCACGTGCTAAGTGGGGTTCGCCAGGACTGAGAGCAGAGGACATGTGGTATAGAACTTGCAGATTTTAGGGTTTGTGGGAGCTGCTGAAGGATTTTCACTAGGAAAAGAACATAAGGAGGTTTAAATTGCAGGGGGCTGTCTACAATTGAAAGTATAACTTTACAAACTGAGTGAGAGGCTGGGGAGTGGGACCAGAGGTGAGGAGACCAGAGGAACCCATTTGCACAATGCAGAAGCAGCCAGGACTAGGCATAGCAGCAGAATGAGGAGAAAGGCCTGGTTTCAAGTCAAGGCATGAGGCTGACCTCCAAGCACCTACCAATGGGGCACATGGGAATAACACAGAACAGAGTAGAGCCTTCTGCTGACATGGAAGAACAGATTCAAGATAGAGGAAGTGACCATGTCCATCTGGATGTGGGGTGGGATATCCAAAAGGAAAAGCCCTGGCCACACATGTCCCTCATTCCACAACTTTAATACCACAGGGACTCCTTATTAAATATTGGGTGATACACAGGCCTCTTATTCCCACTCCATCCCTTCTATAGAAATTGGCTCCCTTCCCCTATTGGGCTCCATTGCTCCTCTGTGATGTCATGAACCCCTTTCCAGTTTGCAGACCAGCCAGGTTGTCCCCACTTCCTCCTTTGAGGTTCCTAGACTCTCTTTTGCTTCGTACCCCTAATCTCTTTC
Organism: Mus caroli; assembly: GCF_978045245.1. Lineage (NCBI taxonomy): Eukaryota > Metazoa > Chordata > Mammalia > Rodentia > Muridae > Mus > Mus caroli. The sequence goes on along the minus strand of NW_028227268.1, from coordinate 88,151,244 downwards.
AGGCTCTTCAGTGGCCTTTTATAACCACTGCCTTCCGGAGCACCTTCCTTGTGCCCAGTCATTGGGTACCACTGTCTCTGCCATGACTGAGGAACAAACTTCATACTTTTGTCTTCTCCCTTTTGAAGGAGGCTCAACATATTGGCTCTTGCTAGGAGTTTGTGCTTTTTCCTTTTAAGTGATGAGGAGACAGAATTTACTCAGTTGCACCAAGTGGCACATGGTAGATTCTGTGTCCATGGCTTAGTTCTCTTGACACTGGCTTGACAAGGCCTTCACCTGTTCTGCACGTTTTGCTTCACTTCTTGTTCACTTACTCTTATTTTATTGTCAGAGAGAAAGAGAGAGAGAGAGAGATAGTGTGTGTGTGTGTGTGTGTGTGTGTGTGTGTGTGTGTGTGTCTATGTAGCCAGTGAAGCAGGGGAGTAGGTCAGAGGGTGCAGGGCTGGATCTGTAGTTGCAATGGGTAGGAAAGGAATGTTTCTGGGAGAAAGGGAAATTTGAACAGATTTCTGAATAACATAAAAGATGTCACCTATTATAATACAAGAAGGATTGTTGTTGGCCTGAAAGAGAAAGTAGGGAAGATACCCAGGGAAGGATGCAAAGAGGCATGGTTTATGAGAAGGTGTGGGCATGATGAGATGAACTGTGGGGAAATCTGGGTTGGGAGATGGGAAGAACACGTGGAGATGCTTGGTAAGAATTTTGATCCTTATTCTGCGTGAACTGAGTGTCACTGGGGATTTCGAACAAAGTAATGATGTAACATGGGGACAGTTGCTGTAGCAACTAGTGGGAAATGGGATGAAGGAGATAAGAATAGAAGAGAAAGTCCTAAGGCAGCTTTCACCTCTACATCCCCTTTCTCTCCTGTGGTGAGATAGGTCAGCTCTTCCTTCTACCCAAGCATCCCCCAAGCCTCAGAGGCTTATGAAGTATGTGTTCTTTTCCCTCATATTTGGGTCATGGTTTGGGTGAAGAAAACATGGCCCCGAGGGCTGGCTGATTGGAGTTAATAGCAGCCCAGATGAAACACAGTGAGTAATAAACCAAGGGTATGGTTAGGAAAGTAGATTCTCATAACATAGAGGATAGATATCTGCCCAGTTCTTGTGCTGTTTGAGGCTTGTTGTAAAGAATAAAGTGTGTGTGTGTGTGTGTGTGTGTGTGTGTGTGTGTGTGTGTGTGTGTTTTAATCTGGTGACTGAATGATCAAAGGGAGGGTAGAAACCCTGGATTTCAATTAAAAATTTCTACAACAGTCAGGCAACAGGATAGATGCCTTTAAGACTGAGGGCAAGCAGGCAAAAAGCAAAAATTCCTCGTTCTATGTCCTTTTATGTGAACTACTGGGAGGTGTGGCCTAGATTTAGGATGAGTCTTGCCATCTCACATGATCCAGTGAAGAACATTCAAAGGCAAATCTAGATCTTCAGGTTTTAATTGATACCATATGGAGTAAAGTTAGCAATCAAAGTTGGCCATCACATTCCTGGTCTCTTTAGGGCATGTCAGGCCTATACTGTGTGTATAATTATCAACATCATTTGACTATATCTTGGTCCCCATCATCCTCTGAGCCTGGAAGGCCCTACCCTTTTTTCTTTTCCTGTCCTTCAACGATTGGTTCCTTCTTATGTCCCCTCACCTCCAGATAGCCCCTCCCTCTTTCTTTACTTTTACAGTACAAGCCATTGCCCAATTTTATAACTTGACTTGTAATTCATATTTCTTGATCTTACCATTCAGGGTTACAAGTACTTCAAACCCCCCCCTCCTCCTCCAGTCCTCAGACATCCTCCATCTTTCCCTCTCATATAACAAGGGTATTGTTTCTAGAACATTACCTCTTGATGTTTCTGACCTCATGCTTCTACACGCCTCCATTCTCTATTCCTTGGTTCATTCCTCCTTTCCTTTCCAGATGTTAGTCAGAGATTCCTCCTCTATGAAGTCATACGTGTTAGGCTGGTACCCCTGCTCGTCCCCTGCACAAGCTGGGAAACTTCATCTGCCCTCCTTCCCCCAACTCCACCCATGCAGAAAAAAAAAAATTCCCCACCCACTTGGAGAAAACTCCGAGCTAACACGTCATCACTCCTCACCCCTATGCTTCTGGCAACCCACTGGTGAGTGCCCACCCAGGGACTCAGATTTTGATTGTGTCTGAGAACCATCCCAGTTCCTAGCTCGCACATCATCACTCCTTGCCTAAGCTCTATAAAACCCCCTTGGTCTACCCTGGATGTGTGACTTCAATGACCTCTATCTGTGAGATCAGTGAGCCTACTCGAGAGCTGCCTCTTAATAAACCTGCTTTTATTTACTTTTAATCTGCTCTAATCTGGCCTATATCTGCATCACTGAGGGAGAGAGAGAAAATGCCTAGCAATAAGCAGGAGTGCCCAGTCCTTTTGGACAATAGGAAGTTGTCACCTCCATTATTGGGTCACATCCATACCTAGCTGGGTTGATGGGTCCTGTGTGCCACAGATTGGACATGGCAGTGTAACTTCCTTGTCCCAGCTCTCTGGATCTCCTTCTTGGCACAGGTCACATCTGCTCTCCATCTTCAGCAGATCTATTTGCCTTTCTAACCAAACTGCAAGTCCCTTTAGAAAGCGATATTGCTGGATTTGGTGTCTCAGAGCACAACACTGAATAGGTTCTCAATCAACACGGCTTCTTATTTAGTATGCAATTGAATGATTTGAGATTTTCTGTTTCAATGGGAATATAGGTTTTGCCATCACCCTCTTTTACTTACTGCACTGTTTGATGGATGAAAAGTAGGAGCTTGATAAACTTCCAGTAAAGTGAGTTGCACAGTGTCTTAGTCCATGTGGACCAATGCAACACAATGCCATGGTCTTGAGTGACTTACAAACAAGAGGAAGTTTTTTCTCATCATTCTGAGGGACAGGCAGCAGATGAGTTCACTGGCAAGTGACATCCAGCTATGTCGTTAAGTAGTGGAAGGGCAGGTAGTGCTTGCGGTCTATTTTCATAAGGTCACAAATGCCATTCCCAAGCACTCCACCATCATGGAGAACCATCTGTCAGAGACCTCTCCTTCTGATAACCTCCCATTTGGAAGTTAGGATTTCAGGATGTGAATTTGGAGGGACAAGGACATTCACATGATAGAGAATGGAAAACACAAGAGGCAGCTAAGGTGACCAGTGAATAGGGCTGCCAGTTGGACTATATATATATATATATATATATATATATATATAGAGAGAGAGAGAGAGAGAGAGAGAGAGAGAGAGATAGATAGATAGATAGATAGATAGATAGATAGATAGATAGATAGATAGATATGCGCATGCCTTGAGAGCCCTTTACTTCTGTCTATAAACTGAAAATATGTCATTTAAGTGAGGCAGCCAGCTGTGCCCATTGTACACCAGATTTACATCTGGGGATGGTGCTAGGTTCTTTTCTTGACAGCATTGATTTTGATGGTGGTGGTGGTGGTGGTGGTGGTAGTGTGTGTGTAAAGGAGAGCGGGAAAGACAGTGGTCCTGAGGCCAACACACCTGGAATCTGTTTATGAGGATCACTGTTGCAGGCCACAGCTTGGGCCATTCATTTATTTTTCACTAAGTGAACATCTGGGATTCAGTTTGGGACGCCAACAAGTTTGGATGGGAACTTGCAGCCTTGGTTGGGATGTGGAACTGCTCACCAGAGATGGGGGTGAGCGGGGTGAGCAGGATGAGCAGAGCTCTCAAACTGTTCAAATGCAATAGCCAGGGCTTGAGAAGTCTATCCCATGCTGGAAAAACACTCAGAAGGGCGAATAATCTAAGGAAGACCCGATTGCATCAAAGTAATAATACAATCAGAAAAGTCCCCCTTTCTCTTTCTTGCCCTGTTCCCTTCCCATCCAATACTTCTAATAATATCCAGGTATTTCCCTTTTCTAGGAATAAAATAATAAGAAATTCTTGGACGTGGACCAGGGAGGAAATGCTGCGAGAAAGTAAAACTCTAATTAGTTATAGATGAGATTTGGTCACAGATAATTACTTTGCATTCTTGGGCTCGTGCCTTAGAGGGCTTAAGATCTTTATTTTCCCCTGTTGCTAGGTTTGTAGATATCTCTCTAAATGCCTGGCTAAACACAGAGCCTTACACCATAATTAACAGATCTTCTGTGGCGAGAGTGTTTAGAACAGAAATGAAGGAGGAGTTTGTCATTCACAAGCTGGGAGGGTTGGAATCTTTGGCTGTCAGGACTTTACCCAGCACCCCACCCCCTCTTCTTACTTTGAACTTACTCAGAACAAAAAGAAAAGGCCAGTGGGTTCAAATAGGAGCATTTGAAGCAGTGCACTTGGAGAAATTTTGTGCTGAGTTGCACCTGCCCTCTCTGACATCAGCCAACTGTAGTATTTCTCTTTCAATTTACATCTGTCAGTTCCCTACCTGTGTGGGTTGAAGGGGTTTGAGGCTCCAAGAAAAGGCTAAGAGTAACCCAGAGAGAATTTGGAATCTGTGGTGGCCCATACACATGTCATCATGTGTAGAACCAACTTTCTTGACTTGTTTGAGGGATTTTTAAGTAGAAAAAAATAACCCTCATAACTGCCCAAAGTGTTTTCTTCCTACTTTCTAGTAGAAATGACTTGACATTAACCATGGGCTGTTTGTGTCATGCTTAATGTCTCAACAAAACAAGCCTCTGCAGAACAGGGTTAAGGTCCAAGGAATTCCTGGTCTCCCTTCCCTGTCCCCAGTGTACACACAGACACACTCACACAGACACACACACATATACTCACACAAACACAGACATACATACACTCACACAGACACATATATACTCACACAGACTCACACATACACTCACACAAACACAGACACGCAGACACTGACACAGACACACACAGAAGTACACACACAGACACACACACACACTTGAGTGTTAGGCCTTTTCTGCATCTCTGACTGTGTTGTTCTCCCTGAGAATGTCTTAAGCGGTACAGAAGCCTGACACCACCATCTCTCTTCAGATGTTTCCTCTTTGCCCCACCTAGCTACACAGCTCAAAAGGCATAGCCTCATTGCCAGTCTCTCACTGTGGTGTCACCAGCATGCAGTCAAGTGTTTTAGTCACTTGGTGATTGTGCCCCTCTGGGATCTTGGTTGACAGAGCCTTGAGGGTTTTCACAGTGAGGAGTGGAAAAGCCAGTGCAAAGGTGCTTGGGCAGTATTGTGCCACAGTCTGTAGCGGTGACATGGGTATTCTTTATGTGTGTCAAGCACCTAAAAAAAAAGTTCCTGCATCTTCTATATCATCAGCTTACTGTCTTCTGGGTCATTCTTATTCACATGTGAAAGTGTCACAGCTTTCACCATTTAAAAAAAAAACAACTTAAAGTAGCAGAACTCCTTTCTTGATTCTAATATATCACCTCTTCACAGCCATTCTTCATTTCCCATACAGAAAATGTCTTAATGTTATTTCTTTTCTTTATTTTCTTCTCCTCCTCTTTCCTTGAACCATCCCAGCTAACAGCACATGCCCATCTCTGGACCAAGCTTTGATCTCACATCTCCAGTGAGCATCTCACTGCTAAGTTCAGTATTCTGCTCTCTGTCTCTGGATCTCCCCTTTCTGTCCTTCCCCCTTTGTCCCCACAGCTCTACTTGTTTTCCTCCTACCACACAGGCGTTCCTCGTCATTCAGTCTCAGGAATGTCCAGACTCCAGCCTTCTTATCACCCTCTACCACGAAGACCAAATCCACAATCGTGACCTTTAACGCCACTGGATACAAACTCAGATCTGCATGGGTGGTTATCTATGTAGCATCTCTATGTAGACAAACCCAGGCAGATACAACTTAGCTCATTTGAGTCTGCCCCCTGCCCTCCACCTTCCTCTCCTCACCATCTTCCCTTTGTTGGGTACAAGAAATCCCAAAGTATCTAGAATGTACAAGCTTCTTCCCTCTTCTCATGCCTCGCCTCCTCTCCATAGGTGTATCTCGTCTTCCTCCGTCTTTAGGTAATTTCATGGACTTGGCCATTTAATATCTCCACAGCTACCACCCTAGGAGCAGGGCAAAGAGCATCCCACACTGAGAGGAGCGGCCTGTGCAGCACTGTGAGACAAGACAAGCTGCACTTGGAAGTTTCTCAGAGGGAATTCAGAGAGCATGCTTGAGCCTACGGAGCTGCAGAGTGTTTGGCCCCATTACGACATGTAGGATACAGAAGTCGCTGGGAAGATCTGAGGGCCGTGATGAAGTGAAATGACTGCCTAGACTTGATGTCCCTGGCTCTGTGTGTGTGCCTGTGTGTGCGTGTCTGTGCGTATGGTGGCTTGTATACACTTGACCCATAGGGGGTGGTACTGTTAGGAGGTGTAGCCTTGCTGGGGGACCATGAGGGTGGGCTTTGGAGGTCTCCTCCTATGCTCAGGTTCTACCCATTACAGAAAAGAGCTTCCCCTGTCTGCCTGCAGATGCCAGTCTCTCCTGGCTGCCTTCAGATCCAGATGCAGAACTCTCAGCTCCTTCTCCAGCACCGTGTCTGCCTGCATGCTGCCATGCTTCCTGCTGTGATGATGATGCACATGTGTGTTTTCATGATAATGTATGTGTGTTCTTTCCTATGTTTTTCTGGAGTCTGAGCCTTTAACTACTAATTTCCATGGAATTCCACATAGGGCCTCCAGGGAGCCCACTCTTTATTTCTCTTTCTTTAAAAACGTGTATGAATATGTGTATGTGGTACAGGTGTAGATGTATGTGGTGTGTGCGCGCATGCGTGCAGTGTGCTTTGTTGTGTTGGTTAGGCAGTTGTTTGGTGTTTTTGAGACAGAGTTTCTCTGTGTAGCGTCCTGGAACTCATTCTGTATCAGGCTGGCCTTAAACTCAGTGGTCCACCTGCCTCTGCCCTTGGCATTAAAAGCGTACACCACCACTGCCAAGCTGTTGGTTTCATTGTTCAGGGACAGGGTCTTTCCATCTAGCTTGCTCTTCAGTTACGCTGGCTGACTACTAAGTCCTTAAGATCTGCTTCTCTCTGTAACCCCAGTGTAGAGTCACAGGCATAAGCCACCATGCTTGGCTTGCTTACATAGGGACTGGGGAACAGAATTCAGGTCTCTATGCTTGTGCAGCATTTTACCCACTGATCCTTCTCCCACGGTGCTCACGACTTTGGTCATTTATAAAGCAGCCTGCTGATTCCAGCTTCTGTTTCATCTGCATTGTTCTGAGCAAAGGTGACTTAGACCTGAGAGGCAGCAGTGCTGTAGCCAAAGCTTCCTGGTGCCCATCTCATTCTCTGAGAGCCCAAAGGTCTCCGGTGCAGCTATGTAGATGGGAACCATGCCCCCTCTTTTCCTCCCCAAATCCAAGTCTTTTGGATGCAGTGATAGTTGAGCACATGGCGGCAGCAGGGGCTACAGTCAGAGGCAAGTAGTCTGCAGCCATTGATGTGCTCAGCATTTCCCTAACAGCCGTGAAATTGGAGGAAAATTGGTCCAATATGAGGTGCAGGAAAGTCCAAGGGAGTTATTGTTGGGGAGGGGGGCTTGGTGCTTAATTTCTCTTTAAGTTAATCTGTGTAAGGAAAGATCTCAAAAAAGCCCCAGAGTTCTTCAGACCTTAACACAGGACACCCACTCGGGTACCCAAAACTGCCAGTAAGAGCTGAGAACACACAGGGCTGTTCTGAATGGAAAACTCATCAGGTCTGAGAGAAACAAGGATACAGTTTCCTAAAAGATGCTCCAGCCTGAGAGACCCTCAGCGTCTTCTGAAACATGAGAGCAAGACTGTGAACAGGCATGGCCAGGGTCAGTTTCTTAGTCTGCTCTCTGACTCAGTTTCTCCAACTCTAGCACAGGCAGATGGATCTTGTTATTGGTTCCCTTTGGGGGTTATCGAGGAGCCTCCTGTGACCCAAGCAGCAAAGTCATGACAGCAGCATGACAGAGGGTCCAAAAGCTTAAGCCTCATGTGTAAAGTATGGGGCTCTACCTAAGCTCTCTTGTGCCTCAATGTCAAAAGTTGCTCAAAAGACTAAGTATAAAGTATCTATCTAGCATATATCTGTGTGTAGTAAGCACTCTGCATTAACATTTTTTAAAAAAGAAAGAAAACAGGAAGGGATGAATGAATGAGTTAACAAAGGAAAAAAGACAAAGCAACGTTGGTTATTAGGAAGAGTCCCTACCGGGTATCCAAAATTTCCAGTATATTCCCAGCTTCCTTTGGGTCATGTGACTAGTGAAGGCCAATAGGATGGCAGCAGCAGTTTTGTGAGTCACTATAGGGTCAGAGGGTTGTGAGATGCCATGGTCCCTCCTGCCTTCAGTCCCTCCCCCCACCCACTCCTACCTTCTTCCCTCTCTTGACACGGCAACTTCGGTGACCATGTTTTCCCCTGTGGTGTCACAGAAGAGGAAAGGCATTCTTGTGAGTGCAGAGTGTTAAATGTTAGCCCAGGGAGACTGTGGGGCTCATTTGTTACTGCCTTGCTGACTGATACAGTCGTCTGTGATGGAAAAATCAATCCGTATCTTTGAGCTCTTAATGATAATAACAGTAGCTGTAACTGCTACCGTTTATTGAACCCTGGAGAGACTCTGCAAAGCTGTTTGCAGAAGCTAAACCATTCAGCCCTCTCAGGTATCCTGCTAGAGACATGGTTTGCTATTACATAATAATTGTATTCTTAAAATAATCTCTTTTAAAATAGTTTTTTTAAGTTCTCATAAACAATTTCAGTGTCGGAAAGACTGCTCAGGGGCAGGGAATTCAGTCTACAACAGAGTTAATTTTTCTACAGAAATCTCTAAAACAAGGGTTTCTAATTGCTCTTAGGTTACTTGGGAGTTGCAAACTAAAAATAACTAGTCTTAAAATTTGTCAGAAGCCAACCAAAATGTCATTGAGCACATGCTGAGAACTCTGGATGCCAGTGTTTAGATAAGCTACTTCTAAAGGAGGGAAGTCAATTTTGAATTGGCTCATAGTTGCTATTATAAGGAAGATCCTTCATCCGTCACCTAAGCTGTCTACTGCCACCACCATTAAAAAATGAGCCTAAAAGCAAAGAAAAATAGTCACTCAACTGAAGTGACCCTGTGCAGAGAGGCTATTGGCCAACAGAGTGTCAGACCTCAAATGTAGGGTTGTAACCTATTAGAAGTCAGGCTGCTTACTGAATCCATCTGATAAGGGCAGTTTACATCCTGCATGTAGCAGGATAGTAGACTGGATTTGCTGTGTTTGACAGGTGTCAAGTCATCTATGCGGTGGCAGGCAGCTGATGGAAGTTGCCTCTAATCTGATCTTCCCAAAGTTTTATCTTACTTACCACTCACAGTGATGTATGTGAATTTGGGGGGACGAGGGGTGGGTGATGGTCCTTTGCTGCCACTTAAGGCTTCCTAGCTACCATACTCCCCATCTCTCCACTGAGAGCATCTGTCTCGGAGAACAAAGTAGCATTGATGCTTTCTGTGTAGACAGGGGGGAGTTTCTGAAGTATCAGCAGACAGAGAATAAACACAGGCTAAATGTGACTAACCTAAGCAGCCCTGGTGACCTTTTTGGGTCAACACACACTGTCTTGCTCCCTCCAGGGTCTAGCCCAAGACACCTGGACATTCCACAACTCTGTATGTAAAGAAAAGGGCCTGCTGGTGTGTGGGTGGTCCTAGAGGTCCCCAACACAGTCCTTTCCCCAGTGAGGTGAATTGATGAGTCTGTCCCTTTCATATCTTGCACAGCTGAGTCTGGGAGCTGGGGCTCTGGGAGCCTTTTCTTCCCTCATGGTGCTCACCATACCTGTCCAGGGAAGCATCTGCTTCTCCAGACGCCCACAAGTGGCCACTCTTGACTTTTGGTTTGTGCATCAACTGAACACGCCCCTCATAAAGGTCCCTTGTGAGCCTGGTGCTGTGATGTCTGTCTATAGGACACAGACTACGTTAGCCATGTTTCCCAGTCTGGGAAGATGAGACTTACATATTAAGCGTTGAAGTATATTGAAGGGCCTTACTGCCCCATTAGCTACAGGTTTAGTATCAGGCATCTGGCTTTGGGTCCCACATCATCAGGTTGGCTGTTTTGCTATGATAAGTGCCTGATCCTTCTTTAACCACTGTATCTTTTTTCAGGGATGGTAAGAGTGTTGGCCTCTAGACATGTCTATGAATCGAGTGTGTGCAAAGTGTTTCAAATGGAGGTGGACTTGTGTTTTTAGTGTTAGTAGTAGGCTTAAGTGGATGAAATGCATTTGGGAGATCTCAGTGCTACAGAAGTTTTGAACAGTAGCACACTCCCCTTCTGTACCCCGCTCTTCCCTTTTCTCTTCTCCTTGCTCACTGATGGCTAGTGATTTTGACTGATACATTACCCAAGCTTGAGCTCAGAGAGCCACTTTTACTCCCTTCATTGCTGCCAGTCCCTCATCCCATAAAGGCCTTCACTCACAAACCTACTGGTTACACCTGGTTTCTATCTCTGCATTGGTGCTTAATTATTGCAAATGAAGTCCAACTCATAACTCTAGAGCCATCTTAACTGTCCTCCTTAATTTCTGTGTCGCCCCCTTCCAAGTCAGAGAGGACTGCTCTACAGGTGGTCCTCAACTCTACTCCCACCAGAGAGGACTTCTTTAAATTCTAACCAGATGATCGCTTTCTTGATGATACTCTTTCTGTTGCTTATCTTACATAAAGGCTGCTCCCAACTTCCTCACAAAAGCAGTACAAGACTGGCCCCAACACAGCCCATAGACTCTGCCATCTACAGGAATGCATAGACGCTAAGCCTAGGGTGTGGCTTCTGAAGAGACCCACTCATCCTTCCAACTGGAACTCAGACTCTCTTTCTTTGGGACACTGTTAAACTAGGACTACCTAGCTCCCCCTCCTCCATGTCCCTGCCACACCTCTGCTTACAAAACCATGGTGTCATTTTATACTTCACATCTGTCTTCCTCAACCATACATGGTCTTAAAGAAGAGATTGTATCTCATTCGTCTTTTATTTTAAAAGAGCTGGAGAAATGGGAAGGTGGAAGGAGAGTTTAATGGACAGATACATGGATCGGTCTGTGGTTCACTGAAATGGTTCAGTTCAACAGTGGTCAAAGCTTCTGAACATATGTTGCGCACATGACTAAAAGCAAGATGGTCTTCAACGACCCCTTTACAAAGACAAGCTGTGTTTCTTAAAGCTTCACAGTTGAAGTAAAAAAACTATGAGGGCAGCTCAGCAACCAGTAGGCTTTGACCTTGATCCAGAGCAAAGCTCAGAGGTGCTTCTGCTCATAGAAGAAAAGGAGGCACATGCATGGGCCCTCTCCTAGCTTAACGTGGCTTGCCTCCTGCTGACCTTATCTCTGCTGGCCTCACCTAGGTCCATTCGGCTCTATATTCAGCCCACTGTTCATTCTAACTCGAACAGTGGCTAGAGATGGCCACCTCCAGTGCCAGAGTCACATCAAAGCAGGTGGCATCAAAGCATCAAGGCCAACCACCATCTGCAACTTTCAGGAGAACAGCTTGTTTCTCTCTATTCCATACTCAATAACTCGGATAACTGGCCTCCTTGCTTGAAGTTTGACTTTCAAACCAGTCTAGTGCTCCCACAGGAAGCCAAGCAGAAGACCCTTGTCCAATTGTTTCACCAAGGAAAAGAGAATAAGTCTTAGAGTGATCTAGAAATACAACATTACGCTTCTGATATGGAGAATTGGCACGTGAACCAACCAGTCAACAGTGGAAAGGCCCTGGGGCTACTGGGATCAGAGCCCAGCCTGGCCGCCAGGAATCCTCATTCAGGGGTTGAGAAGCAGCCGGCAAAGCACAATTGGCTAAATTTGGTTGTGTTTTTATTTTTGTCCAGCCATAAATACCGGCAAAGAAATGAAAACTATTCCTTCCCTTCCGGGAGCCTCAAAGCCAGGCTGGCTTTATTTTTAGCTGCTAGTCTAGGGCTTTTAGCACACTAAATACTCTGTCCAACACTGTAAGAGGTAGTGGGCTAGACTCTAGGGGTTTTGCCTAGACCAAGAGTTGGGTGTCTGAACTGAATTCTTCCCAGACTTTGTGCAATTATGATGACAAGGGTGGTTCCAGACAGAACCAAAGAGGGACTCAGTTCTTGCCCAAAGGGCCCCCAAGAGAGTCCTTTTCAGGAAAGGCAGAGTGCTCGGAGCAGATCAGTGTCTGGAGAGGGTGGAAGAAGACGCAACTGTAGATGAAAAGAAGCAGAAGAATTGTAGAATGGGAATGGGCCCGGGTACTTTTATTCTGTGAAGGTTTTGAGTGCCCTGATTCAGGACCTGAAGCTAGCTAACTATGACCAGATCCTGCTACAGCACTCCTGAGAGATGATGTGGCCTCGGTCTGGCCTGGATACTTGGCTTTGAATCTATTATGTAAGAGGCAAGAGGACAATAACAACCCAGCCTTAAGCTCTACTTGGAGAGACTGCCAGGGCCGAAGGAAGCATAGCATTTGGTATGCAGAGCAGAGGTTGGGAGCAGCCATCCCTAGCATCATTATCACGAGGGCCTTCATGTGACATTCAGTATTCCACATGTTCTAGGCCAGTTCTTCCTGGAACCAGAGGAGTAGTGTCATTTGCATTTGGAAATCAGAGGGTCAAAGGGCTTAGTAACTTGTCCTTAGCTCTACAGTGAGAGAATAATCCAGCCAAGCCTAAAGCCAGCACTGATGAGCCTCAGTCCTAACACCATGCCTTCAGTGGGACCAGTGACCTCTATATGCTATGAAGAGACTTATCACTGAACACATAGGAGCTGCTCTAAGCAGGGGACTAGGTTCCTCTGCCTTGAGTCCTCCAGTTTCATGATAAGAGTGTGCAAACAAGATGTCAAAAGTGATTTTATTTTATTTTTTTTTATTTAAGCAGAAAGCAACTAATGCATACTGAATGTAGAATGGTGTCTACCTGGGATGTTAGAAGGGAAAATCAGGGAGTTGTTAAATGAATAGTGTAATTGTGTGAGACGAAAGTGTCCTGGAGATTTGTCATACAGCCAGGAGAATACAGCCCACATGACTGTGCCTCATACCTCCGAACTGTGTGCTTAGAAACTGAGAGGACAGCTAATTTCATGTTGTATGATATCACCATCCTTGTTAACAATTAGAAATAAGATCTCAAGTATTGGGGTCAGACCATCGTAGAGGCAGGCGGCGGGTTGGAGCGCTTCCTGTCCTACTTCCCAGCCTTTCTGTTCCTTCTTCCCTCTGATCAGAAGCTTCCTCAGCAGCATCCCTGGCCCCACCCCACACGGCACAGACTTTGTCAGGGCTAAGTTGCATGCTCTGTGAAGGGCGTTCGTTAGGGGACATCGTGATGCTTCTCTGTCTCGTGCTTGGCCCTTTCTGACCTCTTTTGAGTCCCTGGTTCCACCAAAGATTTTGTCTATAGAATGGGAGGAGAGAGTAGTTAAGTCTCTCTTCCCAGAGTCATGTTTTCTTAGAGTACATGTAGGGAAAGGAGCAGGCTTGGACTTCATTTCAGAGAAATGGGGTGCAGATCCTTCTTTTCTCCTCAGTTTGTTTAGCTCTAACATGGGGGTAACAGTTGTTCCAGGTAACTGCATTTCACCTATGAATAGATGCAATGCAGAAGAATATGGAGTTAGCTAAGAACAGGCCTTTCTGCAGGTTGACTACCTACCTCAAGAAAGCATTTCTCATCAACATCAGAACAGGGGCTTGGTATGCCCCGGTCCTTTCTGGTCTCAGCCACGTTCAGAAGAAACTTGCGCTGTTTTCTGTGTTACCAAGTTTTAAGTCACTGAGACCACAATACCTGACATAGGTTAGGAAGGTAAGGTTTTTTGTTTTTGGGTTTGTTTTTGTTTTTTAATTTGGCTTTCTCTTTCAGAGAGTTTCAGTCTATCTTGTCAGGAAAGGCAAGGAGGAGAAGCTCACTTGGTGGGAGACAGATTGTGTGATGAAAGCTATGTGTACCATGGTAGACCAGAAGGCCAAAGAATATTGGAACCTTCAAAGGCCCTTTCCTAATGATATGTTTCTATCAGCTAGACCCCACCACTAAAAGTTCCACAGAATCTCCAAATAGCGCCAACACTAGAGAACCAAGCATGAGTCTTTGCAGGATATTGCAGATTCCAACCATAACAGCTCTGTTGGCAGCTACCTAGCTATATCTCTACAGGACCAGTTTTCCTGCAAGCCTTACTTTGTGCCCAGTTTGGACATCTATTTGGGACCAGATTCTCTATGAGCTGCAGAGAGAAAAGCCCAACAACACTATCACATCCCATAAAGATGTCTTAATTGTTTTTAGCTCAGAAGAAAGTAAACTTTTAGGTTGAAATGAATACTTTCAATAGATTTATGGTGTATTTATTTTTATACTTGCACAGATATGACCTGAGAAAATTTCTCATGGACAAAGCATCCCATAAAAGCCAAAGGGCCAAGGACCCATGAATGTCATGATACAGCCCTGCTGTGCTCCCAAGAGCCCCCATGACAGAGATAGGTTTTTGGATTCTTCAACCCATAATGATCTGACTTGCCCTCTTTTCTGTTCCTATGGCAACTGCCATCTGCTCTGATCCCTGCCATTATTTAAGACTTGGAACATTTTCTCTGATATTTAATTTATGCTGTGAAAAGTCCAAAAGTGTCATCTGGAGTCCATGGGAAAGAAAGTTGTCACCAATGAGTGATGTCTGTCCCAGACTTGTGACCAAGGAGAGGAGGCACCGCCAATGGGCTAGGTTTGACAGATAGGCATTTCTATTTCCAGCCTGACTATAAACTCTATTATAATAATGGTCTATGTGCCTTCTGTGTGTGGAGAATACCATGCTAGAAGATCTAGAATGCCTCTTAATAGCTGGGGATGGACTGACTGATCAAAGCAATGTCTATATGTACACTTGACACACTTGTCATCCTTTGACATCCTTTTCATTTATCCTTTCCTTACCAGGCGTCTGAACAAGAACAAGCTCCAGGTCCTCCCAGAACTGCTTTTCCAGAGCACCCCGAAGCTCACCAGACTGTGAGTAGCATTCATTTGTATTCTCTACCTTGTATCTTGTCTGGCTTTGGTCTCATGGACATTGTGATTGTTACTGTGTGTTTATGCCATATGGTGCTTGGGGGGGGGGAGGCAAAGTCTGACTTCTTGTTCTGTCTGTCAGAGCTGGGTGGCTTTATTGACCAGTGAAAACTAGCAGTGTGCGGTTATGGATGGCTTTTCCCCTTAGAAAAAGGGAGGCAACTCCGGCCTGGACTTACTACATGAAATGTCCCTCCATGGAGACCGTATTCACTGGGAGCTCCTGTGTGTGTTCTTAGCATCAGTCTGAATGAAACCCACTGCCTTGTTACCCACTGCTCGCTTCTTGCTATTGACAGTTCAGAAACTCTGGGTCTCCAGGTCTATGGTTTGATGGAAAAATGAAAAAAAAAAAGTTGATTTTCATATTATTTTCCAGAAAAGTTGGGGCAGCCATACTTCTGGGTATATATTCACAGTGACAGCCTACAAGCTTGGGAGCCAAGGGTACAGACTGTGGTAGAGACTGTGACTTGTGGATTATGGGCAATCTCTGCAAGTGCTACTTACTGACAGTGAACTTGAAACCCCTCCAGCAATGGATGACAGGTGAACTGTGCTGCCCAAGGGTTCTCTGAATGGAACAGCACAGTGTCTGACAAGCAGGGGATCCATAGCCTTGCTGAGAAGACACTAGCATTACTGTGGAGGCTCCCATGTTACAGCCTTCAGTCTCCTTCCCCATGGGTTTAATGCCTACTTATGCAATCAAACAGTGCATGCAGACTGGAATAAACTGGAAAATAAGAAACACATGTCACTGTGTGCACTAAGCCCTGAAGTAGGGATACATATTTATGTTTGTGCATGTGTATAAACACACACACACACACACACACACACACACACACCATGCATGTAAATGTGTTTTCAAAGGGCAAGAATAATGGGTTTGGACTGTGTGGTGGTCAGTAGAGTAGTGGTCCCGTTTGCTTTCTCCAGGGCACACCTGTACTTTGTCCTGGTCTCTTCTTGCAGGGCATGGCCTGTCTTTGGTTTTCTTATACATTTAGTTAGCTGACTTTGCTAAAAGTAAGACAGGAAATGACCTTGCTTTCCACTCCTCCTATCTGCATCTGGATGGGCCCAGGACTGGAGATAATGTGCAGTCTGGTTGCCTAACAGAACTCCATGAGCCATGGATCCTCCAAAGACCACCCTGGTTTTTAACATCCCCCTTCCTGTGCACATTACTAGGTACCCTTGTGGCCTTTAATCCCCAGACTCTAATGGATAACTAAATTCTCAGCAGCTTAGAGAGATGTTTGTATCTAAATAGCTATTCACAATTCCCTCTGTACTTTAGTCATTTCTTACACTTGATGTTCTTAATAGAACAGAAATACTGTGTAAAAGGTTGTATTTTATGTGTTAGAGAGGCTGTGCAGAGAGGTCTGTGCATGCTCAGTGGAGAGATTTCTTTCCTAGAATATCCAATCTGGATGTCTCACTAGCTCCATCCAGTGCTCCCCGAGTAGTCGTGTGTCCCACTCGCCCCAGGACTTCATTGCCCCCTGTCATCCCACCTTTACCAAGTACTGCAGGCACATGCTGCTCATTTCAATATCAGATTCTGGTGGGAGCGGACTCTGGGGGCTGCAGCTGTTGGTGGCTTTGATGGTGTGGAACTGCGATCTGAAGACTCGACTGCTTTAGGTGTCAGCTGGGCTGCTTTCCTATTCACCGATGTCTCCTTAAAACCACCAGGCAATGCCCAGTTTGTGCCAGACAGAGAGGTTTCAGGTGTTGTTAACCAGTGTCTGGGATGCTAGCTGTAGGGCCCAGGAGATGGAAAGCACTGGGCTATGTTCTCATTGCCCCTTTCTAACAGAGTTTGGAAATTCACTTTCCTTTCTGTGCCTAACTGTCTCCATCAGTAGACAGTAGCCTCCCTTCTCCCAGCCTGTCAGAACTGTGAAGACCCAGAGTAAGATGATAGTATAACGTATGCATCCTGGGCTTGAGAGCACTAGAAGGTGGAAGGGCCGTAATATCTATAACTCCCTCTGTAGCTTTTGTCTTTGCAAGCTCAGCTTCAGAAGTGTCTGGGGGGAGGGGTTCCCAAGTTTCAGCGAGCATTGAGATAAACTCATACCAGGCTTCTGCCTCAAGCTGGAGAGCTGCAGCTGCGAAGGCATGAGCAATGTGGACTCATTTGGTGATCATCCTTCTGCAGGTCTTTGGCCAGACACAAAGATCAGCACAGATGGGTGCTCAGACAATGATGGCTAACTGAGTAGGTGGCTATGTAAATGGTAGGGGCCAAAAGATTCAGACAGTGGTGTCAGAAAAGTTTGAGTCTTTTATTCACTGTCCATCCATCCATCCATCCATCCATCCAGTATGCTTTCTTTGGTTGTCTGTGGTAACCTAGCCTTTTGTTCTGAGGACACAGCAGAGGATATGAAGGATACTTAGCACTCCCTGTGCCTGATCCTGACACATTCTGACTGACTGCCAAAGGCTGATATATATATATATATATATATATATATATATATATATATATATATATATAAAATCGAAGCAACTGTATTAACCCAGGTTGGAGCGATAATCAGACATTGCTTTTTCTCTTTGGGCTTGATCTTTGATTTTTCTTAATGACTCCATTATGTCTTTGTCTTATTTTTGTCAGCCACTCCAGGGCTTTTTGGAAATAAGCAGGGTACAAATTAGAAAATCAATAAATGTGCAATCATGGGTGTGTATACGTATGCCATCGGCTCTGCTGAAACAGAACTCCGCCTCTCATTAGACACAGCCACCCAGTTCCCTGGGGAGACAGACTCTGTGGATCCTGCCCTGACTGGTCTGTGGCAGGCCTTGGGAGACAACAGCAGTTCTGGGCATTGCTCTTATTATTGCTTTTAGAGCCAAACTTCTTCACATCCAGTGTTTATCCAGAGGATATTTTTATAAATTCTTTGAGAATTTTATGCATGCCTCTAAAGTATTTGATCACATCCAGCCCCAACTCTTCCTGTTAACTGCTCCCAGATCCACCCTATTCTCCCAACTTCAAGAAATTAAGGAAATTTTTTTTAAGAGGGTTAACCTTTCTTGTCACTACGATGGACTAGCTGAGAAGAAGCAACTTAAGGGAAGAAAGATTTTATTTTGACTTACAGTTTAAAGGGATACAGTCTGTCATGACCAGGAAGGTTTGGTGGTGGGAGGAAGAGGCTGCTGGCTATCAACAGGTTAGAAGTAGACGGCAGACAGGAAAGAGGATTAGGCTATAAAAACCTCAGTTCCTGACCCACACTAGGGACTCCCTCCCTCTAGAGAAGCTCTGCCCCTTAAGGTTCCACAAACTCCTGAAACAGCATCACCAGTTGAAGCTAAAATAATGTGTTTAAAAATCTGCCTGTGAAGGACATTTTACATTCAAGCCACAACATGAATCTCTTGGAAAGGCAGTGGTGGAGTAAGAAGAAATATTTGACGTGGAGATAAAAAGGGAAGTGGCTTCTGTTGATGGCCAGTGCTCTGTTAGTAATAACTCTGACTAATGAGGACCAGCAACGAGACTGGAGCCAACTGATCCCAAAGAGGAAATCTATCAGCTCCTGTAACTGAGAAGGGTCCAGTGGTATTTAGTAAAGACATTAGGAACAACTGGAGGTAGGGCCCAGGTGATGTCATAAGGACTTCACGTTGCATCCCTTGGGACAGTGGGCACAGCCATGAGTCACAGCAGAAAACTCAACAGTGTGCCAATTTTGCACTCTCCAGGGAACTCTAAGCAGTATGATGGAAAAGGACTGGGGGCGGGGGGGGGGGGGGGAGGGCAGCGTGGTTCCTCAGCTTGTTCACAGGGTTGTCTAAGCAGAGGATCACTGCTGAGGTGATCCTAATCAACCAAGCGTGGTCACATGATCAACCAAGTGTAGTCACATGCTCATCCCACATGTTTGGACAGTAGGTTCTCCACAGAAGGTGATCATAGGAGAAGAGACAGAAAGAAATGTCCGTCATTAACGATAGGTGCCATCAAGTTTATTTCACATTTCACATCTACTTTACTTAGCATTTTAAATGAGTGCTTCAGTTCCTTGTAATGATACTTTAAAATAGTAGCACCAGCAAGCACTGAGTGCCAGATGCTGTTCTGAGCATGCTGGGAACTCATTGGTCGTCCTGGCAGCTCTGTAGGGTAGGTGCTGGGGTTTGTACCATGGTTAGTGCTATTCTGTGGGAGTGCAGTAAAGGAGAGGCTCAAAGGGGTGGATGAGTTTGCCTGACATGGTTCTGGCAAAATCCACATCTAGCTCTGGATAATTCAAATCCAGAGACAGCCTTTCTCCATTTGGGTGAATGTGTTCCTAAGTCAATCACTGCTTCCACTTCATGGGCAAGTAAAGCTCTGAGAGGTCAACTTACATCTCCATGAGTCCCACTGCACTAAACTGCAGCATCTCCTGAGTGCTGGGCCCCTGTGTTCAGTTCCAGTCTTCACGCCAGTCTTACCAGCAAACAAACCAAATATGCTTCAGATCCCTGAAAAGAGGAAAATGTGCAGCTTTCCTTTCCTGTAGCAACAGTCTGACATCATCAACTTATTTTTTAAAAAAAGGCCCCTGAAAGCTCAGTCTTGGAGGTTCCGATCCATGACAGACCAGCCTCACTATTTGGGATCTATGGCAGCTCGGTGAACCATGTTTGGAACACACAGAAGAGCACAACTTCATAGTGCGGGGTCAGAGAGAGAAGGAAGGACTGTGGGATAGGGTCTCTGCTGGATAGTTTTATGTCAACTCAACCCAAGCTAGTTATTTAAAAGGAGGGAACCTCAACTGAGAAAATGCCTCTAACAAACTGGCTATACAGCATTTTCTTAATTAGTATTGATGGGGAAAGGGCCCAGGCCATTGTGAGTAGTACCATCCCTGGGATGGTGGTGATGGATTCTATAAGCAGTCTGGGCTGGAGAGATGGCTCAAGTGGTTAAGAACACTGACTGCTCTTCTTAAGGTCCTGGGTTCAAATCCCAGTACCCACATGGTAGCTCACAACCATCTGTAGTGAGATCTGACTCCCTTTTCTGGTGCATCTGAAGACAGCTACAATGTACTTAGATATAATAATAAATAAATAGAGAGAGACAGAGAGAGAGAGAGAGAGAGAGAGAGAGACAGACAGACAGAGAGACAGAGACAGAGACAGAGACAGAGACAGAGACAGAGACAGAGACAGAGACAGAGCAGGCAGGCTGGCTGAACAAGCTATGTGTAGCAAGCCAGTAAGCAGCATTCCTCCATTGCCTCTGTATCAGCTCCTGCCTCTGGGTTCTGGCTGTTTGAATTTCTATCCTGACTTCCTTCCATTGTTGTGAACAGTTCTGTGGAAGTGTAAGCCAAACAAACCCTTTCCTCTCCAACTTGCTTTCTTGTTTTTTCCGGCTCATGATGTCACATCACAACAGTAAACCTGAGCTAAGACAGGGTCTCAGGGCACACCTGTGGCTCTGCTCAGCCCTTACCTTTTTCTGTCATCTCACACTGCCATCTGTGGAGAGTGGAAGATCTCCTAGGTTATGTCTCAGGAAGACAAGGGACATGTTCAAGTGTTTCTTCCAGGCCTTTGCTGGTCACTGACCCCTGTCTGCTCACAGATCCAGCACCCTTATGTAGCGTGTCTGCTCTGAAGTAGAAGGGCACTGCTCTGTCCCACAGTGCCAGCAAGGACTCTGCCTTGGGGGCTGAGTGGCTCTGAGCTCTTTGCACCCTAGCAGAAGGATCAGGAGTCGGAACTACGCTTCTGCTCTGTCTGAGATTCCTGGTGAGCTGCGGTGAGGAGGTGATGAGGAGAGAAGGGCTCAGACTTCAGCTTCCCTGACTCAGTCTCAGATCACCAACAGAAAAGGAGATGGTAATAAACTGCTGTCTCTGGGGTGTTATGGGGATAAATGGACACCAGGAAGCATCAAATCCAGCATATAGTCAGTGCTCAGTCAAAGCCTACAGTGAACTCTTGTTAGCTAGCGAGTGGAGTAGCGCACAGGCTGTGCTCTGGGGTCTGTGGTGCGAACTCTTCCGCACCTAGCAAACAGTGCAGGCTCCAGCATAGACGAGGGCTGGATAAGCAATTCATGTAGAATGAGGAGCTCCGGCTCCTATTGGTTCTGCTGCTCACAGAACTGTGTGTCCCTGGGTGTGTTACCTTGCCTCTCTGGTCACGGTTCTGTTATACAGAGGACCGGGTGGCACGTGGCTTGTTTTACCACCAGGGGAGCTATTGATTTCTCATTCCTGCACACACTTTCAGCCTTTGCTTTTACACAGTTGAGGTAGGGTAAGCATTTTGGCTATTAAATGCTAAGCAGATAATAATGCCCAAAATTCTTACGAAGGAAGAGAGGGTAGGATGAAAGAATGCTTCAAGACCCAAATTTTCCCCAGTGGGGCAGCTTTGGACTGAGGGGTTGGCCTTGTTACTGGAGGTTGGGCAGACTGGGGGTGTGGGGGGAGGCTGCTCAGTCACCTGTCTTGGATCCATGTCTACCATGTTCATTACTAGGTAGAGGTAGCCATATAGACAGTTGTATGGTGTGACAAGGGCCCTGATTATTCTCCTCTGAGTTCAGTGAGCTATTTGACAGCTTTGAGAACATGACACTGAGGTTAAACCCAGTGTCACTTCTTTGGAACAATGAAATCGCAATAGGCTTGGGAAGTTAATCCCCAGGCAACTGAAAACGACACAGAGGTGTCCAGGGAGCTAATCTGAGTACCTGGGCTGCCCTGTGCCAGCTTCCCCTGTCATGGTGCCAGGAACTCATAAATCCAGAATTCAAACCCAAGCTTCCTTGATTTCAGGGTTCAGATTCATGACCAGACTGTCTGTACAGTGGTTCGGAGAGGTCCGGTAAGCGAAATGCCAGCTGCCTGGGGATAGCTTGGTGAAGGCTGACTCCTGCCTGAATCATTCAGAGGCTAGCTCTGCACCCTGCCTGGCTGACTGACTGGAGCCCACTTCTCAGCAGTACCATCTGCAGCTCACCAAGCCTTTTGCAAACGCCTTGTTCTTCCAATTTCTCATTCAACTTTAAAACACAGCTACATGCTGTACGTGTCTCCATAAAACTCTGCCATGAAATAGCACTGTAAAAGTGAAAACCCAGTGGAGAAAACAAAAGCCACGTTCGCCAGCTTTCCAACAGGGTTCCTACCTGATTCGGTAAAACAACAGGACCATGGTGGGAAGCCAATCCGTTCAGGATGTTGGTCGGGATGAGGAGGCTGCAGGCACTGGCTCCTGACTGGAGCCACGAATGCAGAGCCCTGGGTGGTCCTTACAAGCTATGTCACTGCTCGGAGGTTCAGTGTCATGTCTAAAGAGGACTGCATGAGGCATGGTCTTTTGTGCATGACCTATGGCTATTGAGGTGCCATTTGCAAGGTCATGATCTCCAAGGGCGTGGCCAAGCAGAGCTGACAGACCACCAATACAAAAGCTACACAACTGCTTCCCACTCCACCCCACCCCTGCATTGACCCCCCCCCAGGTTCCACACTGTAGGAGGTAGGGTCTTCTCTTTGGTTTGTCTTCTCTAGACACATAAAGACATGTTTCCCCTCAATCTGTGTGTGGATAGGTGATGAATGTCAGTGGATACTACGTCACCCCTGGGGTTTCTGTTTTGTAAGTATTGACATCACTTCTACTCCAACTTCTTCTCTGTCCCTGTCTTTCTTGTTCTCGATCTCTGTACTGAATTACGCCAGCCACAGGAGAGTAGCCATGGAAAACGTGATGCCCCTTTTCCCTGTAAGAATTTGCCCAGATGAACATAGAAAACCTCACCATAGAGTTGCATAGAGGGCTGATGTCTGAATGTCTTGTAAACTTGTATACTACATGGTACTAGAACCAGGAGTAAACCTAGTCTAGACCAGTGGGTCTCATCCTTTGTAAGGCTGCGACCCTTTAATACAGTCCCTCATGTCGTGGTGACCCCCAGCCATAAAGTTATTTTCGTTGCTACTTCATAAGTGTAATTTTGTTACTGCTATGAATCATAATGTAAATATCAATATGTGACCCTTTTGAAAGGGTTGTTTGACACTCCCTCCCGGGGTTGTGACCCCAGGTTGAGAACCACTGGTCTAGACGAATGCTTCTTGAACTTGGCTGGGCATCTAAACTCCTGGGGATGTTATTAGCTGGACTCTGGCTCCATAGGTCTGAAATGGAGCCTGTGAATCTGAATTTCAAACAGCATGCCATGTGTGGGCTGCTGGCCCAGAACTATATAGATTCTGCATTGCAAGGGTAGGCTTTAGTTCTTATCTAACAGAAGAGACACCCTTCAGTGCTGACTCTTGGACTGTGCACCCAGGATAGCTGGCTTGTTAGATCTGGAATGGATCCGGGCATTCAACTTTATACACAGGCATGGTAGGGGATGTTGGATGTGTCCCCTGTGGGCATACCTTAGGAAACACCCATTTGGGATGACCCCTGCTCCTTTATGGGTTTTGGAGAAGAAAAGGAATCCGCCAGTCTTTGAGTCCCTCCTTTTTGCAACACACATCATGTACACTCTCCAGTGCCTCCTAAGCATCCAGCAGTGGCTGTGTCACTGTGCCCATTACACCGAAGTTGAAAGTGGAGCCTAAACATCCAGTCACAAGGAATAAACCCAGGCTATGCTAACTCAAAAGTCTTGGCTTTATTTCTCCTCTCTGTCAAGGACCTCCCATGTTGTGACACACTTTAAAGGGTTTAGGGACTGAGAAAGACAGAGAAAGAAAATCACATATTGGTGAAATGTTTATTCAGCACTCTGAGCATGCTTGCTCATTTATGTAAGTATATATGAACACAGGCTTGTATCAGAGATTTCAGACATTTAAGACAAAATTTTAAGAGAGAAAAATCTAACAAATAGGTTAGCAAGTAGGCTTTTCTAGACTCCCTACCATTTACCAGAAGTCGGATTTGGATTTTATATTTTTAATCCCTTTAGCCCTTTGGGTGAACAAGGAAGTTCTCTAAAGTTATCAGACAAAAGAGCATTCTGGCAACAAGGAAATTGTTTTGAATCCCCCCCCCCCCACCAAAGAGGCAAAGAAAAGCGAGCTGTACGTTTGCAGCGCTTTGGAATCGCAGAATATGCTTGTAAGTTTTACAATTCTACACAGACTTCTTTGCCACATCTGGTTGATATTACTGGCAGGGATCTATGGGGGAATAAACCACGGGGTGGAATGTGAGACACCCCGCAGAATGAGTTTCTTATAGGTTGCTGCGTAAAACATTTCGAGTCTCCTTCATTTTGGAAGGGTGGCTTAAGTGATTTCGTGGATTTAGTATTTTCTTTGGTTGGAAGGTATAGGGTTTTTCTTGGTTTACTTAGTTTGGGGGGGGCTTCCAAGATGGTTTTCTGAGGATGTGTTTGCCACTCTTGGGTCATGCCATGGGCTCTGGAGATAGACATTATCCTACAGGAAAGCCAGAGTCAAACCTTTGTCAAACGGTGCTGGACAGAGGTGGTCCAATTAATAGTGAAGCCTTGGAACAGCCAAATCACTACAAAAAGTGGAAAACTTTGGGGAAAGGTGACCTGAGAGAGGGCCTTGGAAAGATACTACATCTTATCTGATGATGCTAAACAGCTGACGGGAAGGGCAATTTGCTTCCTGGTTCACACGGGGGCACGGGGTAGCTTCTGTAATCCAATACATTCTCTGTATATGTATATGTAAATAAGAGATTTAGGAAAAATGAAAAAAAAAAGTAGAAAAGATACCAAGCTATAACCAGGATTGTCAGTTTCTTGTGACTTTTCTGTCCAGTCCTCAGGAATAAGACTATGTGACTGGAGACAACTAGAATGTTTGGGATACCTACTGGTGTGTGTGTGTGTGTATGTGTGTGTGTGTCTCTGTGTGTGTGTGTGTGTCTGTGTGTGTGTGTATCTGTGTGTGCGTGTGTGTGTGTTCTTCCCCTGTGCTGTTGAGGTGCTTAGAACCCAGAACTGTCTAATCAACCCAGAGGGTGTGAGTATGGGCTTCTTGCCACCTGGCTCTTTCTCCAGCTTCCTTGGCTGAGACCCACCTTCAGAGTTGGAGCCCTGACAGCAAAACTCTTGGTGCACAATACCAGGGCGGTCAGCACCCTGCGGCATGTGGTGGAGTTGGCCAGCTTAGGCAGGGATTTGTGGCCATTCGCAAGAATTCGTAGATAAAGAGTGTGGTATTCGTTACAAATGAGAAGCAAGGGCCAACATTCGCACACATCGTGGCATCCTCATGATTCATAAGAGGTAGACACTGCCTGGGGACACCATCAGTATGAGGCTACTGCCTTCTACATAGAAAAACAGCCTTTGTAGGTGGACAGACCCCAAACACACGTTCTTCTATTATCTGAATGAGGCAGATATATCCATATCCAATAATACCGAAATGGGGTTCTCAAACTACATTCAGCACCACTACAAACATTTCTAAAGAGCACAGTCATCTCTCATTTTCAACCTGTGTTTGGGGATCTCCCTCAGGAACAAATAAGAGTTTCAATATGATGTGCCAGATTCAAGAATAATTTCAAACTATAAACACACACATACACACCTGTAACTTTCCTTTCTCCTGGCTTTCCTAGGGGCTCACGGCCCTACATTTGAGCATTAAAATCCATTCGTAAGGTTTCCAGTTAATTTACAAGTCTTGGAGATTGGGGCCCAGAATGAAAGTGTTGATCTAATATTAACAACAGCAAAACTATGAAAACACAGCACTGTCCAAACCAAACAGAAACAGAGACATTTAAGTCAATTTTACATTCCTTGCCTGGGTTAGATGTGCAGGGCCTGCAATTTTGACTCATGGTTTAGAATAATATTTTACTGTGTAATTCATTTTGTGTTGTTCTTCCCGTCGTTGCTCTGTAGCTCTTCTTTACCTTGTGTGTGGTGACAAAGTCTGCTTGGGAGTGTGGCCTCCTCTTGATTGGCACTACCTGGTGTGTAGTCAAGAACTCCCTCCCTGGTTGACAAGGTGAGACATCCTGCCAGGGAACCAAAGGTTTGCCTTCTACTGTGTGTCTAGAGCTCTGGACTTAAAGTCAGCTTTTAATTGAAATAGACACAAAATCATGCTACCGTTCCCCTGAGCAAGGAAACACCTCAGTCTTCAGAAGATCATAAAGCCACAATGGGGAAAAAAAAAAAACCTGACTTCTAGGAAGTAAGCTAGAACTCATCTACCCATCTCAGTCAGGTACAGTAGAAACACCAAGCTACGGACCAAAGTGTTGGGGGAAATCTAACTTCAAGGAGCTGTGTTATCAATATCAAAATTTAGACCACATGTTTTATTTTTCAATTTTGCAGTAATATAATCATATTATTATTTTCTGTGCTGCCTACTCCTTTTCAAAAATGGATGATTGGGGTCAGAGAGGTGGCTCAGTGGTTGAGAGCCCTGGCTATTCTTCCAGAGGACCTGTGTTCAGTCCTAGCACACACAGAACAGTTTGTAACTATTAAGTCCAGTTTCAGGAGAAACAATACTTTCTGTCTTCTGCAGGCTCCTACATATACATGGTACGCATGCATACATGCAGGCAAAATATCCGTATACAATTAAATGAAAGGAAACAAGTCTTTAAAAATTCATGCATACATGACATATATATCATGTAGCATCATGTGTATACATATAATATAACATATAATCCATATACATAGTCATATCACCACACACATAGTCATATTACAACATACACATAAATGTACTGTGTCCCACACATATAACACTTCACTACATACTACACCACATACACACCCCTCAACACAATATTCTCACACACATATTGCGCCATATTCATACACTATAACATGCCACACACATACATGCATCATGCTGTACCCATTCACAAAGAATAACATATACGCAGATACCTAGCTACATGCTGGAGCACACTGATATGATATACATATCAGACTGTACTATGCCCATGTATACGTTATAACCATGTCATGCACAGGTCTGTATCATATTACATCAGATACAGGCAGGAAAAAAACAGAAACTGAAAACCCTTGACTCTGCTAGAGAACTGCAGATGGATAAATGACATTCCTTTCTAGGCTATGAACCAAAACATAGATGTAGCTTCACTTTAGTGAGGGCATCTCCAGTTACTGAGCAGCACTGTGCTAGGTGCTAAAATACTGGGGTTGTGAAGGCAGCCACCACATGGTGGGGGAGCACTCTGTCTCCTTGGCTTATAATTGGTGTTTGTGACGCACACTGTGCCTTGGTGGGTCTGTATCAGAGACAATGAGTTCTCACTGCAAATGTTTCCTAGTCTCCTGAGAGGTCCTCACTTTTTTTTTCCTGAAAAAGACTTGCATGGGTCAGGCTTCTCTCTAAGCCCTTCAGGGACTTCCATTCTTTTTTAAGAACCCAGGACAAAGCACTGTCAGCCACTAGACCCTTAGGGCTCAAGCACTGAACGAAATTATCTTAGGAAATAGTCATTATCTCTTTCATTGCTAATGGTGCTCTCTGCAGACCCTCTTCCCTTTGCAAAGCACTTCCTTTATTGAAATGGAGTGAAGGATGGGGAATCATTAGGTCTAATGAGACCGGAAAGCAGCAGAGAGAGACAGGGCTTCCCTGGGAGAGAGCACGCGACCCCCACCACCCACCCTCCCCCCTGTGTCCCCGGCCCTGTGGATGGGGACTGGTAAGAAGGTCAGGGAGACTGTCAGCTCTGCCTTCAGCCAATTGTGAAACACCTCCTGTCTCAGCTCTCTCACCCCAGGAGCAGCCTTGCCCTTTTCCCTGGAGATGCTTACCAAGGGCCTTCTCCGCAGCTAGCCTGCTTCTTCACCTTTGCACTCTTGCCCGTCAAACAGCAGCCATCATTTTTTAAGTCAAGTCAGACCTCCACATACCCGCAAATTAAACCCTCAGTGACTTTGACTGGTCCTGCCAACTCCAATACCCTACCGTCTAGCTCCTGGCCCTTTTGGTGGCACCTCAGGCTGCTCCCTACCTCACTGTCGTCCCATGGGTTTCCTGTCGTTAGGATGGCTCAGATCTCCTCTTGGCAGTCTGTTCTGTGTTCTTGGAACATGCAGATTCCAGATGTGAGCAGGGCCCAGGCCTTGAAATTCAGGTCCTGGCTCCAACTTCCCTTCCTCAGAAATCCCTTCTGGCCCCGCTGTGTGTGGTGGGTGGTGATCGCTTCCCTTTCTGGGCACATTCTGTAGATTGACCCTGTTTTGTTTTCTTTATAGCACTCACTGCCACCTGGATTCTCTGGCTCATTTGTTTGATGACTTGTTTACTCTCTGCTCTGTCACCTGTAATGTCTTGTAAGCATCTTGGGAGCCGGGATGCTGCCTGTCTTGTTAACTCTACATCATCCACGCTGGCATCTGGCACATGGAGGATATTAGATGAAAACTCTAGAATAGAAACCCAGTCTCTTCAAAGTTGACTTTTTCTTCTCACGATGGGGTCGGAGGTGCTTTCTGTTGCAAATGTGATCTCTTCCTTGCTCTGAAGAGCCCCAGATGACTCATTAAGAGCGTGCATGTACGTGTGTGCCTACTGCCTGCTCACCCATACACGGAACCATGTCTTACATGCTTGCAAGCATGCATATCAGGGAGAGGATAAAGTCACAGCAGGCAGGATTTCACACTTGGGCAATGGGTCTCTCCTGTGGAGAGAAATAGGCTGGTAAGCTCCCCATCTAGTAGATGTGAGCCCGTGCCCAACTCTCAGAGCCAAGGAGAGGGATGCCGGTTTTGATGATTATTTCAAAGGTCTGGGAATAATATTCTCTGATAAAATGAAATGAAAAGATAAACTGTTGGCTTCATCCCTCGGCCTCATTGATTTTTGACTTCTAATGGGCATTGAAAGGGACCATCTAGTTACTGGAAGCCTCAGCTCAGTCAACGCTTAAAAAAAAGGACCAAGAGGGATTCAAACTAAAGCCAAACTGGATTCTGAAAGGGAAAAAAAAAAGAAGAAAGAAAAAGGAAGGAAAGAAAGGAGAAAGGGCTAGATCATGCTCACTTACTGAACACTAGCTTAAACTTCCAAATTACTTTTCTCTTGATCTGGGATCTAAACCAGAGGTGGTTTGAAAGACATTTGGTAAATGAGTCCAAAGCTGAAATGAACCATATCTTCTAAACCAATTGAACCAGAACCACTCCGGGACATCAAATTATTAATGTTTTCCAAACCAACTCTCTCTGAAGCTCTACAGCGGTGCTGTATAAACGGAAGCGCTAACCTATCATTTCTTCTACTTCTCTTTCCAAGAAACCCACCAACATGTAGCACCTCCCGCACTGCACTGCAGAATGTGGGCTCTTGGGACCCTCTTCATTGTCACGTGTCGGGGAGAGGTGCCACTGTTGTGGATAACCCCATGTCATTGCCCCCTCTAATTCCATGTAATGAGGAAGGGGGAGTTGACTGTCTGAGGCTGAGAACATTTAAAGAATAGGCGAAACAAAGGAAGAGAATGTGGAGGAAAGCAAAGGAAAAGAGGATCCTCCCAAGGCAAATGAAAGCATCTCTGATCACACATGGGCTCGGTTCTGAGCTCTGCTCTGCATGAGTCCTGTCTCCTCCACAGTGGCACAGGAATTCATCTCCCTAGAAGGCTAGAATTCATTCCTGAGTGGTGCCCTCTACAACTTTAAACCATTGTTTTCTTTCTGTTGTTGGAAATCTGAGTCATATAGAAGGAGACCCCAAATCTCCACCTCTCAGATGTCTGGTCCTGAGCACAGCCCACCTTAGCCATGATTTCTCAGGAAGTAATGGGGAAACCACGGGAGAGGCATGTTAACTTGGAATGTGGAGGATTGACATGTGCCTGGTCAGGGCTGCCTGGAATAGTAACTGTCTTTTAAGAAAAGGAATGTGCATTCAGGCATTCAGTCTACCAGTACTTGGATCTTGTACTTCTTGGCCACCATATCCGTGAGAAATATGTCTGTGGTCTTTATGAATCACTTGATTATCTGCGGATGCAAAAGAGATTCACTGGAGAAACCAAGGATGCGTCATTCTTACCCATAAAGGGTTTCTCTCGGTGGTTCTATGGAAGCATGTTGGTCATGTCATGACAAACGTCAGGCAGGGAACTAAAAGGGTAAGCCTCACAGGAGGAGAGTCTAAGGGGAGTCCAAGGGGAGAATCTGCAAGTTAGGTGATCAGAAGAAGGAATAGAGGCCGACTCCGCAGCGCTCTGTCTTCATGCTCAAAGAATGCTGGAGCCATCTGAAGACATGGTGGGTCCACCCGTGAGGGGAAAAGAAGGAAAGATCCTCTCAGGGTAAGGGAGAGAGGAGACCACTTCCCAAAGCTGGCAGCCCTCCAGGTCCAGACACATGGGGAAAGCCAGCCCCAGGAGTCGCCATAGCTAATGGAGCCCCCAAGGGAAGCTTCGCCTTTCTATACTAGCTGCTTGCTTCTCCTTTCTAAGGAATTCATTGGTGCTGTTTAAGAAAACCTCCCCAGCCTGGGACTTGTGAGGAACTGTCCAGGTTTTCCTGGTGGACGGGCTCACTGGTGTGCCCTAGCCCCACTTACCTGACATATATAGCCCACTTACCTGCAGCTAATTAGCCAGGCCTCAGTGTGGAGTCCCAAATTGCCGTGTTAATGATGACAACCCCCCCTCCTTCCCCGAGAAGTGCTGAAGTGCTGATTTTCCTGCTCAGCATGAGGGACTTCAGTAAGATCTCTTTCCAGTGCTATAATTTGATTCCTCCATGGGAAGCTGCTTTGGTCCTAGCTCACTTAACACTAAATCTTTCCATAGATACTCTCATTACTTAATCTTTGCAGGCCCCGGACCATCCAGGCCTCTTATTTATTTATCTAGGGCCCTGTTTATTTCCCCGTTGTAAATTACTCCTGGCTCCTGGCAGTCTGATTGCCTCAGTGATAGACTAATAGCTAGGAGCTTCTGCACATGCCTCTTGCGATGAAGCAAATGATACACTTAGCTTATGGGAGAGAAAGACACCCTCCATTTATTCCAGTAGGGGGAAGAGTCCTCAGAGGAAAGGGTCAAATCACTTACCTCATAGCTGCTCGTGGAAGTCAGTGTAATTACTGACAGAATTATGTGAAACAAATCATCCCATCTATAAATCAGACTCTCTGGTGCTCCAAGGCAGAAGGGGAGTTCTGTTGGTTTGCACAGGCTCTGCCTCTCACATGGGGTGGGGTTTCTAAAATAGTGTGTGTAGACAGGAGGTTGGCTAAAGGGGTGCACCCTTCACCAGCTCTGAACCCTTACTAAAAATGTGCAAATATAGTCCGAAGGCCTGTCTAGTCCCCTGTCACCTGTGATTGGAAAGCTTATTGGAGCACGGTCAGTCATTTACATATTTGCAGTGGCCTGTCTGTGTGCCGTGGCAGGGTTCTGACAGAAACCATATAGCCCCCAAGGCTGCAAATAGTGACAATCTAGCCTATGTAAGGGGTGATGGACCTTACTCCACCAGTAAAGCCTTGGTAGCTCTTTGATATGGAGATAGAGAGAGAGGTTAATAGGGACCACTCATCTGGCTTTCTCTTCTTCCAGAAGATTCAATCCCCCGTGGAAGAACTTGGAAGGTCTCTAGACCAGTTATACCTCATCTTGTCACTGTAGTATCTTCTCATTGTGGTATCTATCAGCCACCGACCTGATGGCCTGGTGGGTGCTATGAATCTGTTTGACAGAAGAGAAAAACAGGCTCTGCTTACTCATACAGAACTGGGATTCATATCTAAACTAATTCATATCTTAACTAGCTCTGAGCTCTAACTTATTGCAGCAGTATCTTCTGTTTCCCTGGGAAAACAAGAGAACAGGCTTTGGCAGTAGGGGAGAATTGATCTGAACTTGGCCTCCCTGCAGGAGAGCTGCTGAAAGGGAGCCCAGGAGCAGCCAAGTCAGAGGACAGAAGTGCAGGGATCTTATTTTACTCAATCCGCACTCACTCTGGGGTGGAGAGTGGCGCAGGCCCAAGAGTTATGTTATCAGTGTTGGGAAACACAACCAGAGCTTGTCACGCAACAACACAAACCCAGAGAAGGTCTGGATGATAGAGAGCTTATTCGTGGCTTTCTTAGCCCGTGTGGTGAGGTTAGCTGAAGTGAGAATGTGGTCCTTGTCACTTCCTTGTGAGCTCTACAGCTGAACCAGAAGGTGGACCATGGCTCTCAACACCCAAGAAACACTTCTCTAGGCTGAGGTGAAAGGAGAGCTAAGAGGATTCTCTGAGATGTGTCCACAACCCATGGAAGTCACTGCTAGGTCTGTAGCAGCTATAGACGGAGGTTCTGAGATGAGAGCCTGGGTGGGACTATGATGAAAACCAAAGCAAAACAACAACAACAAACACACAAACAGAACCAGCGCAGCCATGTGGTGGTAATGGCCCAGAAGCACCAGGTGTTCTTAACATCTTGGCCTGCAGAATCTCCTTAGTGCTCGTCTTTTGTATGGTGGTTTTTCTGTTTTGTTTCATTGAAAAGAAAGTGAGGTCCTAGACTGATGATTTGCTCAAGCTAATATACACATGATGGAGGTGGGACGCCAACATGGCTGATTCCTTGACTGCTTGCATGCTAGGAGCAGAAGCTAGGAAGAGTGACAGACATGTGGTTACCTTAGCTCTCTTATGTAGGCTCAGAATTTGGCGTTTTTGTGTCTCCGTGGCCACTGTGTAATGAATATGACATCAGGCAGAGATGTTATGGTTATCTATTAAACTTACCTGTTGTCTGGCTTGCAGTAAGACCCAGGCAAGCTCCACTTTGTCCCCTCCTTTCTTGCCAGCAATGATAGGACACAAGCCCAAGTGTTCCTTTCAGTGCCATAACTGCTCTTTGTCCTGTGCTGAGCTGCGTGGCAGGTGAGAGGCTTGAATCCAACCTCGGCTGCTTTCCTGTATGCTAGATAGCAGGCAGAAACAGCCCAAGCAAAACTAGACAGAGAAGACCTATCCATGTCACACTTGTTTTAAAGGGAATTGAATTCTACCAGTTCAGTCTCCTCTGCTGAACCTTCAGCTCAGGAGTGCTAGGCAAGCCTGGGCTCTTGCTACCTCTGGACTCTGGGGCAAAAGCATAAGCATGTGAACAGACCACAGTACAGACTTGCCCTCTCCCCTTCCTTGCCCTAGATATAGACTCACCGACTACGTCCATGCCTCTCCATGCTCTTGCTACTGACCACCCTCCCTACCCAGGATGCCCAGCCTTCTCTCTCGAGACATAGCCACGCTGAGCAACAGTGCTGTGTGGATTTTAAAGAGTGAGGCTTGCCGGTGATAGGGTTACTGCAAACCTGAATGGCAGTAATCCTTACAAAGCACTCAACATTGTACCTAGTGCTCCGCAAATGGTAGCTGTGCTTACACAACTCTTGGGGCTCAAAGCCTCCCATTCAGAGAAGGGCCGTGTTGTGGCCACCTCACTTGACAGAGATTCTTGCTTCCATCTGTCCATGGACTTCTTCAGTGTGGTCATCAGAACCACCTTGGTGACACCTTCTTGGTAGCTTTGGCATTATTTCAGCACACTGCCGTTCATCTTTGGTGTTACTAAACAAGATGGTTCCTGTGTTTCTGCATTCTTCTCTCAACAGCACAGTGTATCACCAGGCTGTCTCCTGGGTAGGCTTTGTACAGAGTAGCCAGTAGCCTGACTAGGTAAAGCAAGGCGTGTAGAGGAAATCAGACACTTGTGGTTCTCATCTTTGCCCATTTATTTATTTGTTTTTTTTCTTCTTCTCAAGTGAGTGTATGTGTGGTAC
The DNA here is from genome assembly GCF_978045245.1 of Mus caroli. NCBI lineage: Eukaryota > Metazoa > Chordata > Mammalia > Rodentia > Muridae > Mus > Mus caroli. Next base: position 88,117,319 of record NW_028227268.1, on the reverse strand, counting down.
ACATGAATGTGTGCTTGCATGTTTTTATATGTGTGGATGTACATGGGTGCACAGGTACGTGTCTCTGCAAATGTGTGTGCGTACAAGCATACCTTCCTCTGTGTGTGTGTGTGTGTGTGCGTGCATGTCAGTATGTGAATATGTGTGTGCCTGTGTGTGCCTGTGTGTGTGTGTGTGTGTGTGTATGTGTAGGCCTAAGGTTGGTGTCAGAAATCTTTCCTATTTTACCCTATTCTTTGAGTCAGTGTCTCTTGGTCAAACCCAGAGCTCACTGATTCAGTCAGTCTTAGTAGCCACATTGCTCTGGGGAGCCTTTCTCTCTTCCTTCTAAGGCTGGAATTTCAGATGGGCCTCCGTGCTCACCTGGTATTCACTTAAATTCTGAGGACTCAAAGTCCAGTCCTCTTGCTTACAGGGCAAGATTTTTGAGCCCTCAAGCCAGTCCCTGCCCTAAAGAAAGAAACTACCTGGGCCAATCCCAAGGTGAAATCCTGCTTACAGAGGTAGTGCATTTGACCTTCACCATCTTTTAAGAAATGAATTGGTTCTACTTAAAACTAGAGTTGATGGAACAGTTCAAGTTTCTTGTCTCACCCAATGCCCCAGTGGTAGCATCTCTGAGCTACATCCTGGAACTCTTTCACAGGGCAACCCCAGTGTTGCACTGCCCACAGGCTCCCTTCTTGGTTACCTTGTAGTGCTTGAGGCCTTTGTGTTTAGGGACACTTCGTCTTCCAGTGGTGTCCCAATGATCATTTCCACAGGGCAGGGCTCTGGCAGCTTAGGTGAGGAAACAGGAGCCTCATGGGCTCTGATCCCCTTGGCTTGCTTTGGAAACCAAGTGTCTGATTGGGCTTGGGCAATGTCTACTGTCCTTCTACATTTGAAAAGTAGGCAGACATTATGGTCTCCCTCCTAAAGCACAAGGTGCCTAACAATGTAAATACCTTCGGGTGCTCTGATGCAACCTCAAACCCATTGGGTTCGAGGTAGAGAAAGCATGACTCATTCCCCTATGGGAGTCTATGTGGTCTGCTCAGCTGCACAGAACATCCTCCATCTCCATTCCTGGTAAGCCAAAACCATCATTTGGATACAGGTGTAGAGAGGTATAGAGAAGACCTCATGCCAGCATCCCTGGCCCATCTCTGGAAGCCCAGTGCCAGGAGGAACTATATCCTCTGGGGTAGGGACCCTTCAGCCCCCTGCTTAGACCACGGTAAAATAGGCCTTCCATGGAGGCTGAAGTCACCACTATGACTGTGCCTCATGGTCAAGGTTCGCCTGGATATCCCTCTGCCCAGAATCAGTGAAGAAATGGAGGGGTCTGCTTTTACCTAAGACATCTACTGTATTTCAGGATATGTTTTTGTGACCCAGAATCTTCTCCAAGTTTAGGTCCTCTGGTCTCTAGATCTTAGTATCATTATTGATTTGGGGATGTGCTACCAGCTGAACCAGCAGTGGTTCTCTGGCAGGGACCTGTTTGTGGTAAAGACTTGCCAGAAATCTCCTCTTTGATTAATTAAAATCATGAAAACATCCACCTTTCTCTCTAATTTGACGGCCCGAGATTCCCCTGGGCCCAAGACATTCTCTTATGGAATGGTCAGCAGCAGCTAGCTAATGCATTTTCTTCTAGTTGTGTCACAGAAAGGGATTCCATTATTTATTTCAGAAAAAGAATTTCCTGCAGTGTATACATGGATACACACCGCAGAGTGATAGATGGCTCTCAAAGGGTCCTGTGAGATCGTCCAGTCTGGATTATGTAATGGTGCCCAGGGTCAAAGTGTTGCAGGGATTTTGAAGTCCAGCCAAGTTCACAGGCTTTGAGACATGATATGCTGAGACCCATGGTAGCAAGGCCTAGATACTGTCACCTCTGGTGTGAGTCATGCATCCACTGTACAGATGAAGTACCTGTAGAGGAAGGACAATCAACATGGCATGTCCCCTCCTTTCAGCATGGCACTGTCTGTGTGACTTAGGGATCTGTGCTCATTGAGGTCACAGAGCTTGAGAAAAATCAATATCTCTGTCTCTCTGTCTCCTGTCTCTCTCTGTCTATCTCTCTCTTTCTTTCTCTCCCTCTCTCCATCCCTCCCTCTCTCTGTTTCTCTCTTTTACTTCCTCTCTTCCATCCTTCCTTCCTTCCTTCCTTCCTTCCTTCCTTCCTTCCTTCCTTCCTTCTTTTCTTCCTTCCTTTCTTTTTTTCTTTCTTTTGGGTTTTTTTCCTCTGTATAGCCCTGGCTGTCATGGAATTCACTGTGTAGACCATGCTGGCCTTGAACTCAGAGATCTTCCTGCCTTTGCCTCCTGAATTCTGGGCTTAAAGGCATGTACCACCCCACCTGGCTTGCTTGAACGAAATCAAAGACCCATAATCAGATTCCTAGGTGTCACAGTGAAGAAAAGGAGACAGTATAAAGTGGTCCCCAGCTCTCTGTAGATCAGAGTCTTGGGAAGACAGTCCCAATCCCAGGGATCAAGGAGCATCTATAGTCTGCCTCTCAGTTTAGCACTGTTACCCCCGAAGGGTCAGGTGGCCAGGCTTTGGCCATCAGATGATAGTTGAGGGCTTGAAGAGGATGGTATGAGATCATTGGCTAGTGTTCTTTCTGGTGCTACTACAAAATCTCTGGGACTGAATCCTTTTGATAGAAGGAAGGCTTACATTACCTCACAGCTCTCAAGGCTGTGTGGTCCAAATGCATTCTGTTGGCATCTGGTAACTTCAGAAGATGTCATAAGGCCAGACAGAACAAATATCTTAACTGCTCTTTATTGCTATGAAGAGACATCACCACCAAAGCAGTTTGAAGAAGAAAGAGTTTATGGAGGGGGACTTACATGTTTAGAGGGTAAGTCCATGATCACCATGGCAGGGAGGCAGGCCTCACACCAGGAAAACAGCTGAGACAGAACATCTTGAGACACAACCACGAGGCAGAGAAAGGGAGACTTTCAAAACCTCAAAGCCTCTGTCCCAGTGATGTGCCTTCTCCAACAAGGCCGCAGCTCCTAATTCTTCCCAAATAGTTTCATCAACTAAGGACCAAATATTCAAACATGTAAGCCTACGGGGGCCATTCTCATTCATACCACAAAAGCAAGTCAGACACCAGGTGCTTTCTTTCTTTCCTGGCTTCTTTTACTGTTTGTTTTTGCTGGTCCAGAATTCATCTGTAGTTCAAGGGGTTCTGAACTCGGGGCAATTTTCCTGTCTGAGCCTATCCTTTGCTGAGGTTCTCTGTGTGTTTTACCATACTCTGTGTCTTCCTCATCTTATAAAGCCACTAATGCCATCACCAGGCCACCATTATTACAGCCACAGTTTAATATGAATTAGTACCACTCAAAGGCCCTGCCTCCAAATAGCAGCAAAAGGTCATGTTGAGAATCCCATTTCTACTTCCTGGTAAGACTTGCAAACCCATAAGCAACAATGAAAAGCAGGCCTGGGTTTGAATCTCAACCTGGCCACTTTGAGATTGGCCAGCTTCAGAGGGGCCCTGTTTTCTGTGTTTGCTTTTATTTTCAAGTAGGAGATCCTAGCACCTGCCCAGTGGAGCTGTTGAGTGTAGAGCTCGTAGCCTGCACAGCAGTTAATTAACATGGGCTCAGTAAACGCTTGCTATTTTTATCGACTGGCTGGTGGAAAGCAGTTTCCCCTGTCAGAAGTCTCCAAGGCCCAGAAATTTAAAACCAAATTATTGAGCAGTCCCTGCATGCTGGAACTCTGCTGTCTTGAAACAATAGAAAGTGGGACTGCCGAATGTTTATTATTTTCTAAGAAGTTATTTTTCACCTTACTAAAAATGAATGCTTGGTTTGGGTTTCCAAAGGCACGTAGCTGCTTTCCAGAGACTTCTTGTTAGGCCAGAGTTGTAGGAAGCGGTGACCTGTGCTTGGAATGAGAGACCCAGAGAGGCATAAGGGATTGAGTCCTGGGATGCAGGGGCAAAGGCTCTCTGCTGGAGAGGATGGAGAACCCCTGTGGGGACTCTGTTGTCAAGTTCATCTTTGTTCTCATAACCAAGAACAGAACACTGAAACTCAGTCTCCAGGGCATGAGGCCAGGAAGTCGTGTTCCAGGTAAGTTAAGTGCGATTGGCCCTGGGCCAGGTCACTTCTTGATGTTCACAACCCTCTGCTGCTTCTTTGCCTTGGCCTATCTCTAGCTGTACTTGCACAGAGTCACTGGAGAGGGGCTGGGTGGCTGGCCCTTGGGGCAGCAGGACAACATACCAGAAGTTAGCCTGCCTGGGTTTGAGTTCTCTACTGCTTGGGTAGATTTTTCAGGGCCAATGCTGTTTTAATCTTTGCAATGGGCACATTGATAGCTAGCTAGGACAATGACGTGGGGTGCTTTCTGTACTATGTTACAGCACAGCCTGGAACCAAGCAAGCCTCAGGCCATGCTGGCCAATAGCTGTCTTCTTAATGTGGGATTGTGTGGAAAGGCTTTTGGGAGAATGTTGCAGATTCTCCATGTGGCAGAGAGCACACAGATACCTTCTTGTAGAGGAAGACTCACCTCAAAACATTCCTGAGCTTTCAGTAGTTATGGAATAAACCATAACTACTAAGAACAAATTCGTTAAGGCCAGGGAGCCACTGGGGTAAGGCCTCGAAAAGCACCTGAGTGTTAGTGGGGCAGCTGCTAAGTGCTGCCAGTTACTTAGACAAAGCCTGAACGTTCTCTCCATGCCAGTTAGGAGACCACTGTCAGGAGAGGGGCTCTCTTCAGTCAACGCCTGTCTTCTGAGCCACTGCTCAGTGCAAGTCCCTCAGAAACCATTATGATCTAGGTCCTCAGAACATAGATGGGAGCAGATCAGAGCAAATGGCCCATATGGTGAGATTCTTAATGGGGGAGGCATATGCATGAGAAACAGTGAACTATAGGGTAGCTGGAGTGTACATGGCTATAAGTACCCTGTGGATGAGCACGAATAGGAGGAGGCTTGGGTAGGAGGTGGAGGGTGGTTTCAGATAGGGCAGTTAAGGAAGGACCTCATAAGATGGCGACCGTGATGAATTGGGCAAACTGAGGAAAGGAGCCATGTGGACAGCTGGGGGAAAAGCAGCATGCAGGAACGGAGGAGTCTATGAGTAAATCAACGGAGCAGTGGAAGGATCTATGTGCTGGGGCTGTTGTAGCGATGGAATGTGATTGAAGTAGACTGAAAGCACTTAGGGTAGAGCCTGGTGCAGAGTGTGTCCTTAACCTCAGCAGAGTGAGTAATGAATCATGGCCACTTTCTGTTTCCTCACAACTCACCTTTCCCCTCCCCCTTCTCTCCTTCTGTCCACCCTTCACTCTCTTCTACCTTGCAGTCCTGGAAGTGGAATCTAGGGCTTTGCTCATTCTAGGCAAGTGCCCACTGAGGGTATTATATACCAGCCTGAGGCAGCCCTCAGAGGGTATTCTGCATGGCTTGTTGCTTCCGACAGCCCTGGAGAGTAGGCAAGGCAATTCCTCTCAGGCTGCACCTCCCCTTGGAAAGGCCAATGGGTCAGGCATTTCCTGAAAGGCCATCCCCTGCCCAGCACTCTAATCTGCTGTCTGCTTTACAGATATGCATCGCCTTCACTAATACTTACAGGTAGGGCTTGATCATACCTGTTTGAAAGATGGCAGAAGTGAGCAGAGCTGGAACAACGGACAGCCCGGGGTGGCCCAGCAGGTGGCTTGCTTTGGTTGGGCTTTGGAGACCGTGGCACAGTATCTGCTGTGGCATGCACAATGAGCCTGAGTCTATATTTCTCCCCTACCCCACAATCCAGCTTTAGGGTGCCATATCAAACAGGTGGCCGTGGAGACAGAGCTATTAGCTGGATTGTAGTTTAACTGAAGTAGACAACTGGCCACTGAGCCAGGATCAGTGCTCCTGACTCAGGCTTGCTGAAGAGAAAGGCTGCCTGGATCCAGAGAACTATAGCCACATTCCATCAGGGAAGGGTGCTAGCTGGGGACAGCCCAGAACAAGACTGAGTCATATGGGTGACAGATCAACTCAGAGAGAATGGGAAGAAGCCAAAGTCCCTTGGTGGTGTATACTTTGGGGCAGAGTAGGGGTGTACCCCCAGGGCCTTGAGGGAAGTTGGCACTTCAGACAACTGGACAAAGCATGGGACCTAGGATACTGCAGCTCCTGCTGGTGACGGTGCCATGGTCCCCTGCCACACCCTGCTTCTTGAGCTTGGAGGGAACGCTTTCTCTAAGGGAGTTGGATTCAAAGAAACCCTTTCCATCCCATCTTCTCTGCCTTACAGTTACTCGGTATGGTTACAGTCTCTGTGGGGAGTCTGAGGGTGGCATTTAGAGGCCTTCCACAAAAATTCTAAAACAATAGGCTAGACTCACAAGTATGTGGTCTGTTTAGATGTCTGGGGTTGCTTTCCCCTGCTTTGAAAGAGAACATCCCAAGCATCTTGATTTGCTAAAAATCTTACCAGAGTATAAATCACTGGGACACGGGTGGGCTCAGGGCTGTCAGGGCTCACTGGAGATGGGTTTAGTACCTCCTCCCATGACCCCTTGCACCTTCCCCTTTGTACCTAAGCTTTGGGAAGACTTAACAGGGCAAAAGTCTTAGAGCCTTTATAGGAAAATTAGCCTGAAAGTGACAAGCCCGAAAGATGTGCACGTCCCTCTGTGGCTCAGGAGAGTAATACCTATATAGTCTCTCCTTACGCAGATAAGGATGAAGTATCCCATCCAATCTCCCTCCCCAGCTCTGAGCCAAAGGCTCATGCGATTGCACTCTGAGCTCATAGCTCATCCTATCTGTGCACTTACTTTGATGCAGTTCTGAGACTACAGAGCAGTAGGGAACTGTGGGAAAATTATAAGGTCAATATTTTTCAGCTGTTCCCCGCTATATGTGAGTCATGAGGGGGAAAGGCAAGCAGAGCCTGACATCAAAAGCCTACATCTGGGATGGGGGCCATCTTCGCTGTTGGATTCCCTAGCTTAAGGCTAGTCTTTGTGCAAAGCAGAGAGCATATAGATGGAGTCGATTTGGTTTACCTGATAATTTCCTTTTCTAAAAATCCGTAGCAACCTGTTTTTCCTCCTTCGTGTCCATCTTCTGAGAATTTCCCTGGGTTTAAGTCCCATTCCTGTAGCTTCCTCCTTCAGAGGCAATGTCCTCATCATGAGATGAATCGTGGATCATTTGGTAGTAGATGTAGCCCATTAAGCCCTGTGTCTCTACCTACAAGGCCATGGCTCTGACTTGATTTCATCCTTAGAGCAGTTTCAGAGAGGAGGGAAGCCAGGCACAGTGAGATTAAGTGACTTCACCAAGTTCACTTGTAGAGATACAGGCTGTCTTCCTTTGACCCGAAGCCTCTGGATCTTGCTGTGTTGACTTCTAGGGTTGTCCGTGTCTTAGGTAACTGTGTCCGTACTTGGCTTTTCTACACAATTCGGGGATATGCTCCTCCACAGTAGACATTCTCTACACAATTTGGGGATATGCTCCTCCACGGTAGACATTCTCTACACAATTCGGGGATATGCTCCTCCACGGTAGACATTCCCATGACATCCAGCACAGAACAGCTTATCCAAATCCACCCAAAGCGGCTGTGGCCCTACACTTACATTCACTTTGCATAATGACCTTGGGGCAGGAAGGAAGGGACCTTTTTTCTCCTGCTCAAATGGGAACATGGTGATCTAGGGCACATCTTAAACATCCTACCTCCCAGTCTCTTGGAGGGCTTGTTACAACAAATTCCTGGATTCGGTCCCAGGATGGCTGAGACAGGAGTTCTGGGTGGAGCTGGGGGGCCTTGAATTTCTTTCCACTTTCCAAGGTGGGCAGGGGCCCCAGACTGAGACCCACTATCTTAACAGAAGGCAAAGCAGCATCAAATCCTACCCTGACCGCAGGAAGCTCTGTAAGACTCCCAAGATGTCAGGAGCATCCTCAGTAAAGAATGCCGAGTAATGCTATCCAGTCATGAAAATGTACAGAATGTCACATTTGCATATCTATGCTGAACATCTCATTATAGCGTTTCTTTTCCGAGCACCGAAGCAGCACTCACCATGTGTTAGGCACTGGTTTGCAAATATACACAGTTCCCATGGCAGGCGAGTGTGGTAATCCTTTCCTCAGATTTCCTTCATTGTACAGAGAGGTAGGCTAAAGTCCAGAGACATTCTATAAATTACCTGGGATCACCCAGCTAGTCAGTCTGTGCAGCTGGGCATTAACCCAGGCAGTCTGGCTCCTGGTCACCACATTCAGCCTCTGGGCAGAGTATGGCACCTGGCTTGTCATCAACAAGACTTTCCCATCCCCAGGTGAGCTAAGAATTGCCTGCAGAAGAAGAAAGATGAAACGTTTCTATTTCCAGTTCCTAGGCAGATTAACCATAAATAACAACGATGCATGTTTTATGACCACCACTTGGAAATCCCACGCTTGGCCACCGCTCTGATACCAGTCTGGTTAGCCCAGAGTGGCTTGTTCTCTTTCTACCCCTCTGGCATTGAAGTTTCTCATTGCTCAAGAGGAGGATGCTTGAAAGAGGCCTGTTGGTTGTAGGAGTCCAAGAGGTGAGTTGCGGGTCAATAATAAAAGCAGAGCCACGTTTGTTGCTCTCCCATGCAGAGCCTTGAGAGTCTGTCCAGCGGGTGGTAAGGAGGCTCAGCCTGAGGAAGGACGGTGATGGACAGGGTGGGAGGGGAGCAAATAGTTTCAGCCTGGCCGAGTAACTGAAGGACGGGCAGTGGGAGCATTCCAGCTATGTCATGGGAAATGGCTACGGCCAGGGCTCTGATTAGCTGTCAACCACAAATACCCTGGGACCCTGCCAGGGGTCAGGCAACTGGGGCGCCTCTCGAATGCCAAATGGTTTGCCTTATATTATTGTCAAAGAAGAAGGAGGCGATTTTGAGCGTTATCCCTGGATGTGTGCACTGGCACTGCCAGGAGCTGAGAGATGGTTGGGGATGTGGGAGGGAGAGAGAAGCTAGAAAAATCCGCTTTTCATTCCAGGAAACATAGAGAGAAAAACCAGTCCATGCCACTGGGCCTTGGCATGATCTCAAAGCTGTTTTAGTCACCACCTCCGAAGCATTCTGCCCTTTCCTTCTCTTTCTACAAGGTGAGACATGAAAGTCTCCACCTCATGAAAGCCCTAAAGGGGGGAAATGCTGACCTAGATCCCTCACAGTTGAGGTGGCATGGAACAATAGCGCTTCAAGAGGATGGATGTCACAGGAGAGTCCCCCATGGTTTGCTTGCTTGACGACTTTGGCCTGAAACAGAGCCATGAAATGTGGAAACATCAAATATGATGACAAATGAACCAAATGTCATCCCACATGGACCCCTGGGAGGGACGAGGTGGTGTTCCTTCAACCCATTCCTCTAGCTTATGTCTTTAGAAATGTTTCATTGAGGAAAGGGAAGGGACAGGTTGGCTATTTGATTAATTATGTCTAAAAGGAGGAGAGAAGAAAAACAAATCTCTTAAAACTCTTCAAGGATATTTGGCTAGTAAAAGCCTTTCTCTGAGCTTTTTTCATGGTCCCACAGCAGAAAGAAACCTTTCTGCAAGTTTAGTGGTCACAAGGGTTAGTAGTTCATGCCTTAGGGTTAGATGAGTCAGGTGTGCCCTGGGTAGGGGAAACGTGTGAGCGTGGACAGATCATTTTTCCAAGTAGTGATTTTATTATCACCACACAATGAGGATAATGTTAGTTCCTTCCACTCAGATCATTAATAATCCTTATGAAGTGTTAGGACAGTGATAGACACACTAAAAGAGTCTAACATTTTGGAGCCAGTGATGCTTAAGTTCAACTTCAAAGGATAGAAGACACTGAAAAAACAGAATGTATGGAAGATGAAGGTTGATTTTCTCTGAACTACTCATCTGAAGCTAGGAAGACTAGAGCACATATGGCAGGTGCTCCAACACCCAAGTCAATGTTGTTCTTGTACTGCCATGCTTTGCACTTATTTAAGCCATCAAAGTCAGGTTTCAAACCAAAGGCACATGGAAGAAGAAGTAAAGGGGAAGGAAGGTCATGTGACAGTAGCATTTGAGGGAGGTAACCACATAATGGTCTGTTTATTTCACATAAGCTTAGAGTTTCTGCTGCTTTTCCTAAGCTACCATCTCTGCCTTTTAATTGGTGTGTTTAGACCGTTCACATTTAATGTAATTATTGTTATGTTAAGTCTGTCATTTTAGTTTTATTTTTCTGTTATTTTTTTCCTTTGGTTTCCTTTTCTTTGTCTTCTTAGGGGTTACACAGACATATTTTATAATTCCATTTTTATTCATTTATATTGTCTTAGGATGCCTCTTTTTGCATAGCACTTTTAGTGGTCCTTCTAGACATTTCATTATGTGTCCATCATATTCTATGGGTATCAACAGTTTACCAGTTCAAGAGAAAGTTGGGGACCACACTTTCCTTCACAGTCCTTTACTCACTTCCACTTGGATACAGTCTTAAATACTTCCTGTAAATACTCTAAGAACCACACCAGTTTCATTGTTTCTGTTTCCAGTTCTAAACATAATTGGGATAATCTAATAAGAAGATGCGTTTACGCACAGCTGTACTCTGCCCATTGCTCTTTCCTTTGTCTCTGTCCTAAACTTCTTTTATTCTTTGTTTATAGGATTTGTCTTTTTCATGTCGTGTCTGACTGTGACAAATTCCCTTATTTTTCAATATCTTGAAATTTCTCCATCCTTGGGCTTTATTCTACAGGATATTTTGGTTGTGTGTTTTGAACTAACAATTCTTTTCTCATTGCTCCCCAAAATAAAATAAGATAATAAAAAAATTAATGTGTTGCTTCTTTTATGGTCTCTAAGGAAAAACCTGAAGTCCTTTGAATTATTTTCCCTCTGTAGGTAGGGGATGTGTTTCCTTCCTAAAGTTTTTAAGATTTTTAAAAAATTTTCATTTTTCAGAATTTTGACTGTGACATTTCTTGGCCTAGATTTCTCACAGTTCATGTATTTCTGATCTATTTTCCTTTTGAATTTGTAGGGTTTTGTCTTTTTCCGTTTGGGAATTTTCATTGCTTAGTTTTTCCATTGCTTTCTCGGCCCCCTCCATCTCTCTCTCTCTCTCTCTCTCTCTCTCTCTCTCTCTCTCTCTCTCTCTCTCTCTCTCTCTTGCCTGCTATATGTTGACATGGATGCTAGATCTCTAAGACTCTGGCTCATTTATGTTCTTTCTATTTTTTCTTCTTTATTCAGATTGAGTGACTTATGTTATTCTGTCCTTATTCCCACTATGGAGCCTATTTACTGAGTCCTCAATTTTTGGATATATTTTTCAGTTCCTAAATTCCCATTTTGGCACCCTCTTGAATTCTGTTTCTTTTAGTGTTTCAGTTTGTAGCAAACATGATTTTAGGGCTGGAGAGAGGGCTTATCAGTTATGAACAATAACTCCTCTTACAGAGGAACCAGGTTCAGTTCCCTGCACTCATATGGTAGCCAAACCGCCTATAACTCCAGTTCCAAGGCAGTGATGCCCTCTTCTTGCCTCCAGGGCATTTACATATGATGCTAATAAATCCATGTAGACAAACACACATAAAACATACATACATACATTCATACATACATACATAAAACAAACAGGATGTGCTTCTATTATTCGCAGAAGACTTTTGGCTTCCTTGAAAAATCCACATTTGATTGCCTTTACAGACTTTTTTCTCTTATCAACATTAGGATGAGTGATTTATTATTATTATTATTATTATTATTATTATTATTATTATTATAGTTGAACATTTCAGCTATTATGCTATATAACTCTAGATCTTCTGGATTCTGTTGGCTTCCAACCCTGTTCTGGTCTCCACTGATCTCTGGCATATTAGGATTCTCCGTTACTGCTAAAGGAATAGAGACCTCAGCTCTCCTCTCCACTAGGAACCATGAGTATTTCCTAGCAGGTGATGGCTTTTTACACCTCCCACAGCCTCTTCAGGAAGGAGAAAGCTTCTTCACTGCTAAGCAGTGCCTCCCATCTTCCTGACTCATCCCAAAGGTGATGCCACCCACTCAGACTAGGCTACCTATGTGGTCTTCATGACATCTGGTGTGGGGAGATTCTCTTACTGCCTAGCAGGAGTAAGTCCTCTCCCCCAACCTGGCCTTCTGTGGTTTTATTCAGTGGGGACCTATGCACATTGTCACAGGCAGGTGAGGGTAGAAGTCTGGGCTCCTTACTCATTCTCTTTTGATAAAATTGTAGCCATGTATTTGTGTAGTGTTCCAAGAGTTGAGTGTGTATTGCCAGAAGTCATTTGTTTACTAGGGTGCCTCTTTCCCAATTCTTTTAATAGCAGCTACAAAATTCTCTCGTGCTTCTGTTCATGTCTATCGCATCTGCAGATTGCTTTTTTTTTTTTTCAGCTCTCCTCTAGAGGATATGATATAGAAAGGGAGCAAAAACAACAACAACAACAAAAAACCTACCATGCCTCTCCCCAGGCCCCAGGCCCCAGGCCCCAGGCCCCAGTTCAAGTCAGCTTGCCTTCTTTGCTCTCTCGTCAGGCTTCTTATGCTGGTTTCATGTAATCCCAGGACTTTAACTGGAGCTTGGTTAAATGGTTAAACTAAAAATCTCTATCACCGGCCTGGGGAAGAAAGTTATCCTCAGTGGGTCCCCAGGCACCTGGATGGCTCTAGCAAGGTGGGTGAGACCCTAGACCCTTAAATGTTTTGCACATTTAAGTCTACCTACTGAGTATTGCTCATGAGGCTACTGAAACTTGACATTCGGTATACCATCATTAGTGGAGTGGGAGGTGCTCGCTCTCGCACTGTTGATGAAAGTTACTACAAATGGAGGTAAGCAGACAGCCCACCACAGAGTGGAAGGCCGGGACAGATCACCTTCCACCACCATATTTAGGGAATTCTCTTCTCCTGAAGATTTTAGGACCATATATATAATTGGGCTAGGAAAGTTATGACTAGGATAAGATGATGTTGTGTAGCTGTTGAGGTGGGGAATTAGTCAGGGTCATTAGATGGGTTGTTCTCTCTCTCTCTCTTTGTGTGTGTGTGTGTGTGTGTGTGTGTTCGTGTTCCCACATACCTGCACGCGTGCATGAGATGGGCACCGAGGTACCTGTGCCTACAGGCTCACTGTGGCTTTCTGTGGGCTATCTATCTATCTTAAAAGATGTTTATGTTTTCAGAAGTTTCTCTTTATCATCATATTGATTTGTGAGAGAAAATAAGAGGTAATGGCAGGCATTGGTTTTTCTTTAACCTTCAGAAGAATGACCCGAGCAGCTTGTAATATTGAGCCTGACATTCCTCTACTAAGTTTCCTGAAGTTTCTATGGGCTAATAAATTAGTAAGGTTCTGTGGTTAGAGATATATGAGAAATGCACAGTTAAAATAAGTAACTCAGCTTCTTTGGGCGAATATCGAAGATTCCTTACAGTGCTGTGTATCTTGTGGGTCTGTAGTGTTGTAAAGACTTACCAGAGCCTGGGCCCACTGAGTCAGGAGCATGGTTCCTGCCTGGTGTCTTTAAGGGACACCCAATGGGAAACATGTCTATGGACAAGGTTGACCATTTCACAACTCCTTTTAACCAAGCTGTGGCACCTCCTGTTCCCACCTCCTGTTCCCACTGTACCTGCTCTGAATTTCAGGAACTCTGAGCAGCTTTGTGTCTGTCGCTGCCTTAGTCAGACTCAATGCCCCACAAAGCTTATTTTAAAAGGAGAAGGTCTTAGGATGCTGTCTTGAGTCTCCTGCACCAAAAGCCAAATAGCCATGGCTTCCTAGAGGCACACACTCATAGCAGTCATGGAAGATGCACTATATTAATATAATTCACTTTTCCCACATTCATCCCAGCCCCCTGTACATTAGTGCAGAGTTCTCTGCCCATTTAGGGATTGTTCACATGGAGAAAGTTGATGTTACCTGGGACTAAGTTATGTATGCATGTTTACCAGCCCGTGAAGCATTAGGTATGCCAGTCAGTTTGTTTTAGATCCAAATTGTTGGTGTCTTTGCACGACTGCATTATGCGAACGTGACTCCAGCCAGAGAAAGGCTCTGATTGCTATCAGTTGCAGACACCATGGTGTTTGACAGTGGTGGGAACAGCCGTGCTTTGTTTGAGTAGGAATGTAACTTCTGAAAGCCGACTGTGTTGACGTGAACACATTATCCTCTTGTGGAAGCAATGTGTGGATGTGCTTGGTAAATGGACCTTTATCTGTCTCAAAGACCACAGGGTTGCTCTCTCAAATACCGTGGATGCTAGCTGCCGAAAACTGCAACCGCCTGTGTCTGTTGTCATTTCTTTAATCAGTTGCTGAGCGGGTAGGCCACAGTGACTGCCTTTACTCTTGTCACCTAAGAGCTGATTCTTAGAGGATTTCTTTGTGGCTGCTCAAAAGGCAGCTTCCATTACCCGTGAAATGTAGTGAAGCATCAGAACACTGTTGCTAATGGGGAACCCTAGCAAGAAAGAGAGCTCCCATCATCCTCTCAGCCTGGGCGTAGTCAACTCAAGTTGATGCAGGATGAGCCCCGAAAGCAGTCTGCAAGCTGCCTGCTTCTGGTACCCAGTATGTTCTAGGCCCAAAGAGAACGCTTAGCTTAGGCCTGCTTATTAAAAACTAAGGTCAGGTGTCCAAAGAGTATGCGGCAGTCTGTTAGTGAAGGCAGAAGAAGCATGTTAGACTTGGGTTTTATGCTAACCACCTCAGTACTCAAACAGCCATAAAACACTGTCTGCTGCTACACATTATGTATGGTCTGTAATATATGTTAAGGCCATGGGCATTCTACACAGGGACATGTAAGCTATAGAATAGAATTCTGTGGTTTCAGAAAGACTCAAAGTTGGATATTGGGTTTGAGGTCTGTAGGAATTATTCTGGGAAAGAAAAAAAAATTCACAATTACTTTGTCAAAAATTTTTAGTGAACATTCGCCAGAGCTCCAAGTCAAAGCAGCAGAGAAATGGGGTTGGGGTGTTGCTTTCCCTCCTCTGGGGCCCAAATGAAATGAGGGGTGAGCAGAGAAGCTGCTTTGAAGGAACTTGTCAACATCTCCCTGTGAGCTTTGACCTGACCTTTGTCAGCAAGAGTGACATCTCTTCCATACATGCCCCAGGAAGTGGCTGGACTGATGGCAGAGCAGAGATGGCCCTGGTCTTCCACAGGTATTTTTGGAATGCTTTTAATCTGAACAGTGCCATCTGTCCTGGGACTGTGGCCGGGAATGGTTCACAGCAAACCCATGCTAATGTGGGAGTGGCCCTCTTTGGATCCTCTCTCTGGGGTTGTTGGGAGTAGCCTTCTTTTTTTTTTTTTTTTTGCCTGTGAAGGATAGAGGCAACCATGGCCCCTCCCACTGCTTCCATGAAACCCGAGACTCAGACACTCCCAATATCAGAGAAAGAAATGGAAATACTTTATGTTTGTGAATATAGCATGCAAGACAAAGAAAAATATTTTTGACTATATAGTCAAAATCACTGCCCCTCACCCCTACCCCCGCAAATGAAGTCATCCCCAAGAGCTGTATCCTGAGAGCAGGCCCTACAATATGTCTTCAAAAGACACCACTCACAAAAGTCAAATCCCATTCAGAAACCAATCTATCTTTTTTCTTCTTTCCTTCCCTCCCTCCCTCCTTCTTCCTTCCTTTCTTAAGTGTTTTGATCTTCAGCTTGCTATAGTGCACATAGTTCTGTCAGAGCTGAAGTAGTCGCATACACTGACAGACAGAGCATTCCCCTCCACCCTCACCAGGCATTTGCTCTTTGAGCCATGAGAAAAGTGACTTTTGCATCTGTTAATATAATTTTTCTTTTGAGTGATGACTTTACACAATTGCAATGTATAAGCAGGCATTGGAGCGAAGGTCCCCTAAGTTCAACCTGAGGTTCTTTCTACCATAAGTTCTCAGCTTCCCTTGGCTTGCATTGCCAAGGCTGACCTGTGTCAGCGACAAACAATGGCAGCTGCCTCGAGAACTGGGATCCCATCTTCCCCTAAGTTTTACACAGCTTTTTCTCCATTGCTCTTCAGACACCACCCTGAGAGCTGAGTGAAGTGGTATATGCATGTAATCCCAGACCTTAGAAGGCTGAGGCAGGAAGATTGACATGAATCTGAGGCAGCCTAACCTAAATGGAGCATACCAAGCTAGCTAGGGCTAGGGCCTATGAGCCTATCTCAAAAGCAAAAGCAAAACTTCTCAGAGTGTCTTCTCTCAGAGTCACCATTCTATGATGAGGAAACTGAGTCATAGAAGGACGAAACAAGGTCACTAGGCAGGAGCATGATGTGAGTTCACAGCTAGGTGCCTACAGAGTATTCCATTAACCACTTTGCCCCCACCAGCCCTCTCCTGAGAACTGCTCACACTGTGGTACCTGGAAGAAGAGCCCCAGGACTGTACCTGAGCGCTGTGTTGCTCTGCTCACAACCCTGGGACATGAGTGACAAATGACTCTGACATCTGACTGAATAAAGTTCCCAAGAAAGTGACACAGATGCCACGTGAATGGGCAGCCAGTGCTGACAAGGTGCTTAGGTCTTAGTCTCTGACCTCTCACAGATCATCTGGGCCCCTGACGGGAGGGTTGTCCCTGTATCCATTTTCCTTCTGCCAGAGCTGTTACCATAGGCTGGTTATGAAAGCAGCTCTCTGCGATAGTACCCTTAGGGAGCTAGGCCATCAGAACCTGTTCTCACAGTGCTCTGCAGCTCAGGGATGGCTCAGAAGAGAGAGCTGGGGCTTGCTCCCAGAGAAAGGCAAAAAGGGAACCACACAAACTGGAGGGCAGCACACCCCAGACTGTGATGGACTGCAAATGATGCGGTTAGTGACTGTACAGCGAGAAAGCCAGGAGTGGAGCCTTGCTTAGTGGAAGTCGAAGAGTGATTGCTGCTTCTGTCTAAGCATTGACCCCAGCGTCCTTCATACTTAGCCTCTCCCTCGCTCCCCACTCTATTCCTGACCTGCCACCTGGCTTCCAAGCTCAGAGTTTCGGTGTTGTGGAAGGGTATTTTCCTGCTCTGGATCACTCTGATCCAGATGTCCAGCTGCAAAGAGCTTAGGAATCTCTCCTGGAGGGGGACACAAAAAGGTTGAGCTCTGTTCTCTCTAGATTGCTGAGTTCATTTCAGTTGATGTTTCCAGCACGAGGGGCATGCATTCGATTCTCTGGTTCCCAAAGGTACATGCAAAGTAGTCCTTTATATCACTGAGCCAGTGCTAGATGCTCTTCACTGTTTGTAGATGGTAATGGGACTGAGGTTGGAGATAGGAGCTTTTCTTCAAGGTCACGGAGCTTTAATATTGACCCAGAACAGGCCAGGCTGCCTGACTGCTAAGTCAGCCCTTTCCTTTCTGAACTCCATGGTCCCACAAAAGGGAGGGATGCTGCTATTACATTCCAGGTCCAGACATCCCTCTGTGAGGCAGTGGGGTGGGGAAGACACATGCAGCTGGATGGGGGAACTGTTCCTTGTCTCCCTTTTGGGGCTGAGGCCATTTTCTTTTCCTTATTTAGAACTCTGTTTAGACCCAAGTGTCATCTGCTTGTCTCTGAGAACCTGCACAGCCTCTCAGCCTTACCCTTATCTTATTTTATATTTAACCTCATTAGCTATTTGTGGGCCAAGCCTGGACCAGATCATAATGGCAGGCTCGCAAGGAGGGGAACTCTGATGTTTATCTCTGCTGCAGAGTGTCTGGAATAGTAATTAACTTTGAGGTTCTGGATATGGGAGGGGGGTAGTGTGAAAGTCAGAAGGAGAAAAAAACTGGCTAATTTGCAGAAATCTTCCTGAAGTCAAAAGCAACAATTTGTGTGTTTGTGACTCTCATCTCCCGCGTCAATGAACATCTGTACGTAGTTCCACATGGGCAGATGTTGCACAGCAAAGAGTTTAATTTGCCTTCGAGCTGACTCAGTAACCTGGGGCAAGCTACGTTATCACTTAGAGCTTCTTCATCTGCAAAACAGGGATAAACTGGGATGAAACTCAGTGCATGGTTACAGCACTTAGCACACAGCCTCTGATGTTTAAGTCAAGGCACCAACCAAAGTGGGGTCGTCCAGCGGGCTATAGCTAGTTGGTGCTGCACCGCATCCTTCACACCCACAGCTCAGATTCTCGGTGAGTCTGGGCTGCCTAACTTTGGTCACTCCTGGCTCTGCAGGGAAGAGTGAGCTGGAATTTGATTGTTAAGGACGTTTATTTCCCCAAGACTGCCCTAGTCATGACACTCTCATATAAGCAGATTTGAAAAGCTGGTTTCCATAATCTAGGCTCTTGATCGCTCCTGACTCTGGCATCAGACCTTGTCCCTCTGGCAAGACTCTGAGAGTCACCCACAAAAGGAGGTACTCAGTTGCCCCTTTCAGCACCTCATTTCCTAGATAGCCACTAGAGGGTGCCTGGGGGGTCTCTGGGGTCTGTGTCTCTTGGTGACCAATAATTACAGGACCCTCAGAGGACAAAAACCTGAGTGCAGTTTGGATCATGCAGATGACAGGGACAGAATTTGGAAGCTAGAGTTAATCACAGAGACTTAGCTCAGGAAGACGAAATTCCATGGTGGGTTCTTGCATAAGGTCTGTCTGGGTGCTTTCGTCTAACAAAAGCACGTGCAATTGTTTTGCTCCCCAAACAATCACTGCCTACAGAATGAATGCCTTTCCATAAGCAATCACATAAAATTTGCTGGTATCATTTCCTCTTAATTTATCATGCAACTAGCATGTGATTAGAACCGCCCCAGCTGGGTTTCTTCTGTGATAGGTAGCTGGGAGTCATGAACTTTACAGTGAGAAAGGTCTGCCTTCCAGGCCACCTACGTCTCTTCAGACAATTTACCTCTCCGACTGTGGGAGGAGACTGGGGCTACTCCTTTGCAGGACTTCTGTGAGGGTTTGATGTGTACTGAGCATCAGGTCCGGATATAATGGTTTTTCAACAAATAGCAGATGTTGTGATTATTTTGAATTTTTTTTTTTACATGAAATTGCCAGTCACACACGCCATTGCTTCTTAGAGAACAGCTTCCAACTTCCAGGTTATAATTAAATATGTCAGCTCTACTGCTGCCACGCTTTAAATTTTATCCACTGCGACTCCTTGTTAAACATTCATTAGGCTATTTCACAAATACACATTTTATAGAGAGCATCAATGCCAAATCACAATTAGGAACAATTTTCATACCACACTTAACCAAGGTCGAGGACTGTGTATGTGAGATGACAACGTCTCCCGAACAATGTACAAGGCAAATGCTTTGCCTTCTCGGCCACTCCTAACATTTCAAACCAAGGTATTGCATTTAATTAATCTCCAGAAGGTATCATCTCGGGCTTATTAAGTGCATTATTTTGTGAGAGCAAACAAAGGGCCCCACTTGCAGGGCCAAGTGTGTTTATTCCAAATAGTTAATTAAATTGTGTCAGTTCCTGCCCTGGAGCGTTCAGGCTATTTTGTTTTTCTACCCATGTGGACAGTTTGTCATCATTCATTTTTATTTCCTCTCTGGCCTTTTAAAGAGAGACGCGGGGCAGCGGCCTGAGTATGTGCTGCGTGGTTGGAGCAGTTTGCAAAGTTAAATTGGTTAAATACGACTTGAGCGCTGCTCCAGGAGCTGGCTCTGTTTTTCTAGAATCCACTAGGGTTTTTCAGCAACAAAACAGGCCTGAACAGTTCTGACCCTGAATGTGAACAATAGCATCCCAGAGAGCCTTGAATCCTCCCTACTTGGAGCTCTGTGGAAGGGGAGTGCAGCTGGAGCAGGGTGCTTTCTCAAGCTGCAGCACACTCCCTTGACCTGCTGAACTAAACAGGGGTGTATTTATGGGAACTCTTTCTCCAAGAAGCATGGGGGACTTCCTTTAAGCTTTAGAAGTGGCATCCCTGCAGAAGACAGAAAGGGAGAGGGAAAGGCATTCTCCTTTACTTTCACGACATTAGGTGTCTGGTATGATAAAGGAGGGAGACTCCAGTTCTTAAGAAACCCAAGGACCAGGGACAGTGGAACACCTGGGGTGTTATTCAAGACCCCCTTTTTAATAGCAGGAGGGTATCAGCTCTCAGCCTAGCGTTACTAAAGCTACCTTAGAGAGAAGTGAAGAGGCCAGGTACCCCAACGATGTTTGAAGTCGGTGTTAGTTCACGGACTGGCTGAACTGCCTGGCTGTGCTAACACCACACACTGTACAAACTGTTATCAAATGTCGTCTTAGGCAATAAGTCTTTGCTTGTCACAAGCCTGCTATGCACCAAATCCTCAGCCAGCCTTTCATGCCCAGGGCTTGCCACATGTCTGGTGAGAGGTCTCCCTTTCTGGTCACAGGTATATTTTGCCTTTAATATGGCCCTGAGCCAGGTCATCCGAGATGAAGCTTGTAAAGACATGGCAAAGCGGTCTTCTCCAGACGCATGACTGCAGCGGGTGATGATGCCAGTAGGCTTTTGTGGAACAAGTCCTCTAAGTCAGGCACTGAGCCCAGTAGTCTTCTATGTTGGCTGGAAGTGGCTCTCCAAAGGAAAGATGGTCATATCCACTTTACAGACCAGAAGACTAAGGAAGCTAACCCACTCATCCAAGGTCACCAGCTAGTAAATGACAATGCTAAGAATCTGCAATATGGAAAGGTCATTTAAAAAAAAAAAAAAAAAAAAAACAGGGCATGATAGTACATGTCTTTAATCCCAGCACTCAGGAGGCAGAGGCAGGTGAATCTCTGTGACTTCCAGCACACCCTGGTCTACAGAGTGAGTTCCAGAACAGCCAGAGCTGTTGCACGGAGGAATCATGTCTCAATTAAAGTAATAAAAAAGGAAAAAGACATGTTTTGGGGATTACACATTGGTCCTCATGCTTGAAAGTAGGGTGTGGTTGTGCGTGCTTGTAATTCCATTACTGGTGAGATGAAGATAGGAGAACTTATGGGGTTCATAGGCCAGGCAGTGATGAACCCCAGATCAAAGTGAGAAACCTTATCAAAAAACAAAGTGGACAGCCCTGAGGCACAGCATCTGTGGTTGACCTCTGACCTCAACTTGCACATGCACACACACACACACACACACACACACACACAAGTGCTGTGGATTAAAAATATATGTGTTAATGGCAGGTTGGTGAATTCTTGTACCAAGCTTGGAAAAGCTCAGGACTCTAGACCAGAGTACAGGGAGAAGAGAACTAGCTGCCGTAGGAGTTGAGTTGGGCAATCTCAGTGCAGGCCAGGAGCCAGAGGATGATCTGAGCAGGTGGGCAGCAGAGCAGAGTATTTAGAAGGCAGGGGTGACTGCTGTGGTCATCGGATAGTAGACAGCTTTGAACTTCAAGCTGCTGCGAACAAATGAAATCAGGGAAGCTGAGGTGTCATAGCCCCGTAGCCCCTCAGAGCAGGTGGGCTCCCTTGGGGTGGTAAAGCACCCCCTTCCAAAGAGAGAAAGTGACACTAGTCAGCAGGATTCTGGCCCAAGCAGTGTGTCATTGTTATTTGGCAGCATTCGTAGTTGCTGGAGAGGGAATCTATTTATGATCAAGAGCAAATGCTCTGCAGACTGCCTGGACTTGTGTTCTGGTTCTGTTGCTAGCTGTGTGTCAGTAGAGAAATAGTGCAACCTCTCTATGCCTCCGTTTCTTCTGTGCTCTAAAATGGAAAGCTTCATCCCTTGCTAGGATAATTCGCTAAGTACAATCTATTGTTCTCGTTGTATTTTCTGTAATGAAGGGACATTATTCTAGAACGCCAGAGCTGAGAGGGGCTGGTAACCTAAGAACAAGATACTTCATCTCCATATTGTATTGTCCTCTGCTCCTTGGTCATCTAAGGCCTTTAGCTCTGCTTAAGGTACCCAAGGTACCCCATGGATGGGGCCAGACACTAAGGATGCAATTGGAGTTACCTTGCTAGAAGCCTAGTCACATAGGTGGGCTTTCTTTAAGGCAGGGAGCCTCATTAAGGTGGAGTCTTGGGGTCTTGCCTGCAGCTTTAGACTTCTTCAGCCTCTGTACATCCGTCCCCTGTGGGCACATCTGTGCTGCACAGACTAGAATTGGCCAGGTGAGAGTCTGTTGTGCCCTTGTCCTCAGTGGACCTGGTGGGCACAGAGCAGTAATAAACTGTACTTCCTCTCCAGTCCGGGAGACGGGAAGCTCCAAATTGGACTCTAATTAACTCTGAGGGAACAATGACTTTCTGCGAAGCCTGGCAGCTTTGGCCAGGTCTAAGAAGGTGTCACGCAGCCTTGGAAAATAATTACAACCAAAACGATGCCTCCAAAGCCCGACTCCTGACGGTTTGCCTCCGACAAACGTGTTTCTCCTTCTTCACAAGGCTCACTGCCCTTAATTGCCACCCTGCTTCATTAAGGGGCAATTAATTTTGTGACTTGGTTTTAAAAGGTGGTAATTGTAAGGTGAGGACAAGAGGCCCACAGTTAAGCAGAACTGGGCTGAATGTAAAAGGTTCTTTCCCTGCAAGATTAAAGAAGCTAAGAGGCTGCATCCCAGGCAGGCAGTAGCTTACCCTGTGGCTTTCTCATTCTCAGATTCACACGAGCTTCTGCTGTGGTAGGATGGAGCCCATTTCTTTCTGCCCAGGTAGCAGGGTTTTTGTTTGGGGATCCGAACCAGTGTGCCATCTTCCTGCCATAGAAGCCATCCTGAAGGACAAGATTGAGCCCAGAGGCCTGGGTCCTTGAGAGGTCTTTGGGATATGGCTTCCAACGAGTCCATCCTCCCATAATCCCCCAGACCCCTCCTGTTAGGGACACGCTGTATCCCGCTGTCATTCTAGATATACATTCCTTCGCCTGGCGTTCACTGATTATTAACTGAAAGTGTCCCCGGCTTGGTGTTAAACTCCTCTTGAGGTGAAATTTGAGTGAAGGAGCATGGCCTGTGCCTTTAGGCGTCTGTAGTCAAGAGAACTGGATGCTAAAGACACAGGCGCCTTAGCCAGTTGTGGGAAACAGCAAAATGTGCAACTTCCCAGGAAGGAACAGTACAGAGCTGTGAGAGCAGAAATCAGGGCCACCAGAAAGGTCAAAGAAGATGGGCCTCCAAACTGAGGGGAGGAGTGGAGCTCTGCTGTGGGGCCCCTGTGGAAATGAGGGGGCATTCTCGTCCCGGGGAACCACATGTGCACAGGCTCTGTGTCCCTGGCAAGCGACACTGCCAAGCTATAGAAAATGGAGGTGAGGGTGCTGCGGGCAGGAAAGTTATGAGATGGATAGGCAAGCCCACAGTGCAGTGGGACTCACTGCTTTCAGCCCTAGAATCAAGATGGACATCCCTTGCGTGTTCCACACCACGGAAATCCGGTGAAGGTGAGATGCACATGCGCTTGTGTATGATCCTCATGTGAGGGTCACTGAATTCCTGCCCCACACTTGGCTTTCTCCGGGAATGAGCATCCAAGCCTGGCATTTAACGACACTGATCTGGACAGTTTGAGATGGTAGGGCCTTTTCTTCTGAGCCTTTTGTCTTCTGTCCCCTTTATTATTAATATTTCTTTTAACCATGTTCTACTTCAGTCTCCCTGTTGTAAACTAGCTCTCTCACACACGTACACGCACGCATGCTCACACATCTAACTGCTGATGTAGACAGAGATGGAGCTCATGCTATAGTAATCGTGTGTGGGTCTGAGCATGGGCCACAGTGTCAGACTGAGTTTACACTGTAGCTATACAAGTTGCTATTCACATAACCTTGACAGAGGTTCTTAACCTCTCTGTAAGGCCCGGGGATATACTAATGCAGACTGTATATCCTCCATAACAAAACACTGGACTCTCACATTATTGGTGCTGGGTGTGGCACGACAGCATGCTGATACTTCATTGGAGCTTGGGAACTGATGTTGTGGTTGATGATGTCATGCTATTATGGAAGACCCCAAAGCAAAGAGGTGGGCGGATAAGCAGCTCACAGAGGAATGAGGACTGCAGGACTAGGCCTGTGCTCTTCTCCTCTTTATAACCTTTCTATCTCTTCAGTTTCTTCCCTGGGCCAGATGGGCTTCGTGTCAAAATGAGAGAGGTGTCCTCAGGCAGCTTGCAAGATGAGTTCTTCATCCCCCAACCAACTTAGGAAGCCGCAGGGCATCCAGCTGCAGCGTGAACGCCCTCACTGGGAACTCCCAGTGATTCTGCTTAGACCAGGCTTCCATTGCCAGAGCCAACTGATGTGCCCCAGGTCTGAGCTGGAACGCCAGGCAGCTCCGGTAGCAGGACAGGAGGTGAGAGCAGCGTTAGGAGAGCAAAGGTAGTTGCCCCACGGGGGATGGGTGGGGGACGATGTGGACACTGGAAGAACTCCCTCTTTAAGGCTCCTTGCAGTTGACCCTCCAGCAGCCATTCGAGGTGTGTGCACACTGAAGGGCGGGTGCATACCTCACTTTCCTCTGGAGCCTAGACACTTAGTCTTGGTGCTAATGAACCGCTTTCCTATCTCTCTGTCTCGGGGCTGAATCCAGTGGGCAGTGACCCAACACCACCGTGATTTGTGGCCCTGCAGGAGGAGGGGAGCGACTGATTATGGAGGCAGCAATTACTCTGCCCAGGCCCCTGCCTGGCAGGGCCTTATCTTTATTTATAGCTGGCTCCGCCGCCCAGAGCCCAGTTTTTGCCCTTGAGTGACTAGTGCACTGCAGACTTAGTTCATAAAACACTGTTTGTTTATAATCCTTAACGGATTCTGCTTTATTAAAAGAGAAGGCTCCATGCCGGGTTTAAATAAAGTAACCGGTTACGGTTTAGTTTGTATTCACAGCGAATATGCAACGGATGGGAACCCATGGCAGAATAATGCACACTCATGACCTGAATTCATTCGGAAAAGTCTCTTTTCAAGGTCCTTGATGCTGGGGCTGAACCATTTCCACTGAGGGTATAAGTGGAGGCTGGAATAAGTCAGGTAGCAGGCAGGCCATCATCCATGTTCAGTTCCATAATTCGGAGGAGGGGAATGTGACTGTGCTAGACCTAAAGCTGCTACAGGGAGAGAGTGAGCCAGTCTCCAAGCCGCAGGGGAGGCTTGTTGGAGCAGTGGCCACGAAGGATGGGACAAATTCTGACCAAGAAGGAAGGTAAGAGTAGGAAATAATAGAGTCTGATCAAGAGCGGTAGAAGGGCTGTTTTCAGATTCTGTACAGGGACAGGTTTGCCCAGAGCATGGGAATCACACAGGAGACGGGTTGGGGGTCCTGTCCTGCTGCTGAGGAGGGCTAAAGCCAAAAGGGTTTGTTCTTGATTCAGAGGCAGAGGGATACTGTTGACATGCAGAGAGAGAAAGAGAGAGAGAGAGAGAGACAGACAGACAGACAGACAGACAAAAAATAAATATATTAATATCAGTGAATCCGTTGGGCCATGACTGGAGATGCCCCTGGAGCACCTAATTCCTGCTGTCTATGAGTTTCCTTCACCCAGTACCAACTCTCCAAACCCTCTTTCCTCCCAGAAGCGATGTTGAGCCATCCTCCCAGTGTGCGGAAGAAAGCCTCACACTGTCCTGCTCCTAGCTACTGTCACCCCACTCCTCCTTTTGTGGTCCCTGAAGTCTCAGGTGGTGGTCGGAAATGTTGCTTCTGGGATTTCGAAGTCTCCATGATGGCAGAAAGCTGAATGCCTTATCTAAGATTTGCCACATGCTTCTGTGGCCTCTGAGTGACTCTCTCCTGGGGATAGGATAGGTCTGTGGTGTCCTCCTTGCAGAGGAGTCTTGTAGTGCTAGCAAAGGCAGCAAGATGCCAGCAGAGCTACCAGCACTGCCTCCTGCATACCCCACCCCTCCGCCCCCTGCTTTCTTCCTGCATCCAGTGGGCTCCTATCGGTCTGCACACCATCATAAAATAGCCTGTTTTCTCCTGGGAAGAATCTACCATTGTTTGCTTGTGGAAAAAAAAAAAAAAAAAAACCCAGAGTCCAGGAGCATCTGAAGTATTAGCCGTAAACATCCAAAGAGGACTTCAAGGTAATTGGCGTATTTGTGGGTACTCCTCTCATGTGCCTGTGGGTTACATCATGAATCAATTGCAGAACACTTGACTGCGGAGTCCAGACAATGCCTCAGAATCATGCTTGCTCATGGCGCTACAAGCAGTACCTTCCATTCAGTCCTAGGATTCTACTACAGTCCCTGCCTGTCGGACATCTTGTCTTCCTTACTTACTGCATACTAGCTGGGCATGTGACCTTCTTCATACTACACCATCACCATGCCACAGGCCCACAAGTGTGCACCCTACCTGCCAGCCTCTCTTCCTTCATCTTTACACTCACCTAGCACCCTGTGTACCCACTCAAGATTTCAGCAGACAGACTGGCCACAGCTGGAAGGTGCCAGTGTCATTTATTACACAGGATCTTGGCAGATTAGCTAACCTTCCTGGGAGTATCTCCTCGCCATTAAATTAAAAGTTTGGGTTAAACAGTCTTGAGTCTCTTCCAGCCCTGCCATCTTCTAACGTAATTAATTAAATGTCACACTTTTAAACAAAACTTAGTTCCATTCTCTTCTTTAGGGGCAGAGGGAGTAACATGAAGAGAGAAAGAGATGAAGCAGTTTCTGGCTTTTATTACTCTGTAAATATCAACAAGAGCAGGGTCAGACTTGGATCCATTAGACTTGTCAGCATCACAATCATGGCCCTAGAGCACCTCATTCCCCAGGCTCCTCCTCCAGGCCTAATTTCACAGCTCTGTAGCTTGCACAAGGATAGTGATGGCGATCCCCAGAGCTCTTTATGGACAGACCTTGGTTCTATCTCCAGCTTCCCGTGCCACTTGCCCATCATCAAGAATTCTTTTTAGTATCCCCTGGACTCATGTCCTCTAGCTAGCCTCAGTTCAAAGGCCCTGCAGAGATTCCTCCAATGGGAAGAACAGCCCATTTCTGGCTCTGGGCTGTAGGGAGGTGGCCACAGGCCAGCCAACCCGCTCCGTGCTGAGCGTGTTTGCTGCTCTTAGAGTGTTTGAGCTGCGGTTAATATATCAATATTTGCTCATGAGGGTATCTGGCACAGAGCAGGTCCCTGGGACACTGGCAGATAGATTGGCTTCTCCCAGTGCATTCTTCATTTGAGCGAGGCACGGATAGAGGGATAGCTGCTGACAAGAGGCATAGAAAAGGTTCTCTGGCTTTTCCCAGAAGAGCCTCAGCCTTGTAGTTTGGCACTATATGAACTTGTCACTATCTCAACGTTGTCTCCATCACTAACTTCTTCCTGGTGTGGCTCCCTCACTCCCACTTTACTCTAATTCTTCCATCCACATTTGACTTGACTGGAAGCCACAGGGGTCTGGCTAGTGCTTGATAGAGTCAGTTTAGTAGCTGTCAGTGCGGAGCTAGTTCTCCCCAGCTAGCCATGTGTATTGGACAAGCTTGCTTACCTCCCAGGGTCTCAGAATCCTCCTGAGACCTGAGGATCTTGAGAACAGAATAGCTGAAAGGAAGAGAGAGCACCATACGTGCAAAATCATTTGCAAAGCATCTTCTGCACAAAGAATAGCAAAACATGTTCCGTCTTGTCCATCAGCCTTCTCATCCAGCAAACAGCGACTCCTGGGCCCTTTAGCCTAGTGTAAGTGTACCAAGGACGCTTTTTCCCTATGGCATCTATTTCTCTTTAATTAGCTTAGCACTGGGTACCTGAAAAAAGACTGCCCAATGCTTTAAGGTTTTAATGGAACCAAGCTACACCAAGCACCCAGGAAGCAACCAAACACAAAGGACTTGTGTTCAGTCTTGGGGGAAGTTTGTTGATACAAAATTAAAGGAGGAAAATTCTGTTTATAGTGTCATTGGGGTAAACAAAAGGAGTCTGGCCTAGGAAAGGTCTCCAGAAAGTGCTAGAGCAGCTAGGGTCCTCAGGAGACAGTAACTCTCCACTGTGACAACTTCGAGGAGTGTGTCACTGAGAAGCCCATCAGTCATTCTTTCTGATGCAGAACAAAGTTCTGCAAAATAGCATCGCTGGTGCCATTTCCTTCTGAAGCAGTTTCTTGGCATGCATGTCAAATACTGCAATAGCTCAGATACCCAGAATCCACCGCGTTCCTGGGTGTGTTGTGTATAGAAAGCAAGAATGGGAGCTGGGGCCAGGACCCACAATTCTGTAGGGCAAGCTGAGTCACAGAGGTGGGGATAGAGCATCCCTACTCTGTGGGAACTCACTGTGCTGAGCTAATTCAAACAGTTTGTGTGTGTGTGTGTGTGTGTGTGTGTGTGTGTGTGTGTGCTGTCTTGTTTAATTGCCACAGCACTTCTCACCCACCCTAGACAAAATTCAACCTGAGGATTCTGGTACAGGTGATACAGTGGAGTGTAGAGCTTAGAGAGAGAAGCACCATGCGTGTGGGAGAGATGGAGGGAAGCCAAACAATGCTGTTGCTGATGCTGCATTCCCTAGGCTGCAGTGTGAACCACCCAAGACCTGGCCTCACTTCACACAATTGGGCTTGGCTTTTTGTATCGCTCAGTCATCCCCTGTAGGCCTGTAATCTCACCTCCTGGGAGGTGCTCGGGGCCTGACTTTCTGTGTATTTCTGGTTGTGCTTTAGTAGCTAGACCTCATAAGAGGTAGGGGATACATTTACTGTCCTTGTAAAGAGGAGCTCATTGCATCTACTACTGATGTCACAGTGCAGAGCCCATTTTCAGATGAGAAAACTGAGGCCTGGGATGTTTATGTCATTGGCTCACGGGTACCTGGAATGGGGGATCACACCTAGGCATCCATCCTCAAAGACTGTCTTTGTCCTCCTCTGCTTGGATTTAGGATTGTTATTGTGTGATTTCCTGTCATGTTAAGAGCCCTCTCAGTTCTGACACTGGAATTCCTGAATCTTTGGAGGCTCCTTAGTATGGACAAAGGAGTGCAGCTGGTGGGTGGGAACAAAGGGGAGTCAGTGTGGCACCAGCCAGTGTGACCTGGAAAGGCAGTTCAAGGGAAGCAGAGCTGTGACCCTCTCTGTTCTAGAAGCTGCTTTCCCTACAGCCACTGACTGCTTAGGGGATGTGGGTAAGGGGGACCGAGCCAGGGAAAGCCTAAGCAGGAGAGCATCCTGTAGCCGCTGAGCAGGCAGGGTGGTCTAAGATCCAGGGTGGGCATGGAGAGGAGAGGCAAGGCTTGTTCGGATGGCTGATCCGAGGAGGCGAGTAAGTTACCAGCCCCCTGAGGCCTCCTCGGGGAGCTTGCCAGAAATAGATACCCTTCTCCTGCCTCCCGCTTTGAAGCAAGCTGTTTTGCTATGTGTGCCTGTGAGTGGGAGGGTGTGAAGGGAGGGGGAGGGGTGCGGGGCGATTAAGAGAGAGGAGAGGATGTAAGTCAGTGATGATCCAATGAGAAAGTGTCCTTTCAAGTTCCTGCTGCAGCCATAGGCTGGGCAAGGTGAGACAGGCCACCATGCTTCTGAAGACCTGCTGGTCTGAAGCCAGGCCTGGCCAGAAAGCCCCTGCGGAGTCTTGCCCAGGGGTGAAAGTTTCTGCTCAGGATTCAAATGAATGGCCTGAGCTGAAGTCCAGGGGCCTCAGTGCAAAAGAGGGTGCCAGGTACCAGGTCTGAGCCTTGAGCTTTAATGGCACAACTCTTACTTTTAGATGTACATACCCCCATGTATTCACGTATACATATATACACATATGTATACATATATACGTGTGTGTGTGTGTGTGTGTGTGTGTGTGTGTGTGTGTTTAGACACACAGCACCTCTTTCTAGGCAGAATAATTGGCATATTTTTCCTAATGGGAAAGCTGAATCCCATCCTAGACACCCCCCCCCCCAAGATTGGCTTTTTAAGAACTGAAAGGAAGGCCAAGCCATGGTTTCCATGGTTTCAAGTTAGAGGGTCAAGTTAGCTGCTCACCCTGTAGCATTGGTGCCGAGTGCTCTAGTCTGACTGCCAAGTAGACTATTGTTACCTGCTATTCCAAGCCTGAGGATAGCCAAGGCAGCATCCAAGGTCACGGGGCTGTTTATACTGAAACTCTAGCCAGCTCTGCTCTAGTCAAATGCCTTGGTGGCATTGGGCCTGTGTAAGAGGGTGACCAGGGCTGGGTGTAGGGTTGAGAGAGTACCTTGTGAAACACCTGCCCCTTTTGGCTGGAGTAAAACTAGACCACAGAAGGCAACAGCCCATGCTCCTTCTGTGTAAGAGATCCTAGGCCACCAGTGAGGTCACCCTCCAAGGTTCCAGGCTACCTTCCCAGTTTAGGTAGCCTGCTATGAGGCCTGTTTTCGGAGAGGAGGGGAGGTGTTCTAGACAGATCGGGTTTTGACTTTGGTGCTGTCTTCATCCCTAAGCCCCATTTGATCGGGAGGGTAAGAGTCAACTATTTTCTGGGTCTCCCTTCTTGTTTTCACCACTCCTAAGTGAGGGTTTCAGGAGACTGCCCCTGGGGTAATCAGTGCTGAGAAAGAGGAGTTTGTCTTTCCCCACCTAGGCTATCCCAAAGGCAGGACTGAGGGTGACAAGCCTCTTTCATGGCCCAAGACTGTTGCCTGAAAGTCTCTTCCTCAGCTCCAATGGAGAATAAGCCTGTTGGACTTAGACCTGCCTCTCAGTGTCTTGTGTGAGGAAAGGAAGGGGAGGGGCCGTAGAATGCCAAGGCTGGGACCAAGCACAGATCTTAGAGATTGTCTATCATTAGAATCACTTTCCAGCTGTATGTGCATGTGTGCATGTGTGTGAATACGTGTGAGTGTGTGTGTGTGTGTGTGTGTGTGTGTGTGTGTGTGTGTGTATAGGACATCACACGCACACCAGGGTTTTGCATTAGTGCTAGAGATCCAAACTAAGATACTTATTGTAGTAAAACAACATTCTCACCACTGATCCATTTCCCCCACATCAATTTCCATAATTTTAAAGCTTTTCAGCATCCCGTGATGTGAAAAGTGTTGTATCATGGCCAGGAAACCAGGAAGCACACACACACACACACACACACACACACACACACACACACACATCCTCACAGAGAGTATCAGGAAATAATACTTACCCTCAGTACCTGTGATAGGAGAGTGATTATTATTTATATGTGTCTAGTAGTTTCTTTGGCATTTCATGTCATGGAATTATTATTAGTGTTGACAGTTGTTGAGCTATTCTCATGGATCTAAGAAGAAGGGATAGTCCACAGGTTAAGGAGATATCACCTAGCCCACCCTTATTTGTAGAGGAGAAAATTGACACGTGGTGAGGGACACAAGCTTGCTGCCATCACAAAGCAAGAGTGTGAGTGTGGTGGTCACCTACTACATTCCAGGAATGGCCGTAACTGCATATACAGCAGTGGTCGAAACAAGCGTGGTCCCTTCCTCAAGAGGGTTAGAGATTGTGGGCACAACCGACCTTAAGCAAACTTACACACACACACTTGTGCAAAATCCAAGGAATAAGCCATGAGCTCTAGTATAGAGAGAATCAGATGGGTGGGGACACTTCTTATAGGTCATTGGGAGAAAGTATCCCTGGGGATTTCAGTCACACCCTAAAGAGAGAATGAGGCCACTCTAGAGGGGTGGAAGAGAAGGCTTTGTTGGAGTAGGAGATGTGTACTTGAGATCGGAGAGCAGTATGCATTAAAGTCGTAGGTCACTCAAAGACTGAACTGAACACAGAAAGCCTGCAGTGTGCTGGGGAGAGGTGCCGTGTGGTTTGCAGAGACACTGTGGTACCCACTCCTTCTAGGTTGTGTGGACGTCCTCCTGGTCAGTGAGCAGCCACTGAGAAGGCTTAGAGCAACTGTTACAGTCAGTGTTCACTGTCAATGTCACAGTCTGGAATCGCCAGAGTCTCCATGAGGGATGTCTACACTAGGTTGGCATGTCTGAGGGAGGTTCTCTTAATTACATTAGTTATACAGAAAGACACTTCTCATGGTGGGCTGTAGCATTCCTAGGCGAGGGGCCCTGAGATGTCTTAGCATGGAGAAGTGGAACTTGTAATGAACGTTCGTTCTTTGCTGCTTCCTTGATCATTGATGGGATGTGACTAGCTAACTGGTTGAAATTCTTGCCCCCTTGGCTTTCCTGCACGATGGACTGTCACTTGGAACTGTCACTTGGATCTGTGAGCCAAATAAACCCTTCCTCCATCAAGTTGCTTTCCTCAGGGCGTTTTGTCACAGAAACGGGGATATAGCACGTGAACCAATGGGTAGCTCTAGATTGTGCTGTCCATCAACGAGAGACAAGTAGCCCACGGTCTCACTCCCGTGGAATCTCCTCAACTTGATCTCATTAGTCATTGAGGTGAAAGAGGAATGGGGGGTCATCAGTGGTGCTGGAGGACTTGGTCAGAGCAAAGAGATCGCGTGCGATTTTGCATGGTTACTATGGATAGCAATAACTTTTTGTACATTTCACACAGTTACAAAGAAAGAACTGTTAGATATTTGTAAAGGTATGTTACCCAGAATTCAGCATTGCGCAATAAACACATGTATTGAACATCTCTCAGTATACTGTAAATACATGTAACTTTTATGTGGCAATTCTTAGAAAAGAGTAATAAAAGCTCTTTTAAAACTATGATAAAAGAGAGAAACGGCCCATAAATGAGATAAAACGTGAAATGATCTTTATTGCTAATGTTAATCTTATTTTTAAAAAAAACGTTAAAAATATTAAATAAAATATCTGTTGGCTTTGGAGACCACATGGGGGAGGGCTAGGCAGGGCTCCATGTGGCAGGATGCTCATCCACAGACCAGCTGGACCTGGTGTGCAGTTTCTAAGGGAGGCGATCTGCCTGTGTGGTGGCCCAGAGCTGTGCGCATTTAGAACGGCTGCATTATTAATGAAACATTTGCATCTTAGGAAATGATAAAACAGGCTGCTACATGTAAAAATTAAGTAACTCAATTTGTTTTAACAGCTTGGGCTCCAGTACGGCAATTTGTTTTGGCATATACACAGGACTCCATCAGAACAGTAATTATGGCATGCTAATTATTTTACTGCATTGTGTACATCTGACATTTAATTACGGAAAGTATGTGAGGGGAGATTTTCTTCCTCCCTCTTGCTGCCTGACAGGTAGTTTTGTTTGCTGTACCTTCTTAGCACCTACATTGTCTTCATGCCAACTTGTCATCTGCGATGGAATCGTGTTTCCATGACAGCTGTGCTCAGCCATGTTGCCTGCGAGTTTCAGACAATCACCAAAATAAACAGTTGGCACAGATGTTATTCTTAGCCTCCCCATTCCGCAGCCCCCTCTCCCCTGATCAAGTGCCCACGACAAGGATTTTCTTTTATCCTTCTTTCCCTGCCAACCCTGAGCATCCTGTGGTTCATCAGCATATCTCTTGGTGGTTTCTCCTGTCACCTCTGCCCTTCTCCATGGAGATGGTTGGCACACCCACTTGTGAGTCTGTCTTCATAGAAGACACAGCTCAGAGACTATGGGCAAATGTGGACTCACCACTCAAAACTATATCACCTTAACCCAAGATTGAAGCGGCCTTTTGTCAGGTACAGTGACAAGAACCACAGAACTAGGATAGAAGGAAAAGCCGGACAGGAAACCTAGGTACCTCTTACAGGTCCATCGCCTGGATTTTCTACACATGGAAAGGGGTCTGTGGGTTCACCTGTTGGAGGGAGATAACTAAAATGAGAAAGGAAGGCTGGAGAGATTGCTCAGTGGTTAAGAGCATTGCCTGCTTTTGCAGAGAACCTGGGTTCTGTTCCTAGCATCCATGTGGCAACTTACAACTGTCTGTAACTCCTGTTCCGGGGGCCTGACGCCCTCTTCTGGCATCTGTTGGCACTGCACTCACACATGCAGATAAAGCAGTCATACATATAAAATAAAAATAAATCTTAAAAAAAACAATTGAGAGAGGGGGAAAGAGAGAGAGGAAGAAAGATAAAGGGAGAGAGGAAAGGAGAGAGGGAGGGGAGGAGGGAGGGAGGGAGGGAGGGAGGGAGGGAGGGAGGGAGGGAGGAGGGAGGGAGGGTAGGAAGGAGGGAGGGAGGGAAGACTCATGGAAGCAGAGTAAGGGATGAGGGGATGGTTTCAGAGTGAAAACTACCAGAATTGAGAAATAAAACTTAGGAGAAAATAAAAATACTTGTCCTAGACAGGACTCTGGGAGATACAGCAGCTGCTCCTGGAAGCATCCACACCACCCCATTCCAGGTTTAAAAGTACAGAGATTAGCCATGGGAGCCTTCCCAGGGCTAAAGCCAGAGGCATTCTTCCTTCTCAGAGTTTATCATATTCCCTCCTGTGTTCGGTGCTAGCCAAGAAACTTGGTGCACCGCAGGGAAATAAAGAAAAGACACATGAAGACCTTCGGCTTGGTACAGAGTGTGCACTCCAAGCAGTCCTGGTTCCCGCTCAGGCCAGGCAGTCTTAGATTCCTATCTTTTCATTTTGGGTTTGGCTGGTCCCGACCTAAGGAAGCTGCAAGCCCTTGGGCCAGAAATTTGCAGAAGTCTGCATTCCCCATGAGAACCAGGCAGACCTCTGTTTGCTCAAAAGATGGTTTTTGATGGCACAGGGGCCATTGAAAAAATGTTAACCATCATGTATTCATTTTAATGTGCATTAAATATATCTGAGCTGTGCCTCAGACCTGTGTTTTAATGGCTGTAATAAAGTTTCTTGTGTAAATGCAGGTTTGGCAAGCCTTCTTCTGCCTCTCTTCCTGGCCTCTCCTCCCAATTATAAATGTGCTCAGAACTCATTCAGGCGCCTTCAGGACTCTGACTTGGCTGCCTTTGATGCTGTTGTCTTCGCCACTACTTCTGCTTCCTTCTCTTGGTTATCAACTCCCAGCATTCCTTGGGGCCTACTGTGGCTGAGCATCCTGGGGGGTCCAGAAGACTGGATTCTGCCCAGCCTCAGTGTCAGGTGGGAGCTGAAACCTTCAGATTTCAAATGTCAAGATCTGAAGGAAGCAAAACACAGTGGTAAGCACATAGTGAGATTCAAGTCTCCGTTCAGACCCCATGACTCTCAGTTTCCTGTTTACAGAAATGTCACCCGGAAGGAGATTTCTCTAGACTCCGGTTTATATTTAGGAAGCACCACAGAGCGCTCTGTCCAGACTGCTTCCTGCACACGTGCTAAGCAGCCCCGGGCATGGTTGTAGCTTTGAGCCTCCATAGTAGAGAAAGTCAAGGAGAAAGGAGTTATGGGTGATTTGGGGTTAGCTAAGCCTCAGTCAAACAAGGAGAAGCATCGTGAGCAGTGCAGATGGTGACGTGACCTCTGGTTGTCCTTTCTCCAAGTAGGAAAAAAAAAGGATATATTAAAAGTTAAAAGTCTTAAAGTTGGTGGACTCTGTGAACCTCGAGAGTTGACATTTGCAAGTTCCCCGATGATTCTGCCTCTGCCTCTGCCTCTGCCTCTGCCTCTGCCTCTGCCTCTGCCTCTGCCTCTGCCTCTGCCTCTGCCTCTGCCTCTGCCTCTGCCACTTGGTCTGGGAGACCCCACTCCGTCAGCCTCTGTGCTAATGAGCTGCCAACATGCAATTTACAACCAGCAATCTGGTAACAGATTTTCCTAAATTATGCAATTTTAATTTATCCTTCCTTGTGTGTTCTTTAACAGCTAAATAACAGAGTAGCCGATAATCAATATGGAGAAAGGGCCAGGAAAGCTGAGGGAGTCAGTTGGCGGCCCTGTTGTTTCCGAAGCCAGAGAAGCTTTGTCCCTGTCACCTGGACAGGTCTCAGAGGGGACTGACCAGGAGTGTCCACAAATACTCCATCTTTCCCTGGGGATGATGACCACACAAGCTTATCTTCAGACCCAGAATCCTCAGTGCTCCAACTACAGACACTTGAATACCAACTGGCCTCCAGAAGTGGAAAATTCCACCCTATGTGTGAGGACCTTGCCCGGTCTACAGAGTGAGTTTCAGGATAGCCAAGCTACACAGAGAAACCCCATCTTGGAAAATAAAAAAATAAAAACAACAGGAGCAACATAAAATGTCCTTAGTTCTCATAACCCCAAGCAGAACTCTCTCTTCATTCAAAGGATGGGCATGAACTGCCATCTCCAGACCCTGTGGCACTATCTGCAGCCAGATGAACTGTTATATTTGCCAGCCCTACTGTGCACGGTGCCTGACACACTGAGGGATCAGACAACACTTTGTAACAGTGTCCAAGGTGTTGGTTAAAGACTTGGCTGTGATTGGCCCAGTAATGGTTCATGTACTGGAAACTTAGTTCCCACTATGATGGCACTTGAGAGGCGAGGCCTCATGGATGTTTTAGACCATTGCAGTTAGGCCCTCAGAAGGGATTATCGCAGTTTCTTCGGGAACTCCAGTGTTTCTGGAAACTCCCAGGAGTTTCTCTCTGACTTCTGCCTTTCCATGTGATTTCTCATACACCTTTCCTCTTTGACCATGTTGCCACACCATTCAAGGAAACGGTCACCAGAGTCTGAACTAAAGGTATTGATTCCCTTGCTTAGCCTCCAAAGCTATGAGCTACTCAAACCACTTTTCTTTATACAGTCACCAACCTCGGATATTTTGTTATAGCAATTAAAGAAAGCAGACTAACACAGCTGTTCCCCACATTAGAAAGTATAGCCCTTGTTTTTATGAATCCATCCTTCCATCCTACTGCTCAGTCTTCTGCCTCCCACAATATCCATTGGTATTTCTTTTCCTTTTCATAATGATAAGTGGGTGTGAGAGGTATCATCTTAAAACGGATTCCCAACAGGCCAGGAGGAACAAATTACCTGCTGCTTAACACTCTGTTACTGAGGTCAGCATTAGACTGGCTTGCTGCAAATGAAGCTGCAGTGTGTTATCTGGGGAACATTCTCTAAGTGTCTAAATTGCTTGCATCCCTGAAGTGAATGTAGGTCTTTTATTGTGATGTGTGGCTCGTGGAGACCTGATGAGTCCCAGTGGGCTACAGTCAAGAGTGACTAATGGGTCATGGGCTCATTTGCTTAAATCTCAGAGAATAATCGGGGCCACCAAGGTAAAGTGTGAGATGCGCCTATCTGCAGCCAAGCCTCTTTTGCAAATTATGGTGGCTCCTGTCATGAGAGGCTATGAGTCACCTGGTCTGCATCAGCACCACTATTAGAAAGACCCACAGTCTGGCAGGCTCACACATCTCCTGCCTGACCACTGGTGCCCCACGACGCCAGTGGCCAGCCAGTATTGTTGTGTCAAGGGAACAGAGTCTGTGTCTGGGAAGTGAGGCCGATGTGAAGTGCTGTGAAAGGCACTGTCTGTGTCAGCCATGACGTCACTGCAGAGGTCACCCACCCACATTGTGCTTTGCATGATGTCACTGCTAAAGTCACTTGGCTCTGGATCAGGGTTGCCTCTGTCAATGCTGCTTTGGTTCATGAGTAGAATGAGAGGAAGGGGGTTCAGGGGATTACAAAGTATTTTTCCCTTTACAGTATTACGCTACAAACGGTGGCGAGGCATAGTTTCCACACACTGCCCTCTGCCTACTTTGTGTATCTTCTTTTGCTTTGGAAATTTTTCAGTACTCTCGTTACCTGAAAGCCTTGGTAGAACACTCAAAGTGTATGATTCTCAGAGTAAAAATTTGTCTCGCATAGGAAGATGTTCCTTGAGGACCCTTTTGTCCCAACAGTGGCCACTGACATTCCAGGAGCTCTTCCTGGATGAAATGTGTGTTTCTTTCTGTGACTCCTCGAGTCCTGACCCCTGAGAATCTCAATGCAACTCAGGAACTCTGCTGGGAGAGCAAGCTCCCCAATGAAGTCCTCATGGACTGTGACCTCCCGAAACCAGTTGTGGATCTCTTACAAGGAGTATAGCTCACCTTTTACCAGCTGGTTTCATCTCTACCTGAGGCAAGATAGAGAATTCTGCTTGGGAAATATGAGCCCCTGTCCCCAGACCTCTCCCCCTCCCCAGCTGATAGACAGGCATGGAAGGAATGCATTTGTTGGCAGGAATTAGACAGTGCCTGGGCACAAATGGAGTCACATTCTTATCCTCATGCTCTCTCTGCTTACTCTGGTATGTGGGGTGTGCTCTGCAGGGAGATCGGTGCAGGGCGACCTGTCAGAGCTTTGGCCAGCTGCCCTAACCGTGGATCCCAGCAAAAGGATGCGGTGAAAGAAAGCAGGGCAGGCCATGGGGATGGCAACAGGAGCTAGCTCCTAGGATGAGTTCTCCAAAATAGACTGTTTCTCAGCCTTGTGTTCTTCATGTGCCTCAGCCTTATCGCTTCTGTGGCCACCAGAAGGTTTTTATGGCAAGCACACAAGTAAGGTAGAATTTACAAAATGCAGCTAATTAAAACCCAACTCGTGGGATTCTGTGTGCTGTGATCCAGGTGTTCTGGGCCAGAGCCCCCTGGAGTCTCTCTGGTGACCCATAAGAAGTGGCATGATAACAAGCGCTGGATTTAGAGTCCCAAGTCTTATCATCATCATGACTGCACCTCTCTCATAGCTGTCTAAGTCTGGGCAACCTTGGACCTCTCTAACTTTGGCCTCCTAGTTGTTAAGTGCATAATGTGTGGTTAGGGAGAGTAAAAGAGATTCCTTTGGAAGACCCTATAAAAGTGGAGGCTGGGCTTCTAACAAAGGATCTTAACATTGATCTTGGCAAAATAAGAGGCTGAGGCTCGACTAGAGGAGACCTGTGGGAAGGATGCTGGGATGTGGGCATGCTAGGTAGGTAATCCCAACCCTATCAGACAGAACAGAAGGACTCTCCTTTAGGTGTACAGAGTACGGAGAAGAGACAACTGCTGTGAGCACAGGGTGGAGTCCTGGATGGAGTGCTGTATCAGGCTCTTCTGCAGAGGTAACACATCACCACTGGGTCAGAGTAACACAAATAGTATCTTAGAATTCTGCAGTTGAGAATCTGAAATGGATTGCTGGAGTCAGTCTACGGGCAGGGCCACACTGAACAAGAGAGAATCTGCATCCCTTGCCCTCTTCTCATCTAGGTGCCACCTAGAGTCCTCGGCTTAGGATCTTCACACAGCAACTTCACAGTCACTCTCTGCTCTCTCCTTTGGACCACAGGTGAAGGTCTGCTGAGTGGCACCGGGTAGAAATCATGTCACACTGATAGCAATCGACAAAGCAGGGTCCCTGGAGCTACTCTGAGAAAGATGAAGGAAGCCAAGCAAATCAGGTCTCTCTTTCTTCTCCAGATTGATGCTATCCACTTTGAGCTGAGCCCCCTCACTATATGGAGGCCAACTGTGCTTTTTGAAAGATCAAATTAAGTCTAATTTTACTCGGGCAGAAAGATAGCTCTGTCTTTACAGTCTCTTAAGTAGATAACGTCCTTGCTTCTGCGCTGGTTCCTTCTGGACATGGAAGAGGCATTTAAACAGGCTGGTTTTGAAAGCTGAGGAACCCGGCTCAGCTCCTAGTACTTTCTGATGAAAGGGCTTTTATTGGCCTCCTGTCAGCACCCCCTCCCTTGTTCGTTAAATAATATGACAAATGAGCGTTGTGATACAGTCGTTTTTAGTGTGGTTTCATGAGTTGACATAATTAAGAGCCATTTCTACTTGGCAGTGCTTCGGGAAAACCATCCAAGTCAGATGCACAAGGAAATGAATTGCCTCACAGCTCAGGTGAGTGCTTGCTCTGGAGAAAGATGTTAAGTTGGAAGGAAAGGTGGGAGATCAGAGTGAGAGAGCACAGCTAGGCTGGTGGCTCAGCCCCATTCAGGGCTCCTGGTCCCTTTCCTCCTAACTCCACATATGTGAGGAATGCACACCTGAAATCAGATATGGACTAGTTCCCCCACTGTAGCTGCCCACCTGCTGGACAGAAACAATGGTGTCAAGGGAAAATGCTTGTGTCTTTCCTTCCCTCCAGTTCTCATGAAATAAACATCACCTGGCAGTTCCTTCCAGAGTGATTAGGCATTATTTCATTGCGATTGGTCCTTCCTGCTGGGTTAATCATTGTTCTGAGCAATGACTGCATTAATCAGCATGCTAACAGCCTCTAGTCATTAACAATATAATAGGTTCAGTGCCTAGAGAGGCCCCTT
Organism: Mus caroli; assembly: GCF_978045245.1. Taxonomy (NCBI): domain Eukaryota; kingdom Metazoa; phylum Chordata; class Mammalia; order Rodentia; family Muridae; genus Mus; species Mus caroli. The sequence goes on along the minus strand of NW_028227268.1, from coordinate 88,077,248 downwards.
TATCAAACCACCATGAAGCTCAGAACTCAATCTATGTTGAGTGTTGTTTCCTAGGAGAGCCACAAGGGCCCAAGCCACTGAAAGTTTCCTTTGGGCAATTTAGTATTGGATAGGTTCCAGGGGTCATCTTCAAGGCCAGGCCCAAGAACTCTGTTTGGGTGGAATTTCAAGACTTTGGCTCAGGGTCAGCAGAGCCTTTGACTTTCTGAACATTTCAGCTTTGATGCTTTTCAAAGCTGCAGAGACAGTCTGTGTGTATCATGGTTTAGAATACAGGCTTTGGGGCCAACACACCAGACAAGCATTTGTAAGACTTGGGGATGAATTGAATGCTTGGGAGTAAGTGTAGTTGACTGTATCGAATTAATTTGCCAAAGTCAATTACTTGGGGGGGGGGGATGAGGATGAAGCTCAGTTGGCAGAGTTATGAAGCCCTGGGTTGGATCCACAGCAATACATAAGACTGGGTGAGGTGGCACATGCCTGTATTGTCTGCACTTGGGAGGTGGAGGCAGGAGAATCAGAAACTCCCAAATCAACCTCGGCTGTGTAGACAATTCTAGGCCAAGTTCAGGCTATATGAGACTCTGGCTTATTGTTTGGTTTTCAATTAAAAAAAAAAATGAGGGCTAAAAGTTTTAAGATAAGTATTGTCTTAAGATGAAGACATAGTGTTTTGGTGGCTTTTTAAATCCTTGAGGTTCTGTCCTATCTTCTGAGGTTTTAGTAGAATTAGAATAACCCAAGAGAGAAACTAAAAATACCACTGTAGGTTAAAGGTGACCAGTGTGCTTCCTACTCTAAGTGAGTCACTCTTAGTGACAGGTACAGATGACAGGTTCTTGCAAGTTCAGGTGACAAACCACCCTTTTATCAGCTGCTCCATTCACCCCAAGTGACACAAAGTTCTCAAATCCCCCCAGATGTGTAGGCTGACCCAAATGCCTGCCACTACTCTTAAGCCCAGCTTAGCTCTCCTCCCTGGCCTCCTACTCTGAGTCACAGCTGATCATGCCTTGGGTCTGCCTAAGAGTTAACGGTCAGAATTGAGCCATCCAAAGTCAGGGAACCCTCCCAGGATGAAAAGGACACCTTCAGGGTGCTAGAGAGATGACTCAGAGGTTAGGAGCACTTGTAGCTCTTGCAGAAGACTGCGGTTGGATTGTCAGCACCTGTGTGGCAGTACATCTGTAACTCAAGACCCAGCAGACCCAATACTCTCTTCCGACCTTCACTTCCATGGGCACCGGAAGCATGTGTGGTATACAAACAAACAGGCAGGCAAAACAGTCAGTCCTACACACCAATAGGAAAATAAATAAATCTTAAAAATAATTTTTTGAAGGGTACCACCAGCCACTGTGATAAGGGAGCCAAACCCCAGAAGAGGATCAGTGTAAAATGTTCCTACCTAGCACAAACCTGTCTCCTCCGTTATATACACATACTCAATACTGGGGACATAGAGACTGTTGTCATGCACCAGGAGAAGAGGGACATTTGTATGTCAAGAATTTCCATGTGGAGAAGCCAAGAGCTTCTTTGTCACTGGGCCCAGCAGAGCGGCAACCATCAGGTTCTGTCAGTTTGGCCTTCGTGTGCCAACCCATGCATGGGAATCCCTGTGGCATGTCAAGGGCACAGGACAGAGCCCACAGTTTCCATTCAATCTGTTCCATCTTCTGCCTTCTCAGGCAGTAGTCAGAGCCCATCTTGCATGGGGGCGCAAGGGTGCTCTTTTCCTGGGAGAACACAATCTTTGGGTGGCAAGGCAGAAAATTTATCAGGCATTCCCATGGAATAGAAGGCCCGGCAGCAGGTTTGGTGGCAACTTGAAACAAACATAATTCTGTTTATCACCTTCCCTCAGTCCCTAGAAATCTCCAAGTCTCCTCCCCTCAGCAGGTTTGAGGTGAAGTTGGGGCTGGCAGCAGCTAGCATGGCCATTGTGTCCAAATTCCACTACTTCTGTCCTGGATTTGCTTTTTCTGGCAGGCCTGAGCCAGTTCCCAGTGAAATATATCCACTGGCTTTCAAAATTATAGGCGAAAGAAATCCGGCTGGCAGGAGGGACAGTTGGGGGTTGGGAGAGACTGGGGAGAAGGACCACAGTAATTATTGCAGAGGGTCCAGTGCCGTGGATCTGCCTGGAGGAAGTTATTCCACGTGGTCTCTGCTCACTTACTTCCCGTTTGGCTCTCCCAGTTTCCCCAGGCTGGGCACAGAGCCTCACTTTTTATAGACTGTAAATCCATTGTCAGGTTCTGTATCCTAGTGGTTTGTAAAGTCCTGTTTTCTTGCTTTTATGGATATGCTAGGATGGCAGACGTTCACGGCGTGGTTGGTACCTTCCCTGTATGGTTAATTAGAAAGTATGGCTGCCCCAGCCCCTCCTAGGAGACACTGTAACTGCAGACCAAGGCAGCCTCTGATTTGCTGTGTCCCTGGATGAACACAGTCCTTGAGCAATGAGCCCCATCCTACCTGTTGAGGAGCAAGGTGAAGTTTCTCCTCAAGGGTTACGCAAATATGGAAGTCCCTCTGGACTTTGAGGCTGGCCCTGGGAAACCTCAACGAATCAACTGACCCTGGTGTTTGAGAGGATCTTCTGTAAACTGGACTGGGTTTGCTGTGGGTGCCTGAGGACAGGAGGCAGTGCCAGGCTCAGGATTTCCCCAGCTCTGGTTCTAAGCAGATGAAGCCTTTTCTTGGAAGACAGCCTCAACGGGCCTGGATCTCCCTCAGACCTCTGACTTCTGTTGAAGGGAAGACATACTGGTGGCAGAAGGAAGCAAGAATAGTTAGCGGAATTCATGCACTTGGACCGTCTTCAGAATGGCAGTGACTGATGCTGCTTTCTCCTCAGTTAGCAGGTTCTGCCAGCGTGGCCTTTGTAATGTTCTATCAGCTCCAGCAACATTGAGTTTGGGGTTCCAGTCTTTCCTCTCATCCGTCCTAATCACCATGACCACATTGTTCAGCCTAGAGCAGTGGTTCTCCACCTGTGGGTCATGACCTTTTGTGGGGGTGGGGGGAGTCCAACAACCCTTTCAACAGAAATCGCCTAAAACCATCAGAAAATGCAGATATTTTTTGTTACAATTCATAATAGTAGCAAAATTACAGTTGTGAAGTAGCAATGAAAACAGTTTTACAGTTGGGGGTCACCATAACATGAAGAACTGCATTAAAGACTCTCAGTGTTAGGAAGGCTGAGAACCGCTGCCCTGGAGCTATATCTCAGCATCTTGGCCTCAACCGTGTACTGGCTCCCTACTTCCTTTGTTTTGAGGCATCCAGGTCCCTACACACTGTGGTTTTCATGCTCACTTATTGGCTCCTGTCCAACCCTTCAGTGAGAAGCAGAGCAAAGAGCTCTTGGACCCTCAGACACTTGCTGTCTCCCATCTTTGCTCTGTGATGATGAGCCGATTAAGTCCTTTTTACTCAGTCCTTGACAGTTCTAAGTGTGTACATGAGCTGGCTGGTGGTACACTCCAGTACTCTAGTACTCTTGTGTGGGCACTCTCTCTCTCTCTCTCTCTCTGTCTCTCTCTCTCTCTCTCTCTCTCTGTGTGTGTGTGTGTGTGTGTGTGTGTTAGTGTGTGTTTGTCTCTCCTTCCCTCCTCCCCTCCCTTCTCTCCCTCCATCCCTCTGTCCTTTCTCCCTCCCCCTCTTTCTTTCTCCCTGTCTCTCTCCCCATCTCTCTCTCTCTCCATCTCCATCTGTCTCTCTCTAATTTTCCAGCACAATAGTATATAACTCATTCACGTGATCTATGAAATAAAAACCCTGAAAACAGGCATCTTCTCTGCCCCTCAGAGAGCCATGTACTGATGTTCCGATAGACCTTGTCCCAAGAAGCTGCCTTGCATGGTGATCAGTGGCCCTGGCTCAGGCAGGGATTGGATACCACCACACCATAGGTAGGTTCTGCCATCCCCAGCCCATTTCTCCTCAGCAGTATGGGCTGAGATGAGTCTTATCCTGCAGAAACCATTTTGAGGATCAGACATCCTTGGTTAGGAGCTTGGCACTATGCCCAGGGGGTTACCTTTTTCATTAAATAGATGTGTCTTGATGACTTCGAATTCTGGGAGTGAGATCCAGGCCACTTCTAAGGACTGGGTATTTGGCTTGGTCTCTTCATTCTTGGCTTTTGTACATTCTTTGGCTTTTTGTTCTCCTGTGAAAAACTGGAGAGAGTAGGAAGGACCCACTTCCCTGGGTGGTTATGGGAATTACATGTGTTGGTGGATATGGAATGCCGACACGTAGGGGAGAATGACTCTGTAAATGAAAAGTGTACAGGCTCTGGAGTCTCTGGGAACGGCTGTGAGTGAAGGGTCAGGATTATAACCCACAGCACATTCTTGCTTTTCCTCACACCCTTCCCTTCCCCAGCCTTTACGACTAGAAAGGGGGAAAGACCCCTTTCTTTCCAGTTCTGACTTCACCATTTTGCCCTACTCAGTGCAGACCTGAGATGGGAAAGTTCTAGAATTTCAGAGGATGCTTCATCTTCCTTGTTTTTGTAATGAGACCTTTCACTTGGCCAAGGTGAATTGGATCGCCTGTCTGTTCTCCATGCACGTGCCCTGCAGGACCGTCTCCTTGAACTCAGAGCCCCCCATACCCTTTCACACACATGCAGTGTGCTCTCTTGGCTAGAGGCTGCAATTCAGAACTATTAGCCTTTTCCTCCCCCAGCCTCCCCCTCCATTTCATCAGCTTCATCCTGGGGTGGATAATGTTTCTCTAACTGCCTAATTGGGAGAATTTAGCTGGAAAATTGCCACGGCGTTCTTTTAAAGGGTGCCAGGCACCGGAGGCCGCCAGCTGTAATGTCAGTGGGTAATCCTGGCTTTACTGCTGTGGAGCCAGGGAGAAGCCTCAGCCCCTGTCTCCTCCTCAGGTGCTTTGGGCAGACCTTGACTCTGGAAAACCACCAGAGCAGTATCGAGGTGGCCAAGGAAGATGCATCTAATTTGATATGTCTCCTCTAGCTTTTGTCCCTCTCCCTAGCCTGTATCACTGGGGTGTGCACTGAAGCAATGGAGAGACAACCCAGGACATCACTGTGGTGTAGCCATTAACTGCACACACTCCAGCAAACTGAGTTTAGGTTGAGGCTGGGATACTTAGAGACAGATTTAATTGCCAAGGACCATCCGTATAAGAGACAGTATACTGTTTACAAGTGTCAGTTTTCAAGGCAGACTTCAAGTTTAGGTCCACATCTACCCTCTGGTACTTCTTAGGCAAGTTAGTCACTCTCCTGGTTTCATCATCTGTAAGACAATATGGAAACACTACCACCAACCTCTGGACCACATTGTAGGCTATTGAGCTAGCTGCAACTGCTGTTAACATGAGGTGGCTAGTATCTCACTGTACAGTGCCCACCCACTTGAAGAAGAGCATAGACACTTGGGTGGGGCCAGTTTGTCTGGCTGAGTCTAGCAGGGCTATACCCTAGTCCTGTCTCTTTTACATTTATGTTCTAGAATGTCATTACTTGGTGCTAGCCTAAGAAGGCAAGGAAGGGGTAGTTTAGCTGGGGATAAACTTCATTTTAGGATGCAGAAGGATCTCTCCTCAGTCTAAAGCAGCATGAAGTCTTCCTAACCACTGTAGATGAGGCATATGGAGTCCTCACCAGGCCTCAGACGATGGCGATTGTGTTAACTCAGTTATTACTCAACATGACACAAGGAAGCAGGCATGTATTGTGGATGGGAGGGATCACATGGAATACTCAGAAGGAGAGTTAAAGAGAGTCCAACAGCATTTGTATTCCCATGCGTACAGCAGGCCAACTCGGGGATAAATGGATAACCAAAATGAGGCAGAGAGATGTAATACACTATTCTTCGTCCTTAAGATGGAAGGAAATTCAAAGCACAAATACTTTATGATTCCAGTTATGTGAGCTACCTAGAGGAAAAACCTTCACAAGGCCAGAATGTGGAATGGAATGGCAGTTGACAGAGGTTGGGGGCAGGGGCAGGAAATGAGGAATTATTGCTTAGAAGTCACACGGTTTCAATCTTGTCAGATGAAACATGTCCTAGAGATGGATAATAGTGGGATTGCATATGTACTTAATGCCATTGGGTTGAATGGTTAAGGATAGTTCAAATGGTCAATTTTTATATTGTAGGTCATTGTAAATAATGTTTAAAGAGGGAATATATACAAAGATCCAAGTGGGTTATAGGTGTAGGTATGTATGTGTGATGGTTGAGCACTAATGGAGGAGAAACCACAGGGAGTTCCACCCACCACCAGTTGATCAGAGAGCTCATTTTAGTATAGAGAGTGTGTGTGTGTGTGTGTGTGTGTGTGTGTGTGTGTGTGTGTGTGTAGTGGGTTTAGTATATAGTAGCCCAACACTTCCAACCCCAGCTCAGCAGGGAAGAGGACATGAATGGTGCCTACTTTATTCCCTCTTGGTTTCTTACTTTCTATCTGTGACTCCCAGTGGTTATGAACGGCTGGAAGCCAGAGGTCACAGGAAGCCAGATGTCATAGGATGCTGGCATTGTGGTCTATATAAGTCAACCTCTTTAGGACTCTAGAAAGGCCAGAGGATGAAGGTAGATTTAGATGATGAGAAAATATCTGTGTGACTACTGTTACCCCCAACTTATGGATTGGGAAACTAGGGGAAAATAGAATACAGCAATGTACCTGGGGTCACAGTCATCCAGTTGGTCTAGAGCAGTGGTTCTCAACCTAGTGCTGTGACCCTTTAATACAGTTCCTCATGTTGTAGTGACCCCCAACCATAAAATTACTTTGTTGCTACTTCACAATTATAATTTATGTTATAAATGGCATATAACAAGTTACTGCTATAAATCATAATATAAGAATCTGATACACAAGATATCTGATATGTGACCCCTGTGAAAGAACCATTTGAGGGAAGGAGACACAAAAATGTAACAAAGGTTGGGACATGTGAACATTGGCTGTTCTCTTTTCTGTGGTGACAGAGAACTTCACTAAATAACTTGAACAAGGTCATGTGGCTGACAGACAAAAAGGCCCAGGATTTCAGACTCCAACCCTGAGCTCTTTCCACAACTGTGTGACCTTCAGGCTCAAAGTCCCTTCCAGTCACCACCATTATCACCAGCATCAGGAGGAAAGCACTGAGGAAGTGTTGTTTTGTGCTGTGTGTTTAGACAAAGGGAGCCACTATGCACAGACCCACTGTGTCTCCCCGCCCCTAAGCCTTCAGCCTAGGGCACAGACATACAGACACACACACACACAAAATGCTGGCCCTCCATTTCCCACTAGTCACAACAAATGCTGGGACTAAAAATGACATTTGAAATCTTCTAGCAAAGTTCCCAGTTCCTGGACCAGAAGACCCTGGTAATATAGCGGACTTGTTACTCAGCATCCACTCAGCCCTGCCATTAAGAACTAGAAAGAGGTGGCTGTTTCCCCTGGGATCTCAAACCATCCCCCTTCCCAGTATGCACTTTTGCTTCCTACATCTAGGCTCCAAAAGCTGTGATCCTCAGCCAAACCCAGCCTGCTGCTGTTCTGGTAACTAGGCTTTCAATACCACACGGTCACCCGTTTTTCTTGTCTTTGTTGGCTTTCACAAAGGGCCATAAACTCTGTGGCATTTAAAAAAAACAAAAAAACAAAAACAAGCACGAGAAATGTATTGCCTCGTAGTTCTGGACTAAAGAGTTGCAAAATCAAGGTCTGGAAAGGGGTGAATTCTGAGAGCCGCTAAGAGCAGGTGTTGTGAGCATCTCATGTAAACCTTGCAGGCGTTGCTGCGTACTACAGCCGCGCCCTCACCGGCCTTCCTGCAGCCCTGCAGCAACATATACACACGCGCACACAAACACGCACCACTCCATAGAAGTTTGATGGCCATCACTGGAAAGAGAAGCCCATTAGACACGCAAAGTTTATATGCCCCAGTACAGGGGAACACCAGGGCCAAAAAGTGGGAATGGGGGGGTAGGGGAGTGGGGAGGAGGGTATGGGGCCTTTGGGGATAGCATTGGAAATGTAAATGAGGAAAATACGTAATAAAAAATATTTATTAAAAAAAAAAAAGAGGGGGCTGGTGAGATGGCTCAGTGGGTAAGAGCACCCGACTGCTCTTCCGAAGGTCCAGAGTTCAAATCCCAGCAACCACATGGTGGCTCACAACCATCCGTAACGAGATCTTGCGCCCTCTTCTGGAGTGTCTGAAGACAGCTACAGTGTACTTACATATAATAAATAAATAAATCTTTAAAAAAAAAAAAAGAAGTATGATGGCCACCTACCATAGACGTGGAAAACAAATGCCTGGGGGTGCTAACCACTCAGTTTGCCACACAGATCTGCCTGAGGTGTTTAGAATGAGGCCTTTAGGAAGTTCTAGGTTTAGACAAAGGCTATCAGTGTGAAGCCTGGTGATTGAGTCATGGTGGCGTTGGTGGCGTTATAAGGACAGACATGTAGATATAGACACCTACACTCTCTGTCATGGGATACTTATGCACTTACTGCAGGAGGACCGCCAACAAGAAGGCAATTACAAAAGCAGGCCTCTAGAACTCCAGTCTCTAGAACTGTAAGTCTGGACATGCCATGCCTCCCCTAACCTTTCTTTGATAAAGTTAATCTGCCTCTCGTATTTTGATACAGGAATGAAAAATAGACGGGTACTCTATGCATCTCAGAGAACTTGGGGTTTCAAATGTATAGTTGAAGATGCCATTTTTCAGTCTTACAATAATTGTGAATTATTGCAATTAATTAATTACAAACTAATCCATCTTGTCTTTTGCTCTTCTTTTCCATCTGTCATACCCCCAACCTGGCATCTTCCATAGCCTGAAAAAATGACTTGGGAAAACCCCTCTGGACCCCATACCAGTAGGAGTAGGCTTCCTGTTAGCCCTTGGGGCATGCTGTGCCTAGTCTGTGCATGAGTCCACCAAGGCGTTTTTGTCATATGTTATGGTTCCCACATCCTGATGTCATAGCTGAGACTTGAACGCGGGCTACCTGACCCTGAAGGCTCTTTCTTGTCTTCCATCGTAGCCTTCCATCTATGAGTACAACTGTCTTGCCATCTACCTAGAGAACTTATTCCACAAAGGTCCGCTGCATGGTTACTGGGTACCCCACTTTACAGTAACAGAGCATAACTGCAGTGTGGTGGGGGAGAGGGGGGTAAACCTGAAGGGTGAATGGGATGTGGCGGTGGAAGAGCCCAGAGCTGCCTTTGAGCCAGCCAGTGAGGACAGGGAAGGTTCTCAGAAGCAGAAACACACATAAGCTGAGAGGAAGAGGAAAAGGAAGCCAGCTAAGACCACACTGGGAGGCAGTTGGCACAGGAATCCAGGCAGAGGACACGATGTGAGCCAAGGCCTGAAGTAGGAGAGTTGGGAGGAATTAAAATCTCATTGGCGGGAGAGAAGAGAGCCAGGTGGTTATTTTTCCTGCCTCTGTAGCCAGACTCAAACAGAGAAGATGGCTCTAATCCCATTGTATTCCCAGGCTCCTGTGATCCAAGATGTGGCTGGGGGCCTGCGTCTGTCATTCTGTGGAGTCCCACAGTGGCCTCCTTCCTGGAGCTGCCACCCTGTGGGAGAGGTTATCACCAGACAGAAATATAAGCGGTCCCTTCACCATCCTCAAGGCCCACAGCTTAGAAGAATAATAGTTCTCTCTAGGGTTTCAGAAATGTCAAGCCCATGTCTCCATCTACTTGGAATGAAACACTGGGGTTACAGCACTAAGGAACAGGCAGATGGGCCCAGCCATAGCTCTTAAGAATTTCAGTAAAGCTGAGAAGCACAGTTAGATCAGGAAAATGTGGGAGGGAAGCTGAATTTTCTGTTCTGTCCTCTTCCAACATTCCTAGGTTCTAGGTTCCAGAGTGCAATTGTCCCTTAGACTACAGAGGCGGGGAGGGACAGGATGTAAGGACAGTGCTCCTCTGGTAGGTATCAGAGTCCATGGACTTTCAAGCCTTTTGTATAGAATGGCACACCGTTTACCTTTAACAAGTCATTCCTCTCATATCTCCTAAATCATCTCTAGGCTATGTGTAAAATATAACATTACATAACTAGTCACCATATACTACCATTGTTTAGGGAAATCGTGACCAAAAGAAAAGGGCTGGGCCTTTGAGTGGAGATGCAATTGTTTTCTGAATGTTTTTCAGTTCAAGGTTAGTTGGCACTGTGAATGCTGAACCGGTGGATATACAGGGCAGGCTATGCAGGCTTGGGCTGGGAGGGAAATGAACCGCATGGTTGATCTGTGAAGAAGAGAAAGGAGACAGACAGGCTCCTCATCTTTCCTGCCAGCCGTGAGGTGAGGGGCAGGGTCCAGCCATATGGGCAGCCAAGAGGAGGCAGGGACTGCAGCACTTGCTCAGCACTAATTAGGGCCTGGCTGGAGTGTCTGCAAGGACCCCAGCAGGGACCGTTTCCTGCACAGGGCAGGCAGCCCTGGATTAGGGGCCGACAGGTGCTGCCTCCTCTGACACTTTTGGCAACATCCTAGCCACTCCTATCTATGGCTTGTCCCTAGATGCAGGTGACCTTGAAAATGTGAAGAGTCTAGAGGAAACCATCTTCCCGGTGCTCTTTGTGGAGAGAGCAGGAGCTGAAAGGCTTCAGCGCGTGGACGGGTGGGTGGCATCTCAGTGCGGCTATTCTGACGCACCCTGGAAAGCAAGCCAGTGTTTACCGCCAGTGTTTGCCGTGAGGCCTGGGACATGGCATGCCTTCACATACTGTGAAGAGGTGGGGGCCTTGGAGTGCGGACAGTAGCATTAGGAATGGGGTCGAGGAGGAGATGGTCAAGAGTCAGGGTCACTTGATGACTGCATTCAACATTGGTGGGTTTGTTTGGGCTTTTGGTTATTGTTTTGTGTGCTTGATTTGTGATTTTTGTTTGTTTAGAGGATTGATTGTATATGTTGAGCCAATAATTTTGATACCAGAATGACTGTCCACTTGGCTTCCTCTAAATGGCCCAGCTTGCGCTGGAGGTGATGAAGAAGATGCTGTCAGAAAGAAATCTCCACAGAACAGCCTCTCTCTTTTTCCCTTTCATGCCTGCAGCACAGACCTCAGCACTGTCTCTCATAGTCTTCTAGACATCCCTGCACCCAAGTGCTCAGCCATCTGTCCCCCATACTGTGGCTTCTACATTCTAACACAAATAGGAAACTGCCAACCAGGATCTCTGAATCTTGGTCTTCCTGCTTCTCTTTGCTCTGGCGCTTGCTGGTTTATATACTAACGATCCCAGGAGTCTTTATAAATAAATAGAAAACTATTCTCATGAAATAGGCAAGGCAGACCAACTTTATAAAGCGAAGAGGTTTATTCAGCTCACATGTCTAGGAATATGTGTGTGTGTGTACAGGATCTGACAAGGAGGCCCTGGCATGTCACGTCATAGGGGATAACAATGGCAGGGAAGAGGTCACACATCATGACATGAGTAGCTAGGGACCGAGGTCTTGCATTCCCTATTAAGGGCATACTGTAAGTGACTTTAGGTCACTCTACCCGCTCCACTCTCAGGTATTTTATCAATTCCTGTATCACCGCGCCGGAGACCAAGCTTGCATGTGCGTTGTGAGGCCCCTCTTACCCTCTTACAGTGTAACCGTGTCATAGTACTCCGAAAGGCATCTTCAATGCTGAGAGCAGTGATGTTTGGTGGAAAATGTGTTTTCCACATAGTTAGGCGTGTCCCTTCTGTTTGTCATTGCTGAAAACTATCCTTTTCATAGAAATCGGCCAGGGAGTTGGACCCCAACTAGCTCCATGGTTTAAAAAGAGAAGAGGTCGGCCCTCTTAATCAGTGTGAGCATGTACATATATGTGCACGAGAACCATTAATGGCTCGTCGGAGAGAGGTTAAATTTATGTGCGGTTTAACCAAACGATGCGTCTCTGGGGGAGAGAGAGGGGGAAGCCGTCTCCCACTCCCATTAAACAGTATTTGTGACTCATGGAAAAGAAAAGAAAAGAGACCCTGAACTCCACTAGCGTGAGAAAACAAAGGGGAAATCGGAATTGCAGATCTGCCAGAAACCTGCCATTCACAGAGCCCACAAATCACAGGAAAACAAAGAGAAATGGAAAGATTTGGTATTAAAAACCCATTCTCCCCTGAACCTGTGCCAGCACCCATAAAACAATTACATACAATCATACCCCGTGCTTCTCCGAGACACTAATTCTTCTCTTGACAGTCAAATGTTGTGCTTGTTTCTTTCAAAATGTTGTACCCCATAAAGAAGGGTGCATGATGAGAAGGGCGGGCCCAGAACACTGGGCAGGCCAGCTTTGCCTCTCAACATGGGAATCTCTGTAGGTTTCTTCCTGTGGACTTTCGGGTTTCCTTTGAGCTGCTGGTTTTTGACTGAGCTATGACAACCTTGTCTGCCTTCCAGATGGATCTTGTTGTCACCAAGAAACCAGACAGGGAAGGCAGGACCGGTCTGCCAAGTAGACCCCTCTAAACTAAGAGAAAATCTCTCTGGAACTCCCTACCAGAGGAAGATGTTAACGATGGAAGCCCAGCCCAAAGTGGGATGAATGCATCCAGTCAGCTCCTGGGAAAACTGATCCTGCAATCCATTTGTGGATCGGACGTCCATCACTCGTTCAATGGCTCTTTGATTTAGGATTAAATAAGACCCCTATGTGAAGTTGGCTGTTGGGTTTAAAGCCCTTGCATTGTGACAGGGGAAGCCCTCATCAGAGTTACCCTGTTACCCTATGCTGAGATGTCAGGGAAAATATACAAGAGGAAATTGGAAAATATGATTGAGCCTGAGTATGAGCTTCCTCCCCCGAGGGGTGCTCCGGGGTTCACTTGTTTCCTACTGTCGGTCCTCAGGATGCTTTCCCTCCCTGAGGGCTTTATGTAGAGGCTCACACAAGGCAGGTAGTTATATATGTATACTGGCTCCCTGTGGACCCAGCTTCGTGGGTGCACCTTGTTCAGATCCAATGGAAGGGTTCTTCGTCACAGGGCTGGAGCCCAGAGTTGGAGAGGCAAGAAGAAAAATAGGCGAATTAAGTGAGAAGCATGTTACAGGCCAATTTAATCAGGGCTAATATATCAAGCCTGGTATTGTTTTTGGAACTGGATTGCAGAGTAACAGGATCCCTGACAAGTTGTGGCCAGCCCCAGTAATGGATGTCTCCAGGGTTCACGGACCTGTCTAGAGGAAACTGCAGTACAGAACACAGCAAGTGGCAGGTCCACTCATGGCAGGGTCAGGCACAGGGCCAGCCAGGGCTCATTCTGTCCCTAGTCTCACTGCCTTTGCCATTGAGTGCCACAGTTCCAGAGGCTTGTGGCTAGCCTCCCATAGCCTGGATGGGAGAGGAATGTTTTTGGAAGATCTCTGTACCTCAAGCCATAAACAGTTGCAGCCTGGCCTTGGAAGATGGTGCAGACCCTCACATCTTGGCCTGTAGTCATGGCCTACAGAGGCCCCAGACTTAGAGACATAGAGTCCCTCTATTTTGCTAACATGAAGGAAGTCCCTAGAGCAAGAAAGGACTGAGCCTAAGGAAATGAATCTCCTGACTACTTCCTTTTGAAACTCACCATGAAGAGTAAGCTTTCCCCCACCCATGCTGGATTGTATGTCCTCAGAGTGATTTTCCCCTAGGCCATAATTCCAGAGTATAGGAAATGAATGTGACAATCATTGTGCCTCACACTTGTGCCCTGGCTCTGTCCTGTAGATGACACCATCAGGGACTCAGTAGTGATGTTGGTGTGACATGTTAAGCTGTTCTGAGTTCCCTTCTGTGGAGTCCACCATAGGTCTTATTGCTCCTTGGCACCCTGTCCACAGCTCTTTTCTTACACAGTGACAGCATTCCCTCTATTCCTTAAAGGAAAGCACTGCATTTAACCATTTGTGGGATTCAGGGTGAGTCCAAGTCATCAATATTAAGTTGACATTTGTCAAAACAAACATAACTCACCAGGTGGTGGTGGCACATGCCTTTAATCCCAGCACTCAGGAGGCAGAGGCAGGCAGCACAGCCTGTTCTACAGAGTGAGTTCCAGGGCAGCCAAGGCTATGCAGAGAAACCCTGTCTCACAAAACAAGACCAACTAACCAACCAACCAACCAAAAAACAACTCAAGACCAGTTAGCCAGGATGAGCTCCTGCAAACAAAAGGGGCATTTGGAGAAGCAGCTGCTAGCCTTTTTCACCAGCAGTCACTACTGGCAAATGGAGTTTACTGTGTTAGCTTGTTAATGACTCATAAGTATGGAAACCAGGTTGAGTCGGACTCTCCTCACCCTCTCAGTAGCAATGGAGGAACTTGGGACAGGTCGCAGGACCGTGGCAAATAGACTGACTGATAGTGTTACTGGCTTGAGGATGGATGCTAGGGCAGATGGTTGGGATGCAGGCTGCAGCTGCTGGGTCAGGTATGCTCTCCCCATCCTTCTACTTTCAGGGTCGGACAGGTTGGCTGCATGGAAGGGACTCCTCACACCATCCCCTCTGTTGGGCCTCCTGTTTCTCTGTTCTGCCTAGTGAGAACGTGAACTGACATCCTTGACTCCTCTCTTGATTCCCTTGCCTGCTTTATCTGCAAAGCTTAGTGTTGTCACTGGTTGCCTTGTGTCCAAAAGAACCCAGAGCCAAGTATACTACGTTCCCCATCTAATTAACATACTAAGAAAGACTCACCTAATGTCTTGGGGTGTTTCTGTTTCTATTACTAAATACCACAGACTGGCTAGTTTATAAAGAACAGAAGTTACTTAGTTCTTGTCTTTAGGGCCAGGGAAACCCAAGTGCACGGAGCTGGCATCTGGGGAGGGTTTCTTGCTCCATCACAACATAGTTAGGGTATCACTGGGTGGGACAGAACAAGCTGTTTGATTGCCCAGCTTTCTCTTGCCCTTATCAAGCCGCTAATAACCTCATGGTGGGTGCACCCTCGCTGGCTCATCCAACCTTCACTGTCTCCCAAAGACCCCTTCTTCAGAGATCACTAAAACACTAAAGTTGAGAATAAGTCTTAAACACAGGGACTTGAAGGGAGACAGATTCAGACACCAGCATCTAGTCTGATGAGCCTGAGTTCTTGAGTCTCTCATCTACTGGAGCCAGGACTGAAGCTGATTGCCAAGCCAGCACTTTCTGCCTGCTCCCTTCCCTATCCAGCTCCCAGGATTCCATCTCTGCCTTAGCAGGTCTCAGGTTCTCAACCTTCCTACTGCCGCAACCCTTTAATACAGTTTCCTCATGTTGTGGTAACCCCACCAACCATTAAATTAGTTTTGTTGCTACTTCATAACTGTAGTTGTGCTGTTTTGAATCATCATGTAAATATCAGTGTTTTCTGATGATCTTAGGGACTCCTGTGATAGGGTAGTTTGATACCACCAAGGGGTCATAACCCACGGGTTGAGAAACCACTGGCCTAGAGGCTACACAATTGGTTTTCTTCCTTGGTTCTCCTTGTGTTGGACTAGATTGGTGCTACTGTTCTGTTGGTGCCGACAAGCAAAACCTGTTCTGCGATTTCTAGGTTGTCAATGTTAGTGTGGCCAAGGGAAGCTCTTTTAGTGGCGGTGAAACCGAGCAGGTGACAAGGTAAAGGTTAATAATTTCTGACATTCACTCATCAGGGACGCGGCTCGTTCTCAGGCTGAGTAGGTCGACCCAACCCTTCCTTTACCATTTGGCAGGTGTCCTCCTCCCCTTGGTGACTCACTTTCCATGTCATCTCGGCCTTGTGGCACCTCTTCCCTTCCTTGTCCTTTGGCAGGGCTACTTCATAGTCAATGCCCTCTCTGTTACCTATAGACCTTGCTCAGCACACAGAGTACACACTAAAATGGAATCCAGCATTCCCTGGTTGGCCTCTGCTGTGGTTAGGCATAGGGTATGAAGTCAGACTGCCTGGGTTTCAACCCAGCTTCCCCATAAAGAGTTGTATGACCATGGAGAGGCTCAGTTGTCCCGCCTGTCAAACGTGGCCGCGAATCATTTCCAGTTCAAAGGTTATGATGTGGATGAAAAGCCACTCAAAGCCAGAGAGCATTGAGCGAATCAGAGAGCACAGAGTAGGCACTCAAACATGAGCTACTCTGTATGCATCTGCAGGTTCTGTCCGATCAATGCGTGTAGAGGAAGTTAGAGAAGTGGTTCTCCACGTGTGGGTTGAGACCCCTTTGGGGGCCAAATGATTCTTTCATAGATATTCAGTATATCAGATATTTGCATTGTGATTCATAACAATAACAAAATGGCAGTTATGAAGAAACAATGAAAATAATTGTATGGTTGAGGGTCACCACAACATGAGGAACTGTATTAAAGGGCTGTAGCGTTAGGCAGGTTGAAAAGCCATTGGTCAGAGGGGAAAGAGAAGAAACAGGCGCTGACTGAACACAGCAAAGAAGAACGACTGCACGGCTGATGAACAGAACAGGTTGTGCAAACACAGATCTCAGAACAGGCCCCAGAAGTACCTTAAGTATTTTGCCGATAGCTTGGCTTTACAAGGTCTTGTTTTGAGGTTGGGGTGTCTGTTCCTGTGAAGGACCTCTTTTCTGCAAATGTAAGCAGGGATTTGAGAGGTGTTGCCACATCGTGGGTATAATTTCCTTTGATAGTTGTTCCTCCAGAAATAAGGTACGGGTGAGCAGATGAATATAGGAAGGCAGAGGACCAGAGGAGGTGGGTGGGGAAGGGGCTTTCCAAGCCCTCCAGGCCCTTTCCTGAAAGCCGAGCAACAGTGGTGGGTTTATGAAACAGGTTGCAGGCCTCCAAGAGCAGCCTGAGACTCCGTGCTGCTGCAGGACAGGTATCTATCTGCCATCTGACCTTGGAGCACACTGTTCTACATCCTGTCTGCCCAGGTGTGTGACCTTCCTACCCCCTGGAATGTGGCCCACCAGAGATACAATCAGCAGAATTCCTCTGGCTCCCCAAGAAATGCCCCTTTGGGAGAAAAAAAGTCTAAACAAGCTGGAAAAAATGTGAACGGGTCCCCGCTTCTGCCTGAACAATTGTCTCGTTATTGTGACCATGCCCAATAAGGAGGGCGAGCGATCAGATAACACATTTGCCAGAAGCCATCCATGGGGCACATATGAGGTGGGCCTGTCAGCATCCTCAGCTCTGCTGCTTGGGCTTCTGTCCCTCTGTGTTGTGCTATGTCACATCTAGTAAACTGTACACAGTGCCTCGCTTTTCTCCAACTGTCAGAGTTGAAAATATGTAGCCAGGGTCACACGGTGTGGGGAACAGGTAGAGAACCTGAAAGGGAATCGCCTGTGCACATCAGGATTTATTCACCTTCTGGTTCGATGCCGGGAAGACATCTCCACTAAGTCTGGTCTCAGAAATCAAATCCTGCCTCTGCTAGGAGAAAAAGACTTTGTGCATCTATTAGGAGAAGATTCACACCTGATTTTGTGCACGATGTGGGCAGCTGTCCACACGCATTTGAGGTTTGGGCAGAGGGTATCCCTGTTTAAAAAGATGAGGTGCTTTCTACCCAGATAGACACTTAGGCATTTGGCTCTATGGACGTTCTTCCTACATGAATCTGTGGCTGAATAATGACCCAGAGTGTGCATGGGTCCATGGATGGGGAGGGAACTCTCTGAAGCAAACACAGCCAACCCCCGCCCTGGCACTGCCTGCTGGACGCCACTTTCCTTTTGCTGGGCTCACTCCTCTGAAGGGGTCTCTCAAATGAGGAGGAAACACCTGTCAAGTATATTTTTCTTTTAAGAAAAAATAAATTTAGGAGCGTTTTGAATGGCTCTGGCTTGGGCCCCACAGGGTCCCGCTTATACTTTGTAAGTTCTCTGGCCTTGGCAGCCCCCGGATTTTCAGCTGCCACAAAGCAGGGTGGAAAACATCCTTGATCCTCCAAGTTGTGACTCGGGAACGGGGTGCGTGGGGAAGGTTTGTACCAAGCGAAGCACAGCTGAGGAATTGTATCTGGGGAAAGCTGAGGAGCTTCAGAGCAAGCTATAATGTGCCATTGTCAACCAGACGGCCACCCCAGTACCAGCTGTCCCACTACTACTTGAAATAATTTTCATTCCCTCAAAACAAAGGTTAAGATGTGCCAATACATTAAAAATAATAATAATACATATACATTTGACAGTAGAATTGTTCTCCCTGTTTCTTGTCATACTTCCTTTCTTTCTTTCCCTCCTTTTCTTCTGTCTACCCATATACTAGTCCTCCATCCATCCATCCATCCGTCGCTTTATTCTTTGATGGATGAACTGTTTCACACTTTAGTAGCTCATCTCAAAGGGCCTGACCAAGAGAGGGACAAAAGTGAAGGAGTCAGTTCCTTGGCCTGATACACAAGACATAGGTGCATGCTCTAGGGCTAGAAGCTAAGTAGTAGTGTTTCAACATTGGTTTCAGGTGCCAAGCCATAGCAGCCCCATGGACGTGATCTCAGTTGTGTCAGCACTGTAGCCATGCATGCTCTCAGGGAAATAGTCCACCCAAAACCATCAGATTTGTGGGGCATGAATGATACACTAACTCTGTCTGACCTGTCTACACTCTGACTCTTCCCCCTTCCCAATAGCACAGCACTGTGGAGTAGTGGGAAAACAAACAAACAAACAAACACACAAAAAAACAGGGACTTGGAGTCCTATTTTCCCAATATAAATTGCAGCTCTGCCTAGGAGCAGCTACAGAAATACTTAATGTGAACATGAAAGAAATGCTGTTTCTGCTACTTGGCTAAGTTAATGAAGAGACTAATTGTAGTAGTGGTATAGGTGTGTGTGGAGCAGTGGGCGTGGCAAGGCCCTGAAATATTCATGATCATTTCTTCTATGGCATGACACCTAGAGATATCCCTGAAGCAACCAGGGATATCAAAGGTCTGTCTAGTAAATAAAGGTATGTCGGGTTATAGCCACGTCCATCCATTTGCATATCTGGGCTGCTTTCCAGCCATTGGGCCCCAACTGAGTAGCCATGACAGAGCTTCCACCTGCTGGTCTGTAAAGCTTAGAATGTTTCCTGTCAGCACTTTATGGGAAAGCATTCCCCATTCCCTGATGTAAACCATCAGAAAACAGAATAACATGTAACATACTCCAGAGAAAGACCCTGCACGAGGAGGCATGCATAGGATGTTTATTACGTCATTATTCGCCTCTCAAGTAGCTGGAGACAATCTAAATATTAATCAGAAGAGGAAAGCTGTGGCAGTGGCAAAGAATGCATTCTGTCTACAGGGAGTAATGAAGAAAAATCGCCAGTAGAGACTATTGTGTGGGGGGCGGGGAGCAGGGATGTTCCCATTTGTGTATGACACGTGAAACATCCCATATATCTCTTACCATGTTCCCATTTGTGTCAGACACGTGAAACATGCCGTATATCTCCTACTAGGTCATGTGTAAATATACTGATGCAGAGAAAGGACTCAGGGAAAAAAACATACTCAAAACATAGATAACCGTGCTTGTCCTAAGGGAGTGAAGGTCAGAGGATTTTTGCAGTCCTATCTCCAGTCCTATCTGAACTGTGTTTACAGCATGTGTTAGAACCAGGAAAATTTATTTGTATGACTTGTTTCATCAAAACTGATTACAAAAACATTGTAACTAACACATAGGAGACCTGGACAGACTACTGAAGGATGGACGTGGCTCTCACAGTCGGGAAGAGGGAGGAAGGAACATGATCTAAGTAAAGCAGTGAGGCTGGAAAGACAGTGGTGTCCCAGCACAAGGAAGGCATGGGCTGTTGTAGTCGCAGTGTGAAGACAGTGTGGGGAGGCAAGTCATGATCCTGGCAGGAAGTCATTTATCACAGTGGAGGGAGCTGGGAGGAATTAGTGTTGCACATGATATCACAAGGGGCCAGGTCTAAGAGAGGCAGCAGGTGGGGAGGTCACAGTCACCTGGACTAGGAGAACCAGTCTATCTGCATGGTCAGACTGGTGTGGGGGAATTGCTCTTATTCTAGGCAGTTTCTCTGCCCTTTAATGTTTTCATTTCTTCCTACAGTGCCCAGACAAAAAGGGTACCAGGAAGCATGGGCCTCTCACGGATTCCAAAGCAGTCAGATTTAGTTTGGGATTTGGTGTCTCACATTGAGGGACATGCCATGCGTGCTTTCAAAATCCCTCTCACTGCATGCAAGAGTGCCAGTCAGATGTGGTCTGTGGCAATATTAGTCAGCACTCCTATTTTTAACAATAGGAAATCAATTGGAAGGAAAATGTAGTTCCTAGTAGGATAGGCAGTTATACAATAAAAACAAAGAAGTGGAGTGCTGTTTGAGATGAGTGGGCTCTAGGTGTGAACACTCAGCCAAAACAGGAAGGGGGAATGGTGGTAAAGGCCAGCCTGAGCTACCATTTAAGTGCCAGGCCAGCTCACCTATACCCTGTCTAAAATGCAGAGAGGGAGAGAGGGACAGGCCTGGAAGTTTAGACAATCCCAGCTACTGCAGAGGCTGAAGTAGGGAGATCGAGAGTTCAAGGACTGCCTGGACCATACAATGAATTCAAGGCCAGCCTAAGCTACTTGGCAAAGCTGCAGCCTCAAAAGTGCATAGTATAAAGTGCACTGGTGCATAGAGGTCAGTGGTCAAATGTGTGCCTAGGGAACACAAGGCCCAAGGTCAGTCCCTGTATTACAAAGTAAAGTTGGAAGCTGCAGAGAGTAGCTTTCCCATCTTCATCTGTCCTTTGCCAGATGGTGTTACTTCTGCCCCTCCCTAGGATGATCTCTGTGGCTTAAATGTCAGGATTAAGTCATTGTACCTGTGGGTCCAGGGGTCTGTTGGCAAACTGTGGCCATGTGCACTAGGCAGTACAGTTTAGACTTTGCAGGACATGTGATCTCTGTCCTCACTCCAATTCCTCTGTGGGAATATGAGTCCAGTCAACATGGCATGGGTGGCCCTTTGTAGCTAAGACCCACATCTACTGATTTAGCCACCGCTGCATTGAAAATCTTAAAAATAAAAATCCAAAACAGCAGAATTTAGGTTTGCCATGTGCCAAACTCTGTGTACAGCCACGTGCATCAAGTGACATGTGGGCCTGTCCTGCTACATCACAGACCCTCAGTCTCTCCAGGGCTCCTTATTTGAGCCTTGACCGCTCTGTCTATCATGCATGGTATAGTTAGACGTGCAGTACCTATATACGGAGTCAGCACAAACTTTCTTGCTATTATTCCCTATGCAATATGGCACAACTGTTTACATAGCATTTAAACTGCCTTAGTTATCATATCAGAGATGATTTAAAGTGAATGTCAGGCTGTGTGGGGGTTATGTGGAATGTATGCCACTTTATGAAAGGACTCAACCCCCTCACCGTTCAGTATCTCTGGGAGTCCTCTATGTAAATTAGCAGACAAGGTTTCTTTCTGAGAAAACAGTGCCAAGCTGGACTTAGTCATAGGTTTGAAAACCTCTGCCCTAAAAGCAAAGATTCTGCCTACCCTGCTATGTCAAGTCTATTGTCTCCAGATCTGCATAGTGTTTGAAGTGGCGGAGCGATTGGTTAGGACAAGTGCTTTGAAAAACAGTTTGGGTCTGGATTCTGGCACAAAGCCAATCCCTCTTACGTCATACAAGTGATTCAATGTCATGAGCCTCTGTGCTGGCTGGCACTGCTTTCCAATACCCAGGCTGGTGTGTCTAACAGCTGAGTCTAGGTCACGTGACTATTTCCTAGCTGCAAGGGAGGCTGGAAAAGTGCCCATCTAGTTTTTAATGTTTTAACAAATTATTTTAAATCTCTCTCTCTCTCTCTCTCTCTCTCTCTCTCTCTCTCTCTCTCTCTCTCTCTCTCTCTCTCTCTGTGTGTATAGGTAGGCACATAGGGTGGGTAGCATATACACGTGACCACAGGTAGCCGTAGGGATCAGAAGCATTAGATTCTTCTGAAGCCAAAGTGAGCTGCCTGACGTGGCTGTTGGGGACCAAACTTGGGTCTCCTGTTAAAATCCTTCCTGGTCCCATTTTGGATTATTCAGTGACTTTTCTCTGGCACTAAATAAAAATGATGAAAATGGGACAGGCCAGGACAGAGCAGGGCAGGGCAGGACAGGGCAGGATGGTCTATTTGGCCTATCCTACAGATGACGCCATTCCTTGTGACTGGTTCCCCTGGCCTTAACAACTACTGCAGCTCCCTGAGGTTACCAGCCCCACCCACTGTGGAGTCACATTTCTGGATCATTCATTGAGCTCTCTGGAATGTGTTACCAACCTGGGCCATCAGCTCAGACACTGTGCCTTCCAGTAGGCCCTCAGTCTGTCCCACACCATCTGTGTGCAGCCTTTAAATTCATCCTGCGTACTGAGTGACAACTAATTATCAGGCCGACCCAGCCTTGCCTTAGGCGTGGCCCACGTCTGCTCTGCCCTGTGGAGAAGAGAACTGGGCAAGGCACAGCGCTGAGGGAGCCACAGCTTCCATCAAGTCCACTCTCCTTGTCACTTCCCTATGGTCTCCCTGGAAACTAATCCCATCCCTCTTGACCAGGCTGCCTGCTTCTGTGATTGTCAAGGTAGCTTATCCCTTCGTTAATTAACTGCTCAGGAAAATGCTGTAAGACACTGAGCTGTTTAGCTTCCAGCTTGTTAACGCAGGGGACTATGGAAGAACTTTGACCTGGCTGGCCCACGGCTTCATGAGTTGTGTGACTCGAGAGAAGCCAGATGGAAGAACCCTTTTGTTTTCTGGGGCTTACCATTATGTCTAAAGGTCACAGACTAAATGGAAGGGAAGAGTGGGACCAGCAATGCTGTTGGGAGGCGGAGCAGAGGACATGTGTCCTTTGCCAAGCCTTGGCTAAAAGGCTGGTTTATAGAGGAGAAATGAGCAGGATTAAGCTGATAATGAAAACATGATAATTTGTTTGCATTTGTAGAGAGATTTTATACTTTATGTGTTCGTGTCAGCATATGTGTGCACTCATGTGGGTATCTGCACAAAGGCTAGTACGGGACATCGGACTCCCCCGGAGCAGGATGACAGATGTGTAAAAGCTGACTGAAAGGGTGGCGAGGCCCAAACTCTGGTCCTCGCTGCAAGAGCAATAAGCACTCAGAACTGCCGAGCATTTCTTCAGCCCTTTATTTGGACAAAATCTGAAATAAGAAATAAACTCTCTGCCAGTGGGTCTGCTGAGAGATGAGGAATCATGTCTCCTAGATGTAGTTCTGCCCCCAAGGAGGTCAGCGGTGGGACACACAAGGTAGCACCATGGTTTGCCTCAGCATTAAGGGACAGTGGGCCTCTAGGGGGTCACAGTGGAGGGTGCCATTTGCTTCTTGTGCAAACCTGTAGCTATCCCTCTGGAGTCTCTAGGAGAGACTTTGTTCCTCACTTCTTTCGGGGTCTGGGGCTGTGAGCATCACTTCATGACCTGTGGCTACGCCAATTCAGTCTGTCTTGTTCTTGCTTCAGATCACCTTTTCGTATGTGTGCCTCCTCTCTATTGATCACACACAGAACAGCCCTCAGCATCCATCCAGAAATGCAGGGAGAAGCGGCCCCTCTTGAACAGTTAAGCCAGCCGTTCTCAACCTGTAGGTCGAGACCCCCACAGGGTCACATCCCAGATATCCTGACTATGAGGTATTTACATTACTATTCATAACAGTAGCAAAATTACAGCTGTGAGGTAGTAACGAAAATAGTTGTATGGCCAGATGTCACCTGAACAATGAGGATGTGTATCCAAGGATCACAGCGTTAGGAAAGAAGGAAAGAAGAGAACCACTGCCTGTGGTAATCAAACCTTTTATGAGCTAAAGTAAATAACATTTACTCTTTGGTCAAGTAAGGTCATAGTCAGAGGTTCTGAGGATTAGGGGTTACACATAGCTTTAGGGGCCATTTTCTGCCTGTAAAGATTTCCAGTTCAGTCTGGAAGTGCAGATAGAGAAAGCTTCCTGGAGGAACTGCTGACTCGCTGCCTCTTAGCTTACCTTCCAGCCCATTGTCTGATCCTTCACTGTTCCTCTATGTGTAGGCAACCCACCACCCAAGCAAATACAGGGCATCAAGCCATGGAAATGCACTTTTAGATGGCCTGTCCTGATGGTGTCACCTTTGAGATAATCTGAGAGTTCAGGCAGGAGGTCTCTGCTCAGGCCTTTAGCAGACAGCATGTGCAGGATTCCTGATGTCGGGTGGAGCTCTCAAGGACGTGCAGAGTCAGAGTGAGTGGACACTGGTACCCAGAGAGAAGGAAGGCTTCACCAGCATGGGCAGACAGTGAAGGGGGAGACGCTGCACAGGGGCGGGGGTGGGGGGGAGTTGGAGAGAGCAGTAAGGAATATAACATGTCCTTAGCACACCTTACCTGGACCACAGGAGAGCAGTAATAAAGACCGACACTCGTTCTTGCCGACCTGCTGTGGGAAGAAGCCTGCAAGGCTTCTCAGGAAATGAAGGAACACACCATACACAGAACCATATGAGAACACTAGGGAAAAAAATTTCTGGAAGTTTCTAGAAATTTCTAACCCACGGGGATTTTTCCTCACTCTTCCTTCTAGAAGGACCTTGAACCCAGAAGTGACCAGCAAGGAGGAAGATGGAGAAGACACAGCCTGTGTGTGGGAAGTGGCAACAGGGGTCTTTAGCCCTTATGACTGAGCCAAAATACAAGGTTGACTGAGCCACAACCTAGACAGACAGACAGACAGACAGACGTGTTCCTAATGCTGAGCCTGTGGATTCCCTCAGCATCTCGGAATGCCCTGGAGATGCTGGTGCATGGACAGGAGGAGCAGGCAGGGCACACAGTCTGGATTCTTTGAAAGAAGTCCTGGTTGTTTATGTGATTATCAACCCCTCCCCCTGCTGCATCCCTCTGACAGGTCCTGCTCACTTTTGAGTGAGCCAGAAATTCCCAGTTCAGAAGTGCTGTTGCCATGGGAAGGGGTTTTGTACTGTGATTTCTTTGTCTTTATCTTTTGGTTTTATTATCACTTCTGTTATGTTTCTAAAAATAACTTCTCCTAAGAATAAACTTGGACTTGGGGGGGTTTAGAGAGCATCACAGCCTTTCCCCAGTAGCCTGCAGGGCCCTAGACAGCGGGTATCACATTGTATCTTCCTAAAACCCTGCTGTGCCCCATGGCAAAGATGGGTGAGCACAGGTGGGCAGGCTTGTCTTACCTTTCATGGCAGCCAAAACACCTCACAAACTGGCGCCTGCCTTCTCCAACCAACACAACTGTGTTTCCTGTGTCGGAGAATCAAGGAGTCTGCCCATAAAAGAGTGACGTGGTAGGTCCCCCAAGGACACAGTCATTAGTGTTGTCCTCTAAGGGTTCCCTTGACTTCTGACCTCAAACCCCCCACCTTTCCAAAGCAAGGGAAGCCCTGGCCTATAATATTCTAGACAGAACATGGAGAAGAAACACAGAGAACAAGGGCAGTGGGGTGGGATGTCAAAGTAGAACTCAGCATGCTGGCCTAGGGAAATGTCTGATTTCTCCCATTCATAAATACTAAACTCTACTTGACTGTCACAGGTTATAATCTTCTGTGTAAAGTATTTGAAAATCAGAATGCATAAAAGAAACTAGAAAAAAGAATGACTCACAATGTCATCACTCACTATCCATATTTTGCTCCATATTCAGTTACTAGCCTTAATTAATTCTGTTACAAACACCGCTGTTGTTTCTGTCTTTGCTTTTCATTATAACCAGGATCATGGTGACATGTTACTTTAAGTGTTCTGAAAATAGTGTGTTCGGTCTCATAGTATTCCCCAGGGTGACTATGGTTTACCTACCAACCCTTCCTACTGGCCTGGAAGGTAGAGCCTGAATGTATAAGGTATCAAGCCATCCTAGATGCACAGACTCCCAGAGCAGGTACATGACAGACCACAGGTTCTCTCCCTGCATCCTTCGCAGGTGGTGTAGCTCTAGAAACCAGTGGCAGGTATTAGAGATTTAGCCCAAGAAGTGGGGGCAACTCTTGCAACCAAGTCCCAAACTCTAAGGACTTGTCAGTAAGCAGGCCAACCCCTCTAGAACTCTGGTCAGATTTGTGGCACAATCGTCATCTCTTTGGCTCTTACTCATCCCTTCCCTAGCCAACCCACTTAGAGACTGTTTCTCAAACTCTGTGGGAAAGGGGCCATGCATTTTAGTTTAGTTTTTGAAAAAAGACAAAATAACATGTTAAGAGGGCATGGGATGTCAGACTTGTACATATTGATTCAATTTCCCAGCTGTTGACTCTCACTACTGGCTGAGATCAGCTCATTCCGATCTCAGTTCTGGTCCACAGACTGCATTCTGAGTGTGCTGACCTACAGAGCTTCCCTGGCACTGAAGAGTTTCTGCCTGTGGAATCTTCTCCATCACACCATCCACCGACTAAAGACTCCTCTGGTAGACACCGCTTGAGAGCAGTGAGCGTGTGCTACCTGGTACCGATAGGACATTCAGAAAGTTGTGGATGAAACTCTCATACTTTTGAATAAAGGATACTCAGCTGATGATGTTTGTAAGGATTGTAAAATATATTTTAAAAAACTTAAGAGTCTGAAATATGTCTGATTCCAAGCACTCCTCAAGAGTCAGCTAATGGTGATAAAATAAGCACTAGGGTCTTAATCTTTGTGGTGGCTTGAATATGCTTGACTGAGGGAGTGGCACTGTTAGGAGGTATGGCCTTCTAGGAGGAAGTGGCTTTAAGACCCTCATCCTAGCTGACTGGAAGGCAGTCTTCTAGCAGCCTTCAGATGAAGATGTAGAACTCTCAGCTCCTCCTGCACCAAGCCTGCCTGGATGGTGCCATGCTCCTGCCTTGATGATAATGGATTGAACCTCTGGACCTGTAAGCCTGCCCCCATTAAATGTTGTCCTTATAAGAGTTGCTTTGGTCATGGTGTCTGTTCACAGCAGTAAAACCCTAACTAAGACAATCTTTGTCCTTATTTCTGATCAGAATGGATGCCCAGAAGGCCAATTAAGAATAAAGGACTTGGGTGGCAAGTTTTTAATCCCAACACTCAGGAGGCAGAAGCAGGCGGATCTCTGAGTTCCAGGCCATCCTGGTCTACAGAGCAAGATCCAGGACAGTCAGAACTAAGCAGAGAAACTCGATCTTGAAAAATCAAAAAGAAGAGAAGTAGTAGGAGGAAGAAGGACTTGCTATTCTTCAGGCCCTTGATACCACTAAGCGAACCCCTTTCAGACCGTTGGTGCCAGTTTTGATTGCACCAACAGGCACTGAAAGGTCCAGTTTTATTGGACCCCTGCTAACACTGACATCCATTTAATGATTTTTTTTTTTTTTTAAGGAGAACACTTTGCAGTCCTGGTACTTTATGTCTTTTGTATACTAGGCCATGAATTCCTATGGACTGGGCTCCAGCAGCTCCAGCTCTTTTCTGTTAGTCCTCACAAAGTGTGCTTCTCTGGGTGGCACACGTCAGCTGAACCCAGGCACCCTTCTCCTTGGCTTCCTTTTTCTTCTGGTCATTCTCCTTCACGGGCTTCAGGAAGCTGTCTCTGCTCTTTGAGTACTCGATGTGGTCAGTCTGCACATTGATCCTCTTGGCCAGAATTTTGCCCTTACCTTGCTTTTTTACATTGATGCCCACGGCATGCTGGGTGACATTGTAGACTCTTCCAGTTTTGCTGTGGTAGCACTTATGGGGTATTCCTTTTTGAACAGTGCCCATTCCCTTGATGTCTATAATATCACCCTCTTGTAGATTCACATGTATGTGGCCAAAGGAACAACTCCATGTTTCCTAAACAGCCTAGAGATCATATACCAGGTGCCTCTCCTCTTTCCCTTTGTGTTCATCATTTTGGCGAGTTACCGGAAGATGGCTGCTGAGGCCGAAAAAGTTAATGATTTATTTTTTTAATTCCATCCTTGTTCTATGGATGTCATAAAGAAATGCCATCTCAGTGTCTTTCTCATTCGCACTTCTGGTCAGGCTGAGTACATGTCATGTGATCATTTTGAGAATGGATTTTTCAGGCTCAGAGGGAAGAAAGACCTAGAAGGAAGTCTCTCACTGGGGCTACATTCCAGAGCCAGTACCTTCAAGGCCCTGTAGCCTGAGAGGAGTCTGCTGATGAGTGTCAGAGCCTTTCCATAGAGCCATCCAAGAAGCCAGCAGATGTTAAGACACTATGACTGTCCTTCCAGGTCCTGTGCATATATGGAGGCCAGAAGAAGGTGTCAAATCCCTCTTAGCTGGAGTCACAAGCTTTGCAGGGTACCTGACGTGTGATGTGGGTTCTAGGGTGGGACCCCTAGTCCTCATGATTATCCAGCAAGCCACTCTTAACCATCAAGCCATCTCTCCAGACCCTGGTTTTGTTTCTGTCTATTTTAGTTGTTGTTTATTGAACAACAATTATTATTCCTTAGCCCAGGCTGGCCTTGAACTTGTGGCAATCCCCCTGCCTCTGCCTCTTAAATGCTGGTATTACAAGCATGACCTGCCTTACCCAGCTTCTTACATGTTTTCTTTGTAGCAAAATGAGGGACTTGGCCAGTGAAGCCTCTAAGTTTTTGTTCCGTGGCCTTAACCATTATGGGGTGGGGCAGGGATGAACATTGTAGCAGAGCCTCCTGCTTCAGAAGCTGTGGCTGGCAACATACCTGCTGTGGGAGGAACTCCAACCTCTGAGGATGCTTTGGGCTTCTTCTGGAAGTAAGGTCTTGAGAGCTTTCCGATGTGGTGGGGCTGAGGTAGCTGGAGGGCAATGGCCTGAGAGCAAATTTGGAGAGAGAGTGAGGGCTCCAGGAAGCTGCGCAGAACACCCATGCCATTTCTGCAGATTGTTTGACCCTGACCTTTATCGAGCTGAATTTTCACAGAAGGGACTTTCTGCAGACTGTCACTGACCCAAAATCCAAGGAGATGTTGCCCCCCAATTGGTACTGGATAGATACTTGCCTAATCCTCTGGGGCTCCTTTAAGGATTCTACTAGCTTGATGGAGTGGATGGCAGTGATGGGTTGGATGCCAGGGAGTTTCAGAGTCACAGTAGTAACCGTATCATTAGATTTCACTTAGGCTTAAACAGCCATTGATGAGGCTGGGGTTGGTGGAGTTGTTGTGGATCTGGGCAATGAAAAAACCTTCATACTCTGCAGATTATCTCTCAGTAGTGCAAGACCAGAGAAAGGAGAGAGAGAGAGAGAGAAAAAAAAAAAACCTTTTGCCCTGTTTATGGTTGTTACTTGAAGTGGTGATTTCAGATGGGATTAATTGCCCATTGCAAAGGCTTGCATTTTATGGTCCAGGTCTCTTCTCACCCATTAGGTGAGAAGATGTTAAAGAACAAGCTGTAGGGGGTGCAGACAACCTCAAAGGCAGTGAGCTTGCTCCACAGAGATGCTGTGTGTGTATGTGTGTGTGTGTGTGTGTGTGCCATCCAGGTGACCTGCCCTAGCTCCAAGTGACAGCTGGTGTTTGCCCAGGGTCCCAGGAAGCCTGGGTAGAAGTAGAAGTAAAGAAATCAAAGAACTGGGCTCTCAGGAGAACCGGGGCTCTCCGTGGATGGCAATCCAGGAGAGTGGGCCTCCGAAACCAGGAGAAATCCGATCTGTGTTGAGTTTGGAAACAGATCACAGCAGCCCAGAGTTGCTGGCTAGAGGTTAGCTGCTTCTGCTGGGCTCTCCAGTAACACAAGTAGGTGCAGCTGGGCAGGGGCAATGGAGAGAACTGGGCTCCTCCAACCAACAGGGAGCCTTTGTACATACTAAAAAAAAAAAGGGACCTTTCCACCCAGGGGAGGCCAATTTAGCTGGCTTTCTTTCCAGTGCTTTACCCTAAAAAGGCCAGATTCATGCCCTGGGCCCTGAGATAGAGGGCAGCCCTGCTCAATCCAGAGCAACTTGATCATGCACGTATGGAGGCCCAGCGACAAATACAGCTTCTGCTAATTTTGTAGAAGGTATGTGTGTGTGTGTGTGTGTGTGTGTGTGTGTGTGTGTGTGTGTGTGTGTGTGTGTGTGTGAAAATGGAAGCTCAGACCCAAGTTTTTGTTTCCCATGAATATCACTGGAGTCAAAGATATGAGTGAGCAAAGGCTGTGGGTTTGTAGATCCCACACTGGAACATGAAGGACTCTCCCTTCACCTCCCCACACTTGAACAAGGGATGGAGGGACCCAGGGCTCTTTTCTTTGCTTACATTCCCATGAGTCCATTTCTGAGAATCTGGAAGATGTTCAGATTAGCCAGCTGATCTCCTGAAGTAAGGAAGAGCTTACCATGGAAGGTGGCTCTATACCAGGCAGGTATTTTAAAAGACCAATCATGAGGTTTCCCTATGTCATTGCCCACCAGACTGAAAGATTCTGGGTCAGTGGCCCCTGGGTGTCATCACTGGGGAAGAGCAGGATAGGTTGCAGAAGACTGTGGCAATTCAAATCCTGAGACTGTTATCCAGGCAGCATCTGTCCGGAGGCTTGTGGTAGCTGCAGCCTCAGACTGTGTTTGGGCTTCCCTGCTGAGCCTGAATTGAGTGCATATAGAAGGCTCATTAAACTCTGAACTGACAAACACGCATCCTGCAGAGGGGCCCTTTGAAGAGTAGGAGATCACAGGGACGATTTCCTGTTTGCCAGTTTGCTGCCTCAGATCTCACCATTTCTGCTCCTGTTAAGTTTTACTAAGGTTCTCAGATGGTACTCAGCACCCAGCACCTTTTGCTACAAGTGCTAAGCCTATGCAGGTGGCATTTCCTCTTTCTCAGCTACCTCACTGTGCAGGTGTGTGTGGTGGGAAGGGACATGGTAAGTAGTAAAGCTTTGGGGGTGGGGTGGGGTGGGGTCCCAGCTAGCCCAGAATCTTTCCCTTCAGCTCGGTTCTATTGAGAATAGAGAGCTGTCCTTCCACTACTGTACACATGCTGCGTATGTGTCAAAGTTGACAAGAATATTTGTCTGGCAATGCAGATACACCTAGAGCTGGATCTCCTTGTCCTTGGCCTCTCTGTATTCATCAGCCATCTATGGGTTGCAGATATTGAGAAGGAGAACTGTGTCTCTACTGAATATGTTCACGCTTTTCCTGTCATCATTCCCTAAGCACGCAGCATACAATTGTTACTTATGGTGTGTTAGCTATCATAAGTCGTCTAGGTATCTCGTACAGTCTGCAGGAAGATGTCAGTGGGTTTCAAACCTTATACTGTTTCACAGAGGGAAAGTGAGTATCCTAGAACCAGTCACCCATGCATATCAAGGAAAGACTGTAATTAGATGTGGAATAAACCTTTTTGGTTGGTTTGGAACCCGTGATTGTCCTGTCTCTCAAATCGGGTGTCGGGTTGGGTCTCAAATAACACTGAAGGTCATTACTTCATGTCAGCAGTTGAGGAAACCCAAGCTCCCATTTTGGATGTTCTGTCAAGCCTTTAACACAATCAATATGTCTGATTCTCTGGTCCTTTTATTTGTTTTGGAGCAGTAAGAACAACTGCTAAATTCAGATTGTGCCTTTGCCCTGTGATGGGTTTATGGGTATGGTTTCACTACCAAGAGAGCTACTCACCTAGAGTTCCTGATGTAAGGTATTGTTGTAGTGAAAAACACCACCACATCTCTGTCACAATTACATGTTCTTTTCATGGTTTTCAGGTACTATACTGGACCAGTCTCTGAGGCTTGCAGTGTTAAAGACCTGGTTTCTGTGGGACAGAGATAGCTCAGTAGAAAAAAGAGTACTTGCTGGTTGGAGCCTGACTCTCAGAACCCATGTTGGCTCAAAACCACCTCTAACTCCAGCTCAGCAGGACATAGTGCTCTCTTGTGGCCTTGTGAACACACACACTAAAATTAATCTTCAAAAATGCAGCCACTTCAACATCTTTTTTAACTGGATGCTTAACAGAAACAAAGGACAAAGGAAAACAGGAGAGCTAGAAAACATGAAGGTTGAATACTGACCATAGAAAACATTAGTTTGTTTGGCTGTCATGGCAACAAGCTCTGGTACCATAGTGAAGGACATTTACTGTGTTGTGTAGCACACATTCCTTTGCCTCTCCCAGCTTTGTTTTGCTCATCTACAGAATGGATGCTGCTTGTGGTAAGGGAGTAATGGGTATCTGCTTCCTGTGCAGTCCTGTCAGTGGCAAAATGTCTGGGGCCCTGGGCTCAGAGCTTGCGCCAATGTTGGCTTGGTGGCGGGGTTAATCTGAGAAAATCCCTCAGCTCCTCTGAGCTCTATTTCATTTTCTCAAGTGGACTGATAATGTTTCCTTGTCATTATGAAGAATAAGACAGTGCAGGACCGAGAGAAAAAGAGTATGGCCTGTCCCCAAATGAAAACCTGCTACCCTGAGGCACTCTGAACTGCTTTGAACATGGGTCTACCCAGAGCCATGTTAGCATTGTGCTTGCAGCAGCCCAGGCTGCTTGCCTGCTGGTAAGTGTGTCTAACAGATCATTTAAAGACTTGTGCTTTTCAAGAGTGTCAGGTCCCTCTCCTCCAGGAAGATCCACATGTGTAACTGACCCCAAGCTCCCAGATGCTCCAACACATACCACCAAAACACCAGGGCAAGGCCCAGGTTCGCCATGGTGGAAGATACATGACACATATGAGGACCCTGGCTGATGCTTCCTCACAGCTCTCCAGGGCATGGCAGGTACACTGAGTTATGAAGCTGGGGGTCCTTAGAGCAGCCAGGAGAAGAGACCCAGCAAAAGCCCCTGCCTTCACTGTCTGAAGCCCCGTTCCTTCCCCTCCCATGCACCTACAGGCCTTCCTGTACTCTGCTCTATAAAAGAGAAAGACATAACACCCTTCTATGAAGACCCCAGAGCCAGAAGCAGCAAGTCTCAGAAATTTCCTTTGTATGACTGGCTTGTCCCTTTATAATCACAGAGTCTCCTGTTCCCCTTGTACTCCCAGGCCATACACAAGGCCCCCAGACAGGAGAAAGGGGAGCAAGGGTGGGATGGCTTCAGCAGCCTCAGAACTGTCTGCATCTGCTCCCACCATAAACCCCAGGTTGGGGGCTATCCCACTGGTGCCTCTGGGGTAGCTGGCTTTTTCTGGTCTTTTCTTCTCCCCTCACCCCCCTTAAATCCATGAAATCTGATAAATGGCTGTTCAGAGAAACCCTGCACAGACGCTCCCTAGAGTGATGTGGCTTCATGAGTTAACATGCTTGCAAATCACCCTTGGACCTGAACATAGAAGGAGAGCCCTACAGCACAGAGGCGATTTTTAGAGACAGCTGGACTTAGCTGAAGCTTGAAGGATGGATGATAGACACTAAGAAGATCTTCCTGACTACAGAGAGGGTAAAATGCCATGAGGCCAGGGAAGAGGGAAGATTATAAAACAATAGGTTCTGTAGTTGTGTCTTTTGGTTTTTGTTTGCTTTTAAAGAAGGCGAACTAAGGTTTGCTGGCATGTGCCTTCCAGCTTGCCCCCTGGGGAGCAGCTGGTCTGTTTAGGGCTTGGGGACTCTGATGCGAGGAACCCACCCTCCTCCAGGTACTTGTTTCCCAGGTAGAGCCATTCCCTTCTGCAGGGTTGCTGCCTGGTGAATCGCATCTCCCTTGATGCACTATTTTGTTACAGGTTAAATGCTAGGCATGTCAAAGGGCACGGTACAGTGATTGGCATATGTACGCTCAGTCACCTGGCTGGACAAAGACTCACTGGTTCCTTAGCCAGGCCCTCCTTGGGGCTCTCTGACCTTGGTCTCTGCTTGGCTGGATTCAGTTTCCTCAAGAATCCTAATGAGTGTGACTAATAGATACCTGGGACCCTGCAACTTGATGTCTTTGTTTCTTCTTAGCAATTTACCATCCAGTGAGCCCCACCCCTACATCTACATTCCTTCTCCGTGTCCATAAAGCTCCACCTGTTATATGTGGTTGGTGCCATAGAGGTATAGGGATAGTCATAGTCCTCCCCCTCCTCCCTCTCTCCCTCCTTCATTCTACCTTCTCCCCTCCCCCTCCTCTCCTTCTATCTCTTCCTAGTCTTCTCTTCCTTTTCTTCTTCTCTTTCCCTTTTGGGATCTTATTTCTGCCTCTACCAGTGTGGCCTTGGCAGCTGGAATCTTCCTTTTGACTGAATAAATTGAAATTGTTGTCTGCCTGGAGACTACAGGGTGGAAGGGAATGCCTTCTTCGTTGAGCTCAAGGCTGTTAAATCTGAAAACCAAACAAACAGGCCAAAGAAGAAGGAGGAGGGGGGGGCAGGGGGCAGGTGTGGAGAATTCAGGGTCCCTGTTCCTCTCTAGTTTACACAGCTATCCAGGCAAACACAGCTGAACCCCTTGGGATCCAAGCATCCTTTGCTTCCCTAAGGGGGAGAGGGGGGGAGTCTTAGGCCTGATTGCATTGGGACACAGCAGAATAGGGGGGTCCTCTCTCTTTTTCTGTCTGTCTGTTTGTCTTGGTGTATTGTTTTTGTTTAAGAAGCTAAATGGGAAACTTCATTTATTTGTTATCCCCCACCCCCAAATTCCATGCTATTGGAAAGCTGGATCTAGAGTCAGAGGTGTTGTGGGTATGATATCAAAGAGGCTCTTAGAGTCCACAAAGCCTCACCTTCTCTCTCTTGGGCTTGGCCATGAATTTTCCTTGCCCGCTCTCCTTTTTCCTATTAGGTTAAGTATATAGATCCTGAAATTTTCTTTCCCACATATACATACCAAATACAGAGAGAGAGAGAGAGAGAGAGAGAGAGAGAGAGAGAGAGAGAGAGAGAGAGAGAGAGAGAGAGAACCTTTTAGCAAGCTAGAAAGAGGCATAGAGAATGGAAGAAGAAGAAACCAATGGAAAAGAGAAAAGAGAAGCAAAGAAACTAAGACAGTGTGGCTGAGTTGTACGCTGTAACAAAGCACTCAAGAGCAAGGGCTTTATAAAGAACAGACTTAGTCTCTGATAGGTCCAGATGTTCTGAAGTCAGAAATCAAGATGGCGAATGGTGTCTGGTGATGGCTTCTCCACTGCGTTATCACATGGCAGAAGGTGGAAGGGTAGAGAGCGTAAACTCTCCCATGAACTCTTTTTATACCAGCACTAAACACTGTCGTGAAGGTTGAGCCCTTGTGCCCCAACCACCTCCTGAAGCTTTTGATTCCTTTAAAAACAGATGCATTTCATTCTTAGTATTTTATTAAGGTAAGTGTGTGTGTGTGTGTGTGTGTGTGTGTGTGTGTGTGTGTGTGTTGGATATCTATACATTCCTGCAGAGGCATTAGATTCTCAAGAGCTGGAGACACAGGTGGCTGTGAGCCCCTTAGTTTAGGGACTGGGAACCAATCTCAAATTCTCTGCAAGAGCAGTAAGTGCCCTTAGCTGTTGAGCCATCCCTCGAACTCCCAGATTTCAGCTCTCAATATCATTGCATGTCAATTAAATTTCAACATGAACTGGGAAGAGGGCAGATTTTCAAACCACAGTGCAGTGGAGGAACACAGCCAGAGCAACAGGAGGATAATGTTATTTTCCTTACGTCAAAGCTTGCAGAAGTCACTTTCTGACTAATAATTATGGAATGCTTGTTACATGCTAGCTCTGGTTAATCATCATAGCTGACAGAATAAATTCTGATCTCTTGTAAATCTAAAGAAAAATTCCTTAATGCTGCTGGCTTTGATAAGACTCCTTGTAAACTACTGGGGAAGTGCAAGGAGTCTTCTTTCCCATGGCCCCTCAGTATCACAAAGCAGCCCAGCTCAAATGCTAGCAGCATCTATTGAATGAAACCTCCTAGGTCTCTTCTCTTGAGAAGTCCCCCAAGGAGAGGACATGGACTTAGTTTTGTTAAGGGATGCTAACTTATCACAAGGCCAGTTTTTAGAGAAACTGGGAATTCCCACCTTGACCCCTTTCTAAGATACAGACTCCCACCCTTCTGTTGGGATTTGCTGTATTAAAGCCAATGGAGTCAGACATTGTAGATCTAATCATTAGTTGAGAGCCAGTCTATCTCTGCGAGTGAAGCTGGGGAAAGCACTGGATGAAGCCAGAGGGGGAGAGAGAGGGAGGGGGGGGAGGGAGGGAGAGAGAGAGAGAGAGAGAGAGAGAGAGAGAGAGAGAGAGAGAGAGAGAGAGAGAGAGAGAGAAACCAAGCTTTTCAAAGCTTTACATCTTGCAGGACTACTGAAGTTAAAGACGTTGGCAGTGCCATTCTGCGTAAGAAGTGGACCCTTTCTGCTTCTGTTATAAAGAACCCAGGCTCAGTTATCACACCGGAGATTTTTCAGCACAGAAATCTTTCACAAGGCCAGCTCTGGCCAAGCTGAAGTATAGATGAGTGCTTTCCAGATGCTGACGTTTTAGACAATAGTTTTTGTCCAAATGTCTTCAGAATCACCAGATTCTAGGACAAGCTTTTAGGTTTCGCAGCGTTGCCGCACAGGCACAGGAGCAGCACCAAGGCCATGCTCACAGGAAGAGGTCTGGGCCAGCACTTCTTCATGGTGCAGAGAGATGTGTTCTCTCCAGTATATCGTCATTGGTTCAAGAAAAATGCTCAGAAATCCTGACGTCATCAGGCTGTTTCCTTCCCCTCTGCAACAGAACTCCTCGTGTAATGAGCAAAGATGATGCTAGTATCAGACCCAGCCACCACCCCAAGTGTCTGGTCCAAATGAGAACAACGGGACCATCAATCACTCCCAGGTGGCCAGCGGTGACCCAACCATAAGCAGAGTCTCTGGGTGATGGATTATGTTTATGTCTTGACTCTTTTCTCCGACAGTTAGTTAGCCTTCTGCAATGAGTTTCCTGAGTTATAAAACCACTCCAGATGTGGAAGCCACTCAGCATCCAGGACTCTCAGCCTAATTAATTCAGTCACAGGGCAGTGATTAAAGAGGTTGGTGGCGACATTTCCAGAAAGCACCTTCTGCCTTCCCAGCAGCCAGCTCATTCGAGGGCTTCAACTCTCAGTGATCCTGGCAGTAGGGATGGGGAGGAGTGGGCAGCAGGTACTTATATCCTTGTTCCCTGGTTCCAGATGTTGTACCAATGACAGACACAGTCCAGGCCACAATTTGGTCACCCTGGAACAATCTTTAACTGCACATCAGAATATTTTCAAACAGCATAGATGTTATCACCCCTGGACAACCTCAGGATTATGGCTTTCCTTTTCATCCCCTTCTGAACCCTGCTTCATAGGAGACAGGGCCCTCAGAAAGTTGCCTCTTGGAGCTTCTGCTACTTTAAGCGCTAACGTTAGGTTACCCATAGGACCTGGTTCACATGATGTGTTTGAGGAATGAAGGGGGTTTTGGTTGAATAACATTTTGGGTAGAGCCTGGGACGAAGAGGCGCTTGTTAACTGTGATGCCTTTATTAGTGTCATTTATACCCAAGGTCCATCTCTCAGAATTCCTAGTTGGAAGCCACAGAACCAGAGTATAGCTAAATTTAAGCAGAAAATACATATGTTTTAAAAATGATATCCAGTGTCCTAATATTGATTGCAGAGAAGGCAAGAAAATAGCAGGCATGTAGCAATCCCAGCTGTCTTTCAGTATCCATCATCACCCATGAGCCTTGCTCTGTGAGGGAAGCATTGTCCCCTCACCTACCTCAGGAGGATGGAGGGTGCTTGTCAGACTGCGACTTTGAGTGCCACTCTCTCTAGCCACCATTGCTCCAGACCTGCACCTTCCTGGAAGAGACAATTCTTCGAAATCCCTTCTTTGAGGAACACCCCACATTCCTGTATGCATGTAGAACTGCTCTGTGTGCTTGGCAGATCCTTGGTGATACATTACTGCCAGTATTGTGAGAGTCTGGGAGGACACATATCAACCATTAACCAGGTTTCCATGGCAGAAGGGGTTTTAACTCCCACCCAAGCCCAAAGAGGAGAGAGGCCCCCCAAATATTAGACAGAGGAGGAATAATGATGATTCACGAGAAATGATGACAGAGGAGAGAAGTGTTCCTATGGGAATGAGGGCACAGGCAAGGTTGAATTTATTCATGGTAGTGAACATCATGTATGTAAGACTGGCCTGTGGTCAACCTAAAACTAGACTCTAGACACAGACTCTGGTGCTTTCTTCCATCTCAATATGTGGGTACCTTGGGGAGTTAGGAGATGGAGGTCCCCTACATCCCAAGAGAATCTAGTGATGGGAGGAGGCTGGGATCAGCAAGATAGCCCCCAAGGAGGAATAAGAATTCAACCAAAGCAGAACAATGGGGTGGCAAGAATCAGGTCTGAGAGATAACTCATGATTGACAATGCCCCATGTGCTATGTAAGCACTCACCAGTAAATATTAAATAGATGCCTTTCACCATCAGATCAGCATTCAGGCCATATGTAGCTACCTGTGTGTTTGGGGTGGCCTGTGGAGGAGGGCAGCATCTCAACTGATGGACCTTCACGGGAACTCTTTGAACTCCTGCAGAAGGAACAGTAGCGAGATCTCTAGATGAGAGGGGAAAGCATTACAGACAGAAAAATGGATAAGCATCCCAGACACGAGGACCAGGATGGACAGGGAAAATGCCCAAGGGACTACTCCAGCCAGTGACACCGCTGTGTGTGGAGAGGTGATGGGGAGTAAATTTTATCATCTGTGGCTGGGCCCCTTCTGCTTCCAGCTGACCTCTGCCTTCTGGAGTCAAGAAACACTCCTGAGCCTCTCCAAGAGTGGTGATGTCAGGATCGTAAAACCTCTCCAAACAGGCAAGTCCTGTCACTTGTGTGTCGGCTCCATTTGATCCATCGGAGACTCCTAGCCTTGAATAATAAGTTATATCTTCATTTGTGCTCATCCTCTGGAGCAGTGGAGCTGAACTGAATGATGAGGCTGCTGACTTTGGTGGGAGTCCTTGGTGCCTAAGTCTTTCCATCCCCACAGCCCTTCAGGGAAAGCCAGTGTGGCTATTTCTGAGCCTCATTTGATAGATAAGGCATCTAGGCTTTGGGAAGCTTCTGTGGCTTCGCCAAGGTCACTCAACTGGAAAACTGATCTGAGATCCTGCTGCTTGGTCTAGTGGCACTGCAGTCACTGCCCCTTGGTGACTCCCCTGCCCACCTACCCGCCCCGCACACAAGTGAGTAGGGAGTGGGTATGATGATCAAAGAAGAGGCTGCATTGTTGCATGGCATATTCTTTGCATAGAGTGGGCCACAAAGAGTTTTCAACAGTGTCTCTTGTTCTTTGCTGTGGAATCCAGGCTTCTGAAGATGCAGAGTCCTCGAAGAGCCCCCATTAATGTAGAGAGAACCCTCTGTCTTGATAGAGGGCACTTACCCACTTCCTCTCCCCCTCCTAAGTTCTGCAACGAGATTCTGGTCATTCTCATAGATCTTCATAAAGGACCTTTTGGCTGTTGGGCACTCAAAACGGAGCTATTCTAGTGTTGCTTTTTGGTCCAGCTTCGACCCACCTAACATCAAAGAGAGCTTTTATTGCCTTCTAGGGTCTCTGTGATACTCTGAGACCTCAGCGCCTGTCTTCTCTCCCCCTTCCTCCTTTCACCATACTGATGCAGTACCTTCCTCTCCCCTGCCTGCCCCATCCCCACCCTCTCAACCTCACAGACAGTTGAGAAAGCAAGACTTGTGAGTCCTACTGGTAACTCAAGAATCCAAGGTCTATGTGAGAGGGCAGGCCAGGCCGACTTTCAATCCTCATGGTTTCCCTAGATTCTAGGCTTACACAGGACAATGACTTTATGTCAAAGGGCCACTGAAGAAACCTCCCTTGGAGTCGAGGCTGGTGCCATTAGGGAGAAATGCAGAGCACAGAGAATCCTAACCTTGTACATTCATTAGAAGGTTGAGCCCAAGGGAGGAAACGACATTGGAAAAAAACCCGTAGAGTATGAGAAAAGCCCTCTTGTAATATGCTTTTCTACTGTAGCCATTGATCATGCGGTGTGCCCTGGACACAGTAATCAGTGCTTTATGAGCTGTCTTTCCCTCGAAGGCTCTTTTTCCTCCTTCATTTTGCTCAAAATAAGAATTTAATTAAACTCTGGGTTTTTCCTGCCACAACCTCTTAAAAGAGTAAGATGGTGTTAGAGGTTTGGGGTGTGGAGAAATGACTTCATCCGTTGCTTCAGAGATACTGTTCTGTATCGGTGACAATGGCCCCTCTTACGGACAGAAGCTAACACAGAACCTTCTGGAAGACTCCGTATAGTAAGCACTTTTGACAGTGATAACCACACAAATCAGCAATTAGCCATGTGCACATAGCAAGTGACCTTAAGATTCACCATGTGTTTATTTCATAGCTAAAATCATACATGGGTCTCTTAGACATGTTTCCTATATAATAGAGCCTCTTATATAACATACTTTAAGATGGGGAAACTGAGGTGTAAGGCCATTTAAGCACCTTGCCCTGAGTAGGAAGGAAGGAAGCCAGAGTTCAAGTCTTCTGTCTCCAAATGTTACTACATACCTAGTGCTGTGGCCTCTGCCTTTTCAAGATGGAGGTTGATTGATGAATTGATGATGGTCAAAGCAACATGGGAATCTAAAAAGCTTTGAAGGTTAATTTGAAGGTTAGAGCTCCAAGCTCCTCTGTAGAGGGAAAAGTAGTGAGGGAGCCTAGGTAGACAGGCCTATGGCATTCAGCTGATGGATTGGGGAACTCAGGTGATGAATCTGGCCTTTGCATCCTTAAATACCTTGGAAGGTCAGATTAGCACAGAAACCCGATGCCAAAGGGAGAGCTCGGTCCTCCCACTTGGCAAACATTAGCTGGTTGAATACTTGCTGATGGAAATACCGATAGCACGCTGACAAAAGTTCAGACCTGTTCCGAAAGGTCATCTGAGCCGGCAAAGCAAGTAGTCCCAGTTTGCCTTTGGTTTCTCCCTGGTGAGGGTTTTAGCCAAGGCCTCCAGCTTGAGTCCTCTCTCAGCATATGGTCCAGCGACAGATGGCTTGAGACAGTGTAAAGGACTGTACAGTGGTCAAATCTTCCCTTTCACTGGGCCCAGGACTGCAGCTAGATGTCTACCCTGCCGCAGCAGCCAGAGAAAGGAGAGTTACCACATTATATGGATTCCCCTGGAATGCAGTGTGAATCCCAGTACTTCCTGGGCATACCCCTTGAGTGCCCAACACCTCTCATTTTGTCTGGATCCCATCCATTCACCCATTCTCTTAGAACCCTAGAATCAACTTCAAACCTCCATTTTCCCCAATATGTAATGAGATTCCCCTGACTTGTCAGTAAAATCATCTTTTATTTCCCCTTGGTTTCTGGTCCGCAGTCGAGTTTCTTGGTCTCATCACATAATTCCTGGCTTTTCCCAACCTTCGTATCTAGAAAAATTCAGAGAGCAGCATTTCTCAA
Organism: Mus caroli; assembly: GCF_978045245.1. Classification (NCBI taxonomy): domain Eukaryota; kingdom Metazoa; phylum Chordata; class Mammalia; order Rodentia; family Muridae; genus Mus; species Mus caroli. Next base: position 88,035,896 of record NW_028227268.1, on the reverse strand, counting down.
ATCTCCTTCTGATCTTGGCCTGACCCTGCCTGTAGTCTTCCTCATGGGTCCCCATCACTTCAAATTCAGAAGGGCACACATGCTTCTGTGGTCTGGTCTAGCTCCCGTTCTGGCTGAATTTTTTTTTTTTTTTTGTCATCCTGTGTATGTAGTCACTATACTACAGTTTTTTTCATATTCATTTCTCCCGATGTCTCTCTTCCTCTTCACTACTTCTGCTTCTTTTCTGATTCCAAACCTCTTGTTACTCTCAGGTGGGGTCATATAGCCTGATAGCTCTGTACTGTCTTCTTTACCAACAACAACAACATAACAGCACAGAAGACACGCTTGTTCACGGGCATCCAGCAGAAGTCAGCCACCTTCCAGGCTCCAGAGCCTCAGACACACACTCCTTTGAGGATCACCCTGCACAGGGCTGAGTTCCTGGACATCCTGCCTGGTGGCTTTCTCTCTGCAGGACCAGTGCTCAACTTGGCACATCGTCATTGCTCCAACCTAGACCAGATGGGTATTGATGGCATCTGCAAGGTTGTTCCTCATCCCACTGGCCCTGAGCCATGGTGACTGGGAGCCTCCTAGCACAGCTATCTGGGGCCCTTCCTGGGCTATTCCTTATCCACACTGTCCACCACCGGTCACTCTCATTGTCACATGAAAGCATCTCATTTGACTATTAACAGATTGTCTTTTGTAAGGTTTTTTTTTTCTTATGGAAATGTATACCTGGGTTGTTGGGTTGTTTTGTTTTGTTTTTTGAACAAAACAGGATATAAATGTTATTCTTAGCATTTCTTTTTTTCTCTCTCCCCTTCTTCTTCCTTTTCTCGTCTCTCTTCTTGAAGCCTAGCAGGAGTTCCCTTAAAGCAGGATTTATTGTACTTTTACAACCGAAAAGGGAATACTGCTTACCAGCGTGACTAGTGGAAAATTTCCAAGCTGTACCGTTCAGTGGTTTCTATTACCTAATAGAGAGATAAATAAGCCACGGTTCTTCTTAAGGACTGGCTTTTAATTAGATTTTTAATGGATACTCTTTGACTTGCCCAAGCATAAGTACTGCTGTATTAGTTCATTATTGTGATTAAAAGCAGCCAATAATGATCATAGCTAAATAATTTTCCTCAAGTGTTCTTGCTCAGTATGATGCCCCGAGTGCTGGCAGCAGCTGGCCTGAGCCTGCTCTCTTTCATTGGTTGCACTTCAGAGTTGCTGGTGAGAGTCCAAGGCTGGGAAGCCCGCAGGTGCAGAAGTGCAGACCCTCAGCGCCAGGACTGTGTGATTGTACGGTGCTAATTACAACACAGCCCACTTCCTTTTCTCTGAAGTCTAAGGTTCCTAGAAAACTTAGACCTATTGGAATATTTCCGGAAGCATAGTTACGTCACTGGTTGGGGTGTAAGTTGGAAAAGCTCAAATACCTGGATGCCTGTCGGTGAGCTTGCAGCCGGCTGGCAGGGAGGCTACACTGTCACGGTTCGCTGGACTGAAGTAGAACCTGTGACCTTCTTTCTGCCTCCTGAGATGTTTTTAGAGGATTTAGAGGTGGATCAATTTCCCAGAGGCCCATTGCCCTTATGAGGTGATAATCTGCTTTTTCATTCTCATGTTCATATGTGTGTGTTTGTGATCTGTGTATGGCTGCACACAGGAGCAGAAAGCAGAGGTCAGTTGAAGATGTCAGCTCTCACCTTGATTTGTTGAGACAGAGTCTCTCACTGGCCTGGGACTTGCTGACTAGACCCGGACTAGCCAGCCACAAGAATCCTCCTGTCTATGCCTCTCCAGTACTGGGATTATAAGTTATGCGCAGCCACATCTGGCTTTTTAACAAGCACAGAAGGGATGGAACTCTGGTCCTTATGCTTGCACATCAAGCACTTTGTGGCTGCCTCCCTGGCTGCTGGTCGGTTCTGTTCTTTATCCTAGCTGCCTAGCTATCCTCTGTCTGTCTGGATACACCGTGTTTCGTGGACATTCATATGCACATTTGCTGAAAGGATAAAGAAGAGGATGTACATCTATATGAAGATATGCCACAAAGAAAGGATGCAACATGCATAATTACTATTCATGTTGACTCTGCTTATTTATTCTGTCTTTTTTTAGGCATGGATTTTAATCTGTTATTCTCTTCACAAATGGCACGTTGTTGTCATAGCGATATATCACGGGTGCTTTCCCACGCCATTAAATCATCTTCTACAAAATGCCTTTTGAGATCTGCCAAGGATGCCATTACATAAATGTAACCATAATTTATTAATTTCTGTCTTTTGTTGAACATTTGGATGATGTTAAGGCTTATATTATTATTGGCAACTTATCAATTCATTAAAAAAAAAAGAACAAACCATAATTATTTCCTCGGGTGAACACTTGAGATACTTGTCAGAGGCTGTAGAGACTATCAGTGGTAGGCCCTGGCACATTGTCTTCTAAAGAGGCTGAGCATGTGAGCAGTTTAGACTATATAAGGAGTGGTTACTTCTACATGTGTTTTTAAGCATACCGAACTATTATTTTTAAGTGGTTTTTTTTTTCTTTGTAGGTTTCAAGAATGGTGGTTGTTAGCTGTTTTAATTTTGAATTTCTTATTTTGGAAACTGCCTCTTTTTGTACTTCACCCACCTTGGGATGCTAATTTTGGTATCATGTATTTTTTGAAGGATTCAGTTCTACTTCACCAAAAAGCAAATCTTCCCCTGACTGCCTATATCACTTCATGCTAAAGGGAAGCGAAGATCAACTCTGGGTTCAGGATTGAAGACTCAACCTTGAAGACTCTCCAAATGCATGCAGCCAATTCTAGACAAAGCCACCCAGTAAATGTCATGGTGAACCTGGGTTTCGTTCACTTTTCTATAGTTAGACCAGGTTTGTAGCTTTGTGAACTTTAGCTAGGCTGATTTCGCTCTGTGAGCCTCTGTTTCCCCACCTGGCCAATGGATAAAGACACTTATCCCACACAAAGGCAGCAGACATCGAAAGATGCTGAGCTTACCACTAAGCGGCTACAGAAGTTAACAGGGACCATTCTCTGCTCAAACATGTTACTTTCTAGTTGCCTTTCCTTTGATGTAACTACTGAATGTGTGTGTGTGTGTGTGTTCTCTTTATGTGTCTCTCGTCTCTGTCTCATGTCTCTGCTCCCCCGTGTCTATGTATTTCATTTCTGTTTGTGACACTCTCTGTCTCCAGCAATCTCTCTCTGACTCCTGTCCTTTGTCTCTATTACTTTGGTCGTTGTATCTCTCGGTGTGTCTCCCATCTCTGTCTCACTCTTTCTCTGTTTCTCTGTCTCTCTGTCTCTCTCTGTCTCTGTCTCTCTCTCTCTCTCTCTCTCTCTCTCTCTCTCTCTCTCTGTCTCTCTCTCTGTGTGTGTGTGTGTGTGTGTGTGTGTGTCTCCTCTTTGCCTGTGTCTCTCTATCTCTCTTGTCTGTGTGTCTCTCTACCTTTCTGTGTATGTCTGTCTCTCTGTCTCTGCCTCTGTCTGTCTCTCTCTCTCTTTCTCTCTCGTCTCTCTCTCTTCATGGGAGTCTTCCCTTTGTGTCTCTCCATGTCTCTGTCTCTCCTGTCTCTGTCTTTCTGTGTGTTCTATGTATCTCTGTCTCTCTCTTCCCCCCCACCCGACCCCCCGGAAGTGACAAAGGGAAAGAGTACATGTCGTTTTAGAAAGAGATCTGTGAGCTCTGGGCGGTTGACACTTTTCACCTTCAGACTGGCCCAGAGCCATGGAAAGAGAACTGTTCCGTTCCCAGGAACCAAGGATGTCCTGGCCAAGCCAGCTTGCCCTCTGCAGTCCCTAGCAGTAAGCAGGGTGTGCCTGATGTGGCTGAGGGCTAGGTCATGGAAAACGTCAAATCTAAAAGAGGATGGTTTTGGTGACTTGTTGACTCAAAAGTATTCTCAAGAGTCACTGGCTTAGAGCCTCTGGGAACACCAGGACACTGGCAGATATAACAGACAGGCTACTCAAGACGGGCAAAAGGGGGAATAGGCCATAAGACTGCCTGGAACTTAGGGCCCTGCTGAGTGTGATGGTATCCATTGGGTAGGGGATGCTGCTTCTGTCATGTTGATCCTAGCACCTTGGGTAGTAGACTCAATGGCAAGAACATATTTGGGGCAGGTGTGGAAGAGTCTTATGAGCATTTTCAATTCTGTGGAATTAATTCTCTGAGCATTGTGGGTGGTGTCCACAGGCTGAAAGCTGACTGAATCTTCCCGTCGGTATTATTATATAGGGCCGCTTAAGATGTGAACCTCTCTCCTCTGAATTCTGTTTCTTTAAGGGCCATATTAATATTTCTCACACCTCTTCCAAAGCAAAAGTGTGAAAGATAAAGTGAAGTAGTAACCATGGGTGATAAAAATTCATAGTGTCCAGCCAAGCAAACAGTTTACTAAATGCTGGAGAAGAGCCCCAAAAGCTCTCAGTTTCCCTTCTGTTAAAACAAGGAGGGAGGAGAGCTGCCCTGCCTTAAAGCTATGGTAGTATGGAAATCTATGCACAATGTCCAGCCTATCACAGGGATATCCCTAGAACCTGGCTGCCTAGACTGGACTTGATACTGAAAGAAGTTCCATCTCCCGGGACAATAGATTAAAGAGAGGACATGGGTCGAGCTGATGGAGCAGCAGGCAGGCACGAGGAACAGGAACACTAAGCTCTGGCCAACTGTTGAATCAATATCTATGAAACCCTGCAAGATGTCGGTCAGACTTTGCCTCTGTCTCTTTCCAACTCTGTGACCAGAGTCAGAGTGCTCACCCCCCCCCCCCCCCCGCCTGCGGCCCCCCTGCCTCTGTTGTATCTGTTATAAAGAGAAAAATCCAAATGCTGACTCTTTGCAAGTAGCAGATGAGATCACATATCAGAAAATATTCACATGCTATAAGGCCCGCCACATACTGGGCATTCACCAATGGGACCATGATTGCTGTGATTGGATTAAAGTGCAGAAAGTGAGTTTCCATTTCAGCCACCCAGAGAGTCAAGATACAGTTTCCCAGAGCCGAGAACTGGCCAAAGTTCTTTCCCTAATCTCCCTCCCACTTCAATAAGTGTCCTTCCAGGGAGTCAAAGAAGGTGTGTCCCAAGAACTGAGCAGGACCTGTAACAATGTAAGAAGATGTATCTTCTTAGGAAAAGACAGTAGCAGAATGCCATTTTTGACACCAAGCCCAATGAAAGGTGTGCATTAGCAATGGCCTGGTTTTGTAGTTTAAGCTTTTCCTTTACAAAAATAATTTACTTCGCTAAGTACATCTCATTAACCAATATGCTATTCCAGTATAGATTAGAGAAGGGCTTTTTCATATCATCCAATAAATTAAAAGCAGTCTTCTCTGATACATGATTCTGTGAATAAATCCAGAATTCATGCTGTCAGGATTTATGTTTGGAGGAAATAGAGGAAATGTATCCTTAAGGAAATATTTGCAGTCATTGTTAACACCTTCTTCTCCTTCTGCTGGCTGCTTCTAGTACCTTAATATAAACGTGCGAGCTGTTAGCGTGAGATGCACATTCCAGAGCTTCGGGGCCACCTGCCTGTGTGGCTGACTTGTTATTTAAATTCCCTTTGCATTTCACAGATTTAAATACTGCCAGGGCCCTGATTTATGGTGTTCACATTGCACATATAAAACTTTCACTACGATCTCCCTGCATCCCATGCACACAGAGAAGGAAGTTAAAAACAGTCTTAGGTGGAATGGATCCTGGAGCAAAGAGTCCCTAGTAGGGTATAAAGACAAAGTAAAGTATCCAAGAAACTTTTGGAATGTCGCAGTGTTCGAGAGCCTGGATTCTGAGAAAATTGTCCCTATCCTTTCCATTCCAGAAGGGAATCAGAGCAGGAGAAGGATTAAAGACTAAACACAGCGGGTGAGGGAGAGATTACAAAAAGATGCTGTCTGCTCTGTGTAGGAATTCACATTCCCTCCTTTCTGAAATGGATCTAAAGCAAGGCAGAAGAGGAATTCTGTAAAGGATGGTCAGACTCAAATGACCCTGGAGGATGCAGAGGTAATTACTTAAGGACCTGCTCTGGTGTGGCCAGTTAGAGTCTTATGTATACAGCTAGTAGTGGCCCCTGTCTGACATTTAGCATGACCACGCTCTCGCCTGTGGGTATTTTCAGTCATTGAAGCATGAATTTGTGCAGGTTTTATACTTGAGTTTGGGAAAGGACAAGAAATACACCAAAATGGAGCAATAAGTGTACTCTAAAACACAATTCTAGTTAGGAAAGGTTTCCTCCTGAGCAAGTTTACACACACACACACACACACACACACAGAGGACTTTGTGTCAAACTAACTGCATGGAATTCTTCTAGCATGACATGGATTCAGACTGTGCTCAAGGCAGGGCGTCTTGTGCCTGGGCGTCTTTCTGTCCAGAGAGCATGGCGGGGCAGGAAATCATTCACTCATCATGGTGCTTGTCTTTCTCCCACTGTGAGGGATATTTCTTCAGGGGTATATTGTGAACTTAAATTAATGGCAATCTATCTAGCATTTTCCCAGTTAAGGCTGGGAGCATCCCACTGATGTTATTTCACAGTCTTCCTGGCCAAACACAGATGAATCCTGTGCACAAGGTTTGTTGACAGCAGCAGAGCCATCTTGTGTAGGGATTGGGTTGAACTCTGTAAGAGGGTCAGACAAAGACAGAATGGAAGATCTAACTGATAACTGCAAAGAGGGCGTCTCCATTGAGCCTCAGTTCGTGCAGCTAATAGGCTGTGACTACAACCACAGCTATTATATGATGGACCATGGAGTTGAGGCTGTGGGTGGGTGGAGCCTCTGTAAGGTCAGTGGCCTTTATTGTTCTGACTAAAGGAAAATTATGCAGGATGAATACAGATCCAAAATTTGAGAACATCCATGTCCCAGCTCAAGTTCCAGGTTGACCCTGAGCATCTTCTAGAACATGGGATATATCCATCCAGCGCTTTCCATTCCTGGAACAGTGAACCAAACTGCCGGGGGAGGTTCCGTTGCCATCATTGTAAAGTAGCATTCTCAGCCCTTAGTGAGCCAGCAAGGAACCTTTATGGGAAAATAAAAGTGACTTACATCTACTGAGTGTTGTTCCTTGAACCAGGCTAGGAGATGGACTCATTGAACCCCACAGCGGCCCCACGAGGCACATGAGAAAACCAGGCCAAGGAGAGGTGCGAGTTGCTTAGGAAACGACTTGAGTCCTGGTATCTCTGACCCCCAGCAGTTGAGCGCCACTGTAGTTCCCACTTAGTATAAGCTGGGAAGGATATTGGTGTGTTTTCCCTCAGAGATGCTCAGATAGTCATTCATCTCTCTAATCTGGCTCAGAGTGGACTGGAACCCAGAGTGAGCAGTGCCTCACACATACGCTGAAAGGCATTCAGCTTATGGTCCACAGCTCCTCTTTGCAGATCCCTGAGCTCCTGACAAGCCTCAAGCGGGATTCTCAGGGAGGAGCAGGAACTAAGGTCGTGTCATGTGATGTGACAGACCTGAAGTCAGGGAGAGAAATTACACAGTGCTCTGGAGATCCTGAGAAATCTTATTCATCTGGCGACTGTAGCTCATCACCTCCAAGGAAGTGGGAATAGAAGCAACACCAGAGACATTGAGAGCTCTCTCCGCGTGGCTAGACAGGTTATCATGGTCAGGCTGTGGTAAGGGTCTGCTCCGGGCTGAAGACTGTTGATTTCTTAATGAGAACTCATAGGTATGCGCGCGCACGCGCGCGCGCGCGCGCACACACACACACACACACACACACATCTTTTACAGAGATTTATTTATTTATTTATTTATTTATTTATTTATTTAATGTGTATGTATGTGTGCCTGAGTGTATATGCACCTCATGTGTCCATGGTCCATGAGTACCAGAAAAGGCCATTAGATCTCTTGGAGCTAGAGTTACAGGTGGTTGTGAGCTGCCCAGTGTTGGTGTTGGGAATTGAACCTGAGTCCCCTGGAAGAGCAGCAAGTGCTGTCAACCTTTGAGTGATTGCGCTAGTCCCTGCATGGGCTCTTCATAAGACCTCTAATCTCATCACGAGGACCATTTCTACCTCTCCACGCTATCACCTCCAACATGAGAATCTCATCATGTTTTCGGGGAGGAGGGCGTGCAAGCATGAGCATCACACCTGCTCCGTTGTTGCGAACTGCCCTGTGTCGGTATTGGGAGCTGAGCCTGCATCCTTTTGGGAGAGCAGCAAGTGCCCTTAACCTCTGAGCCATTTCTCTAGTGCACTTTACTCCAGCTGCCTCTCGGTGTCAACCCTGGGGCTGCTGTAGTAAAATGGAGCTGAAATACTCCAGACTTTTCACTTGAAATCAAGCCAGACATTAGGTTGGGGTTTTTTTCTTTTGTTTTGGTTTGGTTTTTTATTTGTTTGTTTGTTTTTTTGCAAACATGAAATTTCATATCTTTCCAGTGTTGAAGACTAATTAAAGGTGGTAATGGAGACTAGGCATGCTGGTTGCTTCTGTGGGCTAAACTGAATGAGTTTGAGACTTTCTGTAGTATGTTGTAGATTCAAGCAAGGCCTTTGGAACTCACAGCCCTGGGTTCAAATCCTTGCTTCCCTGAGCACCAGTGCTTTTTAGGTGTATGACTCAGTGTCCCTATAGAGTAGTGACCCTAAGACCACCCTGATAGCCTGCTGTAAGATTGAGTGGCCAATCCTTACAGAATGCCTTATATAGCATAGTCTGGCTCAGCAGGAAGTGCGTAAATACCATGACTTTTTTTTATCCCTATGCTCGGTACATGTGAAGCGTGAGCTGCCTGACTTTGCCCCTTGGAAGAGGGAAGAACCTTTATCAAATGGTATGCCCCATAGACTCTCCCCGGTCTAGTGCCCGAGAAATTGCAGTCTTCCCTTTGATTCTGACAGTGACTCTTTAACAAGAAGGTCAAGGATGCCATGAGCTTGTGATCAGCTCTGGCCCCAGCTCAAGGATGACAAGAGTTCCGGAGGTTTCTGACTGATGTGGGAACCTCCGTCTTGCCAGCTCTTCTCAGCTCCCTGGGTGAACTCTCCCACCCTTGGGCTCCTTGGTTGCCGCCAGCCTCCATACCATGTTTGGTGTGAGACTGCCTTCGAGGCCTTCAGTATGCTGGGGGCTCTCCTTTTGCTGCTCATTGGAGCAGGGGAAAATCTTTCCCAACCTGAGGCACCTTACTCCACCTTTCAGCTCTCAGCCTCTTATCCAGATCTCTGCATGAAGTGCATCCCAAACAGGGAACAGGATTAGAAATCAACACCATCTCCACAGAGCAAGACTGCCCGTAGCCTGTGCCAACACAGCAAGGTGTGCTCATACTGGAACGCAGCCTGACTTTCATGGGGGATGTTGCAGGCACAGGGATGCCCTCTCAGCCTTCAGAACCATCTACACCTCTTAAGTTCCCAGCACAGGACTCTGCTCCCGACTTGCTACGGAATGCCTCAGTTCTCTTGTCTCAGGCAGGAGGAAGTCTCCTACCTCTTGACACCTCCCAGAGAATCCATCAAATGTATGAGCAGCTTCTCTTTGACCTTCATGCTTTTAAGTTGGTGTGTCACTCTGAATGACCTGCCAGCGTTACCCAGTCTACCTTCCTGGCTTCTCCCTAGTGTGACAAAGTACCCTCAAAGCAAGCACGCAGGCTCAGAATTTTGAACAGTATTAGGGGCTTGGATGGGAAAGCATACACATTCGTATCTGCCCCATCACATCCTTACAAAGGTGTCACAAGGCTCAGGGGAAAGGTCGTTTGATGGGTAGCTCTTTGGACAGGCAGAGAATATTTGTGGGGGGTTCTCAGCGAAAGCCTTTTCAAGAACACAGCACCCCCAACACCCGAAGTAATGCTTGCCTCCTCCTGTTCAACAGAACAGACTATGTTTACACCTTACACAAAGGAGCTGCTTGGTCATTTCTGTAACCAAACACATCTTGTCAGCCTCTATACCAATGAAAGGGATGGAAAAACTCCCAAACTCCCCTCTTTAAAACAATGTTATCTCTTCTTGCTTAGTCTCCTTTCCAGTTACATATTCTCTTTGGGATGAAATTTCAGTATTTCAAGCTGGCTTCTTGTTTTCCTAAATGAGGCAGCCTAGAGAAACCCACACAGTGCCAGAGGCCAGGACAAAGTAGCTTCCTTAGTTACTCCTTAGCTCCGATGGGAAGCCCTGGTCCCTTCCCTCGCATTGGTTGTCAGTCATGCTGAATCTGTGGCTTGTGGACCTTACCTCCTTTTCTTATCATCAGAGACTTACCCTCCCCCCAGCACACTCAGCCTCTGACCCCCACCGACATTCCACGGGTTCTCTGAAACATTCTCTCTAGGAACTATACATAGCCCCCTCTTCTTCCCTCTGCTTCTGTCTAGGAATGCTCTCCTGCCTTGCGTTGGAGCCACATGGTAGCCCCCCTAGGCTTTGCCTCTAGCCTTCTATATACATGGCTAGAAGCTTATGAGCACTCCTGCCCTTCTGGGCCACATGGATTTTACATGGAGACCGTCACATCTCAGGCCTCTGGCGTGTGTGTGTGTGTGTGTGTGTGTGTGTGTGTGTGTGCAATCCTGCTTACCACAATGGGGAAATAGCGAGTGCATTGTTTTCAAATTACTGATACCATTTCGATTCTGCCATGCTTTCTTTTGTCACTATGGGAACAGATAAGGCAAATGGTGTTTTATTTAATAGCTTGAATAAAATTGAGGCTGGGAGAAGTTAAGACACTTACCAAGGTCACACAACTTGGATGTGGGAGGCTCATGGGGAGCCAGGAAGACCTGGGAGTGTTTTGACTCTGAATAGGGCATTCCTCCTGTGGCACCAGGCCACCTCCCCTGCTAGGGTACCCCCTTTCTCCCCAGGACTGTGAAGTCAGCTGTGGGGCACCATCAGCTCCACCAATCTGCTCCCTTGTCTCTTAAAGTGATTGTGAAGTAGAAACCATGAAATCCACAGCTGCAAGAACGGCAGGAATTCTGCCTCAAATAGGCACAGATCCTGGAAGCCAGCAGCTGATGCTGAAGTCACTCAGAGTCCCTCTCTCTCTCTCTCTCTCTCTCTCTCTCTCTCTCTCTCTCTCTCTCTCTCTCTCTTTCTCTCTCTCTCTCTCTCTGTCTCTCTCTCTCTCTCTGTCTCTCTCTGTCTCTCTGTCTCTGTCTCTGTCTCTGTCTCTCTCTCTCTCTCTCTCTCTCTCTCTGAAAGGGTTGCATGTCTGGGAGGTAGCCAGTGATCCACTGTATGCACTAAATAATTTGTAAGTCAAACCTCCCTATTGATGGCAATATGATGTCAAAATCACTCGATTTAACAACACATGTTGAAAGGACAAATCAATTATGCCCGGCCTCTCCAAAGGTGGCTTGGGAAGGCAGCACGTGGAGATGTGAATATGGATAAACACACATGGCTTAATGGAATGCAGACAGGATGGAAACTGCCATAGTAATTGAGGAATCTTCTGGACTCTGCTTCTCCTGGCCGGGAAGCTTGCCCAGTCCATAATCCACAAGCAAAACCCACCGAGCTTATGAAAAAGTGAGGATTGGCTAGGGATGTGGCTCAGAGATAAGAGGCCAGCATGTGCCTAGCATTCCTAAGGTCCTGGGTGGTTAATCCCCAGGGAGGGAAAGGAGAGAAGGAAAGAAAGAAAAGCAAGTCTCCAGCTGCTCACAGCAAAGCTCAGCCTCCCAATCAGACCATGTCTTTCTTCATCATGTTCTTTACCTTACGAGATGGAATGCCCCATTCTGCTGCCCCAGCCAAGGCTCTGCAGCACCTTCCTGGACTTATGAAGACTGCCCAAGTGACCTCTCAGACTCTATGTTCCTCTGAAGTTGTACCTGAAACAAGCCAGTCTGGGTTGTGCCTGTCTGTCCAAGCTTGTCTTCCTGGTCTCCTATGATTTGCAGAATCAACTCCAGCTTCATACCACTGCAGATGAAGCCCTCCACACTTGCTACTGCCTCAGTGCCATGGGTCCAACATCTTTTGACTTTAATTAGTCTAATCTGAAATGTCACTCTCTCAGAAAGGCCCTCCCCAGCCAGTCATTACCATCTTGTTCTGTCTTGATTATCTTAGACCACAGCACTACCTGAAATTTATTTGATTATCCATCTGCTCCATCTGTGATAGAGTGCTCCAGAAAACAAGGACTTTGTTGTGTTTAGATCTATTCCCACAGTACTTACAATGCTACTTGCCTTACGTTTAATACAGTTGTCAAAAATCTTGATTGGCTACACACACACACACACAAGTATAAAAGAAGTGGTTCCCAACTCATAGTGTTATGGGGACATAATAAATTCTTAAGAGGTGGGCCTAGTGGCAAAAGATTGTAGGACCTAAGAAAGTCTGGTTATTGGAGGGTGTGTTCTTGAGGGGAATATTGGAACCCTAGTGCCCACACAGTGAGGTCCAAGACAGCCAAGGCTACGTAGAGAGACCTTGTCAACAAACAAACAAATCTCAGAGACCACTGGTGTTTCCCTTTTGGAGGAAAAGGATGGAAACCTGTTTTCCCAGCTGAATCTGTGGCTCTCCATTCATTCTAGAGTTGAATTAAAATAGAGCCTTCTTTGGTTGAGGACCTTAGAAAACCATGGCCAGCTCTAGTAGCCGAGCTTTTTTTCAGAACATTGACCCAGTGTGGAAATCACTCCATAGGTATACTACTCCCTTCCCCAGCACTGGTCATACTGGGTCTTATTCTGGCAGGATTCATCCAGTACTTACTGCTGAGGTTCTTTGATATTTACACCGAATGCAACCTGCTCTCCAGTGGGCAGAGGCGACTTGCAATGTTTCGGGAGTGAGGTGATTATTATGGTCCCCCAAAGCATCCCTCTCTGATTTGAAACAGAGCAAAGTTGCTGTGGTATGGGGATGGGTGGCGCTGTCATGAAAGGGCCCATTGAATTTGTAGCCACCAAACAGAGGTGATGATACTGTGTTTCAGCAGTGGTCTGAGCAGAAACGTGAGTGGTGTGGAAGAATTCACCTTCCTTCTGCTTAGGAATGCCAGGGAAGACCAGGAATAAGGCAGCTTATTCGGGCCAAAAGCCACATCAAGGCCAAGGCCAAGGAGTGTGTGACCCTTCCACATGTTACACATCCTTGACAGATGGCTTTATTGATGCTCACACTCTTGGTTCTTTTTGACAGTTTCAGCCCTCCTTCTCCTGGCAGTTGAAAAGCCTTGTGTGGCTTAGCCCACCTTTGCAAGCCTGGTGCTGCCTGAGGGGGTGTAAGTGGGTAACCACCTCTGTTCTTGATCTGACCTGACTAATTGGCCCCAGGGAAGTAAATTCTATAGAAAGAAGAGCTGTCTCTGACGCTGGCTGCATTCATCCCTAAGTATAGGAGACACGAAGAAGAACCACGTCACCTTGTAAATCTGTTATGGCCTCTTGGCCTCTGAGCCATAATAAATAGAATCCTCGCAGGCTGTCCTGAAGATATGAAGACGTTCTGTGAGAACATCTGGCATCCATTGACTAAGGAAAAAGGAAGAAAAAAAATCATGAGCCTTGGGACAGAATTTCATTTTCTTTTCATGTTGCCATGTGGGTGAAGGAGCCCTCTCCATCTTGAGGCAAACACGGGGCGGGGTATGTGGGCTCCCTTTCAAGTTTTAAAAGGGGCATAAAAATGCACATGAATTTCTGTGAAGCAGTTCACTGGCAGGGGGCATCTTTTTGAAAGGGGCTGGGGATGTCCGGTTATTGTAACTTGCTGTCAGTGTGTCTTCTTTCCTTCTGGTCCTGTGAAGTTTACTGTGCTCTGCCCTCTGGGGAGAGAGGGAGTCACAGATGATGCATTCTGCAGTTGACTAGGAGACACCAGGGAGTGCGAGCCTGGGATGGGCAAGAGCCTAGAGTTAGTTTTGTACAGTTGCTCCCTGTCTCCCTTTGCTGTTTCCAGTTCTGCAGAACAGTCTGACTCATGGTTCTACCACCCACCAGTTTAGATTCCCATAGGAATGTAATTGAAGTCTCCTTCTGAAGGGTGAGTTTTCTCCTTTCCCATGGGATAAGCAGAGGCTGTTCTTTGATCAGTGGGTTTAAATCAGAACAGGGCTTAGGTGGCCAAGGTGGCCAAGGTGGCTTAAAATGTTAGCAAACAGTGGGGTCCCTTTTAATTTTTAAAGGGGACTCTAGTCCTACTCTTTATGGCTTGCTTAATTATCCCAGGCCCCTGAATGGCTGTCTATTGATTCCAATTAACATGATTGACACCTCATGTGGAAGGTGAAAGCTAATCAGAAGCAGGACCCCCACGGAGATTCATTTCCTCTTTGGAGTCTCTCCTGGGCTGGAGGAAACTTAAGCAGGGACCTTGTACAGGGATGCTTGTACCCAGAGCCCCATTTACTCTTTCATATGCAGACCAGCAGTGGTCTGGGGAGTTGCGGGGTGGGGAGGTTAGGCATGTTTTCAATGCCATTTGGAAAAAAAAAACAAAATACAACTAATTCTGTTTCTTTCCTTTCCTTTCCTTTCCTTTCCTTTCCTTTCCTTTCCTTTCCTTTCCTTTCCTTTCCTTTCCTATTACCCCTTTCTATGTTTTTGTGCATCTAACTTGATCCCTGAGTATCTGGATTTCCCTTTTCCCTTTGTGATTCTGAAAGGACCTTGAAAGTCGAGTTTTTCTTATCTCTGATACCACATTTAGAAATTGACATGAACTTCCAAAACCAGCCAACTTTACTTTCTGTGCCCCTTCCTCCTCCTCCTCCTCCTCCTCTTCCTCCTCCTCCTCCTCCTCCTCCACCTTCTCTTTCTCTTCTCTTATGATTCAAATACAGATCTTGATGGGTTTCTCAGAACAATTCAGATAAATCCAATTGTGGTAAGAGATGGTAGTTAGCAGGCCAGACACAGTAGGAGAGCAGAGCCCTGGGGTGATGCTGAATGGAATGCACAACATGAGAGAAATAAGACCAGCAAAATGGACAAGGGATGGCCTTGCCATGTGAGTGCCAGTTATTTGAAAGGGGTAGATGTGATATGGCTGTACCACCTATGTCATCACCTCCTTTCTAGTACATTTTTTCTAGTCACAGAGGGTACCTTATGTTACAGTGGGTAGTCAGAGCAATAAAAACAGTACTCTGTGGTTACCAAAAATGAAAATACTGTGATGGACTTCATAGTATCCTGGTTTTTTTTTTGGGGGGGGGGGGTAGGTAAATCCGTCAAATTAATTGGCTTATTTATTTATTTATTTATTTAGGCTGTAAATTTCACAAGAAAAGGCATGATGTTGGTTCTCTGATTGCTTTGTTCCCAAAATCAACAGTGCTTGCCTGTTAGAGATGCAGGGTGGATGCTTGAAGAATGAATAGATTCTCCCTGTACAGATCCTGTACTGGTAAAGAGACACTGAAGTGCTATTGTGCTTGGTGAGTTGGTCAGAAAGAATATAAAGGGAGAGAAGGATGGATGAATGGATGGATGGATGGATGGATGGATGTGTAAGACCCCCAAAGCTGGGCCTCTGCTCAAGTCCCGGGATGAGCTGGCCAGCACCCCAATGACTCGAGAGAAAACCACACCTGATGCAAACTGCAAGAGGTTTTATTATCAGCTAGCTGAGGACGTACTCTTAGTGCCTCTGCCTAGCAGGGCAGGGGAGTTCAACCCCAAGCAGTGACAGTAGGGGGCTTTTAACAGCTAACTGAGAAATTGGGAGGAGTTGGGAAGAGTGTTGGCTACAATTCCTTTCTGGCGAGGGGGGGAGTGAGCTGTAGCCTCTTTTCTGGCGTCTATCTCCATGTCCTTGTAGGTCTTCCTACAATTATCACACCTTTCTGGCTGTATTTTTAGAGATCAAGGAAAACAAGCTTGGGGAATGTCCAGGGGCCTTACCTTCCAGGGAGAAACACTCTAAGTCGGGGTCTCACAGATGGATGGATGGATGGATGGATGGATGCGTGGATGTTGGATAGATGGACAGATAGACAGATGGGTGGATGGGTAATGATAGGTGGGTGAATGGATAGGTGGATGGATGGATAGATGGTTGGTAGATGGATGATGGATGGATATATAGATGGATGGATGGATGATGGATGGATGGGTAGGTGGATGAATGGGTGGGTGGATGGATGGATAGGTGGGTGGGTGGATGGATAAATGGATAGATGGATGGATAAATGGATGGATGGATAGTGTATGGATGGGTTGATGGTATGTGGATAGATGGATGGGTTAGGTGGGTGAATGGATGGGTGGGTGGATGGATAGATGGATAGATGGATGGATAATATAAGGAGAAGTGAGAAGTGACCTTGTTTTGGACAAACAAGATGACATAACAGACAGACAGAGTTCAATGATTACTGCCTAGAAGGAGATTGTACGCTTTGCATGTTTGTGCATCAGGGAAACACTGCATCCTCAACTGCTATGTGACTGTCCTCTAGGTAGGTCAAGACACTGAGAAGAGGACACTGGCACTGATCCAGATGGTCCAGCAAATTCTGGATCACCTGATGAGTCTCTGTCATTTTGTGGCAGGTTCCCTCACATACACCTCTTCCTCATGTCCTCTGTGGAGCCTTCCCATTTTCTTAGAAGGAAAAACGGAGAGGAAGGGGCCATCAAAAGGGAGCAGCTCAACTCTACCACTATCTAAGCGTGACACGACAAAGGTGGCACCTCCCTGGGAAACCCACTTACACAAAACAGCGTGTCATGGTCAAGTTAGAGCCAACAACCACAAACATAAACAATGCCTCACACCCACCCTAGGGATGTCACAGTGTGTTCACTGTATCTCTTTTTTCACCCATTTCCAAACTTAGGCTTATGTCTAACAGATTTAATTGCGTTGCTTGTCGTTCCTCAGCCCCGAATGCCAGTTTATATGGCTTAATGTCACTTCTTCTTACCACTGCAATAAATCTTGAGACAATTAGCGCCTTCCCAGTATCCTGTGGGGAGTGTGGGGCTCTGAACTGGACTCTGTGGAGAGAGACAAGGGAGAATATGATGCAGACAGTCTGGCCTTTGGACTGCTCTGCATTTTGTGGTATCATCCTTTCCTGTTCTCCACTTCTGTTGCCAATTGGCCTTTTGTATTTCTATCACTTGGGGGGTGGAGGGGATGGAGGGAGGGGTATCACCCATGAGAGGCTAATAACATAAGAGAACAAAAGCCAAGAAAGGCATTTCTGAGCCCGTAAATCTGTAGATTGATTTCTGTTACCTTCTCTGGCTATCTTAGGACCTATAAAAGCCTGAAGAACTCTATATTTTTGTAACAATCCTACTGCTTGCCATTTGAAATCTAGTCTATAACACTTGTGTCACCGTTTAGGTAGAAGTTACCTATAGGAAAATTTAAAGCTCTGTATTTGACTTTGTCCTTGTTGTGTATTGAAGTCAGTGGAATTTTATTCCAGCCGTCACCACTCTCATCTGGCCTCAAAGGGCTCATGCGACATCGGTCTGCAGTAACATAGGAAACAGCCTGCCCTGCCATACTAATTTTGGTGGCCTCTCGTGGGCTGCTGGCCTTCCTGGAAAGATTATCTAGTTCTCTTTATTCAGTTTGCAGTTAACATTTCTAGTGATTTTTTTCTAGGCAGAATGAGCTAATGGGGCAAGGGATCCCCTTATACAAACTGGGAAACTTCCATAAAAATCCCATGGCACCTGCAGAAATGAAAGAGACAATGTATCTCTAATACCTTAATATGGTTATTATTAGCTAAGCAAAAAGCCCATGGCATTTAATGCATAATGTTGAATTGGAGCTCAGGCCCAACGTTGCATTTTATATCCAAAGACTGAGATGTCTGTACCATTTTGAGCACTTGGTAGTACTACTGAGTCTGTAGAGAAACCGAGTACCTTCTGGGTACACAGCCTCAGTGATGGCGATGCCTACATAATGTTGCGTCTGGTTTGAGAACATTAGTCTCCTTTTATTAATCGTTGCTCCTGCCTCATTAAATCTCTGGCTTCCACATGCCAGAAATGGTGTGACAACCCAGTCCTGGAGGACTCTTCCCACCCAGACAAAAGCATCATCGAATCGCTGGAAAGGAGGGGACGCAAGGCAGATAGGCAGAGCAAACTAGTGTGTAGCCGGAAAGCCTCCTGGGGACCACCAAAGGCAGAAGAATCGCCAATAAAGATGGGAGAGAGTTGGCGAGATGGCTCTGGCGTAAGGGCACTTGCCACCAAACCTGCCCTCCACATGAACACTGTGCACCCCCTGAAATAAATGTTCAGAATTTTTCGAGGAGGGAAAGGTAAGGGCCTGTGTTGAGAGATCAGATAGCAAAGATGGAGTGACAGGTTTGATTCAAAGGGCATTTTGATGTCCAAAGTCTTTAAGCCTGGGAGAGAGATTTGCAAAAGGGGGAGAGAGGTTAGGGGAAAGTACATCTGGGGTCTCAGCTGCTGCAGTCTGGTATCTAAGGGAGGTTAGGTACCAGCCTGCAGAGTAGAGGGCAAGGAGGAGGAGCTGGTGGCTTAAGGAAGGGCCTGAAGGAAGCACCGTGCAGTTTGGGCCTGTTGACTTGGCCGAGCCCTCAGGATAGTAAGGTAGGGGAAATAATATTGTTCACCTGTGCATTGATATGAGGTTTATTTTCATATTTTTCTGATTTACAAATCAATTTGAAACCTTCTTAAAGAATTTAAGGGGCTGGCAAAAATGCCAGAATTCATGTGCCTTGACTCTGGCTGAGGTTGGCTCCTCGCAGCAAGAACCAGAAAAAAGAAAGCAAATTGTGTGTGGGCAGTCTGGTATGACTCCCAGCTGCTGAATCGGAGTTTAGGCCTGGAGTCAGGGTCAGGGCAGACTGGGACTGGGCCAGGGCAAGGGACTGGGAGGGTTAAAACAGTTATCACGAAGGAATCACTTTTGTTTTTAATTTCACACACATGGGGTTCATAATATTCCCCACAGCAGGGCTCAGCAGTTAGGAAAGATGGAGCGATAAGAGCGAGCCTTCCTCTATGGGAAGCTGGGGGCACTGTTGCTTTCTGCCCAGCAGACTCCCATGTGGAGAAGGTTATATTCTTGGTGAGGGACTACTAGAGAGTGACTTCCAGCTCCGGCTGTCTGATGCCTTTCTTCCTGTTCGTGAGTGTGCAATCTTTTGCTAGGCCTTGATCAGCTTAGAGGTCAGGGAGAGCTGGTGGCTCTGGAGATGTAAGAGATGTACAGAACGGGTTGCTGGTCACTCTCCTGTCTGGTTTCACTGTCCTGCTCCTCGGTGGCTTTTAAAAGCAGCGTCAGAGGCCGCTGTCTCCTCCACAGTGTGTGCGATTCTGGAAATCTCACCTTCTTGTATTGATTTAGGAATGTTTCATTCCTGCAAATAGTGCTGTGCTCCTTGGTTTCCTCTGCATGCCTTTCATCTTGTGCTCACAGTGTGCTGTACAGATGTTGTCCCGCTGGACCCCGAGGCCCCCTAATTTGCTTTGTGATCCCAGGGGAGTGGTGATCCTTCTGGGCACTTTCACTCCTTCCCTGTGGCTAGGCACACATAGGGCAGATACCTGCAGGGTTGATGCCCTTCCAGGTGCTGCATCTTAACACTTTGCCCCTGACCTTGCTTGTCAAAACCTCTGCATTCTCTGTCTTCTCTATTCTGCCTTTGTAAAGTTCTGACTTACAGAGTCCTAAATTCAACCATTAATTCAGTGTCTGTACTGAAGGCTAGATGAAGTCTTGTATTTGTGTCCCTTGAGGTAGAACGGTGAGCAACTAGAAGATTGCATCCAAGAGCTTCCTTGATGGAAAACAAGCTCAAAAGTAGGTGCCAAGATTGGAGCAAGTGTGGGGGTTTCCTGGGAACAAGAGTAGAGGCCCCTGGCTCTTCTTAATTCAGCAAGGAATACCTCCCTAGGAGGTAAGAGCTTGTAAGGGGATCTAGCCCTTCAGTGTCCCATTTACAAGCTACATTATCTCAGGTGCATTATCAGTTGCTACAGGCCTGTATGCATTTCACGCCGGGTAATCAAGGTGGAATTTAGCAAAGTTTGTAGTAGGTTCTCAGTTAGCACTCACCCATCCACACCTTTCAGTCAACCTGTACTGCACACAGTCAGTCGACCTGTACTGCACACTGGTGCTTCTGAACGTGTGGCAACATGAATACTTGTCTTGAAAGATCCGAGCACTGGTCTTGAAAGATTCGTATTTTCTAGGGAAGCAAATGGTACTCGTCTCAGCCGCTTTCCTCTTCATGGGCTGGACTTGACAGTCTCAGTGGATTGAAATCTCCTTTGCTCCTGGGGAAGCCCCAACTGAGAGAACTTTACCAGAACCAAGGAAAGCCTGGGAATGTGGAAAAAGCCAATGAGGCTGGCACAACGAGTTTTAATCTTACCTGAAGTTCCAGCTCCTGGGAGCGACCCTTTCCCATACCACTCACATGTCACAGTAAGACCTGCTGGGCATGAGAAAGTGTATGGCTGGACAGACATCCTCTGTTGCTGGTGTTGCAGGGGGTGGGGGTGAAAATATCATATAAACCTTTAGATTATCATCACCTGCTGCTGCCAAGTTCTGAGTTTTTATTCACAAAACACACTGCACACTTCCCTCCTGGGAACTTTTCTTTAACCTTCACATTTATGTGCCCACTTATGGACTTGTATTTATTTAGCCATTTACATACCAACTACAGTGGTTTCAGGACACCCCCGAACACACACACACACACACACACACACACACACACAGAGAGAGAGAGAGAGAGAGAGAGAGAGAGAGAGAGAGAGAGAGAGAGAGAGATTGACAAAGAGACTAGCTGGAGACCCAGGGGAAACTTCAGCATGGCCCTGTGTCTCTCGGGCTGCCATGACCTAGAACTGAAATCGGAGAAGCAAGCAGCCTCTTTAAAGCTATTCTTTTGAGCAAGCCCTCTGTCATTTCTCTTACTTGCCTTTTCTTGAGATGCAACTCAAAGGGTCCTCAATTCACCACATTGAAATGCACACATAATTCAGGGCCTTTCGGTGTCTTTACTGTGTGTCATAAGCACCACCATCTAATTCCAAAGTGTTTCCGTCACTTCCTAAAGAAGCCTGCTACCCATTAGAACTCCTCTCCCTGTTTCTCCCTCTCCCCAGCCCCTGGCAACCACAAACTTACTTTTGGGGCTTTGGGGCTTTTCATATAAATAGCATTGTGTAATTTGTGGCCTTTGGGGCCTGACTTCTTCGTCGTATGTGAAGAGTTTCCAAGGTTCATCCGGGTTGGAGCTTCATACAAAAGCTTAATTCCTTTTTATGCCACTGCGTGTACCACATTTTATGTGTCTGCTCTTAAGTCAGTAGCTATTTGGGTTGTCCATCCCCTTTCATTATTATGAATATGTTGCTTTAAACACTTGTGTACAACTTTTTGGGGGATGTGTAGTTTTGATTGCTTTGGACATATACCTAGGAGTGGGATTTACTGGGTCACGGGCAATTCTTTGTTTAACTGAGGGATTGCCACACTGCTCTCCACAGTGACCTCACCGTTGACATTCAGACCAGCGATACACAAGGGTTCTATTTGCTCCGTGTGCTTGTCAGCACTTGTTAACTGTCTTCTCAGCCTTGAGCATCGACGTCTGAGTGAGGGCAAAGGGGTTCTCCTTCACGTCTGCCGTTGACTTGGTCAGTCTAGGCTCTCCTTCATTTCCCACTTGGGGTTGGTTACTTACATCTGGGCGGCAAGAATTTTCCTAAGGTGGGAAAGAAGATGTAGCTCATACTAGGATATATCTGCTGTGATCATATCATCCTTAAGGTTGGCTTGGACAGGATCTGCCCCATCTGCATTGCCCCATTCGGATGCCCCTTGCTCTTCGGTGTGCTAAGAAGAAGGCATAGATTTGCTAGGGTGTGAGTACCTACCTGTCCCTCCCAGACCAGCACCCTTCCCACTGAAGCAACCGGAGAGAAAAAAAGAAAGAGCTCCTTTCTCCCTCATGCAATCCCTTGATTCTCTATTTCTAACCCAAGGAGTTAATGAAAGATACAAAGACCTCTCATTTGGAAGAAATTAAGGTCAGAATGCTGCCTCACAGAGGTTTACTCTGCCATCTTGATTTTTTAACCTGAGCTTATGTAGACTTTCCCCAAAGGACAGTCTGAGAGGCAAGTTATCCAGTTATACTTAATTTAGGGAAGTAACGTGTTTCCATTAAATTTAGTTGCATGTCTCCGTTTCCTTTATACACTGGGGCCATGGTTTATATTATTCCTTCCAGTGAGTTAAATCCTGAAGGATAGCTAGCAAACAGTAGGTCACTAAATCCATTGTGCGTACTTCATGGGTAACCTGTGAATAGTCTACAATTCAAATTATTCCAACAAGTTGGAACCACTGTGTGTCTCAGCCAGCCCAAATGGATGTGGCTCTAAGTATGACCAAAATCATGTCCTGATTTGTAACAAGACCGGGGAGTGCAAAGCAAGCTAGGTGTCCACTTTAGATCCTCGCTCGGTGCTGGGAAGCTGACTTCAGACAAATCAGTCTTTGCCGAGCATGCCGTGAGCTTCAGAGAAGTAGGCCTCAGGGCCTTGAAAGGCGAGCTTAGGAAGCCTTGATGTGAGGACAGTGGCATTGATAGCAGGCATTGGGGAGAAGGAAGCCATTAATTGTGACACAGCCAATACATCAGTCCTTAAATAATAAATGCACTGCACATTAAGCACCCTTTCATTCCACTGTTGTAGATAGTGAAGCTTGCTAACTGGGGGCTTGAGAGATGGACCAGTGGTTATGTGCACTTGCTCTTCAGGAGGACCCTGGTTCGGTTCCCAGCACCCAGGAAGCAGCTCATGATTGTAACGATTCAGTTTCAAGGGATCGAAGCCCTCCTCAGGCCTCCCTGAGCACCAGGTACTTGTGTAGTACACACATATATATTCTGGCAAAACAATAATACTACACACATGATATATTACACACACACACACACACACACACACACACACACACACAGTGTTAATTAGACTAAGAAACTGGTTTTCCAGGATGCCCATAGTGAATCTTCTTTTATAAATGGACCAATCACTTTGTTATATATCATTTATCTTATTTTTAAACAGCAGCATTTCTTGAAACGGGGTATACCTATTCGGAATACTAAGTATTGAACCCCATCTCATGCCTCTGCCTGAACAAACCTGTCTGCTTTTCTGGTTGGCAGATACTCATCACAAGCCGCAGAGGCAGCGGCAAATTCCCCTGGGGAGCCAGAGGCTGAGCTAAAGGGAGTACCAACTCCTAGGGGGAAACAGACGGATTTCCAGATTCTGATAATCTTGCCCTCCTTTGGGCATTAAACTGAAATCTCACAAAACGTTTAGGTTAAAATGAGAGAGAAAGTGTTCAAACCGTGATAAGAATCTCAGGGACTCTGGGAAGAGCAGAGGCATGCCAACTTTGATAGAGGGGACCCTTTTAGGACATCTGTCTTTGATAACTTCTAATGCAAGGAGTGGGTCCTTTGAAATTAATTGGTTGGTACAAAGCAGTGCTTTTAATAATGCAAAGGAGAATTTTTTGTTATGTAGAACAGCCCTTAACCAATGCTGACTTTGAGGATTGGATTAATTTTTCATGAGTTCATAGTGCTCTGGGCTACTGTTCCAGCGTCTTCTGGTTTCTCGGGACCTATTCTCCTCATGTTCAGGGTGATGTGTCTTAAGCGTTTCTGTGTGAAGAAAGAATCGCGGCATTCTATATTGCCTTTGGTCACAATCTGGAAGAGTGATTCTGGGGACTTTGAGAATTCTCCAATAGATGCTTAAGAGCTTGAGAAGAGATCTCCCTCCCCCACCTCCCCCTCTAGCAAGTGTTCTTTTTAGCTCTTCCATTTTCCTTGCATCAGTGTACCCTGTGTGTGCAGTATGCACCCCTACATGGAGCCAGGAAGATGAGTGAGGAGAAGCAAGCTTCACTCCTACACAGGGTTGCCTTCACTTGAACGCCAAGACTTCATTTTAATGAGGGCTTCGATTGGTGGCTTATCTTCTACCACCCTTTATCAGCAGGAGGGGATTCTGGGGACTATCTGCCATTCAGTTGGCCTCTGAGTCTGGTTGCTAGTCTCATCTGAGGAAATGGAAGATACTAAGCTCATTGTTAGCTGGCAAGCTTATTCTCCTCCATTTCTGGAGTATCTCTCTGTATGCCCACACACACAGATTGCGTCCTCTCGCCAAACACCTGTTATCTGTAGCTGTGGAAGAAAAATATAGTAGAAAATTAACTTAAACCTGCTTCTTCTATCCTAACACTGCATTGTAAGTGAATGAATTGAGGAATGTCTGACATATTTATATAACAGTATTAGAGGAGAAAGACAGAGAAGCAAAGACATGAAGACATGATTGTTCTATGGTTAAAAGATCTGGCCCAAGTGTTAAGACCACTGTATATGAAGTGCACAAGAAGGAAAGCTCTGGAAATCCTCCCTCCGAGTTGAGGGTAGTGATGTCCTATGGTTCGTATGACCACACTCGGTGATTACCTCTGTGTGTCTGGTACCCTGGCTAAACTGAGATCCATGAAGTGCGAAGATCATAGCATAGCGGTGCCTAGTGTTCGACATACTGTTGCTTAAGCTCCGAGGTAAATGTTTGTTGAATGAAAAGATTGAACAGATAAATCAAAGAGCCATGTGAATTAGTCAAGCTCTCCTCTCAAAAGAAGTGCTGCTAAGAAAAAAAGTTGGTGAATATCCTAAGTGAGAAAAATAAATGCATAGACTGGTGCTGTCCACTTTACTAGTTTAGACATGCAGTACAGGAGACACCACAGACTGTACACTTAGGGATTATTGGTCCAGTATAGGAGTTGTGGAACAACTGAGCATTTTTTTGTTTTTTTGTTTGTTTGTTTGTTTTTTAAAGATTTATTTATTTATTATATGTAAGTACACTGTAGCTGTCTTCAGACACTCCAGAAGAGGGCGCCAGATCTCGTTACGGATGGTTGTTAGCCACCATGTGGTTGCTGGGATTTGAACTCTGGACCTTTGGAAGAGCAGTCGGGTGCTCTTACCCACTGAGCCATCTCACCAGCCCTGAGCATTTTTTTGTAATGATAGATAGATAGATAGATAGATAGATAGATAGATAGATAGATACATAGATACATAGATAGATACATAGATACATAGATACATAGATAGATAGATACATAGATAGATAGATAGATACATAGATACATAGATAGATACATAGATACATAGATAGATAGATACATAGATAGATACATACATAGATAGATACATACATACATACATACATACATACACACATACATAGACAGACAGTACAGCTATCCATCACCACTTGCTCCAGAGTTTAATGTCTTCTTACTAATGCACTGATCATCCTTTGCAGAGGTGTGAACAGAAGCAAGGAAGCCTGAGGTTTTAGCTCATTTTCGGGTCTGTATCAACAACAGCCTGGTACCTTTTTGCGGGACATATCAGGTCATGTTATGTATGCACAAACTCTTTCTCTCCCCTTCATTAAGGGATAATTGATTGAGGTTAGAAGATTAGAGAGTCCTGGGAGATCTTTAATCCAGTGCCATCGTGGAAAGCTCACTACATCAATATGAGCTTCCATAGGGGAGCGGAGGAGTAATTGAGATGCTACCCCAGCTGGAATCCAGATGAAGACACATTTGCGAGCTTAATCACAATCATGTTCTACACTAAATATTCATCCGTCTATCTCCCAAAGAGGACAGGAAATTAAGCTGTCAAGGGCAGGAGGGATGTGGGCTTAGCTGAAAGAAGAAACCTACACCTTCGCCTTAATCTCAAAATAGGCAAGGGCGGTTTAGAAAGCCTCATCTTTGCAGTTTTATATCCTAAGAATTTTTTGAGCTGTTTATACACAATTTATCAGCTTTACCGTTACCAAAATGAAATGTTAAAATAATTTAAGTCTTCTTACCGTGGGAGAAATATAAAAAGGCAATGTCATCTCGACAGAAAACTGCTTTATTGAGCAGATATGGAGACGTATTAAAATTTGTAAACACGCAGGAGGAACAGGGGAATTCCTGAACAGAGCCACCGGCTGCCACTGCACAGGCCTTGATGTTTAATGTCCCAGAAGTTAAACTAAACCTGGAACATAGTAGCAATTATGTGGCATGCTCTAGGCTTCCATCTTGTTCTGTTGTTTAATGCAAATTTTCCAAGTTAAGCTCTTTGTAATTCCGTCTAAAATGCTCCCTAGCATCTAACTGTCATTTAAAAGAGCTATTTGGGCAATGTCTAGCTGCCCCAAATTAAATAATTGTCTCCTTTGAAATTCTGGCCAATAGTGTGGATAAAGCATTGGCTTTTCCTCAGAGCTGATGAAACTCTGTAGAGTGAAGCTGTATGAGGTAAGGTGCTTTGGCTATAAGTAACCTGAGTGGCTCCTGCTGGAGAGAGGTGTTATAGGATACCATCTTATGTGGGTAGAGGGAGGGAAGGGGGGCAGGTTAGGTTCCTGCTCTGCTTCTGAGATATTCCCTTGATGTTCTGCTTCTTTAGCACACTGGCCTCACCCTCCATCTCTGTCCAGGATAGAATGAATGTCCAGCACAAGGGGATATTTTATCCCTGGGCTCTTGTCTCAGGAATGAGTCAAATTTCCTAGAAGTCCATCCTCAAAACTTGTCTTATCCAGCCCATCCCATTATCTTATGGCCACTTTTGATTGGCCAGGGTGAGAGGAACTCGACCATCTCCTTTGTATATGTGTTGTCGAGTCAAGCAACCCTTATCAGAGACCCATGTTCATCGTGAGATACCTGCTTGACCTTAACAAAACAGCCCAGCGAGCTTCTCTGTCTGTGCTATAAAGCAAGACTGTGGCTCCAGGAGACTTTCAGGAATGGAAGCATGGAGTTCAGGCTGCAAACTGTTCTGTTGTCAGTACTCTTCACGTGGTCTGGGCTGACTTGCTAATTAGCTGGCAGCCTTTTTTCAATATATAAAGGAAATACTACTACCTAGGCAAGAAAGTTTAGAAGCCCATATTGTTTTGTCTAGTACAGTATAAAGCATAATTTAATTTATATGTACATATGGCTACTTTGTATAAATGTATCATATACTTGCACACACACACACAATGCACATGTCCAACCATCAGTTCCAGAGGAGATTTCCCATGTAACCCGTTGTTCTAGGAATTCTTAGTGTTCTAGTCCAGTGCTGCCGAGAGTGTTAGTCATAACTGGGGCCAGTGGTATGTTCCTGTGTGTTCCTGGTCTATGACAAGCTCAGAAACAGAAAGTTAACATTTATAGTAATTTGACACTTCAAAGATTCTCAGGTTGATCTTTATTTCTTTAATACTTTGTTTCCATTATATTATACTCTGATACATTGACCCTTTTTGTTTCGTTTTGTTTTGTTTTAATTTACAGTACAAAACCTAGAGAAAAGCAGCCTGGCCCTACATTGACTGTGTGAGAACCAGGTCAGGACAGGCACGTACGGAAGCCACTCTGACCTTTGCTAAGGTTTATTCTGAGTGGGAACAACGATCACTCAAAGTTGTTAAGCAGTACAACAAACAAAATGGTGTACAATAATGTCAGCAGGAAGTCATAGACTGCCCAGTGCCACATCAGTGATTGTGATAACACTCGACAGAAGTGTCCACAGGACCATAGGGTCTCAGAGTAGCAATCATAGTGAGAGTCGTCCTTTTAAGCAGGTAGACTGGTTTGGGGCTCTCTTCCATCTTGGGCCTCTTATCAGAGCGTGCTCTGTCCCTTCTCAATACAGTCAGCCAAGTTAATCTCCTGGTGAGCGAGGGCCTGCGGAATGAAGCTGAAATGGAGTTGCATGTCAGATTGCAACACACACACACTAAATATCTCGCTTCATTATCCCAGGCGGGGCTTTGAAGTTAGCGTAGAACACGTCCGATTACACAGGATGTTATGTCATGTGTCAAATCAGGGCTGGGGCTCTGTCTTGACACTTTAATTAGTGCGGGGGAGGGGGAGAGTATCTTATTTTTCAATTTCAAGGCAAAGACCCTAACTAGAGTTGAGAACTATTGGACTAGGCACAAGCCTGAAAGGAGCCTTCTCTTTTCAAACACGACCTGTGAACAGCACCAGGGTGAAGGTTCTCATGTCATCTAACTAATGGAGCCTGAGCCAGGAGGTAGAGAACTCTGTGAAACTAAGCCATGAGAGCAGCCTGTGTGAGTGAGCCGCAGCAGCGAGTGTTCTCATCTCCACTGACATCAGTGTTTACTGTTTTCTTTGCAGACTTCTCAGCTTTAGACGGAGGCTTGTGACACTTCTGTGTATCTCACAGAAGCATCGGTTGCTTGAGTGAGATCATACCTGTGTGTTAGCTGTTGTAAACGATACATGCATGAGTGAGAATGGGCCTGGGGGTGTGGGAGAGCACACACACACACATTGGCTTCTAAGAGTTCTCAGTGACTTCACATTGTGTTTGGCTTGTTGCTTCTTGGTTGACGCCAATACCTCTCAGTTCTGTACCTTGGGTTCAAAGCTACACTGGACCCAGAAAAGTGTCTAGGGATGACTACCCATTGGCATTTGTGAACGTAGCCCTGAGTAATGAGAAACCTTTGCTTTGCTCTTGGCTCCCAGAAGAAGGTCACCCAACTTAATGCCCAGGGAAGTCTCTGAGCGTCAATAAGTCACATTCATTTTGACATCTAGACTCCTGTGTAATTAAGACCTCGGGTCTGGCGCTGGGTTTATCAGTGTGTGTCGATTCTCATTTACATAGACTTTGGTTTTTCCCACATCTCTGCAGAGCTGGTGCTCCCCCATCCCGGAATGCTATTAACAATGAAAGGGCTGAGGATAGAGTTACAGCCCATCTTGTCTCTAATCCCCTGCTTAGCATTTCCCTTAAAAAGGAACATTGCCCTATTCGGAAATTAAACGCTATGTGTTTAGATGTTCTTTATGGCAGGAGAAAGGAGGTAGATTTTCCATGGCTTTATTCTGAGCTTGGAAAACATCCGATTTCATGCCCCTTAATCAGCTGTGAAGCAGAGTCTGTGGGGTGATCACAGGGTGGCTTTGTCGTCTCTCCTTTATAGTACAATGGAGTGAAGCTCTTCTCACCTCCCTTAGTGCTGTGTGCCACAAACCCAGGCTGGCCTCCCTCTGTGTGCTAATTATGTGTGTGTGCAGGCTGAAGACCAACTAGTGTGACTGGACTCTAGAGAAAGGTGACTTCTATCTAGTACTGGTACCTGTGCTGCCCTCAGAACTGTCCCCTGGACAACAGCAGCTGGGATCTAACCACTCCAGCGCCTCTTCTCTGGCTAATGGCTGCAAGGTGGAGCACTGACCTGGGTTGTATCCCCAGCACCCGCATGGTGGCTCACAACCATCTGTGATTCCAGTTCCCAGGAATCCAATGTCCTCTTTCTGACCCCTGAGGGTACCAGGTAGGCTATGGTTTATTTTTACAATTGGAATGAGAAAAGCCATAGCCAAGAGAAGTGAGAGCACCTTTATAAGGCCATACATGGAGTCAGTCCTGTGACCAGGGATTCGCGTGACCTCTGTGGATCTTACCTTTTTCATCTAAAAGAGCTGCTTTCTGTAAAACCTACAGGTGGGGAAAGAAGCCTGCTGCGAGGCTCAGAGAGGGAGACCTGCAGTAAGGGAGGCAGAGATGGAGAAAGCTCTCACGGGGTAGCATGGTGGGATGTGTGTGTTGTTCTACTCGCTCTGCTTAGAAGGCTGAAATAGGAGGACTGCTGAGGTCGGGAAGTTCAAGACTAACATGGGCAACAAAGAGAGACCCTTCCTCCTCCAAAAAATTATTGAAATTGGGGTTGTGTCAAATACTACTCTGATCTTGAGAAGGTTACACTTCCGATCCTCTGACGATCTATCTTAGGCATAGATGATAGATAATTGCATTGCTCACTTTGTGGGGTTGCTGCAGAGATTTAGTGAAACAATTCTTACAAAGTGCTTATCATGGTGATGACACGGACTCTCAATTCACATTGACTGTTCATTCTCGACTCTTGCTATTGATGCGCTATTACTTACCACGAGGCCCATCCCCATGGAAGGAGACAGAGACTCCTGGGAAGCTATCCTCATACCAGAGTTCCCAGTTTTTAACCAGCAGCCAAGAGTCTAGGAGAATGCCTTTCTGCCTCAGTTCCCCTGGGCGGGGCTGGAGAAATGGTTCAGCAGTTAAGAGCAATGGCTACTCTTCCAGAGTTCCCATATATTAAATAAATAAATAGATAAATAAATCTTTAAAAAATACAGAATTCTTGTTTTCAAATATCTTCTCCTTTCTTGTCTCCCCTCCACTTTCTCTCTGTCTCTGTCTCTCTCTCTGAGACATGGTCTTACCATGTAGTCCTGGCTATTCTGCGACGCCTCAAATTCACAGAGATCCACCTCTCTCTGCCTTCCAAGTTCTGGCTTCTAATAAGTTATTTTCAGCATGATTTTTAAAGATGTCATCCTTATTTATTCTAAACTATAATGTTATTTACCTGGTATATATCCACACAGTTACTGTAACGTTGTTTACCTAGTATATATCAACATAGTTAATGCCAATAGTATGCCACATTGTCCTAATGCTTTAACCTTGGCAAAACACTTTCGCTCACTTTAAGTGGGGTTCCTAAGAACCTAGTAAGGCTGAATTTTTGCTCACTTTTTGGCATAGATGGGCAAATTGAGACCCAAGCAGATGAGTTAAACTGCCTGTCCCATTAGTCAGCTCCATCAGAGAAGGGATGGGAGCCAGACTGTCTGAATTTGGGGTGCCTTAATGGCCCCCTCTCCTGCTAACTTGTCCATGATGCCTGCTTGCTCATCTATAAGAAATTATAAAATCCCTTAAGGGCACTTCTGTGACAAAGGAAAGCTACCTAATAGCCCCCTCTGATGTCTCTTCTTCTATCCTCAGGCATGGCCATCATCACCCTGACTGTCAATCAGCCCTAACCCTGCTTACTAAAATCCCTCCCTCCAATAGCTGCCTATCTTGCTTTGCCAAAATTTACACATCTACTCACCCTGACCCCTGCCTCCCATCTCCTGTTGCTTTCTTCTTGCTCAACAGGCCCCTGGTGGCTGCAGCTGCTCCAGATTCCTTCAGCCAAGCCAAGCCCTTGACCCTTCTTCATGCCTGTGCAGCGCTGTTCTCTGCAACAAAGCATGGCTTCTCTTCACTTTGCCAACCCCCCTATCTTCTTCAGTATTATCTCTTCATACCGCAACCCCAGCTTCCTCGTTGGATGAGACTGCTCTTTATGCTTTGGTGTCACCAACAGATCTTTTGTTAGTTCCCTCACTCTTTTTCTGATTTGGAATTATTAGTTGGGGGGGGGGCGGAATCAGTTCTATTCCAAAACATCTTCTTCCCATTTTTTTCTTGCACCTTAGTCTCAGAATCTAGCATACTCCTTAGCACATAGCAACTGCTCAATGTGTAGTGAATCAGTGAGCAAGAACATGAATACGGGAATGCGTAGCTTGTTCACATTCTACTGAGGGCTGGTAGAGTTTTACTGCCTAAACCAGCTTCAAGCCAGAAAATAGGAGCTCCTATAAGAACTACAAGGTTTATCAGAGCTTCAGTGACTATATCATCCTGAAAGCTGGTGCTTGCACTGGATACTCCCAAGATATGTTTGCGGTTTTACTCTGTGTGTGTATGCATATGTGAGGGCAGGTACATAAAGAGTCCAAAAGATGGTGCCAGAGCCCCGGAGTAAGAGTTACAGATGGCCGTGGCCATCTGCTTCCTGAGAACTTAGCTCTAGTTCTCCATAATCCAGTCCATGCCCTTAACCACTGGCCCCGCCCCTAGACTGGTTGCACATGACAGGTAAGGTGAAACAGGCAGTGGCTTCCAAGCTGGTTTAGGGAGGGCTCACCTTAGTTAAACTAGGAGTAGAATATAAGGAGTCCTGCCAGCTCTCCTATGCCTTGCGTATCCAGTAGTCCTTTCTGGTGTTAGTTTAAAAACCACAGATCAAGACAGGAAATACAGGGCCAGAAGTTAGAAATTGGAATCATATTCTTATGCCTTTGGAGTAGATACACTGCTCCTATTGCCTCAACTTCCCTTTCTTTACCATGAAATTTGGAAGTGATATTTCATACCACCCTTAACTCGTTGGATCATTTTGTGACTAAAATAAGGTAAAAATGAAAATATTTAAATAAGGAGACATCCTTCATATGATTCCTTATGCTTGTTAAATAGATATGATTGATTCTCCTTAAGGATTTGTAAAGGAAAAGATGTGCTGATTTCCAGAGATACAAAGACACCTCAAAGACAAGCAATGTCAGAGTTAAATGGCACCAAGGAATTAGGTGGGTGGTCAGAAAGCAACAGCAGTTTATAACAGATATCTGGCTGCAGATCAGGATATTGGTTGGGACCTACCCTGTCACTTGTTTAATCAGCAGTCTGAGATGGTAGGTCACGAGAGACATGTGGAAGCCGAGATGGGATATGGGGCACTGTGTGTGCAACACTGTATGTTGCAGGGTGCTGGAAGGGTAAAGATGGCGTAGTAGTCATGACGGCAGGTGGATGCAGAGTGGAAACCTGGAAAAGGTGTTTGGAAAGAGTCAAGAGACTTAGCAATGGAAGGCATCAGCACCATCCTGGCACGTGGCTAGTTAAGCACGAGGCAGTAAGAAGCTGTCACAGAAGGCGCTGCCCAGAATAGCATGACCGTGTCAAGAATGATTTGAATAAATAATGGTGAAGAATAGCAAGGTTAAGGACTAGCAAGACAACTGAAGTTTCCTTCTGGGGAGGGTGGGGCTCCCAGATCCAGAAAAAATAGTGGATTTTCCCTCTTTCCCAGGAGGTGAAGTGACTCCTACAAGCTCAGCATTAAAGGACGGGGGACAGCACTGGGGGTGCGTTGGGAAATAGAATAAAGGGACTACACAGCTAAGGAATTACCTTTGGTTAGTGTATAGAAACTAAATGGATTAATAGATACCGGATGCACAGTCTGTGGATGCTAACTGCCCCTAAATTACAGTAGATTCCATTGAAACTGAGAATTTTAGGCAAACCAACCCCGTCCTCCCCTCTGCCTCCCTCCCTCCCACACAATGCTAAAATGAATAAAATGAATGTTGCCATTGTAACTGAAATGAAAGGTTTTGAATTTATTTTCCACTTCCCTTCAAGATCTCTTGTTTGCAAAATACAGGAGGGTCTGGGCTAATTCTAGTTTTATTTCAAAACTAATCTAATTCTAGTTTTATTTCAAATTAAAAGGGGGAGAAAAAGGTATTCTCTGGTCTGGGTTTTCTAGAAGGCTGTCGCATGCTTGGGTTCTCCACACCAAAGTCTCAAATTAGTGGTTCTTGGAGTTGACTGTACGTCTGAACCCTGTTAAATCAGAGCCCACCAGAGAGCCGCCTCCGCTTAGGTCTTAAAGAAGGGAGCCCCAATCCGCATCTCTAGTGAATAATCCAAGAACACTCCTGCTTCTTGTCTCAGCCCTAACCACCAGGCTTTGCCTTTAAAAAACCACCAAGAAACTAGGAAAAAGTGAAAGACAAGAACCTAGCCTTAAGACCAGAGTGTGAATTTCAATGTCCTAAGGCTGTCTCCTTGAGGGGTGAGACAGACTGGAAAATTATTTCCAAAATCATGTGTGTGGTGTGTGTGTGTGTGTTTTTCCTAGGCTTTCGTAGGTGTGTGGCTGTCCTGAGATCAACACATCTTGATAGGCAGCATGGGAAATAGAAAGGGGTTTGGAATGGAACAAGCCTGCCCAGGGCCCTGAAGCACATCCCTGTTCCTGTGGCTTACACACCTTATCTGTTGATAGAGACTGTCAAGAGATTTCCCCACACAGTTCTCACACCTCCTGTCTGCTGTGTATTTCTTTTACCTTGAGGCCATCAATAGGTGTCCATCCCATTCCACTTCCATTTACACGTCACTTCTGTGCGAGGCTGAGAAGATCCTAGACTGCTTTTCGTAATGTTTCCAATCCTTGGCAAAACACTGGACAGTGTGCGTCAATAGCTTTGGGGGTTTAGTTCTGGCCTTGCCTCCGACTTACTGTGTAGTTGTGAGAAAAGCACTACAACCCATGGGTAGGATTTTACTCATCAATTAAAGGAGAGAGTTAGCCTGGCTAGCTTAGTGCTTTTTCCCTTTGGGGAGAAATGAAGATAAAATGTATGGACCGCTTCCCAGAAAAATGCACGGATTATGCACATAAATGTAGAATGTTGTCTTCAGCTTTTAGACTGCAGAAATAATCCTATAGCAGCAGTGGGCAACAGCAACAGCTGTTTTCTCTCAGGTGCCAATATGTGCCAGGCACCCTGTTGCCATAGTCAGCCAGCAATGCTCCACCAAGCTGCTGATGCCCAGCACAATGTGAGAAAGCACAGCAGGAATTCCACTCGGGTCACCCAGCCAGGCAGCAACAGAATGGGATTGGAGGCAGCTCGGACTGTTCTGCAGGTGATCAGCTGGCCGTTTGGGTGTTTATGGCTCTGGGTTACAAGCGGACGCTACTCTAGGTTATATTTCTGGTTCTGAAGTTCAGAACTCTCAGATGTTGCTTTTCTCAGCCTCAGGTA
Source organism: Mus caroli (assembly GCF_978045245.1). NCBI lineage: Eukaryota > Metazoa > Chordata > Mammalia > Rodentia > Muridae > Mus > Mus caroli. The sequence continues at coordinate 88,001,259 of NW_028227268.1, read as the reverse complement.
CTAAGAAATATTTGTAAAATGACCCGCAGTATTCTTAAGGCTTTGATGTATCAAAGGTGGCCACGAAACTTAGAGTTTAAAATATATATATATAGGGATCCAACTTAGAAAAGCAAGCAGCCATAGAGCCACACCTCCTTCTTCTGTGCGTGTCTTTAAAATGAATGCTCTCTTACAGTTTCTGAACAGAGGCAGCTTCAAGGCCAGGGAAGACCATCTCTGCCTCGGCAGGTCAGTAATGTGACCAGATAAAGGGCAACTCCTTAATGAAGACCACTCGGCCTCCTGCCGGCAAAGGAGTTTTCTTAGTGCATTTCCAGTCTCCTAACACCTCGCTCCAGATCAATGGCTTTTCATAAATGCACCAGGAAATCTTTGAACTACTAATGCTTCAGGGGCTGTTTAGGTTTGGAGTCAAACTGTTTAATATAACTCTCCTCCAAGTCTGGTTCTACTGAAGGGTCTTGGGAAACAAGGCAGAGGCAGTGTCTAAAAGCAGAACTACCATGGCCAAGTGATGTCCCCTGCCTTGGCCTCCTGTTTATATAAGCAAATTGGACCAGGCTGGTTACTTACATTCAGGAGGGGGAGGGAAGAAGGGAATGTGGGTCAGCGACTGAAAGGGAATCAGATTAAAGGTGCCTCTTGATTGGGGCGTGGCCAGTCATTTGCCTCGGAAGAGGGGGAAGGCTCTGATTGGCTTCTTCAACAGATTAAGTCAGCAACAGATGATGCACTTCAGTAAAACTGCACCTTGCCAGAGAAGTTTGGGCTAGACTTCCAAATGTTCTTGGGAAAATGAATGCCATTGAATTTCAATAGTAGCTTTAGCATGTAAGGTCTTTACAAGAAGCAGACTGTGAACATCAAGAGATTCCCTGTGAAAGGCAACCTTTTTCTACCCAGAACTGTTCCCACAGTAGTTTCCACCCAGCCTGTGGTGGGATAATGGGGAGAAAACAGCAATGGGCATTTCCTTGGGGGGGGGGGGGCATTTCCTAATATGCTTTGGGCTTTAGCCCATCCGCCATTGTCACCTCCACTATCCGATGTGAAAACTGTCTCAGAAAACATATTAATCAGGGTTCTCTAGAGTCACAGAACTTATGGGTAGTTTCTATATAGTATGGGAATTTGTTATGTCTGTAGTCCAACTCCCCAACAACGGTCAGCTATGAATGGGAAGTCTAAGGATCTAGTAGTTGCTCAGTCCCACAGGCTAGGAGATTCCAACAGATGTGCTGGCAAGTAAATGCAAACCGGTGACAAAGAGGGAATCTTCCTTCTTCCAATGCCCTTAGGTAGGCCTCCAGCAGAAGGTGTGGCTCAGATTAAAGGTGTGTGCCACCATGCCTGGATCTGGGATTTACTTTATCCCAGGCTGACCTTGAACTCAGAGATCTCCTTGCTTCAGTCTCCTGGGATTCATAGCCACTATGCCTCAAGATCTCCATGCCAAGATCCAGGTCGGAAACTTGTATCTCCCAGCCTCAAGATCTGGATCACAGGTGAGCCTTCCAATTCTGGATTGTAGTTCATTCCAGATATAGTCAAGTTGACAACCAGGAATAGCCATTACAGCATAGATGACCAAAATGACCAGTATCACACTTCTCTGGGATGGTTACCACACTTGTCTCCTACTCTTACCCCCCAACCTATATGTATCTACCCCTGTGGATGTGACTCACTGCCATCTATAAAGTTAGCTCCTTGACCCCTAGAGAGCTGTGGCTCTGTTGTTCCTTGTGGCCACACAGAGTGTCCCCTTTATTTAGACATCTCATTTAAGGAACATATGGTCTTTTCAGCTTGGTTCTCACAGTGTGCAGCACAATAGGGACTTCTGCCTTTTGGGGGTGGTTCATTTAGGGGAGCTGTGAGGAGAGTGGATAAAACCAAGTGGCTCATACATGCTCCATATTTTTCTTTAATTCTTGAAAAGACAGTTTTAAAAACAGCACTGTGACTTGATATTTAATTATTTTTAGTTTGTTAGTTATTTTTTCAAGACAGAGTTTCTCTGTGTAGCCTTGAATGTCCTGAAACTCACTTTGTACACCAGGCTGGCCTCCGACTCACAAAAATATGCCTGCCTCTGCCTCCGAAGTGCTGAGATTAAAGGCGTGTGTCACCACCACCATCAGCTTAACACTTATTTTCAATGTGCGTGAGTGCTTTGCTTGTCTGTATGTTAGTGTGTGTGCTGTGTGTGTAATACCTCTGTTAGCCATAAGAGGGCTAACTATAGTTACAGGTAGCCGTAAGCTTCCATGGCCATGTGGGTGCTGGGAACTGAACGGGAGTCCTCTGTAAGAACAGCAAGTGCTCTTAACCTTTGAATCATCTTTCCTGCCCCTTGGCTTTTTAAATCAGTCAATCAATCAATCATCAATCAATCAATCAATCAGTCAGTCATCATCATCATTTTATTCATAAAAGATCACTACATAAACTCCTGTCTTAGGCAACAAAATTAATAAAGATAAAGAGAAGCATCATTAGCGTTGTGGAATGTAACCTTCTACTTTTTCCACTGTGTGCATATAAACATTAACAACATGTGTTGTTTTGTAGGTTGATGTTTTGCTAGCACTACACAGTGGCCATCTTTGTACGTCATAAAGCTGTAGAACTTCTGTAGTGTTCACATTGCAGTGCCACGCAGTGTTCTGAGTCGTTGGCTCATCAGCTGCTCCATCTGCATTGATGAACTTGGTCCTTGAAGCTTATCTCTGCACAGGTGTGGCAAGGCTCTCTGTACCCACACCTTGATCCTCATCTTCTTGACTCTGCTTCTTGGAAAACTCACACACAGACTGTGTGTTTGGATAATGGTTTTAGAAATGACAGAACATAGCTTTTGTCCACTTCAGGGTGTCTCAAATGACAACATTCATTCTAATGTGAGAACTAGATTATGGTGTTTCACTTAGAACAGCAGAAACACACATGTCCTCCGAGTTTTTTTTTTCTTTTTTTCTTTTTTCTTTTTTTTTCAATTTTTTTTATTAGATATTTTCTTCATTTACATTTCAAATGCTATCCTGAAAGTCCCCTATACGCTCCCCTGTCCTTGGGGTTTTTGTTTTGTTTTTTGTTTTTCCTTTTTAAATTTAACCCATCAAAATTTGCTAGTTCTCTGCGTTGTTGGACACTCTGTCCCAGGGAGTTAACACACCAGGGAGCTTGGAGTTATTTCTAGAAATGTCCTGTCTGTGGAACTTCTGTGTATCCGTAGCCTAGAGTCAAAAGGCGGGCGAATGGAGAGAGGGTGCTGACTGGGGTTCCAGGAATGGAGGGGTGAGCCACTCTTACACCCATGAGAGTCAAAGATGGTTTGATCAGACACATCATAGGACCAAGCCAGGCACACAAGTGGAATCCAAGAGAGTTTAGAGTTATTATGGTGGGTGATACGTGGTAAATCTCCAAAGCCCTATTTATTATTTTCTATCAGCCAAATGAAGCAATTTTTAGATTTACATTTTGATTCTTTTTTGATGAGCTATCACCATGGAGATGAAATTGAAAAGCCTTTTCTTGACAACATTTCTGTGAAACCATTTGTTTAATTATTTGCATGCTGTGACTCTGGGAGGCCCCTGGACGTCTGTGCTTCTCTCCCAAGACCTGCTCGTGCTTGATGATTTCAGCCCCTCTTGGATCCTGCACAGCAGAGGTGTCCAGGTCCCCCATATGCCTAGGCTCTTCCAGCCATGGGATGGGCATCCTTCAGCTTCCCACAAGCCATCCCAGAAAAGGAACTCTCAAATGAACAAGATCAGAGAAAGAATGTGAAAGAACGTGCCTTCTGTTCTACAGGGATGGCTCTGAATGTAATTTCTAGATCCAGCTGGTTTACTCTCTTATAGACAAGTGCCTACAGAGATGGAGATGGACTAATGAGGGAGGCTAAGCTGCCCTTTTGTTAGTTTGTGGTACTGTGGTGGTGGTTCTAGAAGTATTTATGAATTCACCCCTCCATACACACACACACACATACTTTTTTTTAAAGTTATGATTTCAAGATTCCAAGTTGAGTCAAGACAATTTTGGAGGAAAAATAAATTAGAAAAACCTCACTCGCCAGTGTTTCTAGAATTGTATAGAGAGAGTCTATAAGACTTTCTTTTAGATATTGGTCTACTTTATTAGCCAGAAAGAATGGGTTGCTTCTATAAACTTCCAATACTCTGACCTGATCCATACTTGCATTTGGAGTTCTAATAATGTATCTACTCTAATAATGAGCAGTGCCCTCAATGCACAGTCATTTGGTTTTATGATTTGGCTTCCAAGTTGTGAGGCTTAGCCGTGTCTGGAGACATCAGGAGTCAAAGCTTTGTCCTGTCCATGGCCCAGGGAGGACGCTGTAGCACCTGGGCCAGAGCAGCTTCAAGCCAAGTTCACATCCTGGTTTATAGCTCTCCTTCCTTTCCATGTCTTATTCTGTCTCTTTCCCTTGTTGCTTTCCTTCATCACCTCCTTTAAAGGGGTTGGTTGGTTCCTGACAGTTCACAGTTTACTCTGGAGAAAGTGGTGTCATAGCTCAGCGGAACACAGAGCCCAGGCTGTTTGTGTCACATCCCATTCCTGCCACCAAGAAGTGCTGCTGATGTTGCTGCTGCTCATCCCCCCTGTCTCCATCCCGCAGGGATGCCACAGGACTCAGGGTGGGACCCTGGCCTAGTCAACCTTAAAAGTCTCAAAGACATTTTGACAGCTTCCAGCGAGTAAAAATTCATATCTAGCTCACTGCCTGTTAAGAGGCTTTTGATTGATAGCTCTCTGTTTTAATGTTAGAGAATCTGTATCCACCCACTCACAACATGGGGGCAGCATACTATATTAGAAGAAGACACAGTGTCCCTGCTAAATGCCAGTTCTGTTGTTTACTAGACAAGTCACATAGATGATGCCCAGTAAGTGCTGATATCCTGTGCCTTTCCAGTGCCCCTCCCCCTCTTCCCAGGCGGGAGTGATCATGCTGACATTCCCCCCATTTCTAAAGTCCCTCTGTGTACGTGTTCTGTATTCTACCCCACTCCTTGAATTAAGTTACTTGCTCAGGGATCTGCCAAGTGGGTACATGCATGTCCTTTGCTTTTGCACAATACCCCTTTCCCATTTCCTAATGGAACAAAGCAAGACTCAGGGCTGCAGTGGGAGGATCTTCATTTTTTTGCACTTAGATGCTGAAGTGTAGAGCACACATTCAGTGTTTAGTTGGTTTGCCTTTTGTTACCCCCTGGGGAACGTATCAAGGCACACACTAAAGGTCCCTGGCAGCTCCGTACACTGTTTCTTCTGCATTTTCCTGTTATCCCAGACCCATCACATCTAATAATGGGCTTGTGCCTGGAGAAATTGAGGTTGCATTTTCCTGAGCTTTCCATCCTTCACTGTGTTCAGCAGTAGGGACGATTTTGCACAAGGCACATATAAGAAATATATAGTGGGCATAAACTCAGTCTGCAAGCATCAGAATCCAAAAAAAAAGGTGACATCATTTATAAAAAATGTTTCCCTCACATCCACTTTCCACAAAAAAAAAAAAAAAAACAAAAAAAACTGTAGACATTTCTGGGTTCCTCTTCCTTTTTTCCCAGAGGGGTGTGTATGAGTTTCTAAGTGATGTTACCAAGCAGAGAGGAGGCAGAGATGTAACTCAGAGGGACACTGTCTCATTGACTTCAACTTGACACAAGCTAGTGTCATCTGAAAGGATGGAACCGATTGATGGGGAAGACCCAGCCCATTGTGGGCGGTGCCATCCCTGGGTTGGTGGTCCTGGGTCCTATAAGAGAGCAGTCTGAGCAAGCCAATAAGTAGCACTCCTCGGTGGCCTCTGCATTAACTCCTGTCTCCAGGTTCCTGCTCTGTTTGAGTTTCTGTCCTGACTTCAGTAATAAACAGTGAAGTGGAAGCGTAAACCAGATGAACCCCTTTTTCTCCCCAAGCTGCTTTGGTCATGGCTGTTTCATTGCAGCTATAGTAACCATAACTAAGACAAAAATTAGTACCAGGGTTGTGAGGTAAGTTGTGACAGACTTGACCATGTGTTTTAGGGAAGATTGTGGTAGGACTTTAGAACTTCAGGCAGGAAAATTCATTGAGTGTTCAAAGCTTGGTGAGCCATTCTGTGGGGCCTTGGAAGGTGAGGATGTTGAGAAGAGTGCAGAGAGATGTTTGAGACTCCCTTAATGACTCCTTCAGGGCCACTTGATGCTATTTTGAGTGAAGAATCATTAGATTGGTCAACTGGAGCTGAAGAATAGGATCTAAGATGAACAAGAAACTAGAACCAGTAAAGTAACCTTTGCTTTAATGGGACTGCTGATGCCGGTCTGCTGGAGCTGAGAAATTGACGGTGATTAAGAAGAGACCAGCATCGCTGAGGTAGAATCCTCTGGGAAATGTTTCCTTAGGGTCAGCACACAGAGGCTGTAGACCAGAGGTGGCCAAGGTTGCAGTTCATGCTGCTAGCTGATCTTGGTAGAATAAGAATCACACAGGTGGTAATGGCTTTGAAGGCATGAAGGGGTCATGGAGAGCAGCTGAGACGTGGCACTGTGTGACAGGGCTGGAGTCCCTGAGGAGAGCCCAGGAGAGGCTCTCTTGGTGAAACTGGAGCCCAGTTGCAGCAGAACGCCATAGATTTTGGAGGTGCCAGTACCATGAGATGATCATCAAGAACATCAACAGGTGTAGAGTGGAGTCTAGAAGCCAATCTAAGTGTGCTACAAAGGACGGAGCCAGAGATGTGACTCAGGCCCCTTGGAGAAGCCCAGAAAAGATCCTGAGTGGGCCCCAGACATTAGATGATGAATTATTCACACTGTTAGAGTTTGCTTTTGCTTTGTTCAGGTTGTTACTGTGCCCTGGCTCTTTCCTCTTAAAGTAAGAAGTGTTTTTGTTTTTGATTTTACAGGAGCCTACAGTTGAGAGACTTGAACTTTTAAGGAAATTTTGAAATTTGAGACTGGATATCTTAGAGAAACTGAATTTGAAAGACTGGGGGACTTTTAAATTTCAAATATTTATATTATGGTTTCTATATCAGTGTGTGATCTTGGGGATGAACAAGAAAGGAAAGGCTACAGCTTAACAGTCATTTGTTTGGGTGTTAAGTTGACAGGTCAGTTGTGCTATCTAGCTTAATGTCAGCTTGACACACACACACAAGCTAGAGTCATATGAAAGGAGGAAACCTTAATTGAGAAAACTGCCTCCATAAGATCTGACTATAGGGCATTTCTTAGTTGGTGATTGATCGGAGGGGTCAGCTCCTTGTAGGTGGGGACAGCTCTGTGTTGTTGCTCTTAGAAAGCAGGCCGAGCACGCCATGAGGAGAAGCCAGAGGCTTGATACCTGTATCCGTTCCTGCCTCCAAGTTCCTGTCCTGTTGGGGTTTCTGCCACGGCTTCCCTACGTGGACTGTGATGTGTAAACCAAACTAACCCTTTCCTCCCCAAGTTGCTGTGGTCATGGTGTTTCCTCACAGCAATAGAAACCCTTATAAGACAAGAGGTAGACTGCATCTGAGTGTCCACGTAGTAGAGTTTGATACCACATCCTGCATAAACAGAGGAAGTATTGCATCATTGTTTGGTCCACTTTGATGTCTAGTGAGACAGCCCTGCTTCCTCAGTGGGGTTCTTCCCTTCAGTCCCTGAGGGCACTGGCATTGCCCTGCTGCCCTCAGGGGACTTAGGAGAGTCCTCAGGGGGCTTAGGAGAGTCTGAAGACCTGGTTGAGCTGGGTAGCTAATCACCACCATGTCTTCACTGCCTTTTTCATGCTCCTGCATCAGGGCCGAGTGCTGAGGTAACGCCGAGAGGCTTCTCTGCCTTGAGTGGCCCCCATTAGTAGGCGGACTATGTCTTCTCAGTCCTTGGATTCTGTTGTCTTCCTGGTCTGACCTGCCTCCAATCCTGTGACAGTCACAGGGAACTAGGAAGTGGGTATGCGGATGTGGAACTAGGAAGTGGGTATGCGGATGTGGAACTAGGAAGTGGGTCTCCAGATGTGGAACTAGGAAGTGGGTCTGTCTCCAGATGTGTTCATCCATGTCTGTGAGGTGGAGGAATCTTTGGAAAGATCCGGGTCCTAATTCTGGTGACTCCGGTTTACCTTGGGTGCACTTGATTCCGAGCAGAGTGGTCTGGTAAGACTTTCTGTGGTGATGGATGCTGTCCATGATCTTTTTCAGTCCTTGCAGCCAGAGCCACACGAGCGATAAGACTGGGGCTTCGGAGTTTGTTCCACTTTGACTCACTTGAACAGCCACATGTAGTTAGAAGCCGCCAAATTGGACAACAGAGGTCTAGAATTTTTTAAACTTAAAAGACCAAGAATTTGTGTCTTTGTTCTCCACATGGAGCTGGTACAGTTCATCCCCAAAGCAAAGGTGGGTTACATCTTGTCTTCCCAGGCCTAAGGGAATGTGTCTGTGAAAAACATCAGCGAACACTTCAAAGTTCTACCTACATAAACATATGTTTGAAAAACGTTGCTCTCAAACCAGTAAGCAACTCAAAACCTGAGTGACCTCTAACCCCTAAATGTTGCCTGATCGCCTGAGTGAGCCCCGTTGAGAGGTAAACTTACACAGAAACTCGTGGCTTCCGAGGGGTGGTGACTTGCTTTCAGGGACACAGTCAGTTTCTGCCAGGACAGTCTCAGACCAGGTCTGCCTCACTGGGTGGAGAATTCATACCTAGGGCTCCACCGCTTCTCTATAGCATTATGGCTACACCTCTTGACTGTTAACATCTGCACTGGAAATTACTGTCTTCTGGAGAAAGGGCCATGCCTCTTGTTCCAGCCGCCGCGTGTGGCAGGACAGCACTAGTCAGCAGGAGAAATGACAAGCTCCCCATGCCTTTGTGGGATGTAGATGAGACCCCAGGCGAAGCTAGTTCCCACATCCACCACCCTCCTCCTTCTATCCAAAAGTAGTGGTCCCTACCCTCCTGGTTCATGGTTTTAGAGATGCACGGGGTGCTCCAAATAAGGAAAAGGCTCCGCTCCTTAACTAGCCTAAAGGAGGAAGCTCACTATTTAGATTAAATTAATTCAAGCTGCTGAAACAAATGGACTTAATATAATGCATAAAGACACAAACTGATTGAGGTTGGGTTCGCTCTCATTTAAAAACCAAAATAGCTTTTCCTACTGGGTCAGTGCTTTGCCTCCGAGTGAGAAGGAAGAGACCAGATTCCTGTCAGCAAGGAATGATTAAGGGTAGAAATTACGAGCTCCCATACCTCCAAGGGACCTTTCTAAGTCAGTGGTGGGCTTGTAGGCAAACATAGAGAGATCGTATGCAGGCTAGACTCTTAAAATTTTCTCACCTGTCTGCTCTATCACAATTCAGTTACTGGATCATGCTTCCATGCAAGGAAGGCTGGGAAATGTAGTGTAGATATGGAACCCAGAAGAGAAAATGACCATGATTAGGGGTAGACCAGGTTTTGCCACTCGTTCAAACTAACACATGTCAGATCTTTGCTATAAGAGACCAGATGGTAAAAATAAATATTTTAAGCTTTGTAAGCCATATCATCTCTCTCGTACCCATTCGTTTCCATGACTGCACTATGACTATGCTATACAACATTAAGAAAAATGGCAGGGCTGTTCCAGTAAACTGTTCCAGTAACAATGGCTTATTACAGCCCCAGATCCAGAGTGTATCAACCACGGCTGCAATCCAGGGAAAATGTTGCCCGAGCAAAACATGAAATACGAATATTTCAGATAGTTTGCAAAGAACTGCAAAAAAGTGTCAGTGTTTCCTGGAGCAGACCTGGAGGGGATGAGTATACATGGATTAAACGGCATAAGAAAAGTCTGAGAAACAATTAAGATGTTACAAAAGAGGCGATTCTAGCTATGTTTCAAAGGAAAATAATGCTACTGTAACAAAAAAAACCCATTGTTTATTAAAAAGCATCATTTTAAGTGCTACCCTCATGATCTTTGGAATGGGACTAAAGAATGTGTATTTTCAGCGTGATCTTTTGCCCTTTAGGCAGGTGGCATAGGTGCTGTGTAATCCATTAAGAGCCATTAGTGCCTCTGATCCTAGCATAAAGTAAGATGGTGCTTGTACACGAAGCTCCTCATACAGGGAAACCAAACTTCCTTTCAGAGAAACTGCCAACATTCAAGAGAATGGCCGTGGACTATTACGATGATGATGATGATGATGGTGGTGATGGTGGTGGTGGTGATGATGATGGTGATGGTGATGATGTAGATGATGTACTTGGGACTCTCTTGTTTTGTGATGATTTTGCTCAGAGGTAATTGGATATGTGGATTGTAGGAAAGAGTTAAAATTTCCGGAGCCGGGCGTGGTGGCGCACGCCTTTAATCCCAGCACTCGGGAGGCAGAGGCAGGCGGATTTCTGAGTTCGAGGCCAGCCTGGTCTACAAAGTGAGTTCCAGGACAGCCAGGGCTATACAGAGAAACCCTGTCTCGAAAAACCAAAAAAAAAAAAAAAAAAAAGAGTTAAAATTTCCAAGCCAAGCTGGGCGGTGGTGGCTCATACTTTCAATCCCAGCACCCACCCGGGAGGCAGAGGCAGGTGGATCTCTGTGAGTTTACAGAGTGAGTTCCAATACAGCCAGGGAGATACAGGAGAGAGACCCTGTCTCAAAACCAAAATAAAACAAAAATAACAAACAAAAACTTCCAAGTCAAGTTGTGACTCAACAAACAGGCTGCTGTCTGCTCGGTTCACACTTGCTTGCTTCTCCCACAGTGTCCACCCCAGGCTCTGCCAAGGGACCTTGCTTGTCAGTATGGAATACACTGTCCCAGATCAGGATTCTTAATCCCTGGAGCTCTGTGGCCACTGTCTCTCATCACGCCATGGTGCAGCTAAAATCTCTCCCTCCATCTTCAGAAGTGTTTAGCCCTGTCATACTAGTTTCCCTCCTGTTGCATAGCAACCAGCATGAGGGAGGCTAATTGGCCATGAGAGTCAGGGAGTGGCTCCCTTAACCCTCTGGTGGCCAATGCAGAATCCTAAGAGCATTCCAGCAGGGAGATGTAAAAACGCATCGTGAGTGGCCTTGAGTGGTCACCTCTGGAGTCACATATGTCCGTCCATCTACTCATGGTCCAAAGATGTAATGGAAGCAGAAGGAAGAAGGGTCCACCTCTAAGACCACTGCTTTCCTCTAGAAATAGCCAATTTCCTCCCTTGAGTATTGGTAGGGATGTTTGAGATTCTCTGAGTGAGAAAATGCAAAACATCCAAGAGGAAAGTAGCAAACCTAAGTGAGTTTCTGTAGTTCACAACCAACACACAGAGATAAAGGAAGGAAAAAAATGCCACCACCACCCCTCAAGATTCCTTTTATGATAAATGATGGGGAGCCTTGTTGTGCTCATGTCTGATTTCTGAGAATGGAATTTTGCCCTTAAATGACCAGATCTGCTCATTTCTCAAGTCCCCATGTCTGTTGAGTCCCAGCAGCTCACCTTCAACTCTCTGCCTGGAAATACAGAATGCCTAAGCCAACCTTGTCCTTAGCTCGGTAGCTGGGCAATGTGCTGGCCCAGGATATGGTTTTGGCAGCTAAAAGAACTCCTCTCCTTGGCAAGGCAGCCTTGACTATTCCAGAAGTCTTGGGTGAGTTTGGGAAGATGTATTCATTTGGAAACTTGGGGTGGGTGGGACCTGCATAAACTCCGGCTCACTCTGCAAATGCAGATGTGAGCTGCCCAGTGGCCTCACACCTTATGAGATTTACCTCAGGAACCTTGGGAGAATTGGGGGTGATGGATAGATATCTCCTCTGCTAGGGAGAGCTTGCTTCTCTGTAAGTTTCCCTATGTTTCTGATACGGATGGGTAGGTAATTGAAATCACAGTGGCACCGCAGGGTAAGCAAGTACAATGGTGGAGAACAGTACCTCAGAAGTGCTTGTTTTGTTTTGTTTTAGATTCACGGCAGCCATAATCTTACTCAGCAATGAGGTCTAGCAATCCTAGTAGCTTGGGTTCAAAATACCTTTTCCCATCTCACTAGATTTTCTACCTGCTGAAGTCCATTTCCCTTTCTGTAAATCTCAGCAGATCTTGATTACTTCTTCAGCTCCAACGCTTGACCACAGGCCTTAAGTTTTTGGTTGGTTTTGTTATGTTTTGTTTTGTGCCGACAGAATGACCTTATTGCTAAACATACGCTTCCTCCATATAAACCTCCCCTCCGGTCTTATTCTTGGTATTTTCTGGTCCCCCTTCCCAGAGTTACTTCTGCAGCACACACCTTTGGGACCGTCCATTTCTATAGTACCTTCTTGTTTCCATGATTACACACACACACACACACACACAAGCACACGGGAATCAGGGGGCTGGCTGCAGAGTGAATGCTATATACCTGCCCTTCCCAGCTGTCCTGATGTAAGAGCTGTCATGAATGCTATGAACCCTGCCCAAGCTGTCCAACAGACTGGTTTCTTTGCTTCCAAAGCTTGCTTTGGTGACAGCTGCCAGCATTTTCATGTCTGCAGTTGGCCTTGGCCATTCTACACCTTTTCTTCTCTTGGTTGGACCCCCATTGCCCAATGTGAGTAAAAGCTTTCCCCTTCAGCTATACCCAAAGTCTACATTAGAAATTTAAAGACGTCTCCACCGAGTAGACTTTGGTTCTTCAGTGGTAATATACATCTTAAGAGGCATCCCAGCATGGATGGATCTTAGAGACAAACAGAGCTACATTCAAACTATATAACTACTTGGCTATCCATAACTCAAGTTCTGTGGGTATAAGTAACCTTATGTGGAGGACAAGTGATACAACAAGAAATATTTGTATAATATATACTATATTGTTACTGTAGTAAATGCTTTATGTAAATTTTTGATGGAAAAAAATCATATTAAGCCTATGTTAGCTAAAGCACAATCTCTTTCATTTCTCAAATGACTAGGGTGCAGAGAAATCAGGTCCTGTGGCTGAGAACATGCTAAATACTGTGCATCAGTCCCTGCTTTATGGCAGATTAGGGGACAGATTTATATAGGGGTTTGGCATAGCAGCCAGTGTTCAATAGATGATCATTACGCTTATTATATGTGTTTAATGGACAGATCTGTCACAAATGGTGTGATTTCTCAACTTATACGAATAGAGAGAGCTAATGAAAAAATATGGTTTTAATTAGCAGTTTTTGCTAAGCTTGCAGACGAAATGCCCCTCTCCTAACAAGGCTTTCTGGATCTATAAAATCCACTCCAGCATAATCAGCACGATCCCTTGGTTGCTAGCCATTCCACCCGTTAGCCTTGCTTTGATTGCTGTGGCAGAGATGTTACATTCCTGCACGTATCTGGGCTTCTGGATCAGCCCGTGCTTCTAGGTGCAGAGCTGTGTTACCTTGGACCCCCAGGACCTTGTTAGACCACTTTCGCCTGCTGAATGCCCAGTCTTCTTACTGGTCACTCAGCCAGAGACTTGAAGATTTGTCCAAGCATTTCAGAACTGGATAGTCAAGTTAGCATTGGCTCCTAAGTGGATGCGTCTACCCAGAGCAGGGCTCCTTCTCCTCGTTCAGGTCTCTATTCCAATAGTCTTTCTTTAGGAAGACCTTGGATCCCCAGATGCGCCAGATTTGGGGGTATAGTTCCTGACTTCTAGCTTCCATGGTATGCTGCCTTCCCCTTGTGAGGTAGAAGGAGTGTTGACAAAGAGAAGGGTCAAAAGAACAGCAGAAGAAAAAGAAAAACCAAAAAGATAAAAGATAATTTGAGGTATATAGGAACCATTTTGAACTGGGAGATTCTTTGGGGACATATATTGCAATTTCTTAAAAAAAAAAAAAAAAAAAAAAAAAAGGTTGGCAGGTTCTTAAGGTGAATTCCTCAAAGTTACCCGGCTGTGCATTTTATGTGACTTCTGGAACTTCAGAAACTTCTCCAGCCTGACCCTACTTACCTAGAACCTGTGCATGCTGAGATACTGTTTGGGGGAGCTCAGAACCCAGCACCTCTGGGCAGAACCCACAGCCATCAACACCCAACTGCACACCTGCTGGATTCAGGGTCACCAGAGAACATGCCCCAAACCTGCCTTTGCAGGAGTATGTTATGTCCTGACCATGAGAGCAGCCACCCAGGGGACAGCAGGATTATCACAAGGGGACAGGCCAGATGTGTTCTTGTTTTGTTCCTCTAATACACAGAAAGGCCACAGGCGGCCCAGGACATCAGCTTGTAGAAGCTGCCTGCTCTTTTACTCAGCGGTCCCTTTTGCTTTTGCTTTGTTTTTGTAGGGATGGGGAGCCCTCATCCTCAGCCAGGTTTTGCCTTTTGCTTTGCTGTGTTGCCAGCAAAGGCGCCAGGCTGGGTTATCTCTCAAGCTCCTGCAAAAGGCAGCCACCTACCTTCTCCTTGCTTCCCTTCCCTACCTGAGGCCCTTTGAACAGTTTTCACAAGCAGGGGAGCCCTTGGAAGCAAGCTTGCCTAGCTGCCTTCAAATGCATGCACCTGCCTGCCGAGCTAAGGTTGAAACTGTTGCAGATTCAGTCAAAGGAAACCCAGCTGCTACTATCTGTAGTTACCGTTGTTGTTTGTTTACTTTCTCCTGGTTTATTTTTTTCCTTTGTTAATCTCACTATTTACACCCCACTAATACTTCATTGGTTTCTTGACTCATCAAATTTATAGTAAATCTCTACTCCAGGTCCCTAGATCCAGACTCTGGTCAGTTTGGGCTCAGAAACTTTGCTAAGTCAAGGCAGAGAAGTATCAGGAGGAGGGAGAGGGGACTGGCAGGCAGAAGGGAGAGAGAGGGAATTTACAAAATGTATCATGAGCCGTACTGCCAGAAATGTTACTTTCCTGAGTCCTTTAGTGTTTGAGTATCGTGTTCGAAGGATCCCTGCCAGTCTATGAATGTGTCATAAAGTTTGATTATCAAGATTAAAAGCATAACTGAGTCTCCTTCCTTCCCTCTTTCTCCTACCCTCCCTCTCCTTCCCTCCCTTCTTTCCTTTCTTTCTTCCTTCAACAAAACAGTCTCTGTAATCCAGACCCCACTGGCAGGCAGGCGTCTTAGATTTCCTCTCGTGTTTTGAGTTTTTCTCCCCCCCCCCACCCCCATGCAAGGACTATGATGTTTGTGGAGAGCTGGGCTGCCTTGTGAGCTCCACAGGCTTCGTTCCTCCCGTGGAGCCCATGGTCTAGGGAGCATCATCAAGGAAGCTACTAGGTTCATGAGACACAGGGGTGAGTGCTACAAGAAAATAGGAAAAGGGAAATGTGTCAAAGAACTGAATTTGGGATCCAAGAAGGGCTTCCTCACGAGAGAATATTTGAACAGAGACCTGAACAGATAGACTCATCTGTTCAGGGTATACTTAGGATCTGCCCTAGGCTCCGGACTGCTCCAGCGTCCTGTTCAGCCAGAGTTGAATTCCACCTTACATCTTTACCCCCAAAATGCTGTGAGGGGCAGAGGTCAGGAGGCTGCTGAGTGGGAGTGACCCAGTCTTAGGCACGAGTCAGCCTTTAATAAAGATCCAGGTAACCCTTTGAAAGATGAAACCTGTGGTCCCGTCTCCCCTAGCAGAGGAGTATCAGGTTTCAGTTTTTAATTATGAAACTGAGGAGGCAGCCCTGCCTCCATCCTGTTCTGAAGGTTCAACTGCCTCCCTCCCGGGAAGAGGCCTTCCTGTCTCCAATCCTGCAAGCCCCAGGGTACTTACCTCAAGCAAATGTTGGCTGCCTCAAGCCAGTGCTTACCGGGGCACCCAGTCACAGGCTCTAGAAAGGTGGGTAGGGAGAGTTGCTGGAGAGAGTGTGGGAAGGAAGCAGGGTTGGCTAGGGTTGCCAACACTTGCAGCTACAAGTTGCCCTTCCAATTATGTTACAGAAAGATAGGAGAGCAGTCAAGGCCAGGAGTCCAAGCAGGTCTCTTCTCTCCTTATTCTCACAATTTGGTAACACAGTGTGAGAGCAGAGACGGTGCTAATGGAGGACTCCCAGTTAGTGGCTCACACTTTGGTACTTGATATTTGCTGGCTTATATCGTCTCAAGCATCTCAAAACTGGTTATTCAGTGCACAGTAAGGACCGCCATTCCCTTGGGATCAGAAGTGTTCTAGGCTTTGAAATGGTCCAGACGTTGGAACAGTTGCCTATCTATGATGAGTTATCTTAAGAATGAGACCAAAGTGTAAACACAAAGTTCATTCGTATATTTCATGTACTTCCTGTATGCAGGACTTGCCTATGTCAGAGGGCACATATGGAATGTTCCACTAGTGACTAGATGCAAATGTTCTTAAAGGTTTTGCTTTTGAGAATCTTGGATTTTAGGGTCTTTTTTTTTGTTTTTGTTTTTGTTTTGTTTTGTTTTTGGCGTAGAGATCTCCAATCTGTAGTACTATTCCTTTTAAAAAATAAAATAAAATAAAAATTCAAGAAGTTATATAGTCTCAAAGGTTATCTGATTATCAGGCCAGGATCCATATTGCATTGACTTAAGAATCTATGTACCTCTCAATTTGGCTTTAGCAAATTCTTCCTTTTTAAAGGTCTGTTTAAAAAAATTGAGGGGGTTCTATGTGGTGTGTGTGTGTGTGTGTGTGTGTGTGTGTATATATATGTATGTGTGCGTACGCCTTAAGAGGTGCCTCTCTGGAGCTGGAGCAACTGTGATTGTGAGCCATCTAACATGGCTGGGACTTGACCCTGCCTGCACAGCACACTCCTAACCACTCTCCCACCCTTGCTTTACCAGGTTTTATTTTTTTTATGGTACTGGGAATTGAACCCAGGACTCTGCATACTAGGCAAGTGCTATACCATTTGAGCTACACCCAGAGCCCTCTGCTTGCCTGCTGTGTTGTACGGGCTCCAACATGACACCATAAGACAAATGGAAGAGGAGCCCTACCTTCATGCAAGTGTGTTGGAGTGATGCCTATCAACCTTTGATATGGCCAGTTTTGTAGAAATAGCCCAGTTAGTGGTTTCATGGCTTCAGGGTTGCAATGGAAAGTGGTGAGAGGGGATGATGAGGTGGAAAATAATCCACAAGGCTATGTTTTGTTTTTCTTTGACTCCACTAAATGTTCATGGCGTCTCAGTGCAAGGCCATGTGGGTGGCCCTCCACTTCTACATGTCACCCCACCTGAGGTGTAAGAAAGGACCTGTGAACTCAACAATGAGCTGAGTCTTACTCGGTGATCCTTTCTCCAGGCTCCGGATCCAGGAAATGTGCGAGGGGGCCCTGTGCTCTGGCAGCATACCTATCCAGATTGAACAAGGGTCCTGACACTGATCCAAGACCATCCCTATATTCTCAAAGGTGGCCTTCTCCCTAGGATGGGACGGGCATTAGTGGCCACTGGTAAGTGAGACCCTGGAAAGGAAGGATAGCTCAGGAGGACAGCAAGCTTGAGAGTACTCCAAGTCAGGAGCACTACAAGCTTGGGAGCACCACAAGCTCAGGAGCACACAGGCCAGCAAAACTCCTGCCATCTTGCTTCAAAAATCACAAAGCCATGGAAGTCCCTGTAGCATTTCACCGTGGAGAAGATGCCTCCCCTCACTCCCTCCAAAATGAATTCCACCAGTAATAAGCGGGGTCTTTTGTATGTGTAGCTCGGTAGATAATAAATCTCACTTGGAGGTATTAGAAATGCAAACCGACACCACAGCTGGCCCCCATCCTCTAACACCTGATGTAGAGAAAAGAGCATTATCACATTATCCCATTTGAACACCCTTTACAGAGTGAAAAACTGAAACTTTTATCAAAGTGGGCACTCCTGTTTTCTTTATTCCCTATAACACAGAGAAGTGTCAGCCTCTGTGATGGTGAAACCAGCTGTGGCCAGATCGCAAGCAGCAGCCGCATGCAGGCAATTTTAAAGTGCAGCTGGGTTTTTCCCTTCCCTTTGACCTGATGTCCATAAGTAAAGATTTTAGGACGTGTAAAACCTTGAACACTGACAGGGGGGCCTTCCCCCCGCCCCCCCCCAGGCAAATGGCTGTCTTGAGTATGCTTGTTGGTACATTCCTCAGTCTTGCCTCTTCTGGGGGGGGGGTCTCAAGGGCATCCCCAAAAATCTGACCTGGCTCTTTGAACATGTCTCTTCTCCATAAATCACCCTCCACGCCAGCTTCCTTGAGCTGCCGAGGATTCACGCCATCTTTGTAGAAAGGTGTAACCCAGCCTGGAGGGTGAAGAACTAGAGGGTTAGTAACAAGCCTTCCAAGGATCCCCTGGCAATGGAGGTATAACTGGCCACCTCACTAAACAAAATGGTCAGAGTTTGGCAGAGAGGTAGCCTGGAAGCAGACACACCTAAAACTTCATGGTGCCCACAATTTGGTGCAAAAAAACCAGTTTGGAACTGAATGTAGTGATATCATTTCTGGAATGCTGAAGCCCGAGCCAGGCTGGGACTCGCACCGGGGTCCCAGAGCCAACCTGAACTGGTTGCTGTCGTGGGTTTGGTTACAGCTCTGGCCCATGTGAACTTGGAGCCTTCTGAGGAGGCCTCGCTTCCCGGAGCCTGTTTCTTTTTCTGGAAATAATTAGAGTCACATTTCTCGTCTCACCGGGTTACTGGGAGAATCGAATGACAGAGTGCGCGCACAGGCACTTCCTACACTCCAAGGTACTCTAAAAATAAAAGGTATTATTTTCTAATGAAGATGAATCTCAGTTCACAAACTCGTTTTTACAGACTCGAGGATGAATTTCTGTCCACACTGTACTGTCAGCTTAGCTTCTATTTCAAGCACTATCTAGGATTGCTGGATTTAGCAAATATAAGACACGGGCACCTGGTGCACAGCATGCTGTATTGTATTTGACAACTTTACCTCCTCCATCCAGACCACTAGGAATTTTTGGAAAGGATGACCCTCATTCTAGGATACAGTTCTAGGGACTTTAGCAAGGTTAAATCGGCCTCCGAAAACTAGATAGAAGTCAAATAGAAATTAATCCTTCCAGATAGGTGCCAGCCATAATTAAAACATTTCCTACTCACTGCACATTTAACAACATCAGACATAATGGTATCTGTTCCAAGGACTTTTCCTACATTCATGTTCAATATCTTGCTGAAAGTAAATGCTCAATTAATTTTTTTTTAAAAGCTAGAGTTTTAGATTCTGCATCAGTCAGATACTAGACTGTCACTATCTGATATTCCTTCAGGAGAGAGGAATCAATCTCTCCCAATTACTGGCAATCAAACCTGGTCAAATGTTTCCTCCCTGCATGACTGTGGTCAGTCTTCGATGGAGTAGATGTCTGGGTGGAGCTGGGGGGGGTGGCTGGCCCAGAAAGTCCACCTGGGAAGGATCTGGAAGCTGCACACAATGCTTGTTCTGAGAGTGTTTGTAAATGGGCTCCCCATTGTGACTTCTGGCATCATTTCCAACTAATGACATCTTTCCAAGAGCCTTGCAGAGCTTGTCCGCTGGCTCTACCAAGTTATGATCACCCAGAGACATAGCTTCGTGGGATCTGGAAAGTGAATTAGCAGGTTGCTGCTCTCCAGAGGTGCAGTGTGTGTGTGTGTGTGTGTGTGTGTGTGTGTGTGTGTGTGTTTGTGTGATGTTCAGCTAGAAGAAGGGAAAACCATCTTTCCCCCGTGTACCTCTCTAGGACCTTCCACACTTGCTGTGTGTGATCTCTCTCTCCTAATTAACCTTTCTGCTTTTCCGTTAAAAGGGCAGTAATTTTTGCTCACGTTGACATGCTACCTTAAGTGTAGAAATGTCAAACTGCCTTACGTACCAGCTGTGTGACCTCCCGCCAGTTGCTTAATCTCTGAACTTCAGTTTCTTCACCCATTCAATGCAGAATAACAGCACATAAACACATTCACCAAGAGCCGGTCGGGAGGATCATGTGGGAAATCCAAGTTCAGGGGTTTCTGTAGCACCCAGCACCTCCAGGCCTGGTGAACAAATGCCGGATGCCATTCCTGTAATAAAGTGAGTGTGGGGCCAGAAAGGAAAGGCAGAAATCTGTCCCATTTGAGAAAGAAGGCAGACAGAAACGTCACATGCTTAGTCTAATATAATTAGGTAGTCAGTCAAGTTAGAATCTATCTTCTAATGAAGAAATCCAGCCAGGACCTCAGTTCTGGTTCCTGGCCCATCTGACTGAGCACAGTAGGTATTTCTCCAGCTTGTATCATGCAATGTTCCAGGATCTGGTCACAGCCTCTCCCCTAAGCCTCAGAGATCCCCTGTAGAGCCAATACAATCATGTCCCATGCGTCAGACACTCCTCTTTGTGAACAGACTTTTAAAGGCAAGGAGTGTAACTGCTTGTGTGTCTATGTGCACACACCCACATGCTTGCACAGAAGGAGCACAGTGCCAAAGGCCATCTTCAGCTGTGACAGAGTTCACGGAGAGGAGCTCTGCAGGGGTGGTTTCTGCTTTGAGGAAGTCAAAGTTGTTAAACCTTAACAGCTGGTTTGGACACATCAGTAGAGCAGATGGGTTCCGGTATGCACCCCAAAACTTGCACCTTGAGGAACTTGTGTACACACACACACACACACACACAGAGGCAGAGGTATCATGCAAACACATTCACAGTCTCACATAGCTAGAGACACCAGCACCAACCCAGACTAGTGCCACACTAGAGTCTATTATTTGGGACCCACAGACTATGCAGACAATATGGCTGGAACAAAGGAGCCGTCCAGTATTTCATGAGCCAGGAAGAGACACCAACAGTGAATCTTGAGGGCAGAATAGGAGGACACCCCAAAATTTGGAGATCTGGAGAGTGCACAGGTAGCTTTTGGGTGTGGGGGCAGAGCTATATGATGTGACAGCATGTTATGGTACATACACATGACCTCTGCCTGACAATGCTCAAGAAGCTGAGGGGTAAGCTATGGTGTCCTAGAACAGGCGTTCTCAGGATGTTCTCTGTGAGAGACATCCAGACCCTACCCAGCAGCTCTCGGAAGGAACTTGAGAAGGGAGGGACCAAGAGGATGTGACAGGGTGCCCTCCTGTCAGGGTTTGAAATCCTGTTTCTAGTGATAACCAGCAGATTGTTGTCAGTTCTTTATGATCAGAGAGGTAGGGATGACTGTTTGTGTGTGTGAGAGAGAAAGAGACAGAGACAGAGAGACAGACAGAGAGAGATGAGACAGACAGAGAGACAGACAAAGACAGAGAGGAGAGGGAGAGGGAGGGAGGGAGAAAAAGGGAGGGAGAGGGGGAGGGAGAGGGGGAGGGAGAGGGAGAGAATGGCTGACTTTAAATTTTAATTGGTCTGCAATGAAAGATTTAACTGTTTAAAAAACACACTGCTCTCAGTCCCAGAGCACAGCTTATGTGCTGAAGGGGAAGGCTGGGGGATAGTGAGGAGAGACGTGGGGAGAGGCAGCTTCCTAATGGATCCCACGGGGAGCTGTGCCATGGGGAACCAGCTCATAGGATTTCCAAATCGGATGCAGGCCCAACTCTTTGCTTGTCCCATCCATCCGTCCTTCCAGTGGGAACGTTAATCTTTGCCCTCCGTGTTGTCAAGATAATCCTGTAACTGAAATCGATGGTTAGAGAAGAGAAGGCCTTGGCTGAGAGCTTGCAGTCGCAGTTTCAAAACATGGCTGTTGAGGGCTCCGGTGTAAGTGCCAGGAAGGGTGGTTGTCACTTGTCAGCCTATCCTTTCCACATATGGGACAAGCCCGGGTGAGGCTGGTTCTCCTAGGTCCAACACAGTGCCTAATATTAGATCGAACTTAATAAGTACTGGTCAAAGTTTCCGCGAGCATTTTTAGAAGATCCACAGCACCTGAGGGCCCACAGCCCTGGTATGTTCTGTGAGCTGCCACGTGGCTGTAACGCAAACATGAGTAGCGAGTCAGGCTGCAGCTGAGCCCTCTGTACTTTGCTCTCCCAGCTCTGCCCACCCCTGCCTTTACTACCCCAGGGGCAAAGGTGCTGATGTTCTCCTTAGTCTTCCCTGCTAATGACTCGCCCACGATTCTAGGTGAATGCTGGGAGCTTGAGCACACAGCCAGTATTTGTTGAGTGGCTGAATGAATGTTATAGTTTGTCTTTTCTTTCATCCTAATCACCCAGTTTAAGGATAACAAGGATAACGGCAGGATTTACAATGTAAGCGACACCTGTCAATCACTGGGAGTGTTGCTGAGCTGGGTTGCGGGCAGTGTCTCTCTTCTGATTCCATTGTGGCTGAGGTCGTGGGAAAGATGCTATGGTGGGGATGGTAACGGTGAAGACTGTGGTAACTGTGGCAACCTCAGTGGCCGTCATGCCCACCACTCTCCGTATGCATCACCTTGAATCCTTCTGGCAGTTATGCAGTGTAGGCATTACATTCTCTATTTTATAGAAACAAGAGCAGAAGTTGTCTTAGTGCACTATAACAGAGGGGTACAGACTAGGTTGTGTGTGTGTGTGTGTGTGTGTGTGTGTGTGTGTGTGTGTGTGTAGGGATGTACATGTGTATAAGACATACTGTGTATGTGGAGGCCAATGCTTAGCGTTGGCTGTTTTCTTTTCTTTTTAATTATTCATTTTATGTATGTGAGTACACTGTCACTCTCTTCAGACACACCAGAAGAGGGCATTGGATTTTATGACAGATGGTTCTAAGCCACCATGTGGTTGCTGGGACTTGAACTCAGGACCTCTGGAAGAGCAGTCAGTGTTCTTAACAGCTGAGCCATCTCTCTGTCTCCAGCTGTCTTTCTCTAGAACTCTCTCGATAACTATTTTTCTTACTTTATTTTGCTTTACTTTACCTAGAGCTCACTAAATCAACAAAACCAACTGGCCACCAAGCCATGGGATCCCCTTCTCTCTACTTTTTCAGCCTGGATTTTTACATGGGTGTTGGCCATCTGAACTTAGGTTCTCATGATCATGTGTCAAGCACTTTACTGAGTCATCTCTTCAGGCCCTAGATTATGAATTGTAAACAAGAATTTGCTTCCCACTCTTCTAGAGGCTGGGATAAGATCAGGAGACCAGTACAGTCAGGTTTGGTAAAGGTCTTCTTCTGGCCTCTAGTCCAGCCTGTTGTCCCATTGTCTCTTAAAGTTCTCTGGGCTCTTCTCATGAGGCCCTGGAGACATCACAAGCACTTTACTCACCTGATCTCATCCAGTCACCGGAGATCTCACTGAAATCCCATTTCATTGGATATCAGGGTTTTGCCATCTGACTTCTATTAGAAACACAAGCATTCAGTCCCGAGCTGAGGGGTGAACCTGTATGACCAAGGCTGCCTAGTGAGACTGTCATTGAGGTAGTGTTTGCCTCAGATCTAATTAACTGCCCCCTAACCCTTCTCTTACCTCAGTACCATGCTGGGGAGTGTCAGACCAAGCACTGAGGGAAGCCCAGGGGGTCCATAAAGACAGCCAAAGAGAAGCAAATTGTAGGGAGTCTATTATGGTTGATCTTAAAAGCCTCATAATGGCCTTATTTTCCCTCAGACTTTGAAAGCCAGTGATTTACCACAGATCCCTGCACAGAGAGAGGTCCAGCCAGCTAGCCCTCCCTACCTGTGTCCTAGGCACCCATTCCTGACCCAGCAGGGACGCAGGAAGGAGCGAGTCCTGTTCCTTTTACTTCTCTGAGACAGGAGAATATGAGGCTTTCGGGGTTTTGTTTTGTTTTTTTCCAGGTGGGTTATGGGCTTCGAGCCAAAAATCCTTTCAATTAATTGACTGGGAACAGCACCCATGAAGCAAATTAGAACCAGATAAGGAAGGAGGGCCGCAGTGCTCAAAAGGCACACAGGGAACCGCTCTTGGATTGTCCTGGTGATTTACCCGTGTTTTCCTAACGTGAGAATCAGTCAGCGGGGGCCTGGATTTTTTATGAGGGAGGAACCTCTCCCAGACAGCTCTGTCCTCAACAGCCCCTGTAAATCCCCACACCCCCACTTCCAGTGAGAACACTGCTCTCTCCAGAGTCACCGTGTCAAAGTCTGTTTAGCTGTTTCTTACTTATCAGCCCCAGCCCCAACATTAGTTCATGCTTGGAGTATGAAGCCATTTCATATTTATTCTTGTTATATCTGGCAGGGAGCCTTGAAAAAAATAAGAGTCCCGTGATGGTGCTGTTCAGTGCTTATATCTTTATGGTCTCTTGAATTGATTTGACAGAGCAATCACAGGCACAAGTGATCCCAGCTCTTCCCCCAGCAGCAGACCAAGAAGGACAGACTCACAGCTCACTTCTCCTGGTTCTGCCCTGAGTGTGTGTGTGTGTGTGTGTGTGTGTGTGTGTGTGTGTGTGTGTGTGAGTGTGTGCACGCACGTGCGAGCACTATTGCTTAGCCATTTTGGTTCAGGCATAGTAGCCCCATAGAGTTCCCCAAAGGCCAGTACTGAGTGAGAACCTCAAAAAAGACAAAGGGTGGCCTGCAGAGCCAAGAAGAACAGCCTTCACCATAGAACATTCTAGAAAGCTGATTGAGTCTGACTCTCACCACAGAGGGCACTAAAGCCTCCTATGAGCCCATGGTAAGGCTGCAGGGAGATTTGAAGAGATTTACCCAGTAACCTTCGACCTGTGTAGAAGCCAAAGTTTATATGCTATATGCTTCAGATAGGTTAAAGGATTTCAGTGAAAGGTTTGTCAACTCAGAACTGTGTAAAAAGTTCCAGTCGGTTCCCTGGACCAGGATTTTAGAAAGGGAGTGGATGGGTCTCCAACTCCCAATCAGCTTAAGGGTCCATAAAACAAAGGCAGATTTCCCAAATGTACACCTGTCCTTCAGAGGTCTGAGGCAATGTGACATGAGACTGAGGCTAGCATCTCATTTTCTAGTCATGTGCTGGTTTGGGTGTGGTTTAAGCCTTCATTTCAGCAGTGTTTTTGAGCTTGTATTTCACAGGTATTCAGGGGGAGATTCACCCAAGCTTCTAGGAACACTAAGTGAGGATTTTGTGGGTAAGATGCTGTAGGTGAATGGTACTGCAGGCCCTGCACATGGATGATGGATGGAGTCCGGGGATGAGGAGAAAAGGACACAGTTAGGGAAGTGTACAAACAAGGGGAAAACACAAAGGGTCTAGACCCCAACCTACTTTACCCAGGTGATGTTTCTAAATCGGACCCCCAGTTCTTTGTCACTCCTTTCTCATGTCTGTTGCCCTCTCACCAGTATCAGAGCATCTGGCTCTCCTACACTATCATAGGCAGTGGTTCCTAGGACTACACCCCTGACAGCCAGTCTCCAGGTCTGTCCACCTGACTTCAATCTCCCCCAATTCCTATTTCTGACACTCCTTTCCCTCTAGACCCTTCTCTCCAGCGTTCTCTGGAACTCCTCATGTTCCCTGTTCAGCTCTGCCCTGTTGCTTTTCCACAGCCTAACCCCTGGACCCCTGCTTCCTATTCCTCTTCAACACCAGTGCCTTCCCCACAGTCTAAAACTCTCCTGTCTGCAGTTCCCACCCACGTCTACACTCTCCAGAGCATTGCTGTATAGCTGCCTTGCAATTCTGCGTGCCAGGAAAAGGGGGAGGAGGGGCACTTTTGGTTAATCAGCATTTCATTTGGCACTGGTAAGCTGGGGCCGAGAGAAGAGCTACAGCCAGACGTCCAAAATGTCCCTTTTGGCTTGTTGGAACTGTTGACGAAATAAGATAAGTTTGGGATTAATCACTGGAAAACACATGAGATAAAATTCCGGAATCCAGAGACTTTAACTTCTTGGTCCTCATCCCAGGGTAGGTTATCAAAACCAAGACTTGTCCATTTTTCACAGTTTATGGGATTTATCTAGGACCTGTCATGAGATGCTGACAGGAACCCGAAATTGGTCTGTGTTCGAGTTTCCATTCCCACTCTACCATAAACACCTAAGGAGAGAAAAACAAAGGCCAAAGCAGCTGATTTCTGAACCTTTCAGCTACTTGGTAATTTTTTTCTAATCTTTTTGTTGGTGAGGCTGAACTGGAAAGGTGAAGCCTTCTGTCTTCATCACAAGCAAACTGAGTCGTTTATTCAAGTGGTTGAGTTGGGAAAGGTGTCTACAGATGAATATGTGGTGACGGTTCGAGAAACGTACATTTTCCCAGGATAAGGCAAAGGAAACAGGTTCGATACAGCAGGTATCAGAGGAGAGCCAGATGTGGACAGGTTTCTCCTGAAGGGTCATCTGAGAGTCTTGCACACCCCACCCCTCATGGCTTTTTCAACATACAGTCATGAAAAAAAATCAGCCCAGCATTTGGAAAAATGCAGACGGAGCTTGAGATGCCAAAAGTTCCAAATGCTTGCAAGAAAGCTTCAGTTTTTTTTTTCAACTGAATGGGATTATTTACGTTCCTCTGACGTATCACAACTAGCCTAACAAATGGGATGACCGAGTAATAAACTTCTTATGGGTGTGGAATTCCTTTAAAAAAAGGTTTCCGAAGCAACTCAAGTGACAGATTGGCAGGAGACATTACTCAAGAGTGGTTTAGAGCCTAAAGCTCCAACATGAAATAAAGACTTGGCTTCAAGAGCAGTTTCTTGGGACTGTGATTATGCGGCTCATCCTATCTATATTTATCAAGTACTTCATGGATGCTCAGAGTGGTAACCACAGGTCTGTCTGTTCATGGCTGTTTGCACTTGGCAGTTTCCTGCCATTCTTTTGTGAGCTCCGTGCCCCATGCACACTAGAATTTGCCATGCTTAGCTCCAATTCCTAGTTCTGACTTTAGGTGCCATGTCTCACCTAAGTATCTGCTACAGTGGTCTCTGTGACTCTTTCATTTTCTCTTTATATGAGTCTGAATTGCAGGCAAAAGCATTTGTGTGAGAGGAGAATAGGGCAATTCAACAATGGTCATAGGCAGAGCTTTTACAGGTTTTGTGGGTTCTCAACTAATTTTCTATAAAGTAAAGCCTAGAGGTGTTTCAGAATCCCCACCCAGTTCTGGGACAACTAGGCAGAACCGCTCAAGTCTGACACTGAAATGGTATGATTAACCTTCAATTAGAGTCATGGTTCTCAGTGGGAGGATGCCTCTCTCTTCAGCTCCATCCCATCAAGGGGCATCTGAGCTAAGCTCATCCCGATCCTGGTATGAGTTCTCATGCCCAACTTCCATGCATCACAATTGGGAGAACATAGGTGTTGACCAAAGGGAGGGTGCTGGCAATTGTGCTGTGTTCCTGAAGGTCATATCCAAAAGTCAAAGGCCATTGACTAGAGTAGACATAGGGAATTCCTGAGTAGGTGTCTTCCTGTCACCAGGATTTCCTGAGAGTCCCCTAATCTTCATGGCTCCAAGAAAAAATCTGTCTCACAGAAGGAACCTACAGTACTCATAGGATAATGCTGTAGAAACAGAAAGGGTCCCATGCTTGGTAGGCCATGAGCTGGAGTCTGCTATACACCATACAGCCTTCCCTGGTCAGACCAACCCGCTCACAAGGCACCTCAGACTTACTTGCTTTTTCACCCCAGCCAAGGCCATCAAAACACTGGTATCCACGACCCTCAAAACCAAGAGCAGTCTTCCCATTACCCCTTCTAGGGTGTGAATGGAGTAGCCTGGTCACTGACCAGCCCAGGGGAGCATGACCATGCATATTTGGCCATTGAAGCACCCACTGTTGTACTGTTTGTTCATTCGGGGAATGTCTATGTGATGGATTTCTGGGGGTCAGAATAGGGTGGAGTCATAGGCATTTCTAAATTCAACCTTTTGGGGAAAGGAAAAAGTGATGTCATGAGGGATTTCAACACTTCAGGAAAGGCTCTGTGAATATCTACACAGCCCCGGGGTCACTGGGGTTCACAGATTATTTCTCTTGCACGGGTTTGTGCTGTACACATCTAGGAAAGAATATTTATTGATATTCACTTCAATTGAAACTTCAGCCCATTTATCTCCTCTGCCTTTCCCTTGTCCACTGGAAAAAGGGTTCATGTTAATGTCACCCTGCTGTGCAGTGGGAAAGAATCGTTGTCCCTTAGACGTCCCCTGTTGACTGTAACCTAGAGAGATCGCGCATCTGCCGAGAGGGGACAGCAGGTCGGGCTCCTCGGAAAGCTGTGCTTGCCGAACTGGTGCCGTGTGTCTGTTCTCCCTGTCTGAAAAGAGGAAGGCCTTCCTTTTGGAGAGAGATCTCCT
Organism: Mus caroli; assembly: GCF_978045245.1. NCBI lineage: Eukaryota > Metazoa > Chordata > Mammalia > Rodentia > Muridae > Mus > Mus caroli. The sequence goes on along the minus strand of NW_028227268.1, from coordinate 87,973,115 downwards.
GGCAACAGAAGTCCTGTCATGTGTTCCTCTGCCCCAGCTGCCACCAGGCACCCTAAACTCCTGGGAGTTTTATGGAGCTTCTGCTCTTGGCCTGAACTGGGCTGGGTGCTGTTTGTGTGTATTAATGGAGTCCACCGTATGGGATGTTTGACAGCTGAACCTTTGGGTGTGGGGAGGATGGGGTAATTCCAGGTCAATCAAAGGCAATGCAGAATGTGGCTTGAAGCACAGTCCTTCTGTGTTCTCAAGCTCCATGAGAGAAGGGAGGCACAGGTGTCCAGCTGCTGGCCTCATTCGAGTTGGGCTATGTATAGAGACTGAAGGTGCCATCTTGGTACTAGATTGCTAGGTACACAATTAGACCAGAGTTGGGAGTGAGTGAGGGAAGCCACTGTTAAAGATGCCGTGATTCAGTTTCATGGGAACTGTTCTCCTCTGAGAATGTGAGTCATTTATTTGCAAATGTGTCAAATGGATCCTCTCCATTGAAGAGCTAGCTCTCTTGATAGTGAGGATTCTCAGCTTTCAGACAGTACATTAGTGACATTTTCCTCTGTCACCCAGTACCGTTCAAATCACTTTCCTTCATCCCTTAGTTATGGAGTGTCCAGAGAAGACACACTCAGTTTTGTATTCATTGTGCAAACCGTGACTATGGTTTTACAATTAGAAGTAGATAGGGCATGTAAATGTATATTAAAATCAAGTAATTAATCATCTAATTTGACAGCAGAATTCAAATGATTTTGTGTTTATCCTGTTAGATAATCTATGTTTCTAATTCTTCTTAGTGTTATTCCTCATGTGCTTGTACACACATACACACACACACACACACACACACACACACACACACACACAGAGAGAGAGAGAGAGAGAGAGAGAGAGAGAGAGAGAGAGAGAGAGAGAGAGCAAGCTGTAACAGCTTCCTTGTTTATGGCTTTCTACTGTGAATGCAGGAAACCTGTTTGCTTTTTCTTTTTAAAAAATTATCCCTTTTATTTTGAGATTTAGAATATAATTGCCCCGTTTCCCCATTTCCTCTCCTCCCCCCCCCCAGCCCACCCATATAACCATATATCTGTTTGCTATTCACTTTGCTTGACAGCTTGGTGAAGATCTAGAGGAGTTGGATGTGTGCTGGATGAATGGATAAGGGGGAACTCCTAAGTTGGATTGGCTTGACTCTTGACTCCCTTACCAATGTTAGGCAAGATACTAGATGCCTCTGTGCCTCAGTTTCCCCACAGAAATATAAAGCTAATGGTGATTGTTTACTCTGATTTCATTGGCTTTACAAATTGGTGCAGTAGTTATGCATGCCATTAATCCCAGTACTCAGGAGGCAGAGGCAGGTGGATCTCTGGGTTTGAGAACAGAGTGAATTCTACGACAGCCAGTCTACAAAGAGATACCTTGTCTAACCACCCCCCCCCCCAATGCATAAAATAAGACAACCAAGTCCCTGCTTGATGTTTGGAATTGTAGGTCAGACTGAATTCTATCTACTATGCCAGCTTTGGGTTTCAGTTTTGTGCTCACAGTAAAGTGTCCCTTTTAAATTCGGCACAGAGCTGTTGGATCAGTAGTAGAGAGACCTTAGGTTTGATCCCTATCATCACAAAACAATAATAGCAACAACCTTCCCCAATATTTTGTAAATTAGGCACAATAAGAGATTAATAACTACTTAAATATAAAACAACTACAGCAGCAACATATTATGATAAAAAGCGTACAAGTATGATCTCTCCTTGTCATAAACTCCTGTTCTATAGAAAGGAAGTATTAATACATAGATTGCTACATAAGGGTTCCTTGAACTTAGCCCTTTGATACTGTGACAGCTAATCTTATATTCAAGAAAGCTCCGAAAGGGCAGATAGCATGTACAGTCTGGATACACTGAACTGAGAGATCAGCATCCTGGGGGGTGACAAAGCAGACAGTGTGAGATTTTGCTGTGCTAATGGAGAATGCAATTTAAAACTTAGAAATTTTGTCTTTCTAGAACTTCTTATTTAATATTTTCAGTCAGTGGTCAACAACAGACAACTGAAACTGTGTTTAAAAAAAAAAAAAAGCAAATCCATGGATAAAGATGGACTATTGAGCTGGGCATGGTGGCGCACGCCTTTAATCCCAGCACTCGGGAGGCAGAGGCAGGCGCATTTCTGAGTTCCAGGCCAGCTTGGTCTACAAAATGAGTTCCAGGACAGCCAGGGCTATACAGAGAAACCCTATCTCGAAAAACCAAAAAAAACAAAACAAAACAAAACAAAAAACAAACAAACAAACAAAAAGATGGACTATTGAACTTGTAAAGTAGAATACTTGACCCAGTGAGGTTTAAACAGCATTAGGTTTCCTCACAGTCGGCCTTCAGGATCCATGGGAGATTGGTTCCAAGATTCCCCATAGATACCAAAGATCACTAGTGCTTGTAGAAAATAGCATAGCATTTGCAGCTAACCTATGCATGGGTTCCCATATATTTCAAATCCTCTCTAGGTGACATAGGATACCAGACACAACATAAATACATACAAGTAGTTGTTAAATTGTATTTTAGAGTATAATACCACGGATGAAAATGGTCGGTCAAGTTCTTTCTTCAAGAATTTCCCATCCAGTTCATGGATTGCCTGGTCAGGTCTGCATCCCACAGATGTGGAGAGCCAACTGTATTCAAGTAGTAGTCTAATTACCTTTGAGTCTCAGTGTCTCCCCTAAGCCTCCAGGGAGGGTCTTATCTGTTTGCATTGGCTAGCATTGCCTCCTCTCCCAACACCAAGGCTCTCCCATTTACTGTTTGCTCTCCAGAGTCCTGGGGCTTACAATCCATGGATTCCAGAGTTTTTCCAGAGCTCCCCAACCTGCCACTCTAGTGCTTCTGGAACAAAGATATTTGCAAGTTACCTGCTAAGTCCTTTTCTGGCCCACCATTTCTTCCCAAAGTTCCATAGCCTGATTCATCACAGCCTGCCTCCTAGTTCCCAGTTTCTCCTCTGCATCCTCCCCAACCTCTGTGTGACCATAATTCTAACCAACTCTAGAAACCATCAGTTGGTTGCTGCTAGAAACTAATATGCTGTAGGTAATCCCAGGTGCATTTATTTTTTGAAGATGTAGCACTAAGAGAAATCCAGGGACTTAACCAGAGTGGGGAAAAGGAGAGGACGTGTCCATGGCTCTCTATTGTTGACTTAGTAAACAGCTGCCTACCAACAGGGTGAAAGATTTCTGTGTAGGTGACACTTTCCCCCTTGTTTTACTGGCTATCTTTCATGGTTAAGTCAAGATCCTCTAACTGATCACTTAGAGAATGGATGGGCAAACACTCCTCCCCTTTCACACAGCCTGATGAGGATGTCACTCAAAGGAGAAGTATAGGAGAAAATGCCAGTGGTTACCAGCCAAGGCCCTTTCAAGCAGAGCCTTGACCCTGAAGTTGGGCATAAGCTTCAAAGAGCTGACTTTACTTTCAGCAGTATAGGAGACAGCTGATCCCACAAGGAGAGACTGGCCTCCAGGAGTTTTGCATCATGACTTTCAATATTCCTGACGTTCACATTTGTGTAGGGCTCATGTGGTGGTGGTGGTGGTGGTGGTGGTGTCCCTCAAAAGCAAATCTGTGATCCTGTGGGGTGAGACCCTGCTCAGGATCTGCTGAAGTAAGGACAAATATATCAGAAGTACTCTTCCCATCCCAGGAGTTCAGCGCAAGAGACAGAGCCCCATTTGGACACCTTTATGACAGCTTATCAGTGGCTAAGTCAGAGAGCCTGGCCACCCTTCTCTTGGTGACTGGCGTTAGTTTCCTTGGTCTCTTAGATGGGGGTGGGGAGTGAAGGTATGGTCTCAGTTTGGGAGGCAAGATAAATAAATCTCTTAACCGTCACACTCAAGCTCAGAATGAGCACCCTAGAACTGTTTTTATCTCGGGCCTGAGAGAGCTGGCCAAGGATGTTTTCCAGCCCTCAAACACCCACTTACCAAGTCCGAGCTGTCCCGTGTCACCTTTCAATAAAGTCAGCTCTTTGAAGCTTATGCCCAACTTCAGGGTCAAGGCTCTGCTTGAAAGGGCCTTGGCTGGTAACCACTGGCATTTTCTGTACAAAAGGCCTGAACACAAAAATACCTACGTCTCTTCCTTGTTCAATAACCCCAGGAGACAGAGACCACAAAATGGGTTGGCAGTGTACTATAGCAGTGTTTTTCAAACCGTGTCCTTCAGAACCCCGATGTTCCACAGAACAGACTAGGGACTGAGCTGGGGGTGGGGACCACAGGAAAATAGGATGCACAGACAACAGACTCCTCGTCATCCCACCGCTATCTACCGCCACCACCATAGAAAGCTTCGGCTTGCTTGTTGATGGCGCTGTGGGTCTGCATATTTCTTTGTTTAACAAAAGGTTTTGTTACTCCCACAATGAGTTTGACGACCATGGCTGGTTTTGTGGCTCTAGCCTCACGATTCAAGCTATAATTATATTTACGGGGAAAAATAAATAAAAACCTATTTGCCAATTCAGCTAATTAGCCCTTGCATAAAGCAAAAATGAACCTCAGGAGAATTCCACAGGACTCTAAATCATAACACACACACACTTTGTATGTAGTTGAATCTGTCCCCCAAACCCCCTACTCTTATTGCATAGCAGTGCCTTGCACTGCACATGAGGCCAGTCCTGTCTCCCTGACTGGAGGAAGAAGAAATGCAGAAATATATTATATGTGTATGTGTGTGTGTGTGTGTTCTGTAAGGAGCAACTTCTCAACCAAATCGTGGTGGCCCAGGAAGTGGGTAATGAGACAACCCAGTAGCAAATGCATTGGTTTAGAACCAAATGGTAAAATGAATGTTTCTTGGGGGAAAAATTTTTTTTAGGCCTAAAGGAGGCTCTACTTGCACATAGAATTCTTATATTGCTATTTATCTTGCTTTTAAATGAAAATAGTGATAGTGGTAGTAGTGGTGATGATGGTGGTAGTGTGGTGGTGGTGGTAAAGTGTTTAACTAGCCAGAGGGCCTCCCAGATCCTAGAAGTCTACAGTATGTCCCTACCCCACCCTCAACCCCAGCCCTCAGGTTCCTGGGTCAGATACCACTGGGGACTGACTGCTCAGTGTCACCAGGGCAGTGTGCAGGTTCAAGAATGGCCACTTTCCCATGGTTAGGAACACGCGGTGGTGGCAGCTTTAAGAAATGGGCTTTCTCCTCTAGGTCACTGAGCACCCCTGAAAACTGAGAGGGATCTTCATGGGACCCAAGTAAGGCCCATAGAGAAGACCAGACCTTTTCCTGCTTTTCCGCAAGAAGGGTCTCAATTCACCCCATCTACTGGGAGAGGATGGTGACAGTGAGCAGCCACAGTTTCTGGTCTCTGTGACCCAGCATGGGCTCCTGTAAGGCTAGAATGGGCACAACACTCATCTGGGGCAGCCAGCACTGTCTCTTGGTGGCAAGGCCTGTGATTTCCTGTGTGTTCTGAAGAACTCCCCCCTCACCACATCTGGCCCTTGAGCCTCGTACCCTAAGGTGGGGATATGACTGGAATCTGTTCTGTAGTGGCCTTTACCCTGGTTTAGTCCATAGTTACCACTTGCAGATATAGTAGCTATTTTTGCTTATACAGTTATTCCCATTGGGAAGCCACCCAGCGTGCTACGTAAGAGTATACTGCTACTAAGGCAGCTGGCAGCTGTGTGGGGCTGGATTCCTTAACTTCCCTTTTCACAGAATGAAAAGGCAGCAGCAGACGAAGGGAGTGTAAATATGTGCTTAGCCAGAGGCTGCGCTCAGCAGTCACTCCGCATGAGACAGATGTGGCTGTGGACTTAGTTCTAATGCATTCTTCTGGCAGAAGCCATCTTGGCTTCCTCTCTTCTCTCCCTAAGGCCGCTTCAAAATGCATCTCCGCAGGTTGGTTTGGAGGTCAGTGGATAGACATTAGTACTGACCCACCTGACAGGGCCAGGGGCTCCCAGTCCCTCCCTCTGCATCTCCTCTCTCTTCCCTGGAGTGATTGGGGTGACAGTGTTTTGGTTCTTGGCTAGATGTAGAAGTTAGATAGGAATTGTCTCCTTCCTCTTCATAGTGTTCCAAGGAGAGAGAAACGACTGTGACAAGCCCCACCAGACACTCATTGGGAGTTTCTCTGCCATCTTCCCAGTGGGTCACTGCTCCTGAGTTGGCAGGGACATCTGATTTAAAGTTTTAGTTCTGATCATGTAACTGAAGTTGATAAGGCAAAACCCCAGGCTCCAGAGGCCTCGGCAGGTTAGGCTCAGCCATCCCACCTCCCTAGGACTGAAGGCAGGAGTAATGGTGACAGTGGGGAAATCAAGTCATTGTGGCCATGATGAGCAGAGGAACGGATAAAGGGACCCCAAGTCTGTCTTCAGAACACTGCCATAAGCTTCAAGGAGAGGATCCAAGAAGAACCTAGGCCAGAGCAAGAGGTGTGCATAACTAAGCAGTCCTGGTCAAGATAGCTGCCCGGATCTATCCCAGTTCTTGGTTCCAGGGATTCTTTGTCATGGTTTGATGGGATCCATCTGGTTTCTGCAAGATCCTTTCTGCTAGTCTGTGGTCTCACCATCATGGGTGACATCATGGGTGACTGCTGTCATCTTCACGGTGAAGTATCTGTTCTCCAAGGGTCCTCTGTTCTGGGACTCCGAGGTGACTTGAGAAAAAGTAAGGAAAAAAAAAAAAAAAAAAAAAAAAGGTTGTTTCAGCCAAAGGAGACAGATGGACACAAAATGAAGGAAGAGATGTCAGATTCTCACCTTGCCTTTAGTTACCTGTCGGGTTCAAGTGAGAAACTGATGCTTTGGGGGAAAGGGAAAAACAAACAAAACGAACAAAAACAAACAAACAAACACCTAGCTCCAAATGGTCAGGTTTAGACCCATCAATGAAATTACTGCTTTCTGGGCTGCAGGTAGTTTTGAACAGTAGGTGGTGGAGGTGGACGAAGGCTGAGACACGAAAGAAATCCAATCTAGCGCACTTCCAAGAACCGAGTCATTGAGAACAAGCCAGAAAGTCTCCAGCATAGAAATGAAAGCTTCCGGTAAACCTTTTTAACTCTGTGCTGGAGACTTTTGCCCTGTCCCGCATGCAGCCTCTTGTACTGTCTCTCGGTTGTCTGAAGGAGTAGAGAAGAAGAGACTGTGACCCAGATGTTCCCAAGGTCACAGGACGAACATCCTGATGCACCTGCAATGGACACCCGACTTATGTGATTTGGCCTGCTGGCCTGTGGTCAGCTCATCAGCGGAGATCAGCCCGTTCCCACCCTTAGCAGAACTGAGTCAAGAATCCTCCAGCTTGGTGTGACAACAGAGCACTCACGAGAACCTTTAAACAGTCAGAAGGGTGGCCATGGAAAGGCTCTGCAGTGTAGACTTACATTTCCAGGCTACTCACCTTAGCCTCTTGTGCCTCTAATGTGTCAGCTGTGTACTTATTCCTAGGAGCATTGGGTGAAACAGGCACTGGAGCACACCCTACCTGACCTCTCATTTCTTATAAGAAGGGGATTTGAGCTTGGGACAGGTGTAGAATTTATTGAGGGTCCACTCTGGTGTCTGGCAGCCTAGGGATCAGACTCTAACTCTCACTGGCTGGGTTTCAGCTTAGTTTCCCCCACTTTTCTGTGGCCACGGGACAGGAACGAATGCTCTCCTTTTCTGTACACTTTGCTCATGATGCTTTAAACTCAGACGGAGTATCCCTGGTGCAGAATGCTTGAGATTGGCGTAGGTTGGGATTTGTAATGGGGACAGATTTTGGAATCTTTGCCTATACATGAGATGTCTTGGGTCAGGGCCTAAGTCTATAAAGATATAACTCATTTATGAAAGAATTTTGATAGTATTTTAGTACACCAGCCCATCACGGAAACTCTGGTGTGGATATTTCCACTGTGGCTTCACACAGGCACTCAGTGCAGTCCAGATTGGAGATTTCAACTGGGTTTAGGAGGCTTAGTCGGAAGTGAAGGTCTGCTTGTCCTATCGTTACTTCTTTTCGTGTTTGCCCAGCTTGGTTAGGATACAGAGCCTCGTACACAGAATGCCTCTAACCAGAGCACAGGTGGGAGGTTAGCTGAGACTTGTCACCCCTCACTGTCTTGTGTCCCCTCTAATTACAAGTGCACACAGTCCCCTGAAGACTGGAAAGCCCTTGATGCTATCCTTCGAGCAGTTCGCTGCTCCCAGGTTTGTAATTCTGTCTGGTTCAAGAGTGACTCGAGCCGGTTCCTTCCTCTCTTGCAGTTATTTTTACTCCCTGTGGAGTTTGTTTTGGAAAGGCAGTTTTTTTTTTTAAAGTTTCCCTCTCTAACAAGAGTTTTGTTAGATTTTTTTTTTTAGACTCAAAACAACAACAACAAAAGACCATTTCTTAAAGATACATACTTAGCTTATTCATTCATGCCTGGATTTGCCTGCTCTCCCTGGCTTTGTCAAAGGGCCATTCTTCCTCTGTGTTTTCCAAAGCTTTCCTGTTTTCAGGAGAGCTTTCTAATAAAACCCCTGAATGCAGTGGTGTGTCTTGCAGCCTCCTGGGCTCGGGGCTTTGGAGATGTAAATGTCCATTAGTTTGGCAAGCAAGAGTTTGCTCCAGCAGGATTTGTTCACAAAAGAGACATGCAGAAAGGTTTGCTAAAGTGAACTGTGAGGGCAGGCAGCTGGAAGTTGGAAGTGGGGAAAGCTAAGGGAGGGTCCTAGAGAAATCCCTGCCTTCTCTAGGAGGCCCATTCCAGAAAGGCAGCCCTGGCTCCACATTATTTGCTTGATTCTCACTGGCCCTAAGAATATCCCAAGTGATTGTCTTCTGACCTGACAACACAGTACTTGTGTAGCTTTCTGTCCAAAGACTCCTCAACTAGACAGCATGTGGACTGCAGAGTACCTTAAGTGTCTGTAAATAGTAGGCTGAAAGTTTCCTTCAAGTGAGATCATCTGCTTCCTCACAGACTGCTCTGGGTCACTGTGTTCTGGGAGCCCCTTTGTGGTAATGTCTAGAAACCCAAGACACACCCCTCCTTCTTTCGTGCCCAGGAGATAGAGAGACCTGGGAAAGAGCTGAGGATAGGGCACAGAGTTCTCCATCTCTCCCCCACCAATCCAGCATGATGGGCAAGCCTAGTCTGTTCACCCCATCCCTTGAAATCAGAATGTTGTCTGTGATCCTTTCAAACGTTGAGCATTTTGTGTGCCTGTGTCACTGAGAATGGAAGAACCACACACCAAGTTTAGAGGAGTGCAGCACCTACGACCTGAAGCCAAACATCCACATTTGCCTGGGACTGGAAGGTTTCCCAGGACATAAGGATTTTTCATTCCCAGTAAAGTTTCAGACAAGATGGTCACTTTAGAGACATCAGACTTCCTGACACCTTAACACGGGCGCCACACCCAGTGGGCTTCCTGCTGGAGTCTGGCTGTTGGGATAACTATTCCAGTAAGAGGGGTAAATATATAAGCCATGTTTCTCAAAGATAACACCATGAAGCCCTGGGCTGATTCACTCTGCTTCTGGTTAACGTGTACAGGTAGGAAGCTCCCAGACATGGGACAGGAACCTGTGGGAAAGGATGAATAATCCCCGACACTCACCACCAAAAGAGGAAAATTAAAAATAAGTATCTGGGTGAATATATATATATATATATATATATATATATATATATATGTATGTATATTCGTAGTCAAGTCACTTTTATCTCTATTCTGCAACCAGAAGCTTCCTCTGTCTTGGATAGGCTGCCACCGTGTGGCCCTAAGCAGGCATGTGGGAAAGTAGAGGAAAGCACAGAGATGGGAATCGCCTCAGGCAACAATCAATAGGGAAGGCAATGAGCTCAGTGCTTGTGCAAAGACTCAATTATATTCTCCATGGCCTGGCTTCCCCTGTGGACCAGGATAATGCTCCTGGACTTGCCGCACCTCTCCAGCCCTAAACATTACGATTGCCACAAAGTTCACACATATAGAAGCTGAGGCTGAAGCTAAGTTATTCTTTCACAGTGACCTGGCACAGAGCCAGATCTCAAACCTGAGTTGGTTGGCCGTAAAGCCCTTGGCCTCCACACCAGGCATACTGGAGGGGAACCATCACAGATGGAAAAGGGGGGGATGGGATGGCCTGCAGGAGCCAACTCTCCTGGAAGAAGTAAGCCTGACTAATTTAAAGGATGGATGGGTGCATCAGGAGAGAATCCAGAATCCAAGGTGTGGAACCCAGAGCAGAGAGGAAGAAATAGAACCCTCTACTGAGGTAAAGGTTAATGGAGGAGACAAGTTATGAAGTAGCCAGTGAGGCATGAGTAGGAGCCTGAAAACAACTAAGAATGGGAGGCCAGTAGACAGTGTGCTCAAAGTCCCTTACACTGTAGACTGCGTCTTCTAGCAGCAACGAGTACCTGTGTGGCTGTTGACTTAACACCTGTGAAGCATTCAATCTACTTTTGATTTATTGGTGGAAGTTCTGTGAACTGTGCGTTCTGATAACCCCATTACATATAGGAGGAAACAGCCAAAGAGAGGTGGCCGCCATAATAAAAAAGGCACTCACAGCTTGAGGGGAAACAGAGATGCTTTTGGTGGAAAGAGCCATCCTCAGAGTCTGTCGGTGAGAGGCAGTAAGGGAAGGTGTTTGAAGTTGGGGCAGCTCAAGGACACAGAAGGTGAGGGTCTCAGTGTTGGTGATCTGGTTGGTATTTGTGTTGAAAGTCTCCTCCTCCTGACAAGGATGGTGGCATCATCCAGTAATTCCAAACTCTGGCTTTATAGGCAGAAACCTGAGGAAGGCTTGAACCTGAGTTCAAGGCTTGCCTTTGGTACAGACAGAGTTCAAGGTCAACATGGACAACTTATTGAGACCCTTTCTCAAAAATAAAAAGTGAAATGAAGTAGCGGGTCTAGTTAACTAGTAGAGTACTCGTCTACTATTCGTGAGGCTCTAAACTCTACCCACCATATTAGAAAACAACAGAAACAGAGGAAGCGGGAGGAAATGGAGAGGCAGCTCAGTGGTTAGGGACATTGGCTGCTCTTTCAGAAGACCCAGGTTCCCTCCCAGCACAAACATGATGGCTAAGCCAGCCATAACTCTAGTTCTAGGGGGATCAGATGCCCTCCTCTGACCCTTAGGGCAGCAGGTACACACGAGGTATATATACATGCAGGGAAAACACATATACATAATCATATACATAGAATAGATATCAGAGAGAGAGACAGAGACAGAAACAGAGAGACACTTCCTGCCACCTGTGAGGGTTGGGAACCACCTTTCCATCTCCATGGATTGAAGGGGGATGGACTTGAGAGGAGTAACCATAGCAGCCCCGGTATTCGCTTGCCCTTTTTTCAGTAGGGGGTCCTTCCCAGACTACAGGCCTCAGGCAGGTCAGTTCTCTCTCACCCACACTTTCCTTACCTGGTTTATACATTTGTTTTTCCTCTTGTTGCACAGTATAGACTTGAACAGCGTGGAGTCTAGGACCATCCTGGGGTACACTGGGAGAATCTAAAGAACACCAGGACTCTGAAACAAAGGTTCCAGTGAGCACTGGAACCAAGTGTGCGGCTTTTGAAAAGTCTCCTTGTCCACACCTCGAATGAAAATTGTTAAAGTCACGTGTGCTTTGTGAGGACAGGGCATGTTGTTCAGGATGCTTGACATGAGCAGTCCTCTGCCCACAGCTTTGCCTTTATGGATGGCGCGCCATCCTGGCAACAGAGAACGCACGCAGTACAATATTGTGTCTTGACACCGGGGAGAGAGCACATCCACAGACATTTTGGTACACTATCCTGTTAGAAATGTGCTTTGTGTTACTGTTGTTAATCCCCTACTGTGTCTAGTTTATGAATTAAACTGTATCATAGGAAAGTATATAGAGGTAAAGCAGTCTAGATAGGGTTGGGCGTCACCCATGGTTTCGGACATTTTTGAGTAGAGCCCTCATGGATAAAGGGGGCACTTCTGGGTGTGGTTGGATATCTTGAGGTACAAAGTTCCAGGGGAGAAAACTCATCTGGCTTTGAAGACAGGCGATTGACTTATGTGCCTGAAAGCCTGAGTCAGGCGTGGTTGAATTAGAACATCCAGTGCCCACATTTCTGTCTCCCATTGTACACTGGCAAGATGGCCATCAGAGCTCAGCAACCCCATTCCTCCTCATGAACCTCATGGTTTCCTCATCCTGCAGACACAGTCCCTTCCATCACCTATGGTGAGCATGTGACAGAGAATAAGAAGCTCTGATTGGTCATGCTCAAGACCACGTGCTTCTCCCACATTTGCATAGGAACTGAAACTGGATAGACACGGTTCTATAAACCACAAAAGTCAAAGGGGGAAAAAACACAAAACAAAACAAAACAAAACAAAAACAATAAACAACAAACCAACCAGTGGGGATGCAAGCAGCCAACCAGCAGGTAATTACAGCCACCAGGATCTCCTTCCACCAGGAACAGTGTCCCTGCCTCAAGGTTGCTGCTCCCAGTATTGGCCTGTGACAGCTGAGAGATGGTAGATGTCTGATCCCTTTGTCCTTCCTAAGACCGTGTAAAGTGGAGAAAATAGCCAGAAGGACGCTGGGAGACAGGATGGTAACTTTCTGGCTCAGCTCAGGGAACAGCCATGGAAGGGATTGGGTCCTCACTTCAAGACAGCTTGCTCACAAAGTTCAAGGCAACCTTAGCTCCGGCTTCAGTCTGCGGCCAAGCATGGAATTCCACAGCAAGTGCAGAAGCAGGACAGCAACAGAAACTGTCCTAAAGTGTCTAGGAGGGAGGCCAGGAAGCCGTCAGGTGACGTCATTCTGTGAAATCACGTGACTGTCTCAGATGAACCCCCTCTTCTGCTTTCGTGTTGCCTTCCTCTCTATCCTCCCCTGTGTGTGATATTTCCAAGACATTTCTGGATTTAATTATTGAAACAGTACAGAATTGGAAGGGTCTTACTGAGGACCCTGGGACTCAGAATAGGGCTAGACAGCTGTGCTGGATGGCTTTGTGTCAACTGGACACAGAGTCATCTGAGAAGAGGGACCCTCTATTGAGACCATGCCACCATAAGATCAGGCTGTAGGCAAGTCTGTAGGGCATATTCTTAATTAGGAATCAACGGGGGAGGGCCCAGGCCATTGTGTTTGGTGCCATCCCTTGGCTGGAGGTCCTAGGTTCTATAAGAGAACAGGCTGAACAAACCCTCTGTGGTCTCTGCATCAGCTCCTGCCTCCAGGTTTCTGCCATGTTTGAGTTCCTGTTCTGACTTTTCTCCATGAGGAGCACTGATGGAAGGGTAAGCCATATTAACTCGTTTTCTCCCCGGTTTGCCTGGTCATGGATAGGAGCCCTGACTAAGACAACAGCAGAGGAATGATCAATCTGGAATCTAAGTCCGCTGAAACTTGGGGTGTCAGTTTATTATGTGTAAATTCCTCCCCTCCTCCCTTGAAAATATAGATGTTTTTCAGGGTTACCCCGATCTCCTCCCAGCAAGAGGTGATGAGGTTCCACAGCACATGTGACTTTGCTGTCTCACTGGGTTTCCCCAGGCTTTCTCCTCTGCTGTGCCCCACACAGTAAGGTTGATGTCCCCAACCACCAAGGCAGTCCATGGCGACAAAGGTTAAAAGACAAAGTAGGCGAAGAGAGGGAAAGTATTGTCAGCAAGCGTGCCAGGTGACTTAAGTGAATTTGAGCAATTCAAGGTAGTGGCTGGCTCTCCTTTAGGAACTGTAGATGGAATAGCTAGTTCCCTTGTTAGGGACAGAATAGCTAGTTGTTCCCTTGTTAAGGACAGACCTTCAGGTTGAGGCGCTCAGCAGGAGGCAGTGGCAAGCCACTCTGTGTCACACCGCACCCAGCCCCTGCTCACGTGAGCTGGCTCTGTGCATTCACTAAGAGTAGCCTGTCTCCCTTCCCCACACACTTCCTTTAAACTTCTATTGCTATTCTTAATTTTATCATATTCCCTTCCAAAGTCAAGTAATATTCTACTTGGTTGAAAGTGCGTTTTGCTGTGTCTGTCCTCACTGTCAACTTCTCTAGTTCTTTTTTTTTTTTAAGATTTTTTTTCTTCATCGCCTTCTTGGCCTTCTTTTAAAAATAGTTGTGCATGTGAGTGTGAGTGTGCGCATACATGCATATAAGTACCCAAGGAGGCCAGAAAAAAAGCATTGGGTCCCCTTGAGTTGTAATTACAGATGGTTATGAACAGCCCAGTACAGATGCTGGGACCTGGAATCCAGTTCTGTGGAAGAGCAGCCTGTGCTGTTAACTGTCGAGCTGTCTCTCCAGGGTGATGTCCCCAACCACCATGGCGGTCCATGGTCCTAAAGGTTAAAAGACAAAGGCGGCCAAGGGAGGCAAAGTTTTGTCAGTTATTACTAATGTAGTTTCAATTCAATTCTAATTTAGGAAATTTGGTTCTTTTGAGAAAGGAAAGAGTTGTCAAGATTGTTGTCGTTGTTGTTGTTTCTACGTCATACACTTCAAAATGCTTCTTGGAAATAGTTTAAACCTCCTCAAACCCATGACTATGGCAGCAGACCTCGCCTGTGTTCCCAGCATCTAGATGCTTTCTAATTAAATTTTTACTCCACTCCCTGGACTTACGTTCCATTTTGCAGATAGAGAAGCAGGATCACAGAGTGTGTCGACTACACAGGCTTGCCATAGCTAAAAGATGGTGGAGCAAGGAGTGGGTCACTGGTGTTTGTCTCTCTTCACCCTCCTGGGCCACCTCCCCGCAAAGGATCAGGGAATCCAGACATCAGCGTCCCATGAAGGACTCTCGGCATTTCTTATGAGGAGTTATTTTCTCATTCCCAAGGAGGGGATGGCAGGGATTAGGTGGAGAAAATTGTGGCCCTGGCTAACTCTTGATTTATGGGAGAAGATAAATTGGCACCAGACAAGGAAATCCCTGGCTTTAGGTAATCTGGGGGAGGTCTGTGTGATCTCCGAAAGCCAGAGCGTTTATTGGACAGATAGTGTTTTGATGCAGTTCTCTGGAGACAGCGGGCATTGGAAAGTTGAAATGGACCTTTAGACTTTCAAATGCATCTCCAATGAGAATGACAAGGTGGCTTGAGACTGGAATGTCCACTCACCTAAGTCTGCAGGCCAGCAGTGGGACCACCTCCAGTCCTTCAGGTTTGGTTGTTCCAAGATTTACATAACAAGATTAGAAATGTACAATATCTTTTCTCAAAAGAAACGAGTGCAGTCGTATGTTGCCATCCCATTTTTTTATGCAAGTTTCTTCTAGCAGAGACTGTTTGAAATAAAATCTGGATGTGGATGGGTACAGTTACACAGGCCTCAAAGCTGTGAACATGACACAGTGTGAAGGTACACTGAGGATGACATGATGAATTAAACATTAGAGCTGGGAGTTCCTTGACACATCAATGAAATGAATGCCCTATGTCCTTTCAGTCCATTGGCCTCCTAGCTGGCTAGTCCAGATAGATACTTAGCAGGCACAGATGATCCTCTACAGAGCTGCTCAACTGACCCCTCAGTCCATGGCAAAGCTACAGCCCAGTTAGCTCCATTAGGATCAAGTATGGTGGAACGCTTCACAGATCATCAGAGTAGATAGACAGTTGGTTGCTTCCCCGTCATCCGCCTCTTCGTCTTCTAAATGTTTAGGTTTTGTTTTGATTTGGGGGGGATTGTTTTGTTTGTTTTGATTTTGACACAGGGTTTCTCTGTGCTGCCCTGGCTGTCCTGGAACTCACTCTGCAGACCAGGCTGTCCTAGAACTCAAACTAGAGATCTGCCTGCCTCTGCCTCTCGAATGCTGCAGATTATAGGAATGTGCCACCCCCACCCACCGTCACTGTATATTTTAACATACATAAAACGGTATATATTTGTAAAGTGCAACCTAATGTCCCACACATATCCATTGCATGACATGTGAAAATGGTGTGACATTCACATCAGGGCTAAACATACGCTCAGTCACTTGCCATTTCCATACAGTGAAAACACTGACACTCCTTTCTGCTTCTTTAAGATGGGTACACAGTGTGTTACTGTTATCATAATCATCTTAAAATGCCCCACCAACAGATGATAGACATTTATAAGATACAATAAAGTAGCTTTGGGAAAATGAAGTCACGCACAATAGAGACACAGTTTTTTTTTTAATTAGATTCAACAGGCATAAAATTGTATTTCCAAAGAATCAGAATGTACCTGATTAGACAAAAGGAAAAAAATTACAGAATTGTGCATGTAGGTCATGGGAAGGGTATGTCTAGGTGATTAATATTATGTTAGCGATGTGGTGGTGTCAAATTATGATAGAAATTTCTAGATCACTTACTTTCATTGTATGTTTATGTCCTCAAGGGACCAACCAGTAACCGACATTTCATGGAATCGTGGTGACTGACACTCGAGAGCTAAGAGGCCTCAGTCTATGCTCCAGCCTTGAGGGCCCTTAAATACCCGAGGCCTAGAAGCTTGAGAAGCAGATGTCTCTGATACAATAAGCCAGAGCCCTGAGAATAATATGCCTGACATTGATTCAAACCATTTATCAGAGGAATATGAGAACAGATGAGGTATTTCAGAATTCAGGCATGGGGTTATTGATCGAACGAGAAATTAAGACTTATGGTTATTACAGCAAAGGGCAGGAGGGGAGTGGGCCACGGTGCCTGAGGTCCTGGCTAACCTGTTCAACTTGATCCTCAATAATTGAAGGCAGGGTGTGCTGGTGAGATCAGCCGCCTGCTGACTGTATCTGCTCTCGGTGCCGCTGGCGGAGTGTTCTGATTTTATTTTATTTATCTTGATGGGTGTGAGAAAGGCTCTGTGCATAGAACACTCAGTGTGTGCCTTGGCACTACTGTGCACAGGGAAGGACCGTGCTGTTTCCTTCCCTAAGGCCCCTGACCTCAGCACAATCCCGAAACTCTTGTCTCCTCCTCCTCTGGTTTCTGTTCAGCCCCTATCCCCTGTCTTGCCCTTCCTAGTTACCGAAATCTGACCCAGTATAATCCAACCCTTGCTGGATCCACCCCACCATGTGCTCTCGGGCACATAAAGCACACTTTGCAGTTTTGACTAGGTGTACACCGCTAAACATGTACACCTTAGCCCATGCCCAATATCAGTATCTCTTTATAATAACAAAACCTATCACAGATTCAGACAGCTTCTGAACAGCGCCCAGCAGGCAGTTGCTGAAAGTTACTTTCATCTAACAAATAATGTCCTCATAGCAAAAATATAAAGAAGAAGAAGAAAATGAAGGAATCCTTCTAACTCAGTACAGAATTAATCAGTTGTCTCCCAGTTACCTTTTTGTTTGATATTTTATTTTATTTTTTTTTTTAACTTACTTACTTATAGATACAGTCGCACCAGAGTGAATCCAGGATTCTAAACCTCCAGGTTTTCCTGCCTCTACCCTCCAAATGCTGGGTTTACAGGGATGTTCCACCACCCCCAGTTACAGCCATTACTTTGCTTGAATGTTTTGTTTTAGACTTCTTTCTTTTGTAACACCACAAACGTTTCCCCGTGCCAATAAATACCCTTGTCCTGGCTCAGTGCTTTAAATGATTGCATAGTCTCTGGTGCTTTATCTCGCCAAGAACAGGTTTGGTTTTGTTTGTCTTTTTCCTGAAATTTCTACAGGGATCAGAAGTGTACAGTGCATCTTTGCAGATGTGTCTCTGTCTCCACGATTAAGTCTTTAAGTCCATGACCTCATAGCACCAGGCCAAAGGCTAAACAGAACATTCTGGAATCGTCTTGACACTTCCCTGCATGGCCTAAGTTGGAAAGTTCTATGGATACTAGGAAGAACTTGGGCTCTGGGGGAAGACAGTCCTTCCATTCCCTAAACCTCATTTCTATTGATGTCATTCCGGGATGAAAGGAAAGGCTTTTGTTTCACAGGCTGGTTGGAGGCCCTTTGATGAAGTCAGGCATTCTGAGCCCTCAGATCATACCTGGTCTTGGGAGCAGCCTTTGCCTCAGACATGTTGGAACATGCAAGAAAATTTAACTCATTTCTCAGTCTGCCTTCTCCGCCCACTGTCAGCTTGCGCAAGTGCCTGGGCCTGTGCTCTGTTCTGTGGGGCATTTGGGGTGAGGAGGAGAGAATGTGGGGGCCTGAATTTGAAAGGCCTGCAGAGCTGGCCTGGTTCTCCCTTGCTGTACCAGAATAAAACTTCTTTGAATGAATGGCTCCAAGATAAAAAACCCACTTGGGTTTGAGTCTTCTCAGGGTGGGGCCCATTCTCCAGGGTGGGGCTGGCATGGCTCTGTTGAACAAGCTGACGTTTAGTTATGCAGTTCTGAAATCCCAGAGCTTGGGGAGACCTTTGGATCCCTTATTCTGTCTCTTTCAGGGCTTTTAAGGCTAGAGAGAGAATGTTCCTGCCGACCCCCAGCAGAGCTGTATACACTTCCTTTCCTTTGCCCTGGCTGAAACCTACAAAGGTGAACCTTGAGAAAGCCTGTGGGAGACTGTGTGGTATGTGGTGAGCTTTGTGCTGAGCCCGAGTCCCTGAGTGTGCCCTGCTTTCACAGCCGCCGGCACATTTGTATGTTTGGATTTTCCAGGAGGGATAAATCACACAAACAGAGGGCCTCTGGATTCCTTGGGGGAGCCCAGCCCCCCTCAAATTGAACACATGCCCCATTCTGCAGGCTGTATAGAGCAGGCTGCACATGCTACGTTGGTCTGAAGCGCTTTCTCTGCAAAACTCATTCTTGGAGAGAACTTTCTTTGTGCCACAGTTCAGCCTTTTAGACTAAACAGGCAAAGAAAAAATAGTGAGGTGAAGGGCAAGAAGGGTTCCTTCTGTGCAGCAGAGGAGAGAAGGGTTTGCTCGGGCTCCGTGGCCTCGGCTGTGGTACCCGAGCCAAGAGAGATGCTGGGAAATAGATCCTCTTGTTCATTGTGTCCTGATCTCTCTTTGTTTTTTTCTCTGCTTGGATGGTGCTGTGAGCTTGTCTGGCCTCCAAATGCACATCTTGTCCTCTTTGGGCCCCAAGTGGGCCTGTGGTATTTGGCCTGCATAGCAGCCTTCGCTTAAAATCAAAGCAGTGAAGGTTGATCTGGTTTGAACACAAATCCAGAGCTTGGGGTTCTTTGGCATGTGAGCCCCTTGGGGCTGAGTTGAAAAAGATGAGAGTTCTGTTCCCCCCTCCCACCATGAGCCTAAAGTGATGTTGAAGAATTGTGTCCTCTTTGATGCCTGGGAAACCAATGCCTGGCTAGTTTCCCCATCCTCCAATCCTGTCCATCCGACAGTTGAGTTGATCTGTGGTACACACATCCTGTTTTTATTACAAGGTGTGTTTTGCTTGCAGACCCTTTTGCTCCAGCCACCCCTAGGTCCCCATTGCTGTTAGCTGAGACCCTCTCGTTCCATTAACATGCTAATAGAGCCTAGAGAGGATGGCAGCCCTCACCCACCTCACCCCCCTTCCAAGGTTAAGCCTCCAACCCATGGAGAGAATCTTGGACCAGCAATTTCGGGAGACAGTTAAAAGATTAGATAGTAAATTTACTTAACAGAGACTAATCGCCTGGGACTGGGTTTCATATCCTGTTTTGAAATAATGTATTTTCTTTTGTGCTCTGGTCTGAATCTGTCATCCCTCTTCTAATAATGAGAGGCAGCGGATTTTTAATCTTTGACCTTCTTCCATATAATCTAATCATAGCGGTTTTCTGACCTTCTTCTCCTTATTTGGCAAAGTTCTGGAAAGAAAGAGAATCATTTCTCGGGCATAGCTGAGCCATGTTCCACTTCTCACCAAGGGTCTGGGTTTGACAGGTAAAATCAGATGCTGTTAGTGGTCCTTTCAACTGAGGTCTGTTCAAGGGGAGGAAAAAGAAAGTTCAAAATGCTGATGTCTGAATCATGTGAATGGAGGGAGCAACTAGGTGACAGATGTCCCATACCAACGTGGCGTGTGAGCTGAGTCGTCAAATGGGAGTAGTCTGAGGCGAGGTACTTGTTGATGAAGCTAGGAATGAGGCTCATAAGCTCCTTCAGTTATCCACACATGGAGACTTGTGCATTTAGCATCCCTCTCTTCCCTGTCAAGCTGGGAGGTCTTTGGGAGTCTCCCCTTTCCTCTTAGGGTTTGGCTCACAGACGAGCATTTGACCTCAGGCAGTACATGCCGAGGTCTTCCTTTATGTGTGGAGTCTCTTCAGACTGTCTGGCTTTGGGAGTTGCCCTGACAGGAATCTTGGAGGAAGCTGGGAGGTTAGCTTCAGTTCTGACTGAAAATGGAATGGAAGCAAGTAAATAAATACAGGGTTGTTCTCATTTCCCCAGCCCTCGCCCATGCTCTCCACTTAGGAGATTGTGATTATTGAAGGAGGTGTGGCCAAGACCCATCCATATACAGCACCTTCTGCTTTGCCTCAATGCCAAAATAAAACCATGACCTTTAGCTACTCAGCCAGAGTTGTCCAGCTCAATGTAATGAAACACACCCGAATCTACTTCATTAAATAAAGGCTTGTATTGAAAACATATGGGCCGGGGCTTCTAGAATGAAAGGGACGGTGGAGAAGAAAGGCTTGTAATCCCAAGGAGCCAGTCACCTTCTGAGGGTATTGAGAGTGGCAGTGGCTTAACAGTCACACCCAGACTGCTGCTGAATGGGGGCACCTCTGTCAGCCTTTCCTTCCATTGCCTCAACATGTCATAGAGGGAGACTCTCGTGGGTTGGCATGCCCTGTGTACTTGGCCAGGGCAAGATAATACATCTCGATTACAGTTCTGCTAGACTATATCCAGGGTACACCAAATACCCGAAGATACTAGGAGGATGGATATGTGTGAACTGAAGACTACAGAGGCAGGTAGCCAGGAGCCTGCTGGCTTTCCCCGGACCTACATCTCTCCAGAATCTGGCTTTGCTGGGAGGGTCTTGCTGGGGAAGCAAGCAGATCGGTTCAGAGGAGGTTGTAACAACGATCAGCAAGGGTACCTTCCCTCCACAGTGCATCAGCACCCTCACCTCTCCTGTGGCTACTGCAGCAGCCAATGTCTAATGGAAGCCGGGTGTTTGGGGGGGAGGGCGGCGGGGAGGCCAGTGCGTTACTCTTGATCTTCTGGGTACCACTTCTCGCTTGCCTTTAGTAACTGTTCTCCAGGGCCCCTTTGCTCCCCACTCAGATCTCACCCTCTCCCCCATATTCACAGCTGAGATAAAGAAGTCATAGAGAAAAATAAACATGCCGCCCCCACCCCTCACTCTGTGTAACTACCTCCCTGCATGCGTTGGCATCGCCCTCCCAGGAACTGGGAGAAGGGAAATGGGTCCTTTTAGCCAGTGAACGGTGCTTTGTTATTTTGATGCATGGATGCAGAAGGAATAAGAGACAAAATAAAGTTAATAATACATTGCAGTGCAGATAATTCATCACTTAAATCAATAGGAACTGCAGGTCACTGGATTGGAACTGGTGTTACTGTGATCCAAACATGGAATTAATAATTGAAACTACACTGATGTGTCTTCCTGGAATGGGAAGACAGACAACCCCAGGGAGAGATACATTCAACACAGGAGGAACAAGGTGCTAGAGATAGACAGATGATTCATTTAATGCCTACAGCTGTCACATACAGTAAATATGAAAATCTGCTTTCTATCTGGATTCTGACTCATTTGGGAGCGAGGTTAGCTGAATTATATCCTCAGCTCTGTGTTTATTTTTTCATCGATTGCCGGAATTTCACATGCTGGGTTAGCATGGACTGCCTCATGCTCTGAGGTTAGGAAGACTCTCTAGCAGTGATGGGCAAGTGTATGCACAAAATGTGTGCCCTGTTACCTCCCCCAACATCCACCTACCCATCTCAACCTGTAGGGACTGGAGGCTTAGTATTAGTTAGGTTGGTACTGTAACGGTATTGAAGACAGGCAAATCAGTGATAATGGAATTTTACAAAAGTACAAGATTGAAAAATCCTGACATTCTGGGATGTTCCCTGCTGTACAACCAACGTGGGACAAGTTCTGTGTTCTCGTTGAGCCACAGTCTGTCTACCTCCCAGACAGAAAGAAATTGACAACACTCGATTCAGAAGCAGACTTGAGCTGGATGACTCGGTAGATGGGAAGTGTTCAGATCACAGGAGGCACCTGGTGTCTGGCAGTGTCTGACTCTGTCCCCAGAGGAGGTCGTGGAGTTGCCAGGCCAGAGTAGAGGTAGGAGTTGGTGGTGTCTAGAGAAACATTCATTGCAGCTGAACAGCCTTAGGTGTTTTGGATTGCGGAGGACAGAATCGGTGGTTAAAGATGATCTCTATCCCTCTCCCTTCTGTATGCAGAAGTCAGGGTTCATGTGAACCAAATAAGACCCTGAGCAGGGTGACCACACACAGATCTGTACACATGGTCAGCTTGGGAGTCTAGAGGCAGGACTAGGCAGAGTCAGTGTGTCCTGCCCAATCAAATGGGGAGAGTGAGGAGCCTCTTTTAGAGGACTTCTGGAGGGAAGAAAGGAGAGACTCCAAACATGAGTGCACGCTGGAGCCTCTGCTTGGGAAGTGGCTGGAGTTTTAAGAACAGAGATGCTTAGAATTCGTTTTGAAGCCTCTCTTCTCTTTTTAAAGATTTATTTTGTTTTACTTGTGTGTGTGTGTGTAGGACCTGGGGTATGTACACGTGAGTGCAGGTACCCTTGGAGACCAGAGCCATCAGATTCCCCTGGAACTGGAATTAGAGGAGGTTAGGAGATACCTGGTGTGGGGGCTGGGAGTTGAACTCAGGTCTTCTGCAAAAGTATATATACTCTCCTAACCACTGAACAGATTATCTCCTCCTAACCTTGTAGTTGTATCTATCCTAAGAATGCTCTGTCTTTCTATGAAGGGAGCTTGTGTGCCCTTACTGTGTCTGTGTGTGTCTCTAAGTGGGAATGAGTCTGTTAGATATGTGCAGGTGTGTCTGAGTGGAGTGTGTGTGTGTTACATTTGTGAGCATACATGTATTTGTGTGTCAGTGTAGATGTCTGTGTCTACTTGTGTGTGTTTCATTGTATTTTTGTGTGTAGGGAGGTGTGTGTGTAGATCTATGATTACATAATTATGGGTAGATTGTCCTTTATTTCTCTCTGTGTGTATCTTGTGTATGCTTATGCTCTAGAATAGGGGGCATAATCAAAGGAAACAGGCTACGTTTGCTGGCTTGAGGGACATGCCCTGTGAGACTGACTCTAGGGAGCCTGAGGGGCTTAGAACTTCTTGTACCAATCAGACAAGCTTTTTATCTACCTTACTTGCTGGGCAACCTTCACCTGAAGAGTCTAGGTGGACATCATCAGGCAGTCACAGGGAAACACTTTGTCCAGGAGTGTCTATTTGTATGCACCAGCGTTGCTGCTGAAGAGGATTATTTGACCCTCGGCTTTTCCTCTTAGCTGTAGCATCCATCTGAGGTACTTTGGTAATTTGGTCATCCTGGAAAAGAGAATGGGATAAACCAGTAACCTGAGCCCAAAAAAGAAGGCAGCACCAAGCAGGTTTCTGGAGAGTAGGCATTTAGGTCCTTCCCTAGCCCCAGAAGAGGGTGAGCATAACAGAAGCCAAGGACCACTTCTCCCAGGACTTCCTGAATCCCTCCAAACAGCGGGATGCATGAGAGTTAGAGTATTGTGGAGGAATTATGGATTATCTGAGCCCTAGAATGTTGTGCAGAAGGTCCAAGGTAGCTGACAGCCATACCAAAGGCTAAGGATAGCCACTTCTCCTCCTCAAGTCCAGCAGGCATCTAAGGGAGAACTGTTTTGTGGGGAGGTGCTTTGCACCAGTAGTGATGTAGATATCTGAACATCTAGGGTGGCCTTGAAAATCCCCTTTATCTCCAGATCCCTGCCCCTTCAAGACTCAAACTAAAAAGCAGTTTCTCAGCTTCTGTCATCTGGAGGGTATCTGACCTTCTGGAATGGTAGAGGTGAAAGTATAGTTTGAACTGGAGAGGTGATGGGGGTGGGGGTGTCTGCAAAGGATGCTTCTATCATTGCTGAGCTGAGCAGGATGGCTGTGCTTCATGAGCCAGACACCCTTGTCAGTGTGACCCCAGTAAATGAGGAAATACAAGGCAGTGAGCCAAGCTCTGCTACAAAGTCACGTGGCCTTTAATTAAATACTTCAATCTCTTTGAATATTAATTTTCTAAACTTATAGACAAGTTGAAAATAGATAAGAAAGACCCAGGTGGATTTTTTTTTAGTTATGATTTATTTATTTTAGTGCTTAGGGGATCAAACTCAAGGTCTCACACATAATAAGCACATGTTCTACCACAGAACTGTGTTACCAGACCCTTCACTTTTTTATATAAAAAGAAGTCATTATCAAAATGATCCCAAACAAGGAAAGAATGCGACCCTCTTATGATGGTGATTGAATAGTTACCCGCACTCATCCTCCCTGAAGGTGCCATGAGCTAAGATTCTAGCTTCCCCACTTTGGAGCTGTGGAATGAGATTACCAAGGGCCAGAATTTACATCCGTAGTATGAATGTGACCCACTTTAGTATTGAAATCAACTAGTATTTGTGATGTCCTCCTTATCCACATAGGCAAGTGCTTCTTTCCTGTGTCCAGCATTCTGTGTGTTAGGGATAAGGAAGCAGTTAGAGGCAAGGTCCTGTTGGTCATTGGTTTCCCAGGTACAGAACTATGGGAGATTTGACAGTTATTCTCAGAATTTAGAGGGTTCTACTGTTTAGGACCTTGTTTATTTAACTCAGAATGCATTTACCTCTCAAGTACACAAATTGTGAGGGTGTTGGGCTGAATTGGTGGTGTTGTAATTCTTTAGGAGGAGTCCCTGGGGCCCTTTGAGGGTCAGAGAGAAAGGACAAGAGGAAAAATCCTAGCTGTCAAAATTCCTATTCTCTAGGACCCCTTCTTCAAGGAGGCGGGTCTAGTTTTATCTGATTTATAACTTAAGATTTTCAAGTCAGAATTCTTTTAAAGGGAAGATCTGTGATGGGTTGAGGGAGGATACAGCAAGAGACAGATGATCTTAAAAATCTAAGCACTCCCATTTCTAAAGCCTTGTGATGCTCAGAGACCCAGACAAAAATTCGAGTTTATGAGTTTGGGGCAGATGAGTCCTGAGCTATTACCCAGGTCTCTGCTAGTTTCCAAATAAGGGGTGCAGATTCCTTCCCTTCGCCCGAGTCATCCTGCAGTCATTAAATCATAGAGCTGATTCTTATTCTTGGGTTGTCTGTGTGCTGGCCAGAATTCCATAAAGCCACCTTCAGGACTGAATTAGAGAACACAGACTGGTTGCCCCTTGGGGAAAAAGAGACCCAGTGTGCATATTTCTCATCCAGGCAGCCAACCCTGGGAGAATCCCTTTGTTTCATGAGGAAACAATGTTTAGAAATTGCTGTATGGCTTGCTTGTGGCTGCCACACTGAAGGTGTCAAGGACTCAGACCTCATTAATGGTTTGAAAGCCAGAGATTCTTAGACTGCTTGCCTTGCCCTTCATCCTCCAACATCTGCTCATCTCTGCCAGAGTTGAAACCAGCCATCAGAACATTAGTTTGATAGACCTCAGTAAGATATCCGCTCAGAATCTGGGGCCAGCCCCTTGAGGATTTTGTTGCTCTATCTGTGTGTCCAGTTAACACTAAAGCACTGGGAAGACAACTGGGAGTTATAGTTTAATTTTAAGGAAAATATGAATTGCAAATATTGGATCTCTAGTAGTGAGGATCCAGTCTTTTATGCAATACCAACCACGTTCACAGCTTGGTAAATCCTTTTTTTTTCTTCTGTTTTACTGTTCCAATATGCAGTCCTCTTAACATATCCATTTGTCTTCCATGATACTCAGATGGTCAGACGACCTGGGTGAGACTTTGAACAAAGTCAGATTTTTCCCATTATTGCTAAAGAAAAACCTAACTGGGGGTGGGGGGGTGGGGGAGTGGCATTGGGGTGCACTATAAGAAGAAACATGTCATTATAGTCACGTGACCCTGAATGGCACTTCCTCATAGGATGGTGGTGCCATGACATTATAATGCAGCTGAAAAAATTACATCATCTGGTTGGAGCTTCCAGGGTATTGAAGTGTGAGGTATCACTTCACCCTTGTGCTTGTGTGGCACTCGGCTGCTCGAGTAAGCAAGCCTACAGTGCCAGTCACATGACAGTATGTGCAGTTATGTATAATATACTACCCTTGATTATGGCAACCAGTAAAATGTTTGCAGAGGTGTGCATTCCCTATACTTTATCACTATTTCAAACTGTATTCTTTATGCTTATTTCATAAACTTTACTAGAGAATGCTATGCTGTGGCAAGGTCAGTAGAGCCTCACACAGCCCGTGTCTATTGCTTCCCTTGCCTACATCATCGTCTTTTGTGTTCATTTTAAGCCTGTGTTATTTTACTCATTACAGCCCAAGGAACAACGAGCTCCTATTATACATATACAGAAGTCACTCAGGGGTGGATATCTCAGAACATAACCATATCATATCGCTAAGTAACATGTGACCATGTATTTTGACATTTGCCTCTCTTCGCTACCCACTTCTTATGACTCCATCCTTCCCTGGCCCATAAAAGGCATGTCCTATCCTAAGCAATGCAGTTCTTATATATTTTCTTATATAAAATCTAGTACACAGGTAGAATAAGGACCTGAGAGCTGTTAGAAGTCAAGATTAGCTTAGGACTAAAATATCTTGGCTGTAAGAATGTCCCCAGTCTCCCTAGGGAGTGTCCACATGCTGGGGGGAAAAAAAAGGCTAGTTGTGTCTTCCTGGAGGGAAGAAGTATTTAAGAGGTTCAGGTAAAGACTGAATTCTCTTTAGCTGTTTGTATTTCTTTCATGCAACTCCATATGCATACCATGCCACAAGGGTATAGCGAGGTGATGTGTCAGACCTAAGCATGGCTGTCTATTGTTGCATGTGTGTCTTTGCAGTGAAGTCAGGTCATAAGGAACAAGGAGGGACATTGGATGCAAACTTTGAAGGAGAACATCATGTCTCTTCTACAGGAGTGATTCTAAAATTGGGGATGTAAGTCTCACGGAATATATGACCTTGAAGAAGCAA
The DNA here is from genome assembly GCF_978045245.1 of Mus caroli. Classification (NCBI taxonomy): domain Eukaryota; kingdom Metazoa; phylum Chordata; class Mammalia; order Rodentia; family Muridae; genus Mus; species Mus caroli. Next base: position 87,945,972 of record NW_028227268.1, on the reverse strand, counting down.
GGGTCCAGTTTAATGTCTTTCATGTTTCGTTCTGCTACGAAAACAAATCGCAGGGAGAATTGTTCACATTTGCTTAGTGGAGCCAAATATAAAAGCAATAAATCAAACCTTTGTTGTTGCTGGATTGCATGAACCCATGCCACCTCCTCTGTGGAGGGCAAGTGTCACTAGCATCTGATGGTCTGAGAACCAGTGAGAGACTTACCACAATTTCTGACAGTGTATGGCAAGTACCTGTTGTGACCATCATCTCTAGGAGGATATCAACAAACATCTACTCACCCCAGATAAGGTGCCCAGATAGGACGGACGAAAGTAACGATTCTAGCCGGGCGTGGTGGCACATACCTTTAATCCCAGCACTCGGGAGGCAGAGGCAGGCGGATTTCTGAGTTTAATGCCAGCCTGGTCTACAAAGCGAGTTCCAGGACAGCCAGGGCTACACAGAGAAACCCAGTCTCGAAAAACAAACAAACAAACAAACAAATAAATGAGAGCGAGAGCGAGAGAGCGAGAGAAAGGAAGGAAGGAAGGAAGGAAGGAAGGAAGGAAGGAAGGAAGGAAGGAAGGAAGGAAGGATGGATGGATTCTGCTGAAGCCCAATGTAACAAAGCAATGGATTTATGCCTGCACGTTATGTAGAAAGCATGAGCTGGGGGTTAGAGGAACATGGAGAGTCAAGGGCAGGGCAGCTGCTTCATTGGAAAGCCCACCCCAGCCTGGGTAACAACTCAAAGGCTGCAGCCCGAGTGTACTTCACAACTAGCAGACGACTGGTCTGGTCTCAGAGTCTCCAGTCCTCAGCAACCCTTGTTGCTTGTGTAGCCTTGGGGAGGCGTCCTGTGAATCTTGGACATTTAGTTCCAAGACTTATAAACTTTGAGTGCTTCCTGGGTGTCATGAGCTTCCCTCCTCAGAGGAAACTGCTGTGAACCCGCACTAGAAATGTGTTGTTGTGGCAATGGTTATCTCTATCTTATCATTGGGGAAAGTCACTCAAAGAAAAAAATGTAGGGACTGGAGAGATGGCTCAGTGGTTAAGAGCACTGACTGCTCTTCCAGAGGACACAAGTTCAATTCCCAGCAACCACATGGTGGCTCACAACCATCTGTGATGGGATTTGTGCCCTCTTCTGGTGTGTCTGAAGACAGCAACAGTGTACTCATAAAATAAAACAAATAAATCTTTAAGAAAGAAAGGAAAAGAAGAAAGAGAGGAGAGGAGAGGAGAGGAGAGGAGAGGAGAGGAGAGGAGAGGAGAGGAGAGGAGAGGAGAGGAGAGGAGAGGAGAGGAGAGGAGAGGAGAGGAGAGGAGAGGAGAGGAGAGGAGAGGAGAGGAGAGGAGAGGAGAGGAGAGGAGAGGAGAGAGAAGAGAAAAATGTAAATAACTTCTCAGGAGAAGTGCAAGCTTTTGTCAGTAAAGAACATCCAGACAGATGCTTGTGGTAGCATTATTCACATCAGCCTGTGTCCGTTGATGCTTGCATGAATAAATTTTGTGACGTGGCCAGAGGAGAGAATTCAGCCATAAAAGGAGTGAGATAGTGATACCTGCTACAGCATACCTACATGGGCCTTAAAGCATGCCAGGTCAAAGAGCCCGGGTACCAAAGACCACATATTTTACAGCTCTGTCCATGGGAGATGAGAATGGGGGGATCTGGGAACTCTAAAGTAGCTCGGGAGCCGCTGTGTACAGAGTAGGTGTTCTGAGACATGGATATTGGTAGCTAAAAGTACTCTTAGTGAGCTTTCATTCTCAAGTGATGACAACTGTCAAAAACTGGCCAGCTTTGAGAGAGTTGCACTTCCCTGTGAATTTACCAAAGCTTGGAGCTGTACAACAGAAGCAGCGATGTATCACATATGAATCACATCTCAGTAAAGCTGCTTTAAATTTTCTATTTAAAAGGGAGTAAAGTAATGTCTACATGAATTTCTGGGGAGCATGGGACAGAAGGTAGTTCCATCAGGGAAGTCATGGAGACACGGCACCGGTGTCCTGCCTCCTGTCCTTGGACCCTGTGAGGAAGATATTCTGATCTGATGTGAAACTGAAGCTTAGTTAGCATCCTTAAGTTGGGAAGAAGTTCAAAGGTCATCTAAGGAAAGCACACCCCAGTCACTCTCACACTTCTGCTTAACCAAACACTTCTTAATCTTTACTAATGCCCAGAACCTAAATATTCATTTGGGGACGTTAGTAGCCTGGCTTTGGGGGAGAGAGGACTTGGGAAAGAATGCATTTGACCCCATAGTGGGAGGAGACAGAAGAGTGACAACAGCTGTCCTGAGGTGTGGCTGAGATGCTACATGCTCTTCAACACTCAGTGCAAGGCCCCAGGCAAACTCTGAGTTAATCCAGGCCGAGTCAGGTCCACAGAGGGACAGCAGAAGCAAGAGAAAGGGCGGGCCTGTCAGGCCTGGATGTCTCACTGGAAATCCAATAACACACTGCGAGCTTCCCAAGGCTGTCCCTTCAGCAGCGCTTCTCAACCTTCCTAATGCACAACCCTTAATACAGGCCTTCCTGCTGTGCCAACCCCAACCGTAAGATTATTTCCAGGGCTATTTCATAACTGTAATTTTGCTACTCCTAGGAATTGTAATGTAAATATCTGATACATGACCCCTGTGGGAGTCGTGGTCCACAGGTTGAGAACCACTGCCCTACAGCATCCCTAAAAGTCATAGACCAGGTGAATCAATAAGGAAACACGATCTGACTTTTCGGTGGTTATGAGGAGAAATTGATCCCCAGATGCACCCGGGAAAGTGGGGAGGACACCATCATCCGGCCAGTAGATCCAGCCAGAATGCCAGAAAGTGTGTTCCTCCATTTCTTCCTCTTCTACCAGGACATACATACCGTGTTCCCTGCCCAGTCTTTGGACTGGGTCAGGTTCCTCACCTGGGCCCTTGCTGCCACTCATGTCTGGCTGCTGCTATTCTGTCCAGCCATCCTGTGTGTGCTCCGCTATGAGCTTCCTCCGCTCCAGATCCACAGAAGCACGGCTGTGGGTGCCATGCCTCCCCATGGAATGTCACCCAGCCCATCTCACTGCCCGATGCTGCTCTCCCCACATCTCAGCTCAGGGCTCAGCCCTCCTCAGAGAAACCATCCTAGCAACTCATATAGCATGGCCTCCCCCAACTGCTTACCACCAGCCACTCTAATGATTATTTTCTGTTTAATTCTTCTCTTTTGGGCCAAATGTGTGTGTGTATACATATATGCATATATATGTATATATGTGTATATAGACATGAATGTATATATGTGTGTATATATATATTATATATATATATGAGAGAGAGAGAGAGAGAGAGACTTCTTTCCTAGTTTGATAGCTATAAACCTGTAGAGGAGGGGGGCAGGAATTGAACTCTCATTTAACCCTGGAACCTGGGATAGTGCCCGGCTCACAAAAGATGCTAGAAGAAGCAACATGGAAGAAACAGCAGAAGAATTTTGCCTTTAGAGAAGTAGAGAGCTATGTACTGGGCATATCAAAATTATCACTATCATTATCATTGCTTGTGTGTGTGTGCGCATGTGTGCGCGCGTGCATGTGTGCATATCCCATAGCACCCTGTACAGACCAAAGAAGAGCTGGTCCTCTCCTTCCACCTTTATGTTAGTTCTGGGGGTTGAGTGCAGGGTAGCAAGCACCCACTGAGACATCTTTCTATGCACATTTCCATACAGCAGAGTGCAGGGATACCTGCCTTCCCGTCTACTTGCTATGAGCATCCAAATGCCATCCCATGTGTTTACTTCTACCAGTAGTTATTGAACACTTTTTATTAAAATGAAATCAATTTCGCAGTGATTGCAAATAGATTATCTTGGGACACAGGAATGATGAGTGCTAAAGTTCACGTCTGTGGGCTGTGGTCATAAAGACAGTGCTGTTGAATTGGGAGCGGTAAGGGGCTGACTGTGTAGAAAAGAGGCAAGTCTTGCTTTCACTAGGTACAGCCATCACAGGCCTTTAGCTTTCAGCCACCACAGTCATTAAGGGCCATCGAAGGAATGGTTTTCTGGTTTCTACACAGTGACAGCCACCTTACCAAGGTTGACCTCAGACAGGCTTCATCAGCCTCCCACATGTAGGTAGGCACAGAGCAAGCAAACCCCTAGTTGGGACAGAGGGAGGAGACGCTGAGAGTTCACTCTGGTCCACACTTATAGCAAGGCAGCCAGCACCTAATTTCTTAGTTACATCTGTATGATTTCTGTACATATGAGAAAACAGCCTTTAGTATTAAAAAACCAAATTTCTTAGTTCCATCTGTATGATTTCTGTACATATGAGAAAACAGCCTTTAGTATTAAAAAAACAACATTCAAAGCAATGCTTAACCTTAGAAGGAGGATCCATGTGACCTAAGTAGGCAGTGAGCAAGCGATGCTACAGTTATCCCCTAGTCACCTAGGCTTTAGATGTGGGGCAGGTTAGTCTGGGTCCAGTGTCTAGGTTATGCCGCACTAAAAACAAACCCTCAATAATATTTTCTGAGTAGAAAATGTCTCATTTCTACATAGTGAGAAAACTGAGCTCCAGGGACTGTTGAAGACTGTATAGCCAGTGACAATCCAGGCCTTTGATAATGAGAATAGGAAACCATCTACAGGTAGATTATAAGTGAGGGTTCGCAGGTGAGTTTGCTCACTCTAAAGCAATTTTAAGTGGTGTGGTTTAAGCGGGGACAGAAGGCACCCTGGGGCTGGACTCCTAGAAAGATCCTGCTTCAACTTCTCCCATGATGCTTCAGTTGAGAAGACAACCTTTGTTTACTGGTTGCTGTTTTTAGAAGGAAAGATGTTAAGGAAGTGCTGGATGCTGCCTTCATACTGCCTCCTACTTAGCTGTTTCTAGGGCCTTAAAGGAACCCTGAGAAAAGCATTCTCTCCCCTCATCAGGAGCCCAGGCTGCAACATGAAGAACAGGTCTGGGGATACTGCCCCTGTCACTAACAGGTTCCAGTGTCTCCTCCGTTTTCTTAAGCCATTAGCACCAGCCCTTTCAGAACCCAACCTAGGAGCCCGTGTTTGTCAGGACTCTGTCCTCTTGCTGATCAACCTATGGCCTTTACTGTGCCATGCAAGAGGGCCAGGCCCTTTTCCTCTCGAGCTTGCCTTGAATAAGGTAAAGTAAACCCCACCCATCCCTTCCATCTGGGGCTGTGGAGAAGTCAGTTCTAATAGCCGTAGGCAGGTGTCACAGGAGCTTGCTAGTTCCCCTCCCATCCTCTTCGCTGGAAAGAAGCCTGAGGCACAGTGCATCGACTGAGGAGGAAATTACGGAAACCAATATATTCATCACAACCCAAAATGGTTGGTGTACCTGTCTGCATTCCAGCTATGGCTCATTGAACAGCTTCCAGAGTGTCTACTTAAAGGGAGAGGTGTGGGCATGCTTGGGGGGAGGGGTAAGGTAAACCCCGACCCACAGACAACTCCCGAGTCCCATCACCTTGTTCCTCTCCACTGGGCAAGACAAGCAGGGAGCGATTCTGCCACTGAATGATTAATTCATAGTATCATTTCAAGGTTGGCCGCTCTTGGTTGGGGGCAGGGGGTGTGCAGTGCTCTAGATTGCTACAGAAAAGCTCTAGATTATGAAAACAAGTCCAGACCACAGACTGTATTTGGGATTTCTCCTGCTTCTAAAAGCATTGCTTGTGTAAGAAAAGGGAAGAGACACTGGAACCTGCTTGTGACAAGGGCAGTATCCCCAGACCTGTTCTTCATTCATTCACAGATATCACCATCATTTTCTAGGTGAAGATTAGGGAGGGATAATGTCTTACCCAGCCAGCTAAGGGGAAAAGATAGGAGCTCGGGCAGATCTGACTCTCTCAGAGTCAAAGCTCTTGACTTTCCCTTAGGAGATAGTGGTCAGGACAAAGACATACAGACAAACGTGCCCAAGACCCTGATGCAGACAACAAGCACGGTGCTGCAGGACAGTGACAGTGGGGGCTGGGGGGAAGCATTTGCTGCTGAATGAAAAGCTAAGGTTTGTATCACGTCTCCCTGGAAGAACACGGTTGGGTCTGTAGAGGGTTCCCACAGTGATGTGTCACAGGGGGCTGACCACAAAGGTGACTTGAGGAGTCAGCTGTGAAGGAGTGATACCTGCCAAGGTGGTGACAGGATCAGGATTCCTGTCTCTGGTGCTCCCTCCTCTGCCATATTTGGGAAGGGAAAGAGCCTGAAGATTAACAGGGAGAGGCCAGTGAGATTTTAACATCATGTGGAGGGTAATGAGTTCACAGGGGGCACGGAGTAGACGGAAGAGGAGCTGGGTGAGTGTTGATAGCCATGCCGCTCCGGCCCTGAAGACCTGGGAAAACTGAGACAAGCTTTGAGGGGAGGGATGATCCATTTGACAGGAGGGAGGGATAAATAATCCCCTTATCTTTATGTATATAGAGAAAGGTGCTATGGAATGTGAAAATCCCAGAACTGGTTAATGAAGCCTGGGAAGAGAAACTGGCAAGGTGTGTTAGATCCCTCCAGGTCCCAGCAGACCTCATCTTCCCTGCCAGCTTGCCATAGTGCCTCGTCCTGTGGACCACAGCAAATCACATCCTTGCAGAGATGGAGGGGAGAGGTGTAAAGACAGACAGATAGTAAAGGGAACCCAACAGAAACTGAGACGGAAGCTGGGCACGGTGATGCACTGTTTAGTATCAGCACTCTGGAGGCAGAGGCAAGGAGACCTCTGTGAGTTCGAGGCCAGCTTGGTCTACGTAGCAAGTTCCAGAAAAGCCAGAGCCACATGGAGAAACGCTGTCTCCCAAACAAAACAAAACAAATAAAAGACAAAAACATAAAGATCGAGTAGAGGTACCAGTCAAGGGTGCATGCCTGTGTGTGAGGGCATGGGTGCATGCGTGTGTAAGACAGAAACCATCTGGTGAAATTTTTCCTGACCTTGCTTTATCCACATGGTTTGTACTATGGGCACTTTGTGGGAACCTATTTTTTTTTTCATTCTAAAATTATACCTAGGACAGTAATACGATTATTAGTGCCTCCCTCCTAAAAGTGGCTGTTGGTCTCCCTGAGTCAAGGTGGGCCATGCAAGCCAACTCCAGCCAGAAAGTTTAGGTGTTTTCCAGGAGCTCTGGGGGACGGCCTTATGCATAAAACTTTGGTGCCATATTTGTGCCATATGGTGCCAGTTTCAGAAATCTCTGTGCATATAGGTGCTAAATCACAGGTTATGGGCATATGAAGAGGTGGTTAGTTGGTTGGTTGGTTGGTTAGTTGGTTGGTTGGTTGGTTGGTTTCTACACATATTGCCAAAATGCCCAATGAGAAAATGGTACCAGCTTGGATTTCTTCTGAAATTTATGTGAATAAGTGTTTCCTTAGCAGGAAAGAACACAGTGACTTCACGCCACTTCGCCCCTGCTGGGGTACCCTTTAAGCAGCAGAGGCTTAGGCACGGGGCTGCTGGAGCCCCTATAGAAGGAGGCTGCAGAGTCCAGCCACATCAGGGGGCTGCATTTAATCCATAGTGCAGGCAGTGACGGGGTGGGAAGGTCTGTGTTGAGTTCAGAATATAGAATCAAGAGAAAGCTGCTACCATCAAGATGACATCTGAAAAAAAGAATCCACTCTGACAGTGGGGAAGATGGGAGAGCGGTCCCTGGAAGAATAGCTAAGGAGGCACCTGTGACATCTTCCTTTGGTCCTCTTGGGGTCACCTCACACTTGATACTTTAGCCTGAGCTATACCCTCAGGTTCCAAGCAAGAGTTTTGTCTTTCTCCTAGGAAAAAAAAAATCACCCTAGCTTCTAAAGATTCTTCTAAGCAAGACTGAACTTCCTGTGGGTACCACCTGAGGAGAGGAAGCCTGTGAACATCTGACATAAAGGGCGAGGCTAAGACTGAGAGCTCAGCTGGGGGACTGACAAGCGACAAGCGTTTCACATTCAAAGCACATGTCACTGACGCTAATCAGATAAGCAGAGCATTTAGTTCTTACATCTGGCACAAAACTGCTTTTGTGGTTCCAATTTTTATTTCCCAGAAGGTAATAAAATGCACAATTGTATCTCGTAACCAATATAGATAACATCTTTTCAGGCACTCCCATGGACGCACACGCTGAGCGCCTGAGCCTCAGCCTGCCTCAGATAAGAAACCCAGATACCTTTGCTTACTCTTCTTGAGAGACTTGACTGCTCAGTCTTGTCACTGTGGGACATGGAAGGCAGCTCTGTTTCCAGAGCCACTGAGTAGGGTGAGCTAGAGAGGGGAGGGTTGGCGTGGAGGGAGGAAGAATCGTCATAGAGCGTCTTAGCTGCAATATTGAGCTGTTTCCCTCAAAGCCAGACGTGTCAACTCAGACTCTAGTGGAAGGTTTGCCCTCAGAGAGGGTGCCTGTCAGTTGGTTAGTGATGATAAGCATCGGAGAAGAATTCAGTCTGTGCCTGGAGCATCCTCGGAATATCCATTTGCAGTGCTAGCAACGGTGATTTGGGTGTGAAGTCCATTTTGAATGGCCCACAAGACCTGCCATGAGGGATCCACACTTGAACAGGCCGAACTCATATTTTCCTGATTTAACTTCATATCGGTCAAAATGCAGTAAAAGTCACAATTATGTATGTGGGAACTCTCTGGGTCAGGTAATTTTGTCTTTCACAGCTTTCTCAAGTCCCTATTAGAGTGTAATAAGAGAGAGACAGTTCCACTGATGCCTGCCATTTTGCTTCTTAGTCATCATGGTTCAAAGTTCATCTTGCTCTTTTAGCTTCCCCTGGAGTGGTTTGGTAACCTTCCTTGTTGGCGTGTGCAGATTCTCACAGCTAATGAACCTGCATATTTACTCATCTCCTAAATGTGATGAGAATAGACTTACATCCAATTTTACTTTTAATAGCTTGTCTTGTAAAGGTAGTTGGAACCTTAAGAATTGAAGGGCATCATTTTTCCCTTTGAGCACGGAACACTAGGTTCAATTCCAAGAAAAACAAAAAGCCTAGGATAGACCATAGCCAAGGATGAGCTAAGACACGTGTCCAGAACATACGGTTTAAAAAGGCCCTGGATCCTAAGGATGCAGACGTGTGTAGCCAGCATCTGTGACTGGTATCTCTTTAAGTGCCCAGGTACGCTGCCCCACCCCACCCCTCAGCCCAGCCCTGGTCCTGGTTAGCATCTCCAGACTGTTTGGGATATAACAATGATAGCTGGCTTTTCTGGATATTGATTAAGGGCCTCCTGGATGTCAAGAACAGAATTTTCAGTGGGTGCAGGTGATGCAGAGCAGACCTGTCTTATGGTAAACAGCTGCTGATCCCCAGGTGCCTCGGTGAATAACAGCACAGATGGACGTCTGGGCCTTTAATCCCCTTCCTCAGCTTATGTCGCATCTTTACCTCCATTACATTTGGGCTGAAAGATTTGAAACAAATATCTCTAGGTGACCAAAAAGCTCAAAGGTTGGCTGTGTTTAACTGGATTATTTTATAGTTCTCCATTTGTGTTTTATTTATAAGCGGTAAAAGTCACTCAGTCCACCCAGCTGCTTACCTTTTGTCCAGCTTGAAAAATGAAATGAATTTGTTTTGGGCACTGTGCATTCACCAGGCTCCTGAACTAATCGCGCCCATACATCTTGCTGCCCAATAACACGTAAAGCCAAGCCCCGGGCATTCTAGAGTGAGTTTAAGTATCTGCCTTTCTCTCTTTCTCTCTCATCTCCCAGGGAGTGATTTATCCAGGAAATGTATTTCCAACGGGTCAGGTATTAAACTCTCCCTCACAGAGATACTGGATATCTCTGATCAAATTATAATTTTTCTAAGTATTCTACCACTGTGTCCAGTTAAATTGTTCCTAGCGCTTTCCCATGACAGGGAGGGTGGCTTTAAAAAAAATCTAGATTGCATTACAAATACTTCCAAGTTGCCCATTTGGAAGAAAATCAACTAATGAAATTTATTTATTTATTATTTTTTATTTATTGCTTTTCTGAAGTGCGGTTTTCTCTCTATTTGAGGATACCTTCTTTGAGCTGGCTATTGTAACTGCAGACAGCTCCCTGTGGCCTCATAACTCAGGCCTGCTGATATTTATTGCTTTGTTGCTCTTTTTAAAAAATGCAGTCTGACGTTCTTCTGCCCAGAACGTCATCTCTTGTCAATGTTTTATATATATATATGACACCATTATGAAAGTAAAATATCTTTCCCTGGCTTTCAACTCCACACCAAGAAGAGGGAAAGCTGAAGGGAGAGATACTGAAAAGTGGAGGCGAGTCTGGATGAAGGGTCGTGGTTCAGGTCTCCCTCGGGGTCACTGACTTCATGATCTCGCTGGGCATTTGCAAGGGCTTTCCACAGGTGCTCACCCCACCTCTTAGCATGCAGACTCTGGGCTAGACACCGAGAACACATCAGGGAACAAGATGCCCCCAGCCTCTGCTTCATGGAGTTGACAGCTGAATGCAGCCCTCACTGAACCCTTGCTGTAACCGGCCAGATAGCAAATATTTTCTGCTTGCTTGACAGCTCCAAAGTACCTGTCACAGCTGCTTATCTCTGCCCTCTGTGGCAAGATTATCAACAGATTATCAGATGGCTGAAAAAGGAATGAGGTCGTAGTCCAAGAAAGCTTCACATACAAAAACATAAAAATCAAAACCAAACCAAAACAAGCAAAACAACAACCACCAAAAAAATGGCAGCGAGTTGAGTTGAGCTTGGTGGCCTACACCTGTGCACTGGGAGAATGAAGCAAGATTATCAGTTCAAGGCCTTGAACTATACTGTGTATTTCATGACAGCATGGAATACATAGATAGACCCTTCCCCTGAAATACGGTGTATGTGAGGATGGAGATGATGGCTCAGCAGGTAAAGTACTTCCCATGCAAGCAGGAGCGTCTCTATGAAAAGACTAGCTACAGCAGGACCTATTTCTGCAATAGCAGCACTTGGGAGGCAGAGACAGGGGACCTGTGACTTGAAGACCGACAGGTCTGGCTAAATAGGCAAGCTCCGGGTTCAGTGGGAGACTCTGTCCTGAGAACTGATGTAGAAAGTAGTTGTGCAAGTCACCTGATATTGACCTCTGACCTCCATAAGAATGCATACACGCATGTGCACACACTTTCACACCCATGAGTATGTCTACACACACATGCTGAAAACTCAAAAGCAAGTAATGAGTGAACTTGACCTTGCCTCACTGGCCACAGTTTGCTGAGTCCTGGACAAATAAAACATCAAAAATAAACATAGCAAATACCATGCTTGCCCCTACCGTGAAAGGAACACACAGAGTGCAGAGGCAAGTCTGCGGAACCTACCTGCTGGGAGAGACCTTCCCTGAATCCTGACAGAGGTGTTCGATCAGGGATAGCAGTGTAAAGGGAAGGACAGGGTGATTTGAAGTGGTGAGAACTTAGTGGCCAAAGTCCACAAGGGACAGGCATCAGCCGAGTGTGAAGCACCAAAAGATGGCATTGGGTCCCTGTGCACCTATCCCAGGTTTTTTGTACATAAGGTGAGTTGTTCCTTTAAATTGTGAGAGCCTGCTGACATTCCCCAAACTCTGACCAAGAAAGTGGCCGCTCCAGCTGCCCTGAGGACCCTCGGGGACAGAGCGGTGAGGGCCAGGGGCCTTGTTTTACTCCTTAAGGAGGCCTCTCACCAGCTCATGGGCTATGAAAATTGTGCTTGGCATATGTCAGACTAAACAAAAACACATGGTGTGCATGCGTGTTCCTAAAACAGAACAAGGAAAAGGCAGCAACTAAGCAGCCTCCCATAAACCACTGGATCAGAACATCGCTGTGGAGCCCAGAACCCTGTACCCGCCCTTTGTTTCCACAATGGAAGTCAGCTTATAGCAAAATCAATTTCTTAGCACAAAGAGTGGAGATGCAAAATAAACAGAGCCCTTAATTGAACCAGCCTTGCCTTCAAATCTACCTCTGAGCCTTTGAAACTCTCTGGCTTGAGCTTTCATTGACTTGTAACAGTGTTCTTCCCAAAGGCAGCTTTGTCCAGCATATACTATATAGAATTGCAAAGATTATTGTTTTCAGATCTTTTTACCCCAAGAAAAGGTGGAAATTCGGATTTCTAGCTTACAGTTCATTATTAAAGTAGCATGCGAGCCAAACACAACACCTTTGTATGTTCCCAGCCTCGTCTTCTCTGTGCTCCAGGGTCTGGTTATAATGTTCTCTAACTCTGTGACTGCAAATGTTTATTAGACCCCCAGATAGTTCCCTTCCAATAGTCACAGCCTTGGCTTACTCTGTACTGCTTTGAACTCAGAGAGACCTGAGTGTGAACTAGCTCTGCTCTATAATCCGATGTGATCATGAATAATTCTCTCTTGGAATCTTGGCATAACCCAGGATGCAGGGGGAACAGTTACCAGCTCCTGTCACTGAGCCGTGACTATCGGAGTGGCGATGGGCTTTGAAGGTCCCCAGGATTAGGGCAGAAAGAGGGAAATTAAGGCAAGAAAATCTGAGGTGTATGTTCCTAGTCACCTAGGGGGTGGGGTGGGGTGGAGAAGGAATCCACTTCTCCAGCCTTAGGAAGCCATGTGTGCATGTCTGGGCCCTTGGTTTCCCCTACAGAGTCACATACCATTTGAACTGAGAAGATTTTAGCTAGTCTTTGCTTGGAGCTTCCCATTTGACAGAAGTTGAAAACAGGTTATAGATAAGAAGAAGCTTGCCCGCAGCTACAGCTGACTTAGTAAAGGCACAAAAACATATAAAGCCGACAACCTTTCATATGCCTCCAACCTTCCAGTGTCTACATTGGCTACTCTGGGCCAATGAGAGAGAGCTCTTGTCTCACAAACCAGGCCATCTAAGCCCCTTCCCTAACTGCCATTAAACCACCCCAATTAGGTCCCATTAGGTCCTCAGGGACCCCATTTCTTTTTGCATCTTCTTTCTCTGCACTAAGAAGCTGATTTTTGCCATAGGCTGAGTTCCTTCATGGGAGTAAAATGGCAGCTACAGTTCTAAGGCTTCACAGCTATAGTCTCTCCTAGTGATAGGGGACCAAACGTAAGGTACATCTGAGTCTCCAGCAGTTTTGCACAGGAGGAGGTAACCTCCTGATGTGGGATATGATGGTGGGCTCACGTATGAGCTATAACGCCACCATTTAATTCTTCAACTTGTGATCCTGAACAATGTGATTCCCTGTCCTTCAGTTTCTTCCATATGTAAAGGAGCTATAGAATTGTAGCTGGTTTTGGTTGTTATGACAACAAAAGAAGCCAATCCTATCAAGTCCTTAGCACAACACTTGACTTGGAGCAGGCATTTAGTCAATACAGTCACTTAAGGATGGATTGGTGGGTTAGGAACTGTGATGTTAGCTGTTTTGACCACTGCATAACCATCAGAACCTACCTCGGCAGCGTCGTTAGGGGAGCATTCTTAGGCACAACTGTGCGCCGTCACTGTCTCAGAGTATAAATTTAACACACTTCTTTTCAAAAAGTTTGCATTTCTAAGGAAGACATATTGGCCCTTGAATGCTTATCTGTTAAGTACTACTGCAGTGGTTCTCAACCTCTGGGTCGTGGTGACCCCTTTAGGAGTCGAATGACTCTTTCACAGGGGTCACCTGAAACCATCAGAAAACACAGATATCTACATTACGATTCATAACAGTAGCAAAATTGCAGTTATGAGGTAGCAATGAAAATAATTTTATGGTTGGGGTCACCATAGCCTGTATTAAAGGGTCACAGGGCTAGGAAGATTGAGAACCACTGATCCATCGGAATATCAAGTTGTGCACACATTCATCCAAGTCCCATTGATACCTGCTGTGATGCTGTCCCTCTTGCCAGGCATCATAGGCACAGTAGTGAACAATTCACACCCAACCTCTGCCCTTCTTGAGTTTGTAACCCATCAGGGAAGATAATGAGGTCTCTAAAATAATCTGGGAGTAACAGCCATGTTAAGCAAACCAGAATGTCTGGCTAAAGTCAAGGGCTCTGGAGTCCCAGTGTCTAGGATTGAATCCTTGTTATTGTGTTACCTCCGATCAGTTACTCAACCTCACAGCCTTTATTAAATTCACTCTCAAGAAAGGCTAACAGTGCGCACTACTTTGTGGGATTGTTGGGAGGATACAAGCAGCTGGTGGTGCCTCAACACAGAGCATCCACCAAATATCAGCCCCTGTGACAGGGGCTGCGTGCACAGAGAGCCGCAGCCATGCCTATGTCTGCTCAACAGGCAGCTGCAAGCTCCCTCCTGGGCACAGAGAGAACAAAGGCTGGGAACTAACCAGCCGTGTCTGCAAGGCAGCAAACCCCACTTCCCACATCGCTTAGGATAGATTTTTGGCCCCTGCACTTGAGGTTCCCGTCCAAAGAGACCACCTGCTGCAGGCTGTCAGAAGGTGGGTCCTGTGCCAGCTTGTCTCTCTTAATTTGAACAAATGATACTGTGTTTGCTTTGCTTTTTCTTCCACTTACAGCTTTATCCAGCAAAGGTACAGACGAGGTGAAGAGTGGGCTCTCCAGGGTGGTTTTTACATCTGTGGGTATATTTTCTTACACAGGTTTGCTACATAGTCCTATTAACTCAGACAGGGCCTTTTTCTGGCTTCAGAAACCCCACTTGGCTTTGAGCGCCTGTCAGAGCCTAGGATGTTATTATTGGGAGAAGCACTAAGTTCCCCAAGGCACAGAAACCACTCCTTCACTTACAGAGATGTAAACCTGGCCCCTGGATGAGACATAACTTACACAAGGTCGCAAACAAGTTCCTGTCTAAGCCAAGGTAAAAACTCACATTTCTCCATCCCCAAACACCTGCTATTTCTACTTTGCCACAGTACCCATGAGACTTACTGGTGAAGAACTACTGCTTTCTTTTTAAATCCCAACCTGAAAGAACTGACTGTACCTGCCTGGAGCCCTCCGCCAGCCAGGGTGCAAGGCTACATTCAGCCTCTTAGGGGAAGGATCTGTGATTGATTAGTGATGTCTGCCAGGTCTCGGCTAGTGGGGCCATGCATTGTACGCATTTGTTATGTTTGGCTTAATGTTAGTCCAAAGAGACACAACTCGCAATACAATTTCATTAAAGCCTTGGGTGAGAAGGAAATCGAAGGTGTTGGGTGATAGGATTTGGAAGAAGGTACATTTATAGAGTGTGGGAGAGAGAACATCTCCCCCCTCAACACCCCGCACTCCCCGACTTTCATATCATATTGCTCCTTGCAGGCAACCATCTGTCTCCTCCCCCTCTCCTTCCTCCTTCCTCTCTTCCTAAATTCTCTGTCAAAGAGTTGCCATGGGTTATAGATGAGGAAGGTGGAGCTGTAGCTACGCTGGTTAGTTTAGAGGTTTGTTTTATCAACATGACAGAAATAAGGATCGTCGAAGACAAGGAACACTCCACTGAGCCACTGACTCCATCAGACTGACCTGCACATGAATCTCTGGGGCACTTTCTTGGTGACTGATGTTGGAGGGCTTAGCCTACTGAAGGCAGCACCATCCTTGCCCGGGGCTCCTGGGAGTGTAAGAGAGTCTGATGAGCGAGCTGCCAGTGAGCGTAATTCCTCTGCAGCCTTCACTTGTTCCTGTCTCCAGCTTCTCTCCCAGACCTCCCTCAGTGATGGGCTGTGTTTGGGATGGGTAAGCCAACCAAATCCCTTCCTCCCCACGTTGTTTTGGTCAGAAGGTTTTATGGCAGCAACTGAGAAGCAAGCTAGAACGGTAGCCATAGTGAGCAAGGACTCGCTCGGAAAGCTGTGAGTTTCTGTGGTGATCCTGTTCGATAGTTTCCTAAGCTGTTTGTTTATTTGGGCCTCAGTTTCCTCTTCTGTATTGTAGAGATGATAATACCTGTCTTGCCTGGATTTTATAGGGATTAAAAAAAGAGAATTCATGTAAAACACAAAGGATGAATAATAAACTCTCCAAAAAAAAAAAATGGCAGTTGGACATGAATATAGAACTCCATGTAGAGTTCCCTGGAGCTGTGAACTCCTAATTCACTGTCCTGCTGGTTGGAGAACTGATGTTCATGCATAATGAGGTCCCTGGAGCCCCACTGCCAGAAGGTTTTCTGAACCAACAGAGAAAAATTAAGAAAAATAATTTTTTTGCTGAGTGAATTTTATTATATCCTAATTTCTTAAACTAGCTGGTAACTAAATGACTTACAGAATAATCGTGTGTGCTTCATCAGAAGGTTTTATGTGTCAGAATATTCTATTCTCTTAGTATGCATGGCTAACTGGGCATGGTGGCATCCACGAGTAATCTCGAGGCTGATGAAGTACAGACAAGCAAATTCCTAGGGCTCACTCGCCATCCACCCTAGCTCCTCAGAGAACTCCAGGCCAAAGAGAGACCCTGACTCAAAAAAAGGAAGCTGGATAACAACTTGAAGAAGATACTGGAGGTTATGCTCAGCCTTTCACATACAACACACACATGCATGCATACCCACACACATGCACACCATTATTCATAGCCCAAATATGAAACCGTGTGTGTGTGTGTGTGTGTGTGTGTATACTACGTACATACAGGTATAAAGGCAGTACTTCATGACAGCCCCTCAAAAACGTTTGAGAAAGGCACTTATGGGCAGGGGAGGAAGCAATAATGAAATGGTTTGGTGATAATTCTTGATTTCTGAAACAGAAAGGACTTCAGTGATGTTTAACTCCCATGAATGAACTGAATGATGAGACTCAGAACAGTCAAGCTACCTGTATAAGGTCACACAGTGACAAAGTACAGCACCAGGAATGGGAGCCACTGCCTCTTTGGCCCTCTGTGTCCCACTTTCCTCTCTATTCCCACTCTCTTCCCCTCCTCAACTCTCCCCCTCCCTACTGCCTACCCTCCCCTTCCCTATATCCCTCCCCTCCCCAACCCATTCCACACATACACACCTGAAGGTGTGGCAGAGTCTCTGGAGTCCTAGTTGAAACTACACACCTCACTTCTTGCCAGCAGGACCCCAACAAGCCCAGTAACAGTCAAGCCAGAAGTAGCAGGTCTGATAACAGCCATGTCAGCCCTGGCTGGCCTGACCTGATCTGGGATAGCAGTTTGGCTTCCTCTGGGAGCTTGTTAGAAATGTGGTACCCTTGATCCCACCCCTAGACCCTCTGGATCAAAACCCACATATTCATAGCACATAAATACCAGGCCCTGTGATGGGTGACTAACTAAAGCCTGAGATGGCCCAATCTGCAAGAATTGCAATACAGAATCTTTCCCAGATTTCCCAAGGTCAAGGCGCTTTTCAAGTGTTTTTGGGGGGGGGGGGGGAGGAAACCTACTGCACTGAGAACCAGGCTGCTTTGTGATTAAGTGATGACTTTGGCCTTGTGGCTATCTCACCAGTATTTTTGAAGAAAATATTTTAAAAAGACAGGTCTTCTTCTGTTTGATAGTTTGTAGATCAGCTGGTTGAGACTTGTCACTGGAGATCCCAGATAAAATGGATCTCGTTTTTAATAGATTTTATTATTCCTTCAAGTACACTTCGGATTTAGCTTATCAGACAGGTTTTCCCAAGCCATCTTGTCCCACACAGAGAACATTTACCATGGCTTTCTTCATCTCTGATTTAATAAAAACTATCGTAGCTTTTGTTTTTCTGTTTGTTGGTTGGTTGGTTGGTTGGTTGGTTTGGGTTCTTTTTTTCTTTCCTTTAAAATAGCAGTTCTCACCCTGTTGGCAGAGACCCTTTTGGGAGTACATCAGCTATCCTGCATTTCTGATATTTACATTATGATTCATAACAGTAGCAAACTTACAGTTAGGAAATAGCAACAAAAATTTTTATGCTTAGGGGGTTCCCCACAACATGAGGAACTGTATTAAAGGGGCACGGCGTTAGGAACACTGAGAACCCCTGCTTTAGAATAATGGATTCGTTTGGAAGAAATATCCCTTCTAGCAGAGAGTGCAAATGAATGATAAATAGCCTTACACTTGAATTAGGGTGTGGAGGAATTTGGTTTCTCTCTAGGAAAATTCAGTGTTTCATTTCTAATTCCAGGGGTGCCACTGTCTAACTCCCTCTCCCCTTTGGCAACCCACAATGCCCTTGCCAGCACCTGGTGTGGCTGCAGGCTATAGGTGATAGTATGGCTGGCACTCAAAGGTTTGCCTGGCTAGCCTCTCCTCTTGATTCTGATCCACTGTCACAGCAGAATGGGTGGTTTCAGCAACCGAAACCCTGGGTTGGAGCTACTGATGGAGATGCTATAGGGAGGGGTAGAGCCAGTCAGGAGGGAGACTCCCTCGCTTGTCATAAAGCAAGACAGAAACAGACTCACCTTCAGGGACCTCTTTCTTCCCTGTGAGCACCAAGCTGCTTCTCTTCCCCTCCCCCACTACAACCTTTCTATAGAGACTTTCACATTCCTGCTCTTAATAAAACCTCATGGCAGTGACCCCTAAGCCCGTTGTTATCTCTGGGCCCAACAAAAGTTGGTGCAGTGGTGACATTTCCCACCCCTGGCCCCTGTAAGGTGCAGTCCTACATGCCCTCATGGTTGAGTCTAATGTATACTTTACAGGATTAAGTGTTTGAGCTCCACCTTCCCTTGTAGGTTCAAGGCCTGGCATGGCCTAACCAATAAAAGGCCTAGGGGAGCTGGCAGAACTTGAGCAGGTAAAGGCACCACTGTTAAAGCTGACAGCCAGAATCTGACCACCAGAACCAGAACCCATGTGATGAAAAGACTTCCATTTCTGTCTTCTGACCTCTACATAAGTGCTGTGGTGCGCTTGCACCACAAGGCTGAGGTGGGGGGAGAGGGGACAGAATATAACTTGAACTACTAGGCAGGCCTGAGCCTGTTCTTGATGAGTGGGAAGGGTTTAAGCAAGGAAAGTGAGAAAGTTTAGCCTCAAAGCTTAGTCTCAGATGTTAGATGTTGCCACTTACACAAATCAGCCACACAGAACCCCCACCAGGGGACATTACTGTCTAACTCTCCAGGGAGCGTTGCTGTCTAACCTGGAAAAATAGAAAAATAATTTTCTTTTCAAAAACACCAAGCTACCCAATTGATTTGCTAATGGGTTCTGGCAGCCTTTGTATTAGCACGAGAAGCCATTCAGATCACCATTGACAATGTCAAACTTATAAATTGCTCCTGTTAGGATCTGTACATTCACGTTAAATAGGAAACACCTGGTGAGCTAGGTCTTGCTGTGGAGAAAGCCTGCTGTGCTGCGCTGCGCTGCTCTGAGCCACTAGGTGGTCTGAACCTGGTGGGTGGGGGAATAGGTGTTTGCAGTACCCAAAAGACACTTGAAGTTTTCCAACAGAAAGGATCCCAAGATGAGACAGGGTCATAGCTTTGAACTTCAGATTAAGTATGACACAGGGACTTTTTAAAAGAGTTGTCACTGCTAAACATCCAGACTGTATAATCCTTGGAAAGTCAGAAGATCAGGCTATCATGGCTGGTGCCGTCTCATGGCAATCAACAGCTACTCACACCCACTCATCTTTCCACAGTTTACAATCATTCCTGCCCTGATCTCTCTCACCTGCCTGCCTGTGATTACTATATGAGCTGATATTCTCTCTTGGGAGAGCTAAGATCTTAGCTGAGGAGACAGAAAACCTGGGGCCTGGATCTTGGGTGACCTTGAACAGGTAACATCCATGCCTGAAAGGACCGGCTTTCTCATCTGTCATGTGGTAGCCGTGGTGTCCTCTGAAGAGCTCTGTTGGCGAATGCAATTGTATCCGGATCCACTCTGTAAGAAGCAAGCCAGCTCAGAGCCAGGAGCCTAGCAGGTACTAGAAGTGAACCCCTTTTCCTTCACTCTCCAAGTTTCCTAGTGGTTTCCCCTCCAAGCTTTTCCTAGTCTTTTTAATAAGTGAAAAAGGATGGTGACCAATCGAGAAGATTGCTGGAGACCCTTGTGAGTACCAGATACTTTTCTCATTAAGTCTTCCCCTTGTGTCCCTCTCCTCTCCTCTCAGCCTTACAAAGTCGGGCCTGCTCCTGATTCATGGGTGAGCAGGACTCAGGGATTCATCCAACCTGGCTGAGGTTAACTCCTTTGGAGAACCGAGTGAGCTCGTGAAGTCTACCACCCTCTCCTGCCCCTTCTTCCCTATGCTTGATCATCAGGAGTAAGACGATTTCCAGTGAATTGTTAGGTTCTGGACTGACACCTGTTTCCCCGGGGCAGAAATGATGCCTGTGAAGCAAAATTCAGCTCTCAGCTCTATAGGAAAAACCTATTTGGGACCCCATTATGGCTGTATTCTAGAAATCGTCAACTCGGGTGCTTAAATAGAGCATTTCTTCCCTTCTTAGCTGCCGGCAGCAGGAAAACATTTTGAAGGGCAAATAAATATTTATGCATGAGGTCTCTGTAAATGTTTGATTCTTTTGCCCCAATTCCCTGGGCTGAGAGTAAATGACAGAGCCCCCCAAAGAGAGTGTGGGCATGAATACATTCAGCACCTATATTCATTCAGCATCCATGTCAGGCTCTGGGCTCAGGATCAGTGTTTGGAAGCCAGGAGGGGCGTCTGAGAGCCTCCGGAGCACAGAGGGCTTTGCACTAATTATCTTACTTTAATTGCCACAATGCCGTGAAGTGTTTATCATTAGCTTCATCTTAAAGATGAGAGCCAGCTGAGTTCCTGACTGTGTGTAGAGACAGGCCAAGCAAGAAAAGAGTCTCATCCTAAGAGGTTACGAAGCCCTTCCCAGAGGCTATTGCTTTGAGTCATAGCCCACTGCCTGTGTGACCAGGGTGTGATAAACTCGGATATACCTGCTAAATAAAGTTCACACAGTTGAACCCAGCTGCTCAGAGCCCTGGTGTTGGGAGGAGGAGCCTCTGTTCCCCTTCCGCTGCCCAGAACTCCACCCCTTCTCTAATGACAGGCAGGCTTCTCTAAATCCTCTTCCCAAACAGGGTTTGACTCTCAGACTTTCAGTTCATCTCTGCAAGGCTGCTGAAGTTGGTTTGGTCCAAATTCCCTCCCCCACCCCATTACCCAAACATCTTTGATATCCTCTATCCTCCATCACCCTGACAGAAGATGATGTCTGGTCACTCTGGCCTGCCTTCAGCGGGAATTCCCATCAAGTCAATTGAGGTAGACCCTCTCCTTACCTCTGACATTTCTTTTCCTGTTGGTGAAAGAATTATTTATTCTTGGTTCACCTACCCCTTGGCCGTTAAGTTTGTAGGCAGTTTCTGTTGTATCATAAGTAGTCCATCTTCCCCCTGTGCAAAGCTGCATGGCAGTTGTCCTACAGCTGTGGCATGGTCCCAAATAAGTTCTGCCCTACCATGTTTGGCATCATTGTTACCAGGACCCCACCCCCACCCCATCCCAGACACAAAGTCAGGCTCTAGGTCCAAATGTTCCCTCACATTCAGAGAAAACAGTAAGATATGTAGAGAGATGAAAAAAAAGAAAAAAGAAAAATGATCTTGGGTTTGGGAGAGAAAGCAATTCCAAGCCAGTTTCCACCTGCCCATATCTGCATGTGTCCATTTAGTCTTGTACCCCACCCCCATTACCTGACTTGGGAAATGAATCTTAACCCATGGGACAAGACTCTTGGGGTGGCCGTTTTCACTCCCCAGTGGGGTATTTCCATGGAATCACAGCTCTGCCCCGTACATGACCACATACCATTTTTGTCTTAACACCTATGCCTCAGGGGGAAGGCTTGTTATCCTCCCTCATCTTCCCACTCTTGTCCCGTCTGTCTTTCTTCTAAAGAGTCTCCCCTTACCCTCTTCCTCTGATTCTATTCACATCCTTTCTCCTAGCCCGTTTGGCATTTCCTCTTCCTCCTTCACCACTGCAGTCACGTGACCTCTGTGCTAGTGGGGAGATGTGGGGAGGGGAATTTCTCGGGGCTGGGGGATCTGGATGTGGAATGCTGCAACTCGGAAGTAATAGCAGATGTGAGCCAACAGTCAGTTTGAAATGTAAGCGCGTGCGGAGCCCCCAGTCATAAAGTACTTAAGGCTGGAGCACTGGGCATGGGGTGGGAGCGGGGCTGCATGGCTTCACTGGAGGGATCACAGTCCAGTCTTTGGGTGTATTTATACCTCCAACATCCTTTTCTGCTTTTCCAGAAAGGTGATCCATCTTCCCCCAAGTTTATTAGAGGCGGTTTTCCAACACCACTTATAAAATATTGCAGGCAGCCCCATGATTCATGGCTTCATTTATAACTCACAGCACTTGGGAACTTTGGGGGAATATTTCTCATTAAAACTGTTTCCCAACTCTTTTGCGCTGCCTTCTACCACCACCACCCCTGCCCCCAAGAAGTGCTAGAAGATTCGAGATCGGTTTGAGCGGTGGGCCAAGGTAGGCCTCCTGGGCTTGAGTCTGATTCTGGGCTGAGAGTGATCTAGGTGGCCTTCCCACTGCCTGTGTAAGTGACTGCATGGCATAGTCTCCCCTCCCCAGTCATGTGCCGCAAAGCCCTCAAACTGTGTCTCTGGTCCTGCTAAAGCTCTGTCTGTCTCCTTCTTCAGAGACTTCTCCTCATGAGACATAGACAGGAGAGCAACAGGTGGGGCTGAACCTAGATCAAACAAGGGGTCAGCAGGAAGCCCCTCTGATAAGGAGGGCTCCCTTAGGAGGCCAGGTACTTTCCTTTTAGCCTTCAGAATGAATGGTGTGCCTCCTTTCTGTAGCCTGAAGCTACTTTCTCTTTATTAATAAACACTGTTAGCAGCTAGGAATCCCATTGTTCCTTTAGCTAAGGTCTAAGACCCTGCCTTCAAATCCCAGACCAGGCATCAATGAGGTGTTCAGGAAAACTCTTGCCTTGGACCATGCTACAGAAAACATAGATATTATTCTGTTGCAGAAGACTGGCAGTAAAAATATCCAGAGTCCTTTCCCATACCACTGGATGGCCTCACGTGTAATTCTCCACCCTGGGGCCTATGTTTCTCTTTGTGACTGTATCTCCTGAGAGAAAGGGACCAAATCTGCCTTTCATGACATTTTCCCTTCTGCCAACCGTGATTTAGATGGGTTGTGCTCTCAAACCCCAGGATAACTGTAGAATAATTCACTGGACTTAGAAAAAATAAACAGCTGGGTCGGATGCTTGTTTTTATATTTATATATTTGATTGGGAAGGGTAATGTTCAACTTCTATGGAATCTAACTGTGTGTGCTGAACAGGGAGAGGTGGATAAATCATTTATTTATTGGGCGATTCCACCTGCCATCCTGTCAATGAATGCCCAGTTGAGCCTGGGATGGAAAGCACAGACCTGCTCCTCATCGCTCTACTCCATTCACGCCTGGGGCATTCTGAGACAGTTATTATAAAATGGGACTGTCCTCCGTTATTATGTTCGGTAACAGATCAGCAAACCATGACCCTAGGAACAAGATCCTGGGTCAGATCTGTCCCAGTGCCTGCTGGCTTAAATCAGGTGTTATCAGAATAGTCAGGCACCCTCATGAACAATGAACAGGCTACTATAGCACTGAGTCCTGGTAACAGAGACTGTGTAGCCTGTGAACTAAAACCTTAACAACTTTAAGCAACCATTTTCCTCCTCTATTTGGCTTAATGGAATGGGGTGATATAACAAAATACCATACATAGACTTGGTAACTTCTAAGGAGAGACACATCTTTTTCACAGCTCTGAAATCTGGGAGGTCCACAGTCATGCCTCCAAATGGTGCTGTGTGTGTAGCAAGGACCTGCCTGAATCCTGTTTTGTGGATGACACCTTCTAGGCTGTATTCTCACATAGGACAAGGAACAGGGAAGCTTTCTAGAGTCCTTTCTGTAAGGCCACTCAACTCGTTTAGAAGGCGTCCACCTTTACGAACCCACAGAGGTCTCATTTCCAAATCCTGTCACATTACGATTAGGTTTCAACCTGTGGATTCGGTGGGAGAGGCAAACATCTACAGGACAGCAAGAGCCATCTAATGCTTTATCCTCATGAGGAATTTGAGGGCAACCTGCCTTATTCTTAAGCCTCTGAACCAAACCTAGAGATGGCTCATCTCCAACTCCGGCATATTTAATTGTATCCTTACCTGTCTCAGTCCATTTTGTGTCTAATGTGCTTTTGAAGGGGTGTGAGTGTAATGTTTCTCCAGATGGTGGATTTGCTTTAATGGGCCAGGGTCATCTCTTTGATCTGCTCCTGGGACTGGGGTGCATGGAGCCATCTGAGTGTGGCACCGTTTGGAGACTTTGGTGAAGCCCCTGTCCCTTTCTATTTATCATGACACGCTCTGGTCCTCATGACTTCCTGACCTTCCTGGGGACATTTGAGAGAAAGCCTTCGCTTACTCAGACACAGGCAGGTTGCTGAAGATTTACAAGTGAGATTGCATAAGAGCCTGGGAACTTTCTCAGTGAAGGGAATCCCATGGTTCAGACTGTCCGAGGGTACCTGATTCTGACTCTGAGATTTTCCCAAAATGCGTCTTCAAAGCACAGAAGCTAATGCGATCCCCAGAGAATTCTGACCCAGACAGTTTGGAGTGAGGGGTGTCTGCACTGTCCCTATGCAGGACTGGAAACACCTATGGCCTGCCTCTTTCCTCCTCAGCCCAGAAAGATAAATCCAAATTGATCCATCAGATGTCCAGGCAGAACCAAGCACTGGGTCTTCCCCCTCAGTCCCTACAGTGGACCCTGAGCTCATTTGAGCAGAGCTTGTGGTGTTTGCAGGTTCCTTTGAGACACCGCAGAAGAAACAACAATAACTCACAGCTCCCTTAAGTAACACAGCTCTGGCCTTCTCTGTTCTGGACAAAACAGTCTTTTCAAGGTGTGTTGTATGTATTAGGCTCATGTTAGGTGGTTTCCCTAGAGCCAGCAGGAGAAAAATCTACTAAGAGGGGGAGGGGAAAAGGGTTAATTCTTAGCCTCGCTGGCTCTTGCAACAAATTCGTTCTCCAAACCTTCCCCCCCCCAGACTTTCTTTTGCTTGAAAATATCCAGAGAGAGAAGACACCCGCCTATACATACACACATACCTAAATGTATTTCAGATAGACCCATAAAGTATGTCCAGAGCCAAGATGATGTCTGAGGTGTTCAGAGAACAGTACTCCTGCCACTTTGCTTTTAACTGTAGTGCCCACAGGCTCTGGCTCTGCATTCAACTGCAACTGGATCCTATCTGCCTGCTCCCAGTTGAGCATCTTTCTTTTCTGACTCTTCTTTACATCCAGAGTCCTATAGCTCACCTTAAGGCTCCAATGCCCTCCCTTCATCATAACTACAGGTCAGATAGTGATTGGCATCTGCAGTGTTATCCAACTCTGTATCAGGACCTGGGCAGAGCAATATGATGTGCAGGTGACAAAGGAATCTGGTCAGGAAGAGGAGTGTGTGTGTGTGTATGTGGGGGCGGGGGCGGATCACTTGGCCACTTGCCTCCTTTACCCAAGCGATGGACAACAGTTTTCAGGGCACTTTCCCTCTGGCCTCTTTCCCCAAAGTGATTACTTCTTAATTCCTTTTCCATTGCTCAGCCCTCCTGGTTGACATCCAGTCCCAAACCAGTTCTGGTTCAAACTCTAAACCCCTGAGCTAATCTCAGTCAGGACAGAGGTGACTCTTAAAACCACCAGCACCCCTGTCAGATTCTCCTTTCCTGTTTCCTCTTTGGGCCAGCCTTCTGCAGCATCTCCAGGCTGCCACCTGCTGGCCAAAGAGAGGAATAAGCAGGGGCCCGTGGGAGTGGAAGGCGGACATCCAAGCAAGCAGTCAGCAGCAGCTCCAGAGGGACCCAAGAAGCATCCAGGACCAGAGTCTGCGGAGAGGACACTGCAGAGCATGACTCTAATGGGCAGCATTTGCTCAAAGCCTCCCCATGCAGAAGGGGCACCAGTGGAGGCCAGGGTCTGTTTCCTCTCATGTTACACCCCTCTTGCAACCTCTCCATTCATGCTGTCCCTGGTTTCTGTTTAGATGTTTAAACACTTGCATGTTTCACATGTGCATGCTCCGGGGCATAATTCCCCTTGTTCTTTGCTTCTCTGTTCTGTGTCTGTACTCTTCATAATGTAGGTCAAACCCAATGGAATGGCATGGAGCGTGTAAGTTTTAAACTATTAGTGACATGAAGAAAGCTTTAGCCATTTGCTTATAAATAAAACCTTTTTTTTTTCTTTAAGGGAAGAATAAAACTCATTTTTCAGCTCCAGAAATTTTTATCTCCACCTGATTAAAAAAAAAAAAACAAACACCTCTGTGAACGGAGATTTTATGAGGAGATCAGGGGGTGCTGCTGGGGTTCAGTGTGGTCTGGGTGAAGATGCTAACCGGGTGGAGATGCTCACCCCCAAGTCTTCAACTAAGCACGCTGAAGGATTGCGACCAGTGTAGAAAGACCTCAGCCAATCACTGGGCTGGCTAACAGGCCCCCAGATGCCTGCAACCTAATGATTCAAGGTCCATGTGCTTATAAACCAATCAGCCCCCAGATCTGTGGGCTGTCAAGTCAGACCTGCAGTCCCTGCCATCACCCAGCCTCTCCCCTGGATGTCACTGTTGTGCTGTGTGAGCAACGCCCGGGAGCGCTTCTGGGACTATGAGAAACTTTCCTTAGAAGCTGCCACCCTTGGGGCTAGAGAAGGCACCCAGGAAAACGCAGGACAAGCCTAGTCTGCAGGCACCTTGGGGGGGGGGGGTGTTCCAGGACTCAAAATCCTGGACCAGTGTTCAAACCTGATGGCAATACCAGACTGTCTGGCTCTCTAGTACAAAGAAGCTAGGGCCTGGATAACTGGGAGGGGCTGAGCCCCTCCTTTGCGGTTCATACACCCTCCTGGACAAAGGGCTCCAAGCTGGCAGCAAGAGGAATTTGCAGGCCGGTATTCATAGTGTTCAGAGCAAGGAGCCAGATCCCAATCCCACACTTGCTATAAACAAGCAAAGGGAACATGGAGAGATGGGTTTACCCCAGCCCTGTTGCTTTGTTATAAGAATTCAGTGAGAACAAGGCTTAACAGGTGAGGCCCAACATTGCGATAACAAGGCCTTCGAAAGCAGACAGCCTGCCAAATTGACAATCAGGGAGAGAACTCTTGCTTGTAATCCACTTGTGAAAATAAACACAAGACCTGAGATTAGAGCAAATCGGGAGATGGGGCTCAGATTGGTGGACCCAAAGTCCCCTTTCTTTTCTTCCTGGTTCTGGGTTTCTGTGAAACGCCACTACCTCCTCACAAAGTCACAGGTACATGTGTAGGGAGGAAGCACCCAAACTTAGCCTAAAAGCAGGTAGTGGGCCCTTTTTGTGCTATCTCAGTGTTGATATGTGTGGAATAACCAAGCACAAACTTAGAACCTATGATAAGAAAGGCACGTGCCTAGGACTCCAGGCAGGGGGCTAGCACAAGATAAGTCACACCTAATTGAGGCCAGACTAGTGTGCCTGTGTTTCTCCAGCCTCGGTGATGGCCACCCATCTAGAAGCCTTTGGCATCCCTTTGACTCTGTTCCCCGGGTGACGATTTTGCGTCATTAGTTATTAAGGCATCTCCCTGGTGGGAATCAGTGTGCTGTGACCTGGTGGCACCAGCGAATGCTCCCAGAGTCTCATTCTCCATCTACAAATTGCTGGCCTTGCCCTTTGTCGCATTACCTGCTCAGCACTTACACATCAAGGATGCAGATGGGCCAAGCTAGGAAAGAGCAACCAAGGTGTCTCCTTCCCTCCAGCATCCTCCAGGCAGGGGTCCCCCTATCGTCTGTATTTTATCAGCCACCTGTGGGTGGATGGGAAAGCAGAGGGCAGTCCCCTCTCAGTGCCGAAAGGAGACACTGCCCTCTAAGTGTAGTGTTCAAGAGAAAGGCCTACTGGATATATTTTTTTTTAATTACAAAATAACTCAGTGGGTGGTGAGTCCGGATTTTCCCATAGACTATCAACTCACATACGGCAAAGTGGAAGCTTCACCTACCCCAGCCCACCTTGAGTCTTTTTGTGCTTTTGAGCAGTGTGTTTTCTGGGAGAGCTTTTGGTACCTTAATCCCATCATCGGTGGGTCTGCTCATACTTCTTCCAGAGCTGTGCTTTGCTGCGGGGACTTGGTGAAGACAGAGGCGGCTGTGGCAAGCCTCAGTCAGGGGAAGGTAAATTGGAAAATGAGCCGGGAAGGGAAGGGAAGCAGTGCCCGAGCAGCTGCAGGATTGTTCAAAGCCATTTTCTCAACTGGGCTAATCATTCTTCCCCATGGTGTGGGGACACCTACGCGTTCAGAAGTGTGCACTTCTTGATTGCAGGGAGCAGCCTATTAGGAGAGACAGATTGACTCCCACCTCCTCCGCTCTCAGTCTCCTCCACTGCCCCTAAAACCCCTACCCCACAAGATAGCTCACCCACCTTTCCTCCAATTGGGAAGGGTTGTCAGTGATGGGAGGGGCTGGGCAGATTCAAACCAGCCCAGCTTGAGGAGTAGCAATAATTACAAAATCTCAGGCCGTTATCCAATTACTTTGACATGTGGCCATTCTAGGGAGTTCTAACTGGATTAAGTTCATTATAAAAAGATTAGTCCTCGAATGGGGACTGTGCATAACAAAGTGAACCTTCAAGTGTGCCGCTGCTGGGCCACCAAGGACTTTGGGAGGTGGGGGTGGGCTAGAGTGAATGGCTTTGTTTATTGAATTACTGCTTAGGGATTTGCTGAGTTTTGTTCAGATGGAGTTTGTGGCTTAAAGCGACTCTCAGCTGTTTCCTGTTTGTTTTCCTCTCTCCAGAGTGTTCCTCAATACCTTTGCAGTTATTGTCAAAGCAGTAATCCAAAATGCCTGTCCCTAATGTTCTGTGTGGACATGGAGGTGAAATTATTGATCAAAATGGATCTGAGACACATGAACCTCATGTATTATTCATGGGCTGTATATGAATGCACATATAGAGAGGACCGGCACTCTTCTAGTGCCTCCCATTTACATAATGCTTCCTGGCTCTGCAGAGCCATTTCACATTTTTCATTTGACCCATGCAGCCGTACTCCGGGATATAAGTAGACATTATTGTAAAGACTGTGCCCATAATGAAATGGAGACTCAGAGAGGTTAATCCATGGTGACCTAGCCAGATAGTCAGCCAAAACTGAGTAACTACTGAGATCCTTGCTGCCCAGCCTGGTGTTCTAGAACAGCAGTTCTAAAGCTGTGGGTCACAATCCCCACAGGGGTCACCTATCAGATATCCTGCATATTGATATTTACATTACGATTCATAACAGTAGCAAAATTTCAGTTATGAAATAACAAGGAAACAGTTTGGTGGTTGGGGGGGGGGTCACCACACCATGAGGAACTGTGTTAAAGGGTCACAGCATCAGGGGGGTTGAGAAGGTTCCAGCAGCACACCCAGACTCCGTGAACACATGTATTTTAATCACAGAGTCTGTATTCATCTCTGATTGTTGACCATTTGAATTAATCAGACTGGTTGAAATCAGATTTTGTTTGGATTCCCTTTATTTGCAGGAAGGATTTTTATCAGTGAGCAGTTTTGAGCCAACCCACTTACCTACTAAATATTGCCATCCCCTTCCTAAGCTTGGAACAGTTTTCATCTAGGGAAATGTCATGGAACTCTTTTGGTGTCTTCCCTAGAATGTGTGCTTCGGTTAAAAAGGGTGTAGGGTCACTGTCACTCTCTAAGGATGAATGCCCAAGCTCTGTGCATTGGGGTGTCCTGGGGTGAGGAGCATGGATATTCAGGTCCATGGGAAGGTGTAAATTAATAACCAGTCTCCTATTTCCTTTATCTACTCTCTGGGACCTTAGACTCCCTGTGGGGAACAGTTATGAATTCAGACGCTAAGCACATAACCTCCTCTGTTAGTGGGATCGGGATGGACAGTGCATCTCTGCTTTGTCCCTCTATGCCCACTGTAGTATTGCGGTTAGAAGGTCATAGCTTTCTATACCTATCTACCCATCTCAAGACAGAGCTGCAAGCGGCTTTTAACAAGAGCCAGAAATTGTCTAGCTAAATGGTGTCTGTTTACCAGTCACCCCAATTCTAGACTCTGGTTACCCCGTGACTCGGGAAGGCTTAAGAGGCATGACCAGAGCAGCCTGTTGGCCTGTGTCAGGTGCCACCCTGATGGCCAGCGACTCAGGAAGGCTGTTGTGAAATATAATGCAGTGGCAGTGTGGTGGCAGGGGTAAGAGGGTACCTTGAAGGCCCCGTGCCAAGTTGTCCCCCTGAGAAACCATACCATGTGACAGACCTAGTAGTATAAGGGAAGTTTATTTGAGGGAAGGAAGTGGAGTGAAGACCTGGAGAAGGGATAGAGGCAGACGGACCTGAGTGTAGAGAAAAGAGGGCAAAGAAAGACAGAAAGAAGGCCTGAAAGAGAGGCTTGCCAGGAGTACATCTAGTGGCATCAGGTGATGACATAAGTCACCAGTAGGTCCCTAGGAGGAGGCCAGTGGAATCCTGTAAGCCAACTGAGCATTAGGCCTGGAGAGAGAATATATTTAAAGTTACAGTCACAGCAAAGGTTAAGGCAGATGCCAGTTAGCAAGGAAAAAATAAATGTGTGTAAGCAGAAATGTAGGTGGCTGCAGACCAGTGACCCCATCTACCCTGTCTAAAATGAAACACACAGACAGACACAACAATTTACACAGTCTGCTACTCCCTAACGCAACCCAGTTTATAGACCATGTTTAAAAGCAAAATAGATTGTTGGAGATACTCAGGATTCTCATTTGCAAAGAGTAAAGCCATTAACTCCAAAAGGAAAAAAGGAACTTAGTGGCTCATGAAACTAAAACGTCATGAGCCTTTCGGCAAAGGTTTTAATCTAGTGGCTCAGAAATACCACTGACACTTCAGATGGTGGCTTTCTGATTTTTGCTAACCTCTTCAGTGAGTAGGTGTATTCCTTACTTTGGCATTGCTGTAACCCAATTCCTGACAGGATGACCTTAAAAGAGGAAAGGATTAGTTAGGGACTAAGGATATAGCTCACAAGGTAGGATACTGAACAAGCATGGTGATACCCTAGGTTCAGTCTGTCTGGTGTGTATAGGAATGGGGTATTTGGGGTCCTGGTTTCAGAGAGATTTAAGTCTGTCGTAGGTGAAGTCATGGCAAGTGGCTATATCCATGGTGGGAGGAACAGTCAACAGCAGGCAGGATGTCTTAGTTAGGGTTTTACTGCTGTGAACAGACACCATGACCAAAGCAACTCTTATAAGGACAACATTTAATTGGGGCTGGCATATAGGTTCAGAGGTTCAGTCCATCATCATCAAAGTAGAAGCAAGGCAACATCCAGGCAGGCGTGGTGCAGGAGGAGCTGAGAGTTCTGCATCTTCATTTGAAGGCTGCTAACAGAATACTGACTTCCAGGTAGCTAGGATGAAGGTCTTAAAGCCCACATTCACAGTGACAAACCTACTCTAACAAGGCCACACCTCTCAACAGTGCCACTCCCTGAGCCGAGCATGTACAAACCATCACATAGGCGTATTAGCTTATTTACATGGTGGTATGCAGGAAGCAGAACAGTTCAGAACAGAACCAGGGGAGAGTAAAACCTTCCAATGTCTGGTCCCCAGTCTCCCATTGTCACTATCTGGCCCTTACCTCCTAAAGGCTCCCTCATCACAGGCTAGAGCTCAATGAAGAAACATACAAATTTCAAGTCATAATGGCAGGAAAAAAGAGAGTTACTTTTCATAACAGTTCCTGTAAAAGTTTTAGAATGTATGGGCCCAGCTTGGTGATATGCCTATCATCTGAACCAACTGTGGTTGCTGACGGATTCTCTATTCAGATCGGCCAGGTCTATGTCATGGGATGTCCCTGGAGCCCAGTCTGGCCTGGCCCCACTTCTCCTGTTCCCTCATGCCAAATGATACCAGATACAGAGGTCTAGAGGGTGGGGTAATAACGTTGGGATTAACTGCTTGCTGTGTACCCTGCCCAGTGCTGGATCCTAAAGAAAATGTTTACAAATGGATGCAAAGCTCCATGGTTTTCAGACTCTTCATATTAATATTTGACCAGGGCAAAAACCACAAGGTCTCTATTTTTCTAATCATCTTGATCCAGATGAGGAAAATTACCCATTTAAATAAACCTGACATTTGACCTTTGATTTGTTACATTCCAAATCCTGTGTACAAATTAGTGTGCAGGCAATTCCACTGGCCTGCTTTTGGGGGGGGGTAGCAGCTGATTATGTCATCACCTGCTGCTGCCAAGTGTGTCAGGTGTGTGCTGTGGACAAAAGGGCCAGAAGCCACCCCAGCGCCCTCTCTGGTCCCTGTGCACATCCCTGCCCTGTTCTCTGAGGGGGTTGTCTCTCCCTCCCTCCCTCTCCCCTCTCTCCCTCCCTCCATCCTCCTCCCTCCCTCTCTCTCCTCTCTCCCCCTCCCTCCCCCTTGTTCCCTCTTCCCTCCCTCCCCTCCCTCCTTCCCCTTCCCTCCTCCTTGCCCTTCCCTCTCCATCCCCCACCCCACTCTCCCTCCTTTCCTTCCTTCCCCCTCTCACTCTGTCTGCATGTCTGTCTGTCTGTCCCTATCCCTTCCTCAGGTCCCTGCCCCTTTCCCTTTCCCCAGTAAACCGCTTTTACAACAAATCTGTTGCACGGCCTAACTTCTCAGGGATACACCTTGGCATGGACCCACCAAAAGTTCCCCAGCCCCACACATTTTTTTCATCATACCCAACGTCAGTATTAGATATTAATGTGGGGACTGTAAGTTCTTAATTCCTGAAGGCGGCATAGATGGAAGTTTGACTCTTCCACTTAGGAACAAGTCTTGAACCCCACATTTATGACAAGGATGATGCCACTGACCGATGCGATGTATCAGCAAGCTGAGAGGAGATGCAAGGGGGAAAGATGTCAATCAAAACTCCAGTGAAATGAAAGCAATCAGAAACAAGCAGCTAAAACCAGAATACAACATCATCGTTTGGATGCTAAAACTGATAAGGCTTCAGATGTCCCAGCCCCAGGACCCCCTTTGCTCTCTTTTGACAGAATGTAGCTCACTGTCCCTATACTCCCTCAGCAATGACATCAGTCCTGGGCTACCCAGAGTGGTCTGAGGTACACAGCACTGCTTACCCTCCACACCCCAGTCCTGGGAGCCCCACCCCCTTGCCACACCTGCTGGCTGCTGGCTGGCATTTGCACGTCCGTTTGTGCTCTTCAGGGTATGCGTCTTGTGACAGACCTGACAGCTTTCAATTTATTAGGCTTATTAGCAAATAAAACTGTCCTGAAAAGCACAGATTTGATATCTGGAAGATTCATTTCGGGAATGATTTAATGCAA
Organism: Mus caroli; assembly: GCF_978045245.1. Taxonomy (NCBI): domain Eukaryota; kingdom Metazoa; phylum Chordata; class Mammalia; order Rodentia; family Muridae; genus Mus; species Mus caroli. Next base: position 87,912,637 of record NW_028227268.1, on the reverse strand, counting down.
CCTGCCTGGTAGTTTATCTCACGTCTCTGGGTTGGAACTAAATCACCCCTCTTCCTGTTGATGTCCTTAATGTGATGGTCGGTGTTTGCAAAATAAAGAAACTAGAGACTCTAGCTGATTCCCATTTTTTCCTTCCTTTTTTTGTTTTTTTTTAAGCTGAGATGATAAAAATACTTTAACTTTATACATCTAGGAGATCCTGGGAGTTTTTTTCCTTGGTTGCAATCGGTGATGTCGTTAGAATGGAAATGGTGGGGAGTATATTTAAAACCGTGTTTCTTCTCAACTGCTGATTTGTAGCAGTGGGAAATCACCCGCCTGCTTTTGAATCCCCGTCTGCACAAAGGACTGGTGACATCTGGCATTCAATATGACAAACCTATCGAGGCTCCAGCCAGGACCAGTCCATCATTTAAGTCATCTTGTTCTTAAGCCCTGGGCTGCTATCATACTTCCTCAAGATGAAGACCTGAACACAGAAAACCTGTTATTACCAAACCAGCCAATGGCACTTACCAAGGGCTATTACTCTCCGTTAGCATTTATCACCCGCGTCTCATTTGACACTTATCATTTATTGCCTGACAGTTTTATTTATCTTTTATTTTATCCTCCCAGTTGGATTACCATCTGCTGAGAGCTGGGTCTTACGGTTAGCTCTTTCCCAATTCTGTATCTGCCACTTCCTACCTGGGTGACAATGGCTGTGTAAGTTAACCCCTCACCTCAGTTTGTTCAATTTTGAAACAGGGATAAAAATGGAATGGCAGAAATAAATGACAGGATGCACGAAGGAACCTTTAACACATTGCCGAGCACAGGGAAAATGTTCACAAGGAGTGGCTGTTTGCTGATGTGATGAAGTTAGTAATATCCCTGGCAGAATACACACTCTTAAACCTTAGTTCATTCATGTCCCAAGGTCCCTTGTGTAAAAGTTTAAGATGTGTGTCTCTAAGATGTCTCAGTTAGAGCATGTACAAAAAGCCACTTCGTTGCATTTTAGAATTATGTATGGTCTTTCAGAAAGTAGAAGTATGGAAGTTGATGCTATACATGTAATTAATATATACACCTGAAAATTAGTTGCTTCCAATGAAGACATTTAGAGAACCTTATTTGGTAGACAGATATCTTCTAAGTGTGCTTTCTCTGCTTGGGATTTCTAGCAACTCAAACCTCCCTCTGTCTCGCTTAAACCAGTGCCCTGTCTTCCAAGCCCTCTTCAGAGAACAAGCTCAGCTCTGCCTGAGCCTTCTTGAATATACAAATCTTCTTTATCTCTATAATACAAGAATCTACACTTTGGGGAGTGTTTTCTTCTTCATCTATCCTATGCTCACTGGATAGCATATCATGTAGAATTCACATGCAGGCACACACTTGTATGCCCCCTGTTAGCTATTACAGTCGTATGAGTCAGGCGCTGGGTGATGGTGGCTTCCCATGCTAAAATTTACCCAAACCCAGCAGCAGCAGCTGAAGCCCTGTCAATCCCGGTCTTTTCCTGCAGCAGGTTTAGATTTGCCACCCAGGTACTAGCATCCTGCTTGCTGTTGTTTCATCTGCCTCGGGGCCTCCTTAATTCTGTGCTCAGGCTCTTTGCGTGCTTCCTCTCATCTCTCTATTATGAGTTACATGTTCTAGGACACTGGTGATGGCATTGCCCCGTGCCACTGCTCTGCCTGAAGATCTGTCCACATGGTATGCCCAGGTACCTCAGCCTTTCAAATTGGAATAGATTATTTCCTGTGATGATTGTTGCACAGTAAAAAGCATAAAGAAGGGGATTTTAAAAGTCAAATAATACTATCTAAATACCTTGGAAGTGTTCAGATCAATTGCAGGCTCCAGAGGTTTCTTGTAAAACATGGTGTCATCTGCAGAAACAGTCATTCAGCCAGGGGATTGTCCTTCCTAGGGACCAGGTAATGTGCTATGAAGTTTATATCCTATGTACTAGCTAAATGCCCTTTTCTCACAAACAATAATGCCTTGTATTAGAACAAAAGATTCTGCACAGAAGAGATCTGATATAGTTAAGGTGCATCTGTACACCGGTTAAATGTAGGTAAGATGCCCTAGGGGAAGCCGGAGGGCTTACTTGCCTAGGATACGTTGAACATTCCTACTCCCAGCTGCTTGAGTTTGAGTTTTCAACCCTCTGGATTTTGAAGAATTTGTTTGTGTGTATACTGAGATACCTTGGGAATGAGACCCAAGTCTAAGGCCCAAGATGATTTTTTGTTTCATAGGAACTAAAAGTAACCTTACTCAATGTCCTCAGTACGTCTGCATTGTCTGCAACCACACTCAACTCACTGCCCCTGCTGGGAAACTGTTGTGTTCATTGTATGTTAAAGCAAGGATTAAGGGTAAGGAAGCAAAGGAGAATATAATATACACGCAGCCTCTGCTATGGCCCGTGCGGATGGAACCTCCAGGATTTGTAGCTATATGGAACACTTGTATTCTAGCATTCAGAGAAAGGCAGAAGTTTCAGTGTGCATCCAGAGGTCTGCTTTGCAAAATAACAATGGTGATTCCAACCATTACTGTTGGCTGTGATGCTGAAAGCCAAGGTGCATGGAGAAGTGGGTAACTCACAAAAGAACAGTTCACTATGAAAAAGCTCCTCTCCCGTGTCTGGGATTTCACCATCCCCAGGACACTGTTGGTGAATGCCAGATCCTCCCCTTCAGCTCCACGAGGTTGATGTTATTTAGAGACTAGATCCCAGTCCGATCCACAGTTGATCAATCTCCCAACATGAACACTCCATCTCCATCCTTTTTCCCCAATGTATCCCTCCCAAGCCAAACTCTGCCCAAGGTTCTCATTATCCTCTGTTTTTTTTTCTCTCTCTCTCTCTTTCTCTCTCTCTCTCTCTTTCTCTCTCTCTCTCTCTCTCTCTCTCTCTCTCTCTCTCTCTCTCTCTCTCTCTCTCCTCCCTTTTACTTCATTCTCCATGGGGCTTGAGGAGATAACTGTGTAATGATGCATGATGGCTGGTCGCTCTCTTTTCTGTGGAACATGCTAGAACAGTGTTCCTTTTCTCCTAGGTACACAAGGGTCCTGTGTGCTCCTGCTGTCATCATTCCCCCTCACCCCCACCCCCACCTCTGTACTGTGGACACAGACACCATTTCTCTGCCTCTTTGGTTTTGGCTAGCCTTCTTCCTACCCCACCGTCTCTTAGCAGCTTTTCTCCCTGATGGAATTCTCATTCTTCAAACCCAGTGACGGCCGTGTGTCGGAAGCCCACTTCCATCATGCTATAAGCTCGGTTGCCAATAAGATCTACTGTGGTTTATTCTTTAAGGGCATCCACCAAATTGGAAGCTCCCAGAGAGCAGTTTCACCATGGTAACCCCTGTTCCTGGCATCAGAGAAGCACCAGGGAGATGCCCAATGAACTAATATATATAAATTGACTAACCTAGTGATGCCAGTATCTCTTCCCTTTAACCCCATATGTACATTGAGGGTCATGTCACCCAGCGTTATGAGATGTCATGAGCTTTGGAAGGCTCTGACCCTTATTCTGGCATAAGGTTAGCAGCTCATATAATTCTTTCCTAAGAGGTCTTCCCAAGACCACAGTCTTTGGGTAGGAAAGCTGTGATCTGGGAGAGGCATGGAACAGCCTGGCTCCCTTCTACACCAGGCAGGCTTGGTTGGAGTCTGTATGCTCACTCCACTCATTCTCCATCCTTCTGGTCCACCTCCACCCCAAGGGTGGCCCTCCCTAGTAGGAGAGCCTAGTCAGAAGGATGGTGTTCAGAGTCTGTATTTGATAGGCCAGGGTCATCTCATTGTTTGAAATATGTTTGCAGTCTGATGGTTTTTTGTTGTTTTGTTTTCTTTTGTTTCCAGAAAAATATAAACAGATTTATTTCTTTAATGTTCCCATCTAGGGAAGAACATTCTTTAAACAAATATCAGACACAAATCCAAAGCATGCTCCTCAAAGAAACCATCCCGAGGTTGTCTGCGCGCGCTGTGTAGGGATGGCTCTGGGTCTCCCCAGAGCCCAGGGAACCAGAACACAATGTCACAGTTTGTGCTGGAACTCTTTGTAATCCAATATATGGCATATCTCAAAGCCCCAAGACTCTACTCTGCAGCTCCTTTAAACCCCCATTGGCCAGGCACTGCAGGCATTGTTGGCTCAATGGGTTTCCCCACTTAAAGGTCTTCTCATCGTGCGATGCTGACAAAGAAAATGGTCAATCAGAAAATATATATTGATGTGCTATGGGTGAATTAAAACACACCCAGATCAGAAGGCAGGCTGCAGCCCTTGAATTTCAGCAAAACGCATTTAGCTTGTAGTGATTAACTGGGACCCAGAGTTTCCAGGGCATAGAAGCCCCTCCTGCCCACCAGGCTGGTGAAGTCAAGCAAGGCTTCCGGGAGGGGATGTTGCTAGAGTGATCCGTGTGCCTTGTGGAAGTTTCAGATCATGATCTAGAAGACGATGAGTTAAATCTAAAATATCACCCTGTGTGTGTGTGTGTGTGTGTGTGTGTGTGTGTGTGTGTCCCCTTGAACAAGTTAGGTACCCTCTCAATCTATTTCTAGTTTGCAAGCTGAGGACAAGCGCCTTCTTTATAAAGCTGTTCTTTCTTTTATTTTGTTTTTAAAGGCCATTATATAAAGTAAATAAAGCATTGAAAATAGCTAGGGCCACAATAGACATTCAAGAATAATGAGATATTATTATGTGTGGTCACTACTGTTTGAATGAATTCCTAGACTCCTTGTGCCACCAGAGCTTAACAGGTTGTCTGCTCTCCTGAAACACTTATCCTTCATCCCAAAGGATGCCTTTGTTCTTCCTTCAAGATTGAACTTGAGTGTTGGTTCTCAGAACTACATGCTATCCCCATATACCCTTGCAGCCTCTTGCCTTCCTACCACCTTCGGGTGGACGAGCCCCTCCATAGAAACACTTCCTGAAGGCTAGGCCCACACTAGCCCATCAGCCTTGAGTAATGCTGGACCATCTGCCAGCAGGGTTCACACAGCCTGGCAATTAAATTGAAGAAGACAGCAAAGCTGCAGTCTTGGGGGAGGTGACTGCTGGGAGGCAGACCAAGCCCATCACCCCCTGTCTCTGTAGTTGGGTGTTTGTTGTCTCTTATTCAGCTTCCTTCCTTCTGCCTGATAAAACAGAATACATCCCTAAGTGAGAAGGAGGGGACCAGCCATGCAACCTGCTCAGCACCATTCAGCAAACACTAGCTGAATGAAAGAAAGAGAAGAAAGGGCCCTCCTTCTCCAGCATTGGAGTCCTTGAATTCAGCCCATCCTATCAGGGTATTCCAAGGAAATCCTCTGTGGCCCTCCTCTGGGTCTAGCCCCAGAAGGTCCTTGCATTCTATCCAACACTTTTCCCATTTGCTTTAAAGTCAAAGACCTCAAGGTCTTAGACTCAAGTCACAGACATACAGAGCTTGTAAGCTAAGGAACGAACTCTTTGGAGATTTGGATTCTTCATCCTTCAAAAAGCAAATGTGATTGTGTGTGTGTGTGTGTGTGTGTGTGTGTGTGTGTGTGTGTGTGTATACAATCTCCCATTGTATTTAGAACAGAGTCTCTTACCAGCCTGGAACTCACCAAGCAGGCTAAACTAGATGGCCAGTGAGCCCCAGTGATCCACCTGCCTCTACCTGGATTGCAAGCATGTGCCATTAAGCCTAGCTTTTCTTAATGTGTATTCTAGAGATCTAACTCAGGTTCTCTCGTGTTTGCAAGGAAAATACTTGTCAGGTGCAGAGGAAACCCCATGCCCCCAAATTCTGTCAACTAAACAAAAGCCATCACTTATCAGAAGGAGTCATTCCCTGATCACTGGCTGAAGGGACAAGTGGTGACCTAAGGTCCAGTTAGCAAACCAAAGCACATGCTAGCTTCCAGGTTCTCAGTATACTAAGTCTCTTAGGGCATCCTGGCTCTTCTAACTTCCTTCCCTACCTGCCCTAAACTTCTCCAACTCATGGGCTTTCTCTCCCTCACAACTGTCACCCCTCCCACACACACACTATTCATTTATCCTTATAACCCTGCTATTTCGACTATTCTCTCCTACCAGCACCACCCCATCTCTCTCCCCCGTTCTGTTTTGCTCTTACTTCTCTCATGACCTGGTCCAGTCTGCTGGCCATGTTCCGTATACTACTTTATCTCTCTGCTCCAGACTCTTCCTGATGCCACTGGCTGTTCTTGCTCATATACAAGAAAAACCTTCTCACACTATGGAGTGGTGACGTCATCAGTTTATACAATACTATATTAACTGAGCCATCTTCTCAACCCAACAAGTGTGATACTTACTCCCTCTGGACTTTACAATTAGGAGGAGGATGCTCAGGAGTTTGCAGCAGACTAGAGCTTCTATTCTCGCCCTCAGCCTCAGCAAGCTGTGCTTTGCTACCTCAGTGTTCTCTGGGTATCATTGTCATGAGTCTTTGTTTACACCTTGTCTCCTTTCCCATGAGGTTTTCTTAACTCGATGATAGCAATTGCTGTTCATTTGTGTGATGTACCAGTACTGCTTTGCTGCTTAAATTGTGGCACTCACATAGGTAGAAGGCTTGGGTACAATATAAGCTTTTGAGGAAAGGAACTGTGTCGTGTCATGGTAGCCGCTGCTGAATTGATGAACTCTTCAGTGGGCCAGGCTGCATCTTGACATCAGACACAAGACACAGCATTTGCCTCTGAAGGCTGTGGAAGCCTTAGCAAGTATGTGGGTCTAGCTGTGTGTTAGCTGTCATCCCTCCATTCTCAGAACAGTCTTCGGAGTAGGCATTCCTGTTTTACAGTAAAGGATTGGTTAAAAACACGGGGACCTTCCTGTGTTTTAGATTCTACAGTTCCCTCCAGATTCATTGGCCGCTCACGAGCCGATTTCATGGGAGTACCTGTCGGGGAGGGGCTTGCCCACCATCCACATGTTGATGGATTGACCCATGGTCATCACACCAGGATCTTGCTGTCTGTGAGATATTTGTTAGCCAAGAAAGCAGGGACTAGTGTGCTCTCTGCTCTTTCTGCCCCTTTATAACAGAAAGGACAGAGCAAGAGAGGTCATGAGAGAAATCCACAAACTGTGTCTTTTCTTTTCTTTTTCCCCTGTCCTTTTAACCCTTATCTGTACCAGAAGAAAGATTTGATAATATATGGCACCTTCTAAAACACAAAAATGTCCAGAATAGAGTAAGGAACCAGGACTTGGGGGTTTGTTGGGCAAAATGATCCACATAAGTCTTAGCCACCTATCACAGAGCACCTGACCACAGGCAGCCATATTTCCCTTGCAGTAGCTGACCCTCTTTCTGAGGGGAGCTTGTGTTCCTCAGGGAGTAAGTCATGCTCCAGGGTACCTACTGAAATGCCTGCTCACCACTACCCCTCATGAGCCCTTACCCGTGGGGCAGGGCCTGACAAACAGGCAGCATTCAGACACTCAGCAGAAGTTGTCAAAAAGAATTTTCTCAAAAGTCGCTGGATACATGCCCAGGCAGGCATGCTGTGCCAGGGGTTTGCCTTGATTGAACACCTCTTCTTCGCCAGACACCAAGCTCAGCCCTCTGTGCTAGACCTAGAGTCCCCAGCACTGCAAATGTAAGGCCACAGAGTTTACAACTGGCATGGCTGACCTTTTCATTGCCATTGGTTGGATTTAGAGACACCTAGAATTGGAGAGGCATCTGTGAGGGGTTTCCAGAGAGGATTTACTGAAGAGGGAAGACATACCCTGAATGGTAGCCAAACCATCCCATAGTCTGAGGCCAAGGATGGAATGAAAGAGAAAAAAAAAAAAGAAGGCCAGCCCAGCACCTTGACACCATCTTTTGCCTCTTGTCTACCATGCTGTGACTTTCTTAGTCATGTTCTCTCCACCATGATGAGCGGAACTTTCTGAAACCAGGAACCTATATCCATCCTTGTCTCTATTGGATATTTGGCAAATGAATGAAAAAGGTAAGCAGCTTTGTGTAACTTGTTCAAAGTCACCCTCAAAAGAAGACTCCAGATTGGAAAATGAATTACCTGACCTCAGAGCCACAAACAATAGCTTACGTGTCTGTCTGTGTCCCTGACTTGCTGATGAGAAGAAAATTAGCAAAGCCTCTGTCTCCTCCACTACAGAACCTTTCATCCAGTGGGCACATCCCATTTCCAGTGTCTTTTCTTAGGGTTATGATTCTCAGAATTGCCACAGAAGGTAGAGCTACCTACGGACACTGAAACTTGGATTCCTTCTTGTTGGGGACAGTGCCTGAGAATTTGTCTTTCATTGTTCCCTAGGGGGTTCCTCTGCCACTTCAGACCAACTGGGACCTCCATTCTGAGTCAGGGAAGTGACTTGTGCTATAGATATTTGGCTAGCTAAAGCCCCTCCAGGCCTCTGTAAATGTCGACAGGGCAAGCATGTCCTGGGGGTTCAGGAACAACCCACAAAATCAGCCAGGCCTAAGCTTTGAAAAAGCTGACTTTGAAAATAGCACATACTGCCTCTACAATTTGGTCAGCCCAGAAGAGACCATGGTCAGGAGAGGGACACCTACTGCAACTTCTTTTAGAGCATCCCAAGAACCAGTGTGAACTAGCGCATCCAATCTTCCAGTGTGACTCCCTTCCCCATACATGCTGTGCTGAATTGATTTTTTGAGGTACAAGAAGACTTCACAGGTTGTTTTCATGTAGATAATCTGCCAGACAGAAAGTTTAAATCCTAAGAGTCTCTCTAATGCATTGCCCATGTTGACACTGATTCTGCGCTTGCCTGGCTTTCATTACTGCTGCTGCTATGTGGTTGACAAGAAAACTTGGAGTAGGTTGGAATTATGTGTGTTTGGTGGTTTGGTGTGTGCGTGTGTGTGTGTGTGTGTGTGTGTGTGTGTGTGTGTGTGTGTGATTTTATTTACTACCATGACTTTGAGCTTCTACATATGTTGTAACATATGTCAGAATTCCACTCCTCTTAAAAGCTAAATAATATTCCATCGTGGGCATCCCTCACATTTTGTTTGCTCACCCATCAGCAGAAGCTTGGGTTGCTTCTGCCTTTCAGATGTGTGACTAACGCTGTGGTGGGGTGTGTCAATGTCATTTCAAGGCTATGCTTTTAAAATTCTATTAGGTATATACCCAGAAATGAAATTGCTAGATCATTTTAGCCTTTTGTGGAATGGCCATACTATTTTTATAGCAATGGCACCGTCTTCCCCTCCCATCAGCAGGGCTCAAATGTTACAACCTCCCCATGTCCTTATAAGTTACTTGCTACTTCATTTTTCCCCATGTAGCCATTTTGCTAGATACGACATGATACCTTACTATGGTTTGATCAGCATTACTGTCGTGATAGTGAGTGTATCGTCATGTCCTTAAGCTGTGTGTGCATTGTCTTTGGAGAGGGGTTTATTGGAGACATTAACCTGCATTTTAGTTGGGTTCCGAAAGCTGCCACTACTGTCAGATGGACTCACTTTTAACTAATGGTGAACCAGAATGCTTGTAAGCAGGTTGTTAACAACGCTGGAGTCAGACTGGAGAACCACGGGCGTGAAGTCAGAAAGATGAATTAGATTGAAGCAGCAGCAAGCTCCCCAGGAGTTGGCTTTGCAGTGTGGTCTGCTTGAGAAATGATGAGGGCCAGAACCAAGGCAGCAGAGATGAGTAACTGAATAATTAATAATTACTATCTGCTCACTCCTGCAAACTGCAGTCCCCTAACTGAAGATGCATGTTCCTTCTTAGAGAAATGAACCCCTTCTCAGGACCTTGAATCTACTCCTCCTCCCCCACCATTGGGTACAAAGACTCATCCCTCCTGCACTTTGGGGACTACGACTTACGGTCTTGTGGCTGTCCTGAATCCTGAGATATTGCTCCCTAGAGAAAGGCACTGCTGCTACTGGATGCTGTTGGATGAAAACGTGTCCTCGGTAGAGTGATCTCTGCTTGGGGGTGGTGGGGGCTGGAAAGGCTAGTGGGGATTCTCCATTCCACCCAGCCTCGAGTTCATGGGCTGACCCTCGTCAGCTGCCTTTTAATCCGTTTCCTAGCAGCAGCTGTAGCTCTGAAATGCATCATTTTGTCAGTCAAGGGACCAAGACCTCACTTGTTACTGCCTTTGGATATAACAAATGACAATCTTTTTCCCTTTATTTGAAAAAGCAATGGAGCTTGGAGTTGGTAAACCTGGTCTTGACTTTGGGATCGAGTGAGCATCTAACCCTCCCCATCGGTTCCTGCAGGCTTCACAAAGCCCAAACAGTGCCTTACTCTGCATTTGGTCCTGTGGAGATGGGAAAGCTAGTCCTGGCCCTTCCTGTAACTAATTTTCACTTCTGAAAGTGATTTTGCATTCACCTTCTGAGGCATTTGCAAGCACTAGAATCCAGGACTGAGTTAGGCAATTAGAGATGATGCCTGTGCCGGTCCTGTAGGCTTGGCCCAGCTCCAGATGTGTTTCCAGCTTTCCACATGTCAGTCATCATGGTCTGATTCTGGAAGTGGCAGCTGATGTGGTTACTTCCAGCCTCCTGGTGTATATGTGGTTGCAGCTGCCTCGGTGGGTCAGATTTGTAACATCGCTCAAGAAAGTCACCCCAGAGGCTCCCCTGGAGCTGCTCTTCCAGCCACACAACACATCTAATCCCTTCAGCTCCAAAATTGGCTAATGATTACCAGATTGTTGGACTTTGTCTTAAACTCTTTATAGTGGCTACTAATTGGCAGGACTTAGGGAGATATTCTAAAACAACCAGCAAATAGAACCTGTTTCTGGTTCTTGAAAGGCACCCTATAAGTACTGGTCAAGTCTAAACCTGAATTTAGGGCTAATTGCCACCCAGTGAAGGAGACAGTTTGCTTGCTTACCTCTGGGGTGGAATTTAAGGCTGCTTCACACTTTCCCTTCTTCCCTGCAAGCACTGTCTATAGCTACTCACAGTAACTGTGGGTTTCAGAGGGGAAGATGAATTTCTCAGCTAGAAATAAGGTTCAGGGGGGTGGGGGTGGGGTGTAGCTCAGTGGCATAGCATTGCCTATGAAGGAGAAGGATGGAGGCAGGGGATGGGAAGAGCAGGAGGGAGGCTGAACTGAGTTCAGTTGAACTCCTGGGTTGAACTGAACATGGGTTCAGTTTGGGATGAAGGGGAAATAAGTGAAAGAAATGGAAAATCCTGGACTTCATTTTACACAAGGAAAAATATTAGAAAACAAAAACCCACAGCCCTAGCAATGGAAGGGCTAGGAATGCCTTGGGTTCCAAAAGTCAGCACCCTATAAACAATGGAATTGGGGGGCTTCACAGGTCATGTTAACATATAACACTCAGTCCTGTCCCTGAGGTCCCTGGGAACAGCCAGAAGTTTGTCTAGTAAAATGACAGTGAGAAAAACAAGAGGGGGTGTAGAACGGGGGTGGGGGTGGGGACAGAGAAATAGGCAGTGGTCATACACAATAAGATCTCATGTGTCACCACCATAAGGACTTTTGTCTAGTACTGCAGTTGGCAAACTTCTTTGGTGACATGCCAGATGACAAGTGCTTCAGCTTTGCTGTCCAGACAGTGTTGTTGGTGCAAGTGTCTTTCTGCTGTCTGTCGCAGAGAAGAAGCAGCCAGAGATGGTGCGTCAATAATGGCCACAGCCCAGTTCCCGTAGACCGGGCTTCCGGTGGAGGCTGGGCTCTGTTCAGAGATCATAATTAGTCAACATCCAGCTAAGAACACTGGGAAGCATTTAGGAGATATTAGGGAGGCAGGCTAATCAGATTTGTGTTTATAAAAGACCCCTGGCTTCAGAATAGAAGCCAGCGGGAAGGAAAGAGATTTGAGCAGCTCAAAGGAGGGCATGGTGACTTGGTGAGAAGATGGGGGTGGATGGATAGGCAGGCATTTGGGAGCAAAATAGGTGATACTCAATGATTGGTCAGATATGAAGATTATGATGAGGGAATATTAGTATAGACAGCTGCCCAAAGATCTGATTCATAGAAGGTTTTAGGGTTCAGCTCCACCTCTCCTAATAATTTGTTGAAGCAAGCCATTTTCCCCCAGGAGAGTCTCAGTGAAGGCATACGTCTTCCATGTTTAAATTCACAGTCCTGGGCCTAGCCATAGAGCTCCAGGCTGAATCAACTTGGACTTATTTTCCAGGAGTTCCTGTGCCCATCTGTATAATCACACATCTGATGGCTCTGACGCTTAAAACCTCACAATGCATGTAGCCAGGCTTTTCCCATCTATACAGTTCGCAAGTTCAGACAGTGAGATATTTGTACATATACAGGTACCAAAGGACCCTCAAATGTTTGTCTAATAAAGGTAGGTCCTGCATTTAAGATAGAGAGAATTCCTTAGCAACAAGCACCCACATTCTCTGTTCTCTCAGTGCCCTGGTGTAGCCAGCCCCTCTCTGTCTTAGGCTAGCCTACAAGTGTACTCTGCTCCCAGTACTGTGCATTCCTGTGTCATTAAAATTCTAAAGCCCCATGCAGTACGCTGCCTAAGACCTTTTTGTGGTTGTCACTGTCCCCAGACTAAAGCTCCTGGCCTTCATCCTTACGTGCTAGCATCTGCAGTGACAATCCAGCTTCTCTCTTTCACCTTGATGATCCCCCTCTCTTTCCTTCTACCCCTTCCGCTTCCCTCCTTGTGCCACCCTCCAGGACCTCTTGGCTTTGGTCACTGTCCTACCTGCACATTTCTATGCCTATAGGATCTTATTTACACTTGTCCCCATCCCACCCCCTGACTAATTCATCCCATACAAGATCGGCTCATCTACAAACAGCTCCTTGGCTCACAACTGAAGCATGAGGTCAGTTGCTTACCTTCGAGAGCCTCACTTTTCTCATCTGTAAAATGGAATTCCCTTGCATGGCTGAAAGGAGAGATAACAGAGAAACCTCACAGAATGCATTTAGAATGTGACAGGTGTTCCATACGTTATGGCTCTCTTTCCCCATAGCCCACAAGAGCGGTGCATACACTGCGCAAGCTTTAATGCATCACCTATGTTGAACAGTGCGTCACACGGAGTGCATGCTTTACTAAGATTAACCATGTTTTCTTACTTAATTTGAAGAGGTACAAAGCAGCATTTATAAGCAAACTCTTCTTCTTCTCCTTGTCATTCCATCATCAGTTTGGGGACCTTGATGATGCTACCTGAGGGAGCTGGGGAGGGAGACAGCTAGGAGCCGGAAAGGGAGGAGAGACAGCGGGAGCCAAGAGGATGGCAATAAATGTGCGCATTTCCCAAAATCAACTTTGCCTCATTTTTAATTTCGCTAATGGCTACTCTTCATTTGAGATGTCATCCTGAAATAACTCTTTTAATAAAGGAGAATGAATGCACTCATTTTTCCCCTTCCTTCCTCTGCATCAGCAAGGACTTGGTGCAATGATGTATGTCACCCTTTTATTTTAATTAAGCATATAGCTTTGAGAGGCTTGTAAAAATGTTGCCAACAGAGAAATGCTTTAACGGATGTGAACTTGAGGTTGGCTTGTCCCATATATCTTTACCACATAAAATTGCCCTCCTCATCTCACACGTGAGGTGAATGGATGAGCTGGGATTCGCCTCTGAGTGGTCCTGGGTCGGGCAGAAGGGAATTTGGACTTACAGAGAATAGGAAGTTGTGTGTTCCGGACGGTGAGGGAGAGTGAAGCAAGCAAGGAAGAGCTGCTTTCTGTCCATGATGTCACACAGGGGACTGTCCTCAGGGATAGAGTTTCTGTGTCACTTTAATGTCCACATGTCAGGTGACAGGTGATGTCTAAACACACCAGTCTTTGAAAGAAAGAGAAATAAAAGAAAGGATTTTAAATCAAGAACTTCAGATTTTAATCTAATCTAATTAACTCCAGAGCTCCTGGACTCTTAATAACTTAGCCATTCTGCTAAGCCGATCCCCGCTCACATTCTCAGTGCAGGAGCGAAGCAATGCACCCTGATGATGACACCACCAGACAGTTGTTTGACCAGAGACAAGCGAACGGACGACTGAGCAAGGCATTGTGGATATTTACACACCGGCTTGTCTCCTACAGAACACTGCGTGCAGTGTGGCGGCTTTAGTGTGTGATGTTTCTAATTTCTGTTTTCCAAAGTACAGGAAAACGAACTCTGTTGGAACAAGCTGTATGTGTGTGTGTGGGGTGGGGGGCTCATGTGCACACACACACTCATGAAACTTAGGTGGCCAAAACAGAGATTAAGTTGCATCAAAGAAGACTTAAGAGGAAATCCCCTAAGGCCCAGAGAGGTGAACTTGAGCAGAAGACAGACAAGGCATTTTAGAATGAGTCAGAGGCTGCTGGAATGTGAAGCCCTCACTGGCCAGGACAGGAACGATGCTCGGATTCCACATACAGGGGCCAGACAGTCCAGCCTCCTGATTCGGCATCCGTATTCCCTCCACACACCCACAGTTGTCTCGCTGGTGAATAATTCATCGTGAGATGATCCTTCCTGCTTCTAGTTAAATTGTTGTTCTGGCCTGGGCATGTAAAGCTGGTGTGACTCCCTATGTCCAGTGTGTCTCAAGGATGGATGTTAGCTCCATGAGGGAGACTATAAATAAAGAGCTCCCAGAAAAGGCCATGTGGGACAAGTTTGCAGACCTGAGGGCAGGCCTCATGTACTGACGTCATAGCCTTCTACTGGCCTCTTCTGGGTTTAAGCCTCTCCAGAAACCATATACCCACCAAACCTTAACCCTGCACAACCAAGGTCATTGTTACAGAGTTTGATATTTGAGTAACTCAAGGATCTAGAAATGTCCTCTTAGAAGAACTCAAAAATAAAGTGCAACTGCTTTCATACCAGCCACTGGCCCCTCCGTTTGATTTTAGCCTCTCTAACCTCTCTAAATCTCTTAGTACATACTAAATATTGACCGTCACCCTCCGCTAGTGCATATTGAATAATACCAAGTTGAGTGAAAATCACCCAAAATCACCACAGAAAAATGTTCTCAGATGTTAGTGGTTTTTCATCGATGAGGTTGTAACTTTAGGTGACAAATGTATACAACTCAAAGCATAATTTCCCATGATTAGTGATAGTGATACCAGAGAGGAAGGTAGAGGCCCGTGGCGGTTAGTGAGGGCAGGCGATTAAATCCTCACTCCATCTTAGGCAAGGGCCATTCTTTCAGATTTTACTGGAAAAAAAAAAGTTCTTTGTTTCTTTTGGGGAAAAAAATCACATATTATCTAATTTTGCAATCTGAAAATATTCTTCTGATAGTACCATAGGAGGATAACAATTACAGAAGGTTTTGTTATCTTTATAGAAAGTTCCCGTGCATAGTAAAATAAAGAGTGCACACCATCACTGTAAAGCTTCCTATTTTACTGCTCAGTGTGCCAGAGTCAAGTCTCGATGACAGAACATAATTTCCTCCTTATAGAACTACATGTTGTACAAGACATGCTAGGACTCAGTTTAAAACTAACTTGGCAGTCTTAGATAAAGATTCAGATTGTTTCAAGTATTGCTTGATGAAGACTAGGATAGCTGACATTACATACTTATCTCTGCGCAATACTACAAGTGGCCCTGTAGTACCAAAACTGCCTGGAGCATCAGGCCAAAGGGAATAAATACTTTATACTTACATATTTATTACCAAACAGTCCTGGTGAAGTTCAAGTTAAGTTGTAGCTTTTGCTTTAATTTAAATTTAATACAAAATAATAAAAATTTTATATTAATGTTTGACTTCAAAGAAAAAACATAGGTGTGTCTACAGAAGATTCTTAATATATTAATTCTTTGACCATTTTATACATACATGTAATGTATTTTTAATCATATTAATCACCTTCCTCCCTATAATTCTTCCAGATCCACCCTACACAGGATGCCTACCATCATATTCTCTCTTCCCACTCTCTCTCTATCCCTACCAAGTCCAGTTTGTACAGCCCACATACCCATAGGTGTGGGGCCATCTACTAGAACATGGTTGAACCACACGCCATTAAAGAGAACTGGCTTTCCCCTCCACAAGACACCATCAACTGACTGTAGTTCCATGCGTACAGACGGGGGCTTGTGAGCCCTTCTGTAGAGCTCTGCAGACCTGGATAAGAGTTGAACTGTGACTTCAATCTATGATCTTGAATGTATCCCTGGGGCCATGACTCTTTGTACCTAACTCAAGTGGGCCCTGGTCCAGCCCCAGATGCACTGCCAAGTGGGTCCCCAGGGAGGCTGGAGCCCCGGGGCTTTCCGTGAGCTGTGCCCTGGAGAGTTGAATTCCTTCATGTGAGTGAAATTAATTGTGGGAGCCAAGAGACGGTCGGAAACACAGATCTACTTCACAAGCCTTTCATAAACTGTCTCCACCCTCACCGTTACAGCCTCTGATGGCTGGACTGGAGCCTTGCTGAGAACAGACATGCCGGTTTCCCCCACCCCAAAGTTCTGGCAGCCCCAGAGACCCTTTAAATCCCATCTTATTTTTCTTTTGCTCAAGACTGAGCACCAGGAGAGGCTCATGTATGTAGGACACAGTTGAAATTCCCCTGCTAGGGGCCTCTCCACACCTTGAATTTTGGACTCTCCAACTGTTTTTAACTGTGGCTTCATTTTTCTTCCCTGTCATTACCTGATTTCATCTGAACCAGCCCAGCATGCGCTTCTCTTTCCCGTAATTCATTAGATTTGGCACTGCTGTTTATTATATCAACTTGACATCTGTCTAATAGAACATCTTTGAAGCACCAGGATGTTTTAGAAAAAGAAAGAGAGAGAGAGAGAGAGAGAGAGAGAGAGAGAAGATTTAACTCTCCAGGGTTAACCAGAGACTGTTTAAATTTATAGAGGTGACTTTAGCCCTTTGTAGATCTTTCTCTAGATAGAAATATATTTGTAATCAAAATGATAATCCTTATTTCCTCATTCTTCAACAGAGACGAAGGGAGAAAGACTTGGGGGAAGGCCCAGCTATTTACTCAAAGGTTGTTTCAAGTCCGTGTTAGTCAGTTCTGGGAGAGAAGATTGCATTAGCTTGATAAAGCTAACCCTTTCAGCCTGGTGGGGAAAAACAAAAAAACAAATTGCACAATGCCCCTGTGAAGGTTTCCTTGACTGTGAAGACGAAGTCGATTTTTAACATGCCAAAACCTTCCAGATTGGAGAGTATGCTTCTACAGATAGTATGGACATAGAAGTAATAGTGAATTTTTCTTTTTTGATGAGAAACAAGAATCATGGCAACAAACTGTAAGCTTTGAAAGGAAGTTGATTGGAATGGGGGCATGGGGTGTAGGGGGTGACCGTCTTCTTCAACACAGATAGTCCTCATTAAAAAAAAGAAAAAATGTCACTGTTGTCTGCACAGAGACAATGCTTCCTCTTTGGAGCTATGAGAGTTGGAAGCTTTTGGTGCGAAGTTTGATAAATAAATAAATAGACAGACAGACATAAATCCCCATAGAAATCCAAAGTCTGTGGGAATTTATGTGGACTGATTATTTTGCTGCTAATCCCAAAACAAGGAGGGACATAAGCTGGAGTGAAAGGAAAGAGCACTGGACATGCACAACAGGAGGGGAAGGAGCCTAGAGCAGCCTAGAGCCTGTGCCCTGAGGGACAGTGCTGATTTCAGATTCTTATCCGAGCCTCTCAGACCCTAGACTCCATGGATATGGCTCTCTGTTCCTTGGCATGCGTCCCACCTGAGGGACAGAGAAAGCTGTCCTCATTTGTTTCTGTCTGCTTTGTACCTCTGAAGCTGAAAGTATTAGTCATGTTGCATGACAGGGTTTGCAGAGATGTTTCCAGCTGTTCCGGAGAGGCACAAAATGACAGGCAGAGACGCTACTATCAATAATGCTGACGCCCCACAGGTGAGGTGCGTGGCATTAGGATGCTGTCAGCAAGCTCACCAGACCCCGTGGTCTCCTCGTGGGAGGCTTTCCCCACAGAGCTGAATGAGAAGTTCCCTAGGTAAAGAGAAGAGGGGGAAAGAAGGAGGAAGAGGAGGGGGGAGGGCAGGAGAAGGAAGGGAAGTAAGGGAAGGGGGGAAAGAGGGAAAATCGAGTAAGACTGAAGAACACATTATTTTTTAAATCGTCAGGCCTTTTTGTTGAGCTAAGTGGAAGCAAGTTGTGATCTAAATCAATAGAATTGATAATGTTTTCATCTTGAAAGGTTAACTGTATTTTTGACACTCTCTTGTCTCCCAAGCAATGAGAGAGAGAGAGAGAGAGAGAGAGAGAGAGAAGAAGAAGGAGGAGGAGGAGGAAGAGGAGGGGGAGGGGGAGGGGGAGGGAGGGGGAGAGAGAGAGAAGAAGAAGGAAGAGGAGAAGGAGGAGGGAGGGAGGGAGGGGAGAGAGAGAAAGAGAGAGAGAGAGAGAGAGAGAGAGAGAGAGAGAGAGAGAGAGAGAGAAATCCCCTGGGCAAGAAGCCTCAGATACACTTAATTTGAGGCCAGTGCTTATGTTTATGACTGGTCATTGACCTTGAAATTCCATTAGCTGTAATGAAGGACAACGTGAAGTCTCCAGCCTCAAAGCCCCGTAAGTGATACACTTGGTGCCAGGATGTTCCTGTCTCCATGTCTCCACATTGGGATGGGACCTGCCGTCACTGGATCCTAATGTGTCAGGCACAGCTCTGTTGATTTTGGAGAGAATGATCCACCTCTTTCCTCAGATTATTCAGAGGGGCTGGAGAAGCACCGGTAGAGAAGCACCCGTAGAGAGGAGCTTCTTGCTGGCCGTGTCTGCATCTCCCATCTTAGAGACTTGCAATCCACAGGCATATTTTGTACCTGACATCCTAAAATATTATAGTCACTTAACTCATTATCCCCCTGTCTTAGTCAGGGTTTCTATTCCTGCTCAAACATCATGACCAAGAAGCAAGTTGGGGAGGAAAGGGTTTATTCGCCTTACACTTCCATACTGCTGTTCATCACCAAAGGAAATCAGGACTGGAACTCAAGCAGGTCAGGAAGCAGGAGCTGATGCAGAGGCCAGGAGGGATGTTCTTTACTGGCTTGCCTCCCCTGGCTTGCTCAGCCTACTCTCTTATAGAACCCAAGACTACCAGTCCAGAGATGGTCCCACCCACAAGGGGCCTTTCCCCCTTGATCACTAATTGAGAAAATGCCTTACAGTTGGATCTCATGGAGGCATTTCCTCAACTGAAGGTCCTTTCTCTGTGATAACTCCAGCTGTGTCAAGTTGACACAAAACTAACCAGTACACCCCCTTATACCTATTGCCTAGACTTAATAGCTAGGAATGTTTTGCTGTGGGGTAAAGGCGATTTTGGAGAAGTATATTAAATGACAGTGTGGCATTTTACTTCTGGATATTGTAGTATGCCTCATTTAAAAAGTAAAAATACATTCTTACAAGCCTGTAGTGCTATCCATGACACCTAACGTAACAAATGATTCTCAAGAACCATCCAGGATCCAGGCCCTGTTAAGAGTCCTCAAGCTCTCCTAAAACAGTTTTCAACAATGGATTTGTGTAACGTACAATTTCAGCATGGTCTGCCATTGTGTTTAATATGCCTCTTAGTTAAGAGCAATGCTACTCAGTATGTTCAGCTGGACCAAGTGAAGATGTGCTGTGAGTGTAAGATGCATTCTGGAATTCAAACCCCAGTACTGAGAGAGAGATGAGAGATGAGAGAGAGAGAGAGAAAGAGAGAGAGAGAGCATAATATCTCAAGAATAATTTTACGCTAGTTTTAGGTTGAAATTATCATATTCAGGACATACCCATAACAAAATTCATTACTAAACACCTCTTTGGAGACCTGAGAGATGGCTCAGTGGTAAGAGCTCTTGGTGTTCTTGCAAGGTTTGATTGCCAGCACTGACATTAGACAGTTTCTAACTCTAGCTCCAGGATCTCATGCCCCCTTCTGGCTTCTGAGGGTACATGCACTTAGGTGCACATATACACATGCATACACGTAATTTAAAAAGAAAATAAGGGATCAGAAAGAGAAAAGGAAAAGAAAATGATGTCATTATGATTTCAAAAATATTATATCAAAGGAAATAAGTATTTGTATTTTTTTATGTAATCGATGTTTCACTTCAGCTACCTGAAAATGTTAACTTACATATGTGGTTCATGTTGGACTTCCATTGAAAAGGGTCCATCTAAAACTGTCCTCTGAAATCTTGACTGGCTTCTTCCTCCCCTTTGACTTGCCAATTGACTGGAAACAGGTCAGCTGCCTGAAGTGTTCCTAAAGGTGTCCCCTTATTCAGTTTAATGTGTTTTTCCACACACACCCCTTGTTTCCCCCAGACTGCTGTCTAGACAAAGACTTGGTCAGACTTGGGGTTCATTTTTAGTCAAGAATCCTCAGTAAGTGAGACTCTGTCTGGAGAGTGAGTCGAGGGTGTGCTCTCGGCTCTGCAGAGATTGCTCAGCACGCTCGCAAATATGCGTTTCTAGCTCCTCGGTCAGCAAAAACTTGAGAGTGATAATTTAGGGCCCCGAAAAATCCACCTTTCACCTCAGTGATTTTAGCATTTATTGATGACTGTCTTTGGAGTGGCTTATTTCATTAGAAACCATAAGATGATTTTTTTTCTTCTACTCTACTTATGTGTATTATTTATAGTTAATTCATATATTTTTTTTTAGAAAAAGACAAAAAAAACCAAACCTGGGCTCTTTGGTGACCTTGAAATAGACTTCCTATAGGAAAGAATGGAATGCTTAGTTCGTTCGGTTTAACTACTGGTTTTCAGAAAGTTGAGTCAGAATAAAAGCTGTCTCTTCCCACAAAGGAAGTTTGTTTTCTCTTTTTGAGGGTTCCAAATTTACTGATTTTTACATATTGAGCATCCAATGGAATCTTTAAATTTTTGAATTAGCTTGTACCGTTTGCAAATGGAGAAAAGGACGACTCTGAGGATTTGCATGGCATTCCCATTCCTAGATACCCATAGAAAACAATGTGGGGGTGAGGCCGACCACCCCACCCCACCCCACCCCCAGCCCTCTGCAGTACATGGGCCGTTTCCCATCCAGCCAATTAGGTAGTCCCTGCCTTGTCCTTGTGTCTGAGTTTGTGACCCCCAAGTTCAAACACCTAGGTTATAAATATGGAAATGAAAGTACGGGAGAAGACAAGTGCCCGTGGGTGGAGGAGCAGGATGAGTGGCAGAATTAGAGCTGGAATCTAGGTTCCTTTCTCCCAGGAGGATGAGTGTTCTCATCCACAGTTACCAAGGGGACGCTCCCTCCCCGACAGTCCGACAGTCCATAGAGCAGCATCCCGGCAGCTACTGGGAGGTGCCGCTTAGCAGACTCTGTGCTCTGCGTATGCAGATGAGAGCTGCTGTCACTTCAGCTCTCTCTGAGAATGATTAAATGTTTCCCAGACCATGGGCAGAGTCTGCCCGCTGCATTAGTGCTATCCCAGTCCTCCTTTGGGACTCTGGTCCACGGCATCAGCATGAATGCCAAGTAAACAGGATTAATGCCAGCCACTTTGAGGCCCCCTGAGGACAGTATTTATCAAATTTAAGAACATATACCACCCCCTTTGACCTGGCATTCCCAACTCCTGGGAATTTCTAAAAGCCATACTCGCCAAATAGTCCAAGATTATACAGCCCCTGAAGTTCTTTACCTCCCAGAAAACCTGAAACAACTTTGAATGGGATAAAAGTTACTGGCCTATCATGTAAAAGAACAGGAGGTGGCTGGCCCGTTAAGATTTAGACTTACAGTATTCTTGTTAGGTCTGCCCAGAGGATACACAGTTAAATTACTGAAGAAAAATGCAGGCTATCATGTGTATTTGTTCATGTCAGTCTTAAATAGTATCTATAAATATATCAGTACATAATCTAAACGCTGTGAAGAAGAGGCACAAGAGAATATTAACATCTCTAGAGAAAAAGACCAGAGGTCAGAATGGGAAGAAATAGCTTTATATACACCTAATAGCTGACTTTATGCAATTTAAAACAAGGTCTTGGGTATATTTTGCTTTTTAATATTGCATTTCTAAACACAGTGGAATGTTCAGATGATGCAGCGGGGTTGGAAAAACTAATTGGTACAGTTTTTCATCTGTTCTGTCACTGAGCAAGATACCCTTTGCTACTGCTTTTCATGGCGGCAGCAGCCAGGTGCCTGACCGTGGGGTTTAGCCGGGTGCAGTGAGAACTAAGGAACAGGGGATAAGCAACATGTGTTTTAGTTAGGGAGAAGGGGGAAAAACAGACCTTAAATGTCTTAAGCAGTAACAGGGAGTCTGAGATTGACGTTGATAGTAGCTTCTAGATTCAGGTACTTTGGAATACAAAAGAGAATCTCCTACCAGGAGATCGATAGGGTGGGGATAGACTGACTACCTAGCCCAAATGGGCTGTAAGAAAAGAGAATCCAAGCTGGGTAGACACCACAAGAACGAAGAGCAGTTTGAAGGGAGATGATAAGTGGCCAGGGCATGGGAACTGAGAACGGCTAAGGAGAAGAGGAGGCTGTGGAAAGTTCAAGGCCATTTGGTTTAGGCAGGAGATGAGGTTATAGCTGAGATCGGCCATTTATTGAGGGTCTCTAGGCAAATGGTAGCTTCCTTGTTTACAAAAATCTGTCAAAATATATCACGCAGGTGTTTTAAGCATTTGGGAATGGAATGCCCTTTCTGTGGTCAGTTTGTTTGCAATATCCACCCAACTGTGTTAGCTCTTACCTAAGTGTGTGTGAGAAAGGAGAGAAATGGGGAGAGAGCACTCGGAGGCCACTTGTGGAGAGGAACTCTATCGGGCATGGCCACGCCAGCCTTTTATCTGAGATGCTGCAGCTGTGTCGACAGGAGGTTTTCCTGATCTTCTGAGACCTTGGTTTCCTTATCTATGAAGGGAAAGAAAGACTAAAAACAAAACCCTAAAATGCTTTTAAAGTCTATATACCAAGGACTTACATGTATAGGACACCTGTAATCTATAGGTAATTGTGTGTTTTAAAATGAAAAGAGTTTAAAAGTTCCCCACACACAGAAATGAGCATATCTGAGGGGTTAGAATTGCTGCTCGTCTTGATTTGATCGTCAAACAGTACATATGCATATCAAATTGTAACAACCCATGACACACTCATATTACACATATCCTGCAACACTGAAAAGATGGTCCAGCAGAGCCAGAAGTTATCCTGACTGTCTAGGTTTCCAGGCAGTTTCAAAATATTATCAGGCAGTCCCCTCCAACACTCTTAAAATGCACGAGATAAGAAAGCATAGACACAGGGGGAAAAGGTCTCCCTAAAAGGGGACATAAAGGATTTGAACCTGGGTCTGCTGGGTGCTGGCTGGCAGGCTGGCTGGCTGGCTTCTCCCACTATACTCCTGATGCCTGAGCTGTGGACTCATGCACTGCATTCTGAAACCAGAGCCTGGGACATTTTTACAAGGATGCCTGGTTAGCCACTTCTTATTGTTGGAGAACATGTACAAATTCTAGTATGGTAACAAGGCCCATGTACTATGAGACTATCTCAAGAAAAAATAAATCTCTTGAGCAATGCATTTAATTTAGATCTTGCAAAACCTGGTGTTTAATCAGAGATCCTTCATTAAAAGTATATTCACTGGGAGCCAACGATAAGTCATAGAAAATAAGTTTAAATCCACAGCACAGCTGTCCCCCTGAGTATCCTTAGATCAGAGGCTACATTTCTGGGAGGGGGGTGCTGTAGGAAGCCAGTGCTGCTCAGGTCCCCCATGAACCATTCAGAACTTACACACTGTGGTCTACCATGCACCTGTCTGTTCTGCTGTAGTTATTCCTTCAGAAGGCCTTTAATACCCATCTGCTATTTAATTAACATGCCCAGTTTGTCTTCAGAAGTGAGGGTAAGCCAGCTCAGATGAGGATCCAGGCTAGAGAAGAGCCTGGAGTGTATCAGTCCAAGACGTTGTTTGGTTTTATCCAAGCTTTTCTGGTTTTTCCCAACACCAGGCTGCAGCCCACATTTCTAGGGTTCCCATTTTCTGGGATTAGTGGTACTGTTTTCTTTCACAGGGAAACATGAAGGCTGTGACGGCCTTCAGCATCAGAGGCAAATCCCCAGTGTGCTCCTTAAGAAGATAAAAGCATGAGCTCTGCTTTAACAGAGATGTTATATTTGCTGATCATGTCAATCAAGGATAGCGGTGCTCTTGTTATGACCTCAGCACATGTCCTATGATAGCTTACCCCATCCATCCCTGGTGCAGGACACATACACACGTGTATGTGTGTAAGTTTAGGAATAAAAACTTCCTTTGAACTGCAGTAAACTGATATGGCAGAAATCATATGCGTTTAGATGTTATTCTTAAAGGGAGTAGTCCTGTGTTCACATTGAGCCTTCAGTTTCCCCATCAAGTTAGTAGACACAGCTAATCCACCTTACCAGACCGACGCACTGATGGGCTAACTCTCCCCTTGTGGCCTGTCATGAAAGGGACAGGTGGCCTGGTTCTGTGCGTAATCACCTGATGATATGTGTCTCCTGGCTATGAAGCCACATGCCTCTATACATTTGCAACAAGCAATGTGGCTTTAAATGCAGGAAATTTAAAGCAGGTGGTCATTTAAAAAAAAAAAAAAAAAAAAAAGGACATGGAGTTCTCTATAGAGAAATACCGGGTAACTGAGCCCGATCAGATAAGCCATTCCTAGCAAACCATTTGGGAACTGCCTCTAAGAACAGGAGAGTGGGAAGTACCATTTTGCCCTCTGTGTTTCTTACCATTTATAATGCCTAAATAAATCTCCAGGACATAGTCTCTAAACTCTAGGCCAGGGATTACAACTCAAATGCCTTCAAGTAAAGTAATTGAGTGAAGTGGGCAGGCATAATAAAATCACTTCTCTGCGATTCGAAAACAACAGTGCAGGCTTCATGATGAATGGCAGCGGACGCAGAAGCCTCTGTGTTAGGAGGCAACAGGGACATTCTCGGACGCCGCTAAACCTGAAATACAAATGGCCTGCACCTTCTGTAGAGAACGATTACCACGGAGCTTTGTGTCATGGGAGAGGGGGATAAACTGGGGGGAGGGGGGTGTCTGATATTTGTACTGCTCAAAAGAAGCCACAACTCCGGTGAACTTTTTAAAGATTTAGCTTGGGTTTTTCTTTTAAGACTATGGACACCACACTATGCCAGTTTGCAATGTGTGCTGAGGGTATGCTCAGAATGTAGGGGCTGTACAAAGAACAACTCAGGGGTGGACATTTGCTCTCAAACTGACTCTTTGGTCACATATCCACCTAGGCACACTGAATATGTGACGGGTCTGTGGGTCTGATGGATTTGCACTGAAACACCATTGAGGGTGTGGAGAGAGAGGCAAGAATACCAGATATGCACCCTGCAGGTCTGTTCATGTAAGTTTCACCACAGCTTCTGAGTCTAAGCAGAGAGGAAGTTGTTGGGAATACCATCGGGGAACCTCTTTCCCAAGGCATATAAAGTACAGGCCTATCCATAAGAGATGGCTACACACTCCCTGCGGGTCTTGCATGGGAAACATTTTCAGTGGGACTAGACATTGATCACCTCTACTCCTTAATGCATGAAATGGCTGGTCCAGGTGGAAAGGACTGCAGTGTGCTGTAGTGTCTTGTCTGGCCTCTAGGTTATTTCAGAATGAAGAAACTCTAAAAATCCGTGTTTACCAGTCTTCAAAAGCCCCCCCCCCCTTCCTTGCACAGTTTGATACTCTGGTTGTGGATATCTCAAGTTCCTTGTTATAAGAGCCAACAGAAGTCCCTGGAGCCACCTTGGCTGCCATCAATCCAGAGCACGGTGTCCCTTCTCACTGCAGTGCAGGACAAGACTTGGAGACACTATTAATTCAGTCCTTGTGTGGCTCATCCTTCCCGACATCAGGATCCATTCCCATAGGGTGACATCATCTCAGCTGGGTGTCTGCCTTCCCTCCTCCATAGATGTGGGGGGACTGTGTGCTATTCAGGCAGATTATGAGAGACTGAATGAGGATGTAAGAAGGCCGAGGACCCTGAGTGACTTGTCTGTCACTGCAGTGTCTCTTATGTGGCCATTGTCTCTTAGAGAATGTTTACAGGAAGTATAATGCAGCTGTTTAAAAAGCCAAGCAGACAGAATGCAGTAATGCACGGGAAATAATTAATGCAACATCGGTTATATTCTAGTGTATTTTTTAAAAATATGTGGAGCTGGGTATGAAGGTACATACTTCTAACACAGTGCCTGACAGAGATAAAGAACTCTAAGCAACATTGAGCTACATACCGAGACCTCACCTAAAATACAAAAGTATATTCATAAATACATCCACTAGATGATACACCCAAATAATCTCACATTCTAAAAATACAGAAGGTTATACAAGGAAAAGGCACTTTGCCTCTGCTGTGCACTGTTTGTGATGTAATGTTAGGTTAATAAGTGAGTGTAGGGCTGGAGAGATGGTTCAGTGGTTAAGAGCACTGACTGCTCTTCTGAAGGTCCTGAATTCAAATCCCAGAAACCATATGGTGGCTCACAACCATCTGTAATGAGATCTGACGCCCTCTTCTGGGGTGTCTGAAGACAGCTACAGTGTACTTACTTATAATAAATAAATAAATAAATCTTTTAAAAATAAGTGAGTGTAAAGCCAAGTCCCCTTTCTTCTCCCCCTCAACACATACATATATATGTACATGTGTGTGTGTGTGTGTGTGTGTGTGTGTGTGTGTGTGTGTAAGTTCAAACAACTTACACGTAAAGAAGGCTAAAAGGAATAAGCAAAATATTTATAGTTGTTACTTTGCACTGAAAATTTATGGGTAATTATTTCTGTGTCTGAACCCTCTTTATATTATTTATATAGCTTTAAGGAAATAACAAACATCGCTTTTTTTTGATATATAATGTAAAGCCACTGTGAGGTGACTGACTAGAAAACACAGATATAACCAACCATTTAAAAAGGAGAATATAAGTCACTCATTTCCCCAATGACCAAGTGAAAATTAATATTTTTGCTTGCTTTCTTCTTGTCTTCCATTGTACATGATCATTCTTAAACTAGTATTGAATAACCTGCTTTCTAATTAACAAAATAGTGAGACAGATTTGTAATTGAAAATTTCAAAGGCAGGAGCTTGGCCAGGAGAGCCTGCAGGGGTTGATGGAAAGGGACTGAAGGAAAGTGCCCTCCCTGGCTGCTCTGCCCTGTGCTGAGGTCCCCTGGGGCTTCTTGATGGGGCGGGGCAGAACAGAGCAAAGAGCTTGCTCCTGCGCAGTCAGTCGGTCAGTCGGTCAGTGTGGTTGTCCTGCAGTATAGTGATCTAAAATACTCAGAAAGTTAAGTTCTGGGGACAAAGTGAACTCTGAAGCTATCCTTCCCTTCAGTTTCAACTTCCAAGTCTATGCGACAACCTACAAATACTGTATAGTAAAACCCCTAGAGATACAAAGCCTATGGCTTGGCCCATTATTTTCATTTTTCTCCACTTTGAAAAAGAGGCTGCTCTCCTCAGACCCTCTTCTCCGATGCCCACTTCCCAGGGGAGGTGGCCACTGTGGCAGCTTGGAATCTACGTAGAATTTCTTAGGCACACGTACATCCAAATGTTTCTACGGTCACACAGAGACTAATGAAGGCATACACATTTTTTTTTTCCGAAGCAAAACACAGTCTCGTAGGTTTTTCATTCCCTGAGCTCTAACTCTCACTTATTTTAACTCTTTTTCAGAGTAATAACGTTTTCACGTATGCGTCACCAAATGCTAAAGGTGCTTTTCTCAGCAAATGCAATTCGTTTGAGAGTAACTCCCAACAAATTGTCTGCGATGTTTCCCTATTGCTGGAGGAGACAGTGCGGGTACCAGGCTAGAGCAACACAAAAGCTGCCGTTAGTTTTAATCCTTCCCACGTGCATTTCTCATTATAACAGTGTGCGTGAAGCGTAATGATTCCTTTTTCCTTTTCTTCCTTGAGGGTTAAGATACAGGAGTAAGATGAGTTGAGGGAAGTGGCGTTTTCCTGTGTGATTCGCTCTCTCCACAGACTCCCAAGGTTACGGAGGCAGAAGATTGGGACTTGCTGGTGAGAAGGGTTCAGGGCTTGCTGTTTCTTGTGGTCCCAGCAGGGTCCTCAGGAGACCCCTCTCCCATACTTCTCTAGCTTTCCCCCTCTTAACACTTTCTTAACAATTACTACTGAACTGGAACCCACGTGAAGGCCGGGGGCCAGGGAGATGGCCCAGAGGGTAAAGCACTTGCCATATATCTGTAAGGTCTAGAATTTATCTCTCCAGATCACAAGTAAATGCCTGGTAGAGCATCACTGCCTGCCTGTAATTCCAGCCTTGGAAGATAGAGACAGGATCCCCAGACCAAGCTGGCTAGCTAGACTAAACATATCTGTAAGCTCTGGCTTTGATTGAGAGACCCTTCCTCAGTTAATAAGATGGAGGAAAATGGATCAAGAATGATTTCCAACATCAACTTCTGTGTCTTCATATGTAGATGCATATACACACATACCTAAACCTGCACATATGCAAAACACTGATACACACCCATGAACATGCCCCCCACACATACACCCCACAAATTGGAAAGAACTCACTTGGCAGAAAATAACTTACACATCCATGAACAACACACACACCCCACAAATTAGAAAAGACACCTCTCTTGGCAGAAAATGAATACACGTTTATGCCATATTTGCATGGGGTATCTATTAAGATCTCCCCAACAGATTCTCTTCACCTTCTACTGTGGTTCCCGTATCTCATTAATGCTAAAGCCTTAGCATGACCCCAGGAAATTAAACTCACTGAGATAAAATGATATTGAACTTCAGAAAAAGTTAGCATCATTAAACCAGGAGGACACCATCTTCTTTCCAAGGTCAAAAAGTCTAGACGTTGCCTTTGTGTCTGAGAACACTGGGGTCTGTCCTTTCTAACCGGTGATGGTGGGGAGAGCTAAGAACGTCAGCCAGCATGACTGGGTAGCTGGTTTAATGAGGGGGAAGTAAGGCTCAGGGCTGGTCAAGCCCAACTCTAGCGCCTCTTTGTGCTATTGGGCATCTTAATCAGCATCTGAACTGTAATGCCTTCAAATGCAAGGTCAGGACAATGGTTCCTGCTGCAGAACATCCCTGAAGTTCAAATGAGGGCCCAGTAGGTATATTAGTTAACCATCCATTACCAGAACAAAGTACCTAAGATAATCATCTTGTAAGGAGAAAAGGTTTAGCTGGGCAGTGGTGGCGCACGCCTTTAATCCCAGCACTTGGGAGGCAGAGGCAGGTGGATTTCTGAGTTTGAGGCCAGCCTGATCTACAGTGACAGTTCCAGGATAGCCAGGGCTATACAGAGAAACTCTGTCTCAAAAAACAGAAGGAGAAGGAGAAGAAGGAGAAGTAGTAGCAGGAGGGGGAGGAGAAAAGAAAAGGTTTGTTCTCCTCATAGTTTGTTGGGAGTGGGGCAGGGGACAAGGTCAGTGAAGACTAGGAGCATCAGTAAAGGGGTGTGTGCTTTAACCATCCCTCCATAGTAGTGGTTCCTTCTAGAATATTCCGTCATCCTACCTCATTTGCAGTGTTCCACCACAGTGCCTTCCTTTTTTTCAAGGCAACTAGAACAAAGTCACCAGTCCTGCATGGACTTTCTGGAAACCCAGTCATCGAGCAAAACCTTTCTTCTGGTCTGCCTACAAGCCAGCTCCCTTCTCTCACGGAATAATGGAGAGCCCGTGGGCTTAACTCACTCCTGACAAGGAAAACCCGATGAAATAAGAACATTGAGCTTCTGGGGACACCAGATTTGCACCCTCAGGGTTCCAGGCTGCTTTGCAATTCATTGTTCATCTATCTCCTGTCCCTGGTGTGGGGGAAGAGTCAGGGCTTATTCCTCTGCAGAGAACTGAATGAAGAATAGGCCTGTGGTGAGAGAGTGACTGGCAGTGGGTTTTTAAATGAAAATTTATATGCAAATGTGCATTAAAGTGTCAGTTAATTTTTAATCGGCTTTCCAAATCAGCATGAGGAAGACCTGTGCTTGGCTATCTGCTGCTTAGTGATGAGGCCCTCATCAGCATTGGTGCTCAGTGAGCAGCTGTGTTCTCCTTGCTCGGAACTCTTCTCTGCTCCTCCCTGACCTCAGGCCATATCCAGCAGTGATCCCGCCACCTCCACTCTCCTCCACCACCACCTCTGCAGCCTCCTCACCTCAGTCTGCTTCTCAAAGGCATGGGTGCTACATGCTCAGCTTTCTCAGCGTTGATCCTGTTCCCACTCCAGTGTCTGCTTGATGTCAGGGGCTCCCACACTTCAGTGCACGTGGCCCTCACAAGTGGTGGTGGTGAGCCAGGCATGGTGGCGCACACCTCTAATCACAGCACTTCAAAGGCTGAGGCAGGAAGATCATGAGTTGGAGGTTAGCCTGGACTACTCTGCAAATCTCTAAATAAATAAATCAATCCCAAGTGTTTTTATTCCCTACTGCAGCTTGGAATTTAGACAGTCTGGGATAAGACCTGAGTATTTCCACTTCTTAAAGGTCCCTGGATGATGATCCAGAACTGATACTCTGACAGCCTCTGTCCCATCCTCCTACTCTCACAAAACCTCCATAATTCCTGTTCCTGTCCATGAGTTCATTTGGGCTCCCCTTCCCCAGCTGCCTAGCGTGGATCGAGCTCAACCGTTCCACATGCTCCCCTCATTTAGCATCTTGAGTGTCTCTGTGGCGCCTCACAGTCTAAAAATGCTCATCTGTGGGGTTATTTGTCTGAACCCGATGTCTGCACAACCCTAGAAGCTCCCAGAGTAAAGATCTGTAACATCCCACCTTTGCCCGTGAGCCTAACAATGCCTTACTTAAAGTAAATGCTTGAGGCGTTTGCAAAGACATCAGACGCATGAATGGGTGAGTGACTACAGTTCACAGTGATTTATGGTTATTTTTTAAGACAGCTAGACCAAAGGATGTAAAATTGCCCGGCTCAAAGAAATGACAAATTTTGAGGTGATCAATATGCTAATTGCCATCATTTCATCATTACACACTGTATACATGCATCAAAAATCATATTTGTGTATACAATTACTATACGTCGATTTTAAACTCAATTTAAATTCAAAGGAAGAAAAACAATCCATTTTAGATGTGGGTCGAGCATTAGAAGGACTGTACATTCACATGGCACAGGCACTTTGCAAAGCAGTGCCCAAGACGGGATGGCATCTGTCTAGTTAACCAAATCAGCCAGGTGTGCCTTGGCAGCCAAATAAATGATAGCCACGAAGTCAGCCCTCTCTCAAATCTTTGTCCTGCCCTGTTTGTACTAAACTGAGTCACACTTGGAACAGATGGGAGCCTTCTATAGGCTCCTAGAACTGGTTCTGGTCCCAGGCTCAGGGATAATAAATAATAACTCCTTCCTCTCTGGGGCCTTGGTTTTCCTATCTATGATCCATGAAGGTCAGACTTTGGCTCTAAAGTTTGTTGAAGACCGCTGCTCTAAGTGACAAATATTTAATAAGGCCAAATATTGACTAGGATGTGTTTCTCTTAGCCTGATCACAAAAGTAATAGCATTCAAACTATGAGGGTGAGCTGAGTTCTGGGGTTCAGAATGGACACCGCTTCTTCTCTCAGCAGTGGCTACTTGAAGCCATTCATCCTTAGGAACTAAGAAGGAAGTGTCTTATGGAAAGGCCCAGATCAGAGTCTCAGGGAGAACTGTGAAACACAGAAGACAGAGAGGTGCCCACACCCTGCTTCCTGCTCTCTCTCTAGGGGAAGCATGCACTCAACTGCTTGGATAAAGTTTGGGGACTAGACTATGCAAACTTTGAAATGTGCCCACCCCCAGAAAAATGTATGTCCTTCTAGTCATTCTCTCTTTACCTTCTGCCACTTTCGGTTGTAGCCCTGAACCTGTGGGCTAGTGTTTACAGCTTCACCAACTGTCCCCGATTTACAGAGAAGAGACCAGAGCAACTGCAGCATCAACAAATGCCCAGCATCAGTTAGAACGCCTTTGTTCGCTGTTTGTACCTGTCACGAGTTCTATTTCAGTTTGCATTCTTAGAGAAATATGTTGGTTATATACAAAATTAGATTGATTAAGAAAGTATTAGAAAAACGAGAGAGAGAGAGAGAGAGAGAGAGAGAGAGAGAGAGAGGAGTCTTCATTTTGTTAGACCATTTAGTATCCACCTTCTTTCAATGTGTCTCTTAACCTTGTGCCATTTTGTTTCTGGTTATGTTTACCAGGAACAATGGGGGTGTTTTCTTCCTTTTTCAAGACAGTAAAGGACAGACTCAGGGTTGGGGGTGGGGGGCTTCACAGGTTCAGCGGTGTGAGCCTTAGAGAAGTTGATAAGACGGATTGGAAGTGAAGGCTTAAAAGAGTCTTAAAAAGCCAAGCCATTACAAGGCCCATTACTTCCCATACATTCTGTAAAATCACATGAATGCAGAGAAGGAGAGCGAAGGGGAGAGGAACTGGCTTCGGTTCAGAACGCCAATTATGTCTTTTTTTTTTCTTTTTTTAATTCCTTTTCACAATTTATTTGACATTTTGAACAGTGGCCAAAAAAGCTATTATAACTATAAAACATATTCATTGGGATAAATCTCATTAGTTGAAAGATTGAATTAAAGTATTGACATGCTTAATTGATACGTGTAAGTCAAGACCATTTTCATGTCTCATTTCCATATGCTTTCTGCTTTAAGAGATGCAAGGAACTGTGTCTTTAAAAAAAAAGAAAAAAAAAAACTCCCTCCATAAAATCGCTATAGATTCATCTGCTCCCGCCACCCCCAGGGACCACTTCCTGCCACTCTCCTTGATTCCCAGCCAGCTACTCCTCTAAGTGGCGCTGCTGGAAGAGAAGGTGATGTGCTGCATTGAGCTTGAGTGCCTGCCAGGCCCTCTTATGATCAATAGGAGAATATTTATATTAATAAAGCAGTGAGTTAATTAAATAAAACGGTCCTCTGGGTAAACTTAAGATACTAGAGGATGGGCAGAGATCAATACATCCAAGCATTTGAACATTAAGCATGTGCCTTGAAATTTTATGGGGCTTTAAAAAAAAAACTTGCTTGGTAATGTAAAAAGTTTGAAGCCTCCACGAGTTACCTCTGCCAAGCCTTGTGTCTGGCTTCCCAAGCTCAGGCAGACAGGACTGCGGAGCTGCTAGAGATCCGTACTCACTCAAAAAGGCCCCACAACACATAACTCCCTTGTCCGAAGAGCACCCCTCCTGGGTGGGGACTGAGGTGCAGAGGCCTGTGAGCACAGCTCCTCTCTTGGAACACTTCATTGTCCCCAGAACAGCCTCAGTGGAAGCTGTAGCCACACTTCCTATTCCCAGTGCCAGATATTTTGGGGAGACCCTTTGCTGGGCAGTCTCAAGTATCCCTCTGGCCTTCTACTTCTGGGTTTCCTCTTGCTCCATTTACCCCTTGCTTTCTGTTTGGAGCAGGGTGCTAGGGCACATGTGTGTTTTCTTGCCTCTCTCCATCCTAACTTCTGGTCACTCTTCTACGATCTCTTCTGTGAATGTCTTTCTCTATGTTTCTGCCTCTGGCTTTTCCTCTTCTATTTTTATTGTTTCTACCTTACAGTACTGTTCTCTCTGCTTCCATATCTAACGTTTTGTGTCTCTCTCCCTGTCTGTCTCTGACTCTGATTTCCCTCTGTCTGTCTTTTTCCCTTTTTGTCTCCCCTTTGTCTGTCTTTAAAGGCGGACCACACACATGCTCACAGATTGAGG
Organism: Mus caroli; assembly: GCF_978045245.1. Taxonomy (NCBI): domain Eukaryota; kingdom Metazoa; phylum Chordata; class Mammalia; order Rodentia; family Muridae; genus Mus; species Mus caroli. Next base: position 87,878,831 of record NW_028227268.1, on the reverse strand, counting down.
CATCGCACTAGCTCTGGGGACTGAGTTGCTGGTCTCTTCCTTTGCCCCTTCAGCAGCCACACTGCAAGCTTTAGAGACAGGAAGGAGATCCCAGTGTCCTGCCTCAAGCCAACAGGTCTGTAGAGGTGATGTTATTTCTGCTGTCCTCTTTTGTTGTCTCTGAGGACCATGTCTTCCCATTGGCTTAGTTTCAACGAACAGTACCTAACTCTCCAGGTATGCTGTAGTCACCTTGTGATGATAATCTTCCTTTAAACATAAAACCTGAAAGAGTTTTAAAAAGAGCAGTAAGGATCACCTTCTCCATGGAAGGAATTGGTGTCACAGGCAACAAATTTCAATTCTCACTGCTGCCTTGAAGGACCTTAGTCTTCCCCACTCCTAGCCCTTTGCAAGGCGGCCCACAGCCCCAGCAGCCTCCCAAAACAGAAGAACACTTTGGCCCCGAGTCATACAGGGATCACTGACTTACATTCTGTTCTCAGCGCAGATCTGCTCCTGGTCCTCCATCTAAGGGCTTCAGTCTCACGGCTAACCTCACAGCCCTCACTCCAGGTGCCTCCAGGCCCTTGTGAACTGTCCTACAATTTCTCCTAGCATAGCCGCTACTGCATAGCTGATCACTTTCCATCCAGCTTCCCCCATGCTGGGGAGCTGGCTTGGTCTAGCCTAGGCTCCCATCTTTCTATGAACCTCTCTAGTCTAGAGATCAGCCGAATCTGTAAAGAAGAGTCTCCCTGAAGGACGGACGGCTGGAAGTGTTGTTGTACCACAGGCTGAGAGGGGCCCAGCCATTGCCTCCTTTCCTCTTGAACTTGACCTGGAACTGCTTCCCAGTGGTGAAGCTCTTGTATGCCTTGCTTAATTTCTCATTGCTATAACAAAATGGCCAAGACAATCAACTTGTTAAGAGGAAAGGGTTTTATATACAGTTTTAGGGCTTCTAATCAATGACCTATTGGCCCTACTGCATCTGGGCCTGTGATGAGGCACTTCATGGTAGACAGAACCCATTGGACTCATGACCAGAAAACAAAATGAAGTTCAAAGGGACCTGAGGTCCCCTGCTTCCTTCAAAGGCACACTACAAGGATCTCTATACCTTTCAGTAGACCCCCAGCTCTCTAAGGTCTCCTACCTTCCTGCTACCTTGGGAATGAGATTGGGAGACCTCTACAATCCAATCTATACACTGTTACGTCTCAAGGGAAAGAGCGCACGAACTTCCCTGTCTCCTAGAGTGCTTGAAAGTTAATTTCAGCAGGCTCAAGTATTAATAACATGTCTTTAGTGTTTACACGAGCCAGGGACCAAGCAGTGAGCGCGGAGTTCCTCTGCCGTCTCACATGAATTCTCTCACATCAGGAAGTTCATGGTCTCCATTTTACAGATGTGGAAACTGAGATCCAGACGGTATAGTCAGGTTATCACTGTCCTAGCAGAGGCTGGTGTTCACGAGAGAATCTTCCAGATCCTGAGCTGAGTTATCACCACTGGAGCTCCCAGCCTCCTGAGACCTGGCTACCTACAGGATGCTGGAGACCAGGGTGAAAGATGTCATATCCCCAGGAGAAGACGTGGCTCGGGGTTAGACAGGAAGCATACTCAGAAAGATGAAGGAAGAATTTCTGAACAAGTCTCACCTTTATCCCTTTCCTTCCTTTTGCACCAGGGGGATCCTTCCCTCTTTATTAGTGGCTAAAGAGCTTATTGTATTTGGTACCAGACTAGCATACTCATTACTAATTAATTTTATTTTATTTTTTCATTTCCCTGGATCCACCTAGTTCTTCTTCTAGAGCCTTTCCTCATGTTCTTCCTCTAGAGCCTTTCAGGCTAACATCCAGAAGCAGGCCTGGAACTAAACATTAGTGTTAACTTCAAACTAGGTGTAAGTCTATTGACTTGGTATCTGTCTTCACGTAAGTAAGGGAACAGCGTCACTCCTTTAGGCCCTACCCAGACATCCACAGTGCGAATCATTAGCAATAACTGAAATCACTTTGACTAGAACAATAAGTAGTGCCAGGGACCGTGGCATGAAATGTCTATACTATTAGCATGGTGTGATGACTTAAGCTCCTACATCCGTCATCGTCATCCCGTGCTGGGCCTCCAGAAGCCAGCCTTGGTCATTCAGGGTGTTGGGCTCTTGCTGCATTGCTTTCCTCCTCAGGTAGAAGATCATGTTGACCCTCTCTGAAGCTGTACCGGTTTTATCGGCAGATAGCCCAAGGATAGCATCTCACCTTCACCATGGAGGTTCCACTCATTTAATGGGGTTCTGAGAAGCTACAAGAAAGAGCAGGTACATACAAGCCACGTTTCCCTGAGCTGCAGCCGCACATTCCAAGTTCCAGGTCCTGAGCAGCTATAGTCAAGGCTCAGGCTCTCCCTGCCATCTCCAGCACATTCATATCCTTCAAGGAAAAAAAGGGGGGAGGACTACAGGGGGTGACCTCGACACTTCTCCCTTAGAGGAGGGAGGAGCTAAGGAGGCACTACATGAGCAGTCTCAGGATGAGGAGTCGGAAGCAGCACTCAAGGCTTTCCCCTGCCATCAGCTTGGGCTGTTCACACTGCCCAGCAGTGCCGTCCATATTAGGGATGGGCTTTGGCTTCCCCGTCCCCTCTAGCTTCCTATCTTCTTCACACTTCTTCCCTCCTGTAATAATCTTCAGTATCTTTTAAGCAGCTTGGAATGAAGGAATCAAGTCACAGTGTCTACTGTCCCAGAGACCATCAGAACCCTGTCACTGCCCACCTCCCACTTTTAGCATCTTCTAGAGTCTGCCAAAAGCACCCTGGAGCTTGGGGTGTCACTGTCACCCCAAGCCCTGCAAGTACCAGGCTTCAGAGAGGGAGCAAGGAGCCTTCTTGGGGAAGAAGCATTGTTAGGGATAGAACTCTTTTCATCATTGAAGGCATTTTCTACTCTGTGGTATTCTTTCAGGCCAGGCCTCAGCTCTCTGCAGTGAAGCCAGGTGGTCCATGTGCTCAGCCTGTTTCCCTGGTATGCCTGCTTATCCCCACCCTTCAGCTCAGCTCACTGAACCTCTCAGTGAGGCCTTGCCTGCAACCTCTTCTTTGCAAGCCGGCTCTAATGACATTGCTCACCAAACACAATACTCCCAACAGGGAGGGAGTGGCAAAAGACCAATGAGTTAGGGTAGCGAGGACTCTTGATAGTCAGAAGGAACAAACTGGGTTTGCAAGATAAAATAATCTGAAGCTTGAGATATATTCTGGGTCATCCATGAACCAGGCAGCAGCGTGAAATCATTTTAACTTGAGTTTGTTTCTTTTTTATTTTAATATCCATCCAACAAATATATTTTAAGGATATGTACAGAACATAACAGCAAAAGCTGCAGGAGGCTGAGTTCTGAGGGGCCGGCAGGAAGAGCATGGCTCTTCCCAAACTCCCTTCCAGTAAGTGTATAAGCTGAATGACAGCGATCCCCTCCAGAGCTACACTTCGTTGGCTTGTACCCAGGTGGCTAATTTGCTTCTGGCTTTTTGGGGAAGTCAAATTTAGCAGGAGCTGGGGACCAGGGCTGAGTTAAAAGGACCACACTGGAGATGAGCTTCCATTTGGTTGAAGCTCTCTTTTGTAGGAAAGGTTAAAAGGACATGAGAGAAAGATTGAATCATTTATATCCTCACCCCCTCCTCCCTGACAGGACAGACATGAACTCAAGTTCTAACTGAAAATATAAATTTACTGAAAATAAACTGATTAGAAACAGGGTTTTTTTTTCCCCCTCCCTTTCAGTGTTTACTAATGATGCCTAAATAGATCTCACCACTGGGACGATCGGCCTCTGAACCTAGGCTATCAGTCCTCAACTCAGAGGCAAAAGAGGGGGCCCAGTTAGCAATTAATCACCAAGCAGGCCAAGTGCACACACTCTAGAATAATTCCATAAGCTCCTCTTTCCCCACGGTCTCTTCCCCCTTGCTCACAAGGTTTCATTTTCTAATTGTAAAAGCTTTTTGGCAAGGGGATGTCTTTGTGAAGAGAAGAGGACTCAATTTGGCCCATCTCGCCAAAGAAGACATGGGGACAAGGACACTTCTCCAATTAATCAGCAAATGCCTGGCTCTCGAATTCAGGCCAAAGGATTGATTTACATAAAGCTTCTTCTTGAGATGAATTTGCCTCCCCGACTCATCCTGTGTCTTCCCCCCATGTCCAGCCAGCATTAGCTATGCTAGTGGATTTCAGATTGACAGTGTCAGCTACGACAATCAAATTAGGGATGAAAGCCTCGGATGACTGCCAAGAAAGAGGCGGAGAAGAAGGGGGTGGGGAACTCAGGGGAGGGAAGATTGCATGGAAGTGAGCCCCATTTCCCCAATCCCAAGGGACAGACACATCACCTCAAACAAAGAAAATATAGAATGTACGTCACCATTCTTTTGGACCAGGTGAACCCTCCCCTGCACAAGGCCGATAAACTAAAGATCCCATCAAGCCTGAAACTTGGCGTGGCACTATCTCAGGTACAGAATTAGGGACTTTACAATCAGATTTTCAGCATCCCATCCTGGCACATCCGGGTCTCAGTCGTGACTCTGATAGGCGCACGGTGATGTGCGTATATGGTGACTCTGGCAGGTGCACAGTGATGTGCACACACAGGGACCCTAATGAGACCCTAGTGACAGGTATAGGGACTCTGATGGGTACATAGTGATACACAGGGACTCTGGCAGGTACAAGATGATATACATGTGTAGGGATTCTGACAGGTTGTAACTGTTGTACATACACGAGACTCTCATTGGTACCTAGTGACGTACATATACAGGAACTCTGATGGGTGACAGGGATGGTTACACACAGGAACTCTGACAGCTACATATTGAGGTACATGAACAGAGGCTGTAAGGCGGTGGTTCTCAACCTTCTGTATGCTTAGACCTTTTAATATAGTTTTTCATGTTATGGTGACCCGCCCCCCAACCATAGACTTATTTTTGTTGCAACTTCATAACTGTAATTTTACTACTGTTATGATTTGTAACATAAATATCTAATATGCAGAATATCTGATATGCTACTCCTGTGAAAGACTCATTCAACCCACAGGCTGAGAACCACCGCTCTAGAGTAACAGTGTTGCACAAATGCAGCCTCGGACAGTTTCATGGGCATGTCGTGTGTATGGGCTCTGGAGGGTCTACCTTACTGTTAGAATCTTGCTTGTGCTTCCTGGGCCACTTAGTGGTATAAGGAAGGCTGGACTAGAGAAGAAGGCATAATTGGGCTGCTAATGAGAGCCCCCCAATCCCATCTAATGCAACTGCCTTGCCGCTAAACTGTGATAATCCTATGGATTAGTGAGCTATGGAGAAGCTCAGACTCCGCATCCTTTGCGGGAGATGATCAGTCAATTATAACGCTGGTTCACAAACAAAAAGCGCGTTAGTTGAAGTTGCAGAGAATAATTAAATGAAGAAAGTTTTTGTTTGGACTGGGAGCATTAGCTAACCCTGCCAACCCTGGAAGAGCAGTAGATGGAAAAATCCTGTGATTGGAAGGAGGTCCTCAGAGGGATGACTTAGTGATTGAAATGTTTCAAGCTGTGTCTGAGCTTCCTGTCATCTGTGGGTTTCAACCCTGCCTGGCTAGTCTCCTCAACTGCTGCCACGCCCACATTCCCAAGCCCTACACCGGGCTCCCTAAAGATTTGTCCCTCTGAATGGAAACCATGAAGCTGTAGTTCCTGGCCCTTATTGTAGCACAGCATGATCATGGCAGCAGGAAGTAGCTGTATGTGGCCACTGACCATTTAAAAGGGGACCTCTAGTCCAGTTTGGTGTGTATATGACATATACATCCAGTTTTAAAGACTTGGTATGAAAAAAAAATCTCAGTTTTTTTTTTAACTGATGATATGACGATATTTTGAACATAATGTTTTCACAGTGGAAATTAATAACCCTTTAGTTCATAGCTTTTACACATTTATTGTGTGTGTGTGTGTGTGTGTGTGTGTGTGTGTGTGTGTGTGTGTGTGTGTATCACTCACTTATAAATGGGGACCCACAAGGCCATGGTACACACATGGACGTCAGAAGGCCTCTGGGAGTCTGCTTCATCTTTCCACCATGTAGGTCCTGGGATCAAACTCAAGTTGTCAGGTTTGGTGGCAAACACCTTTACCTGCTGGGCCGTCTTACTGACCCTCACCCTTTTCTTTTTCCCCATATTTCATATGACTAATGAAAGATTTCTAGACTGCATCCGCAGCTCATGTTACATATCTGTGGGTCAGTACCGTTCTATAACTGGATAGTTTCCCAAAAGGTTGATCTGTCCCCGCACTGATCACAAACTTTAGTTTACCAGTCAAGTAAAGCCCAGGTTTGCCTAGATAAGAAGTTGCATAGTGTTAGCTTGTAGAAATGAATGTATGTAGTCGTGTGTTGGTCCATTTTGGTGTCACTGCCATCCACCGCCCTCAGTGAATTTTCCATTTTCTTTCCCAGCATACACTTAAGCTTTTGAGTTTGTGCTCCTTAGGATATCTGCCTGGAAAGGGACATAGGACAACTGTTCAGAGCAAACCAGGGACCTCTCCATGCATAGCCTTCTGCATCCACTGCAGCTTAACCAGATCATTACTTGTGTTATGCACAGTAGCTCCAATGTGCTTAGTCCACAGGCCAGGATCCTGGCCTCCGCCTCCAGCACTGTAGCCAACTCTGGCTACCCAGCCCAGGTATCCACTCCTCCCCACCCCACCCTACCCCCATGATTTCTCCCCTAGAGAACCTTGTTGAACACTGTAGGAATTTGTCTAAGAGGCTCCTCTGGGAATGTCCTGATCTAGCAGCAAGCATCCCTCCTGAGGTCTGGGAACATCCAGAGCCAAAGTTCTTAGGGTCTTCCTGCCATTCCTCAGGGATCACAGAGAAGGGAGAAACATCTGCTGTCTCCATTCCTCCTCGGCCAGCCTCCCCAATCAGCTCCTGAAAAGTCTTCAAAGTACAGCTTATGTCTCTCTCTCTCTCTCTCTCTCTCTCTCTCTCTCTCTCTCTCTCTCTCTCTCTCTCTCTCTCTCTCTCTCTCTCTCTCTCTCTCTCTCCACTTCAGACTATTCTGGCACTCTGTTCACACCACAGGCATTTTGCACGTCGCCAGCAGCTTTCTAGAACATCTTTGCATCTAAGCCCCTTCTGCATCTAGGGCCCAAGATATTCCCCATAGACAGATTTAGATTTTAAGACAGTAGAGTATGCCTTGTTAGCTTCATACTAACCAAGTGAAAAGACTAGGGTTGAGAAAGCACTTGCTTTCCATTTTCTGTGACGCCTATCCTAATTTATAAGTACAGGTTAGATGGGAGGGTTGAACAGATCCTTAAAGAGATACAGCCCGTTTAGCAGCAAAATTGAGACATGAACTTAGTACCTGACCCGGCAGTAGCATTGTGTGTGCGATTCTTACTTGTTCAAAAGTTCAACTGCAGGACTCAGCAGCTGCCTGGTGCAGTCTATCTGGGGTGGGTCCCAGGAACTCACGTTAACTTTTTTATAAGAAATTCTTACATATTTCAAGGTAAAGTATAAGCAACGGGTGACTCTGTTTTCTGATCACTCCATGCCAGTAACCGCTGGCAAGCTTTGTCTTGTCAGTATCTCTGTCCAGTTACCCCCTTCTGGAGTACATTGCAGCAAAACACAGCCTGAATCCTGTATAACCTCAGTGTGTCTCCCTCAAAGACCAAGGTGAGGTGAAGTGAACCATTGGAGATATCATTCTCAGTCCTGACTTTAAAACACTTAACAAGATGTTTCTTGTCGCATCACCTACAAATTCTGACCGTCTGCCTGACAATGGCTGGCCTGGGCCCTGCTCCCTCTTAGCCGTAGAGTCATCCTACCAGGACTTCTCACACCATCAGTCTGAAAGACAAAGCTGTTGTTCCTTAATGAGGCCAGACTGCATGCCTGAACGTTGTGGGGATTCAGACTAGCATCTTTCTCTCAAGCTCTAAAAACTCAAATTAATTTTGGATCTTGAGCAAAAATAAAATCCATAAAGCAGTGTGTGCTTAGAGATGGGCTTTCTCCTTGTTGAAAATCAAAAAGCGTTAAAAAACAAAAACAAAAACAAAAAACATTGCCCTTGCTTCTGGAGGTGTACCGGGCATATTTTATACTTGTCAACGTCAAGGTGCCTGTTTCTTTGTGTCTATGTTAGTCAAGAGTGTAAGTTCCAGAAGGACCAGTCCTGTTTGCTTCTATGTGTTCTAACACTTAATAGGGTGTAACACACAGTAGGTGCGCAATTCAGCTTTTCTGAGGGAAACATAACGTAAACTGGTGTTCAATCTACTGATCTTAAATACCCAAATGATGAGGGAACTTTCCGACAAGTGTGTAAGGAAAGGCAGAATACAAACAGCCTTGTTGGTACCTTGCCATCACTTTTTAATGTCAAGGTAGTAGGTTATTATGGGCCTGTCCAGTGAAAGCCAGAAACACAGATGGAAGGCTGGGAAGCGATTGTGGGTCATCCCCCTCCCCCAACACACACACACACACTCACACACACACACACACACACACACTGATTCTCTGTGTCTCTGAAATAGGCTGCAGTTCTTCAGGAAATGAGTCCGTTACACTATTGCCATCCCCCTGCGACAAAGGTGACCACTGACTAGACATACCCAGCCAGAGGGAGCAAGGCTTCTTACTGAGGCATATGCTCGGTGCTCATTTGATTTTGACAGTGACCCAACTGCAAATATATAATCTTGCTTATTAAGATAAATTGCCTGCAGAAGAGATTTACCTATTAAGATAAATCTTCCCTGAAGTCCACACAGTAAAATCCCCAGGGAATAATTTTGCCTCCAAGTCTGTCCCTCCTGTCACATAGCATCAAGTAAGGAAAAACAATGTCTTCCCTCTGAGTCTCACAGCAGAGTGATGGGTCCCCAGAACACCGAACATTCGAAGTTGGGGGGTCAGGGGGGATGCTGAAGGGTTAGTTTTATAGATAAGTAGTGTTGAGAATACAAGAATTGTAAGATTTGTGGCTGGTTTGTCAGAAATCTTTAAATCCCTAAACGAGTTTTGATTGATATGTTCATCGCACCAATGGGAAAATTCCCGCCTACTAGGAAGAGAATGTGAAAGTAATTTTAACAGATATTCAGGCCAGAGAGAGTCAGAGCGGTAATCCAACACCCTGATCCCAAATTCAATAATAGGTCCAAATATAAATGCTTTTTATATCATGCTCAGCTTTAGTTTGGCTAATCAAGAGCTGATAGATTTTTTTTTTAATACTGCTGTCTGTCTGAAAACACATCATTGAATAGTCTCATGTGCAAAGGGATTGAGGCATTGGACAAAGGCATTTAAACCTCATTGACTGCTTCCTGTGTGGGCTCTTAATTCCTGTTTGGGGAGTGATGTTTCAATCTGCTACCAACTTCCTGATTGAGAATTGTCTTTGAAGCTGTCTTATCAGTGGGTCCAGCCGGCTAGGGTCTAGGTTGTCTCCTCTGGTACTGGCTTCTATTCCCAGCAGCTTTTGACTTAACTGAGAAGTCCCATAGCTAGGAACTCTTCAGCAATTTGTCCTCGGTTGCTGGTATCATTCACCCTTACATAAAGGAGGGCAGGCAGTGCCTGGGAGTTTGAATTCTCTTGGGTGGTCCCTAACCAAGCATTGTCTGGAGCAGGGCTACAGAGGCCAGCCCACTTGCTTAAAGCACTCGCTTGCTTTCTCGCTCTCGGGTCCTTTCTCTCCCAGATCCAAGACCTGAGACCTTAGTAAGTTTTCCTTCATTTCATTCTTCACGCCAACCCCACCTTACTGCTTGCTTTCTCAGAGTCCTAGAGGACAATGTTAATATGCTGTGTAACCTCGAAGTCCTGATTTCTCAACCAATTCAACATTTTCCTTTCTCTGTCTCTTTCTTTCCTTCCTTTTTCTTATACTGAAGAATAGATTTTTCATATAATATATTCTGATTATGGTTTCTCCTCCCTCTCCTCCTCCCAGTTCCTCACCACAAAGGTAATTGTGGGCCATCCCCCTCCCCCAACACACACACACACACACACATACACATATACAGGGTCCTGCTCCACAACCTTTCTGTCTCTCCTTAACAAAACATACAGAAGTCTAAGGAATACTAATAAAATAAATAAGATAAAACAAAATAAACAACTCAGAACAGGAAAAAAAAAACCCAAGCAAACAGAAAAGTCAAAGAAAAAGCACAGGAGACACAGACAGAGACACACACGTTTGCACACACAGGAATCCCATAAAAACACAAAACCAGAAGCCATTTTTTTTAAGTGCCCTGATTTATCCTTATGAGACAAATCCAAACATGCTGTTGAGTTCGGCCATCTCCTGCATGCAGCCCACCCTAAAAAGTCTGTTTCCTCCGTGAGACTCCTTGGAAGAAAACTTTTTTATTGGCAAGTGGTTATCAACTGGAGATAGCTTCTGGGTTGGGGTGGGGCATGTGTCCACTTTCCTTTCAGCCCTAAGACTCCATGGTACAGACCCATGGAGGGCCAGTGCATGATGCTACCTTCAGAGTTTATGTGTACTGGCTGAGCTCTGTTTAGACAGCCTTGCTTCCGTGTGTCCTCCATCCCCTCTGACTCAAACACTCTTTTCACCTCTTCTTCTGCAGAGTCCCCCCTGAGCCCTGATGGGAGGGATTTAATGGCCAGATCCCATTTAGGGCTGAGTGATTCCAGCCTCTCTTACTTTCTGTGTGTTCTCTGTTTGTCTGTCTGTATTTGTTCCCGTTTGCTGCAGGAGGAAATGTCTCTGATGTGTAGAGCGAAGCACTAATCGGCTTCCCTGGCCGGTCTCAACCTTTTCCTTGAACCAGTCTCTTTTGTTTCAACCATTAAGAAATGATCCAGACTCAAATATGGAGAGTCCTGTGTAGATGCTAGACAAGAGCAGTGTTAGTTTCCCCCTCAGGTTTTATGGAGGGACTACTAATAACACTAGTGTGTTTTATGCCATGCTCAGTTTTAAGTACGGGTACTGTGTGTAAGAACTGGGGACATTTTGTTTTTTTAGCTACATAGGTCCAAACCTAAACGAGAGAGAAACTCAAGAAGTGAAAGCACAGTTTGTAGAATGTTCTCTGTGCTCCAGGGGTACAAAGTGCTTTCTGTGTCTCCACGATTGTTCCCACTACTGGGGAAGCCAGTGAACCAACCAATAATCCTGTCTGAAAAGGCAGCTTGAATGATCATGCAACAAAGACATTGTGCCACAAACTTCAGGAACAAGCATTCACAATGTTTCTGGAAGTTTCCACCCATGTTTTAAGTTTATAATCATTTGGGTTTGAAACCTCAGAGCACGTACCCCTACCTCCCCCACCCCCCTCCCTATCCCCATCCCCACACATAAACTGCCATTTAACAAGTTAGAATGGATGTACCCAAAACACATGTACCCACAGGAGCGTTTGCACTCTGCTGGGGTAGGGGTGGGAGCAAGGACGGTCATTCACTGTTGCCCTGAGAACAAAGAATGCCTGACATTGCAGGGAGGGACCAGGAAGCATTTCAGAAGCTCCTCTGGAACTAGACAACCTTTCAATCCATTTATCAAAGTGTCCGAGGTCCCTGTTTCAAGGTAGATGAAACAATAATAAATTTGCCAAGAAAGTTAATCTGTGTCCAAAGCATTTTAGTAAATTAAAAAGGCGGGGGCGGGGGAGGGTGGCTGGATGTGGGCTATGTCCCTTCTTGCCAACTCCTATTTGACTTAGTGTCTCCTTAATAAGTCCTCTTTGGTCCTGTGTTTTGGGATGGAATAATCAGATGGTTAATCATTTTCCGGAAGCTGGAAAATGCACTTTAGCTAATGCACTTCTCCTTAGCTTTCAGAGACCTAATTATTTAAAAAGGCATTCTGATCCATAGCCCACTTCCCAACCAAGAATGCCTTCCCGACCCGCCATCTTTCTTCCTGGCACCCCCTCCAAAAACAAAACAAAAAAAAAAACATAGCACAACCTTTCTTTAACTTGTGGCTCCCTTCTGTTTACGTTTTTGGTTTTTGGTTTTTTAAAATGCCTTTCTGGTCATTTCTGAGTATATCTTTCTCTTGTGAAGGATTAGATCCTAAAATCCAAACAAGCAATTGACCAGAACTAGGCTCTTGGGCATCATGGATAGAATTTGTTATTTTTATTTAATTGTCAGCCAAAATGGTTGCTCTTGTCTGTCGAAAGGACCTAACAATAGCTCCATGCTCAGACATCACGCCGAGATAAACACACTATTAGGAAGCCTCACAAAGGCCCTGAGATAATTGTAAAGGGATGGTTGGGGGGGGGGAGGACGAAGCAACCAGCCCTGACCCCTCCTCCACGCCCCATCAGTAACACCGTTAAATCTGTCAGTTTGTCAGCCCACTGGAGGTATTTATGAAATCAATATACAATCCCGTAGATGCATGGCTGCAGTATTGTTAGCTGGAGAAGAGAGGCTCAATGGAAAATAAAATTAATAAAATTTACAAGCAGATTGTCAAGGGGGGGGTGGATGGATAAATTCCCTACCATCTAGTGTTTTACTGAATTGGGATGGGTTGGGGGAGGGGCTGCAGTGACAACTAGCTGGGATAGAAAGCTGAGCCTTGTACTTGTTTCTTTAAAGTAGAAACAAGGCTGGGTACACTTCCAGGAAGGATGTAGTAGCCTGAAAAACCAAAGAAGCTGTTTCACCCACACATGGTTTTGCCTATAGGCTGCCTGTGAAACCCACCTCCCTTCACCAGACTGTCTCTTTCTGTCTAAGGTCCATGAGCCTATCTTCATTTCCCCACACTGTAAGGCACAACTTCAGTGTCACTACTATGTTTGCTACTGTGCATTCTCATTAAGTTTCGGTATGAATCCTGTTCAAAATGGGCTACTGCCCTTTCAGAAATAGATGCCACCTCCTTCCAGCTTCCAGCAGTGGTTAAAGCTGTCAGTTCTAAACCTTCTTCCTATTTGATTTCCCCTGATTTTTTTTCCCTGCATTGACCATTTATCAGACGTGGCCAAGTCCCATCTCCTTAGCAGCCAGAGATAACAGCAAAGGCTAAGAAGGTACTGGACAGACGCTTGTGGTCTGGAGGCCAGCTTCAACAGAAAGACTGGGCCCATTGTGGCTGCAGGAGCCTCCAGTGCCGCCCAGATGCCTGGTGGAAATTGCATTAGTCGGATGACAGGACCTGGGCCCCCTCTGTGGAGACTGATGGAGAATAGCAGAGTAGCCTGGGTGACACTGCTTGACCTCTGCTGTCATCGTGGGCTTTTGTTCAGTGCCCCGACTCCAGGCTGGAGCCCTGCTCATTGAATCAGGCCTGGCTGGGGGAGCCTGCAGCAGAGCTCATTATGCATCAGAATTTACTTACGTCCGCTTGTAGACAGGGGAAGCTGGGTTTGAGATGGGGGAGCACTCGGCTAGGAAGCCCCAGAAGTGTCTAGGACTCATGGGTACTCCCTATCCCAATAGTAAGTCTTGAGCCTCAGCGTAGCCCGAGGCTAGCCCAACTGTCCTGAGGTTCAACCAACTGTTTAGAGCATGAGTTCACTTATCTGTAGCTTTAGAGGAGGTCCCCTCATCTGTCTGTAGGAGAACTCAAGGATGGGTTTAATCAGTGACCAGCAAGTTCTCTACTGTAGGGCCTTGAGCCAAAGGAATGCCTGGGAAGTACCCCAAGGATGTGGACAGGGAAATGTGTCCTGCTGTTTCTGTTTAAATAGAATTCTTCTTACATGTTGTGTGTGCACACACAGGTGTATGCGTGTGCACGCACATCCTGTGGCACATATGTGAAGGTCAGAGGACAACTTGTAGGAATCTGTTTACTTCTTCCACCATGTGGGTTCCAGAGATGAAATTAAATTCAGGTTGTCCGGTCTGGTCAGCAAGCTCTTTACCTGCTGGCCTGCCCAGCCCATCCATTCCTGCTGCTTCCTTACCCAGCAGAAGTTTAACCACTAAACAATACTAACACCCACTAACAATTCACAGCCATACAAGGAACCATACAGCTAGATACGGTGCGGCCATTTAAAATGTTGGCATTGCTGTGTTTGGTAAAGACACGGATGGATGTTCTCAATACAGCTTGTGAAAAAATGGTTTAGAGTGGGCATTATGTTAAGAGGTTATGTCATTGAAATTCATATACACTGGGTAGAATTGTTAGCAGTGGTTATGTCTATGGTTGGACGTTCTCCCTTCATTATTTGAGGGGGTAAAATACCAGGTGTGTATATTTGTATATATATATATCCTTGTGATATCTGGCGAAAACAGAGAAGGCTGGCTATCAGGCAACCTCATCTTCACACATGTATCCACTTCCCGCCATCCTTTTTGAAGATGTTCCTGCAGCATGTGGCTGTACAGAAATATCCCTGTTGCTTGCTTGCAGCATTTGGCAGAGCTGCCTCATGTGCCTGGGGCCCTGGTGGGTCTTTATGGATTAATTCCTTACTGAGATCCAAGCAGGCTTGAGGTATGAATGAAAACAAATGCACGTGTTTGGTCTAGCAACAATAAAAAGGAAACCAGAGAACAAACCAAACCAAAAAGGTCTGCACGGTTCCTAGAGGAGGCAATCCGGACTGTAGAGGGTATTTAAATCCTTGGAGAAGATTTGGGTCAGGGCCAGCCACACAGGGTACCCCTAATACCCACTTCGAAGGAGCCAGTGTGTTGACATCCCTCCAAGCAGAATGAAGGGTGGGACCCCCCAGGTTTGAACGGGGTGGGGTGTGTGGAAATGCATAAGAGGTCCTCTGTCCCTATCAGAAAACCCAGTGACCAGGCTCAGTTCCAGCCCCAAATGCCGAGAGCAGAGAACTTGAGCGTCAAAGGCCTGCCCAAGAAATGGGAGGTTAGTTTAGGAGGGATGTCTTAAGAGGAGGGGAGTAAGAATCTGGCCTGGGAGGTGCCAAAACTGAATGGGGTGCAGTGTGTGTAACAAATAATGTGTGAAGTCCTGGCTCCTAGCCTGGAGGTGTGAGACCACCCACAGTGCCTGCCCCGAAGCAAGCTGCTCCCACCCCCACCCCCACCCCCACCCCAGCACCTGATAACCATTTCTGCAGAACAATGTGCAGGCTTGTAACAGCCAGGGGCCTGAGACTGAACAGCCCCCCAAGCCCTTCTGGTGGGCTTCACAGGCCCCTCCAAGGGTTTTGTTATCATAATGAGATGCAGAGAATGTGCTCTGGGTCTCTAACTGCTTTGCCTCTCTCTTCTTGTTTAGAGATCTGAGCGAAAACCAGATCCAGGGCATCCCGAGGAAGGCGTTCAGAGGCGTCACAGGCGTGAAGAACCTGTAAGTGCTGGGTCTGTCGCTTTGGCACAGACTGAACTCACTTGGGCTGTCTGGTCAGGATGGGAGTGAGAGACAGGAGGGCACTCCTGGTGGCTTGGAAGATGGAGAGCTTCACAAAGCCCTGTTCTTCCTAGCTCAGGGCCTGGCCGCACCCAGACTGCATGGCTGTGGTGCCAGCTAGCTTCTCCGAGGGTCTTGTGTAGTGTGGGAGCGGTCATCTGGTACAGGTATTCTATGCAACTGAGAAAATGAAAGGGAGGAAGAGAGGGAGGGAGAGAGGGAGGGAAAAGAGAAAAGTCTCATTCATATTGTTTCATGAAGTCAAGCCCTAAAGACGGTGCTTGTGGTGTGACAGTGATGACAGTGACGGTGATGGTGATGACCTCATTGTTATAAACGGGCTGGTCACCTTATGAAACAGCATTAGAAGTCGTGGACACTTGCCCAAGTTCATTCCTACTGCACTTGGCTTTCATTTGTTTGCTCTTCACATTTTATTTTAAAACCATTATGGGTTGGCAGGGAATGTCAAGAAATAGGTAAGTCCCTGTACCAGTTCCCAAGTAGTAACATTCTAAGTAGCCCTAGTCCCATAGACCTGGGGCTATTCAATAGACTTCAGTTTCCTTTGCGCACACTGGTTGCTAGAGCAAGTGGGAACGCTCTGCGGTTATAGCACGGGCACATCCACATACTGTCAGCATAGTTCAGAGGCAGACATGACCTAACACTCCATATTTGAACTGGCCTAATCACTGTAATTCTTTTCCTGAGAGAACTCCACCGTTCCAGGGCCTCGCCTTGAGAAGGTGTGTGTTTTCTGAATCTCTACCCACATAGCCATACCACAGTGTCAGAGCATGTTTTGGAGAAGGGCACAGAAATACCATCTGGTTTGGCTGAGCAAGCGGGTCTGCCCACCAGCCTCCCTCATTAGCTCAAATTCAACTGAAGCAGGCTTATATGAGACTAAAAGGGAAAGAAACAAAAGAAAACAAAACAAACAAAAGAAAACAAAACAAAAATATACAACTGTCACTTCCCCCCTAACAAATGAGGGGGAGGGGGTAGTTTACTGGTGATGACTTCCAGATGCAGGCCATCTGCCTCTCCCACCTCCTACCCAGGGGGCTGGAGGCTAGTGCCTTGTGAAACCTTTGGTATTTAACAGGCAAAGCTCACGGAGGGCATAGGCATCTTTGAAAGGTGAGGGACTGAGATGTAGAGATGACTTTGCAAGGCCTCTGGGACAAGGGTGGGCTGCCCGCTCCTTCTCTGGGAACAGGAACAGGTGGGGTGGCACAGGTGTAGCTGGTGTGAGCGAATGCCTCTGTAGACACATGTAGGCTTTAAATAAGGCAGAGCTTTGGGGCTAGAAGCACCAGAAGGTAGCAGGGCACATGAGCAAAACCCTGCTTCTCATCCAGGTATGGCACCTTTACCAGCTTTCCAGTGTTTTGTTCCTTGGATTCTAAAATCATAGGGCTGCGGAAAACTCAGACCAACTCATCGCCTTAATTAATATTGCAGAATAACAGGACAAGCAGAGGTCTGGAGAAAGACAATGACAAACCCAGTGTCTACCAGCTTCCTGATGACTGAGCCCCAAGTTAACATTGCTCCATATACGGAATGATCTGTGTGGTCCCAAGGTGGTTAATTTTGCATGGATGAGTTAACAGACACACTTTAGTCATGTATAAACTAGACTGTGTAATTGCCAACTGCATTTATTATTCTCGGGAAAGTCATTCAGTCCCACTCGTGGTTCCTAGTGGCAACTAGAGTGTTGGGAGCATTACCTTCCCCGTGGAATATCTGCAGCCATGGAAAGGCCTCGGGGGTGTGTGGGGAGTATGTGAGAAAGCTTCAGAATTCCCAAGCCAGTCCAGTAAATGCTGTCAGGCCTGTCGCCTTGACAGACAGAGTGTATGCAAATACAGAAGAACCAGCATCCTTTATCTGAAAGGCTTGGGACCAGAAGTGTTTGGAGTTTCAGGTTTTGTGGGTTTTAAAATGTTTATATAAGAGACATTGAGGAATCAGGATGCAAATCTAAACACAGAACTCATCTGTGTTTCATAAATACCCCACACCCACTGCCGGGAGGTCATTTCCATACAAGAGGTGGGGGCTTTTTTTTGGCTTTGGTTTTGGTTTTGGTTTTGGTTTTAATTTTGTGCATAAAACCATTGGCTGGTCTGGAATTTTCATTCGTGGTGTCCTGAGGAAACGCAGGAAGGTTTGGATTAGAGATGGTCTTCCTGCTTATAAGACTAAGGACCTAGACATAAGATTTTCCTCCTCCCCGAGGTCCTGGGAAGAAGCTAGAGGAACAGACTCATCCCCTAAAGGAAGAGTTTTTAAAAAGAAAGAAAAGGAAACTAAGGGAGGACGGAGGATGTTTCTCTCAGTTCAGTTAGCACTGTACTCAGGAGGTAGAAACTGTAAGGGCCCAGAGACTTAATTCCTGTTCTCTCCTGACTTATTGTGTGACCAGGGACAAGGGACATGTACACTGAAGAGGATGTTACTGTAACGTGCAAACTTGAACCTGAGATGTGTGGCGTTGGGGGCTGTCAGAGGAGGAGGGAAATTGCTTTAGGCAAGGCAGCCTAGAGGTTAGGAGAGTAGCTTGGCTGTCTGGTAGAATTATGTATGAATTCTACCTGTTTTGGTACTGGGTCTGTGACCTTTGGTAAATGCCTTGACACTTCTGAGCATCCATTTCTACCACTGTAACAGGAGGCTAATAATTGGTCTTACCTCCTAGGGGTTTTGTGAAGGTTAATAAAATAATGCATAGGAATAACTGTGCGGTGCCTGACACATGCCAGAATTTCCAACACTCTACCTGCTGCTGCTGCTGCATTCTTTTGTGGTTGTCTTGGTGGTACAGGCAGCATTTGTCTGGGCCTAAGCAATGCTTAGAATTCACAGAGTAAACAAGGCAGGCAGGGCAAACAAAGTGTAAGGACAAAACTTCATAGGAAAATGTGTCCAGGGCAGATACAGAGATATCTCATGAGGCTTTTATCCTAGAAGAATACGGTCAAGAAACTATGGAAGAAGGGAAGGCTGGAGTGGGGCTAAGAGATGAAGTTCTTGTTGGCCCAAGGACATAAGGGCTGGAGCTTGGGAGAAAAGTAAAGAGATGAAGAACCTAAAGGAGGAGCCAGTAGGGACCACCCCAACAGTACATAGTATTTGGTGAGTCCTTAGAATGTGGGGAAAGAAATGTCACTGGTTGAGGATGTCCAGGCTCAGACAACACAGCGATGGCTAATTCCCATAGTCGTCCATGCTTTCATCAAGATAAAATTTGAGCTCCTGATGAATGCTATTTGGGATGCAAGCAGCAGAAAGTCAGAGTCATGTGTGTGTGGGGGGGCCTGTGAACTCTGCCTTGCCAGGGCTTCTGTTTCATAGAGATGGAAAACTCAGGAGGAAGAGCCAGGCTTGGAGGACGTGGTTTGTCATTGGGTGTACTGAGATGCCCTGTCTTCCGTGGACAGTGTGAACAGAATGTCATCTGTGTACTGGAAAAGGAACAAATCTGACACCCTGTCTTGTTCTTTCTGATTGAGGGCATTTGGCAAAGCCACACTGCCTCTCTGGACTTTCTTGATTTGAATGAGGGAGGTAGTGCAAAGGTTCCTGTAGTCCCGAGAGAAAACCACCACACGGGTAATGGAAGAGGCGGGGCTGGAGCTAAAAGCAACTTCACAGAGGGCTGTCATTTGGGCAAAGATGACAGTAAAGTTAAATATTTACATATGCATCTGAGGCTGAGGGTGCACCTTGGCGGTCGATCACGTGATTAGCATGTGCAAGGCCTGGGTTCTGTTCCCATCATTCTCAAAGAGAGGACGTGGTGGGAGGGAGCATGGCCTATGGACAATAAGAGGTACTTTTTGAAAATGAAGGTTTCAGACGACCCATTGAAGAAGTGCTCCTGCTAGAACTCCATCACCCACGTGGAGCCGTGTTTCATAGTCACTGAGGAACAAGCCCCAGATCCTTTCCACCACACTGTGTGGCTTAGAAATACACTGCTGTTGATCTAACCTTGAGTAAAATATGACCCAAAGATGAGCTATTGGGATGCAGTATAAGCTTCAAACCAAACGGTGGGTGAGATGCCAGTGGGTTGGACCTGTCCACAGCACTCTATGCTGCATTAGGAAGAGAAAAAGCAAAGGCTGGCGGGATGTTTGAATGGAAGCTCTGTGACGTTAGAATGAATTCTCTTTGCTTACCCTGCTGTACTTTTCAAAAAGGAAAAAAAAAATTGTGGAAAAAAAAAAACTTTCGATCCTCCCATTTTCCAGATGACAAAATGAACTTCCCATCAGTGTGTGTGATTTAGTAGCAGTTGGCAGACAAAATTAGAGTAAGACTTTCCATCCAGACCACAGTTAGTATTCTGGCTAGCTATCCTTGAATTCTACACAGATACGTAGTTCTGTTCTTTCCCTGCAGCCATCCCAGAAACAGGGAGAATACAGAGTAACCAAATACCATACTCCAGAGTGCCCCTCCACCCCCACGAGAAGGAAACCACGTGACCTTCATCAGTTCCAAAACAAAGGCAACAGTGTCTGAAGACCAACGAACTAGGGAGGCTCTGGCATGCCACTCTCTCTCTCTGAGCGACTTGGTCCTGTGCACATCCCCAGGCAGCCGAGGGAAGCCCCTAATTGCTTCCTGGTTTCTAGGGAAGACAGTCATTAGTTGGGGACTCCATTCTAAGCAGCTACAGCAAGCTGAACGCAGAGAATGAGTCCCACTCTCTGCAGCCTGTCTGGAAGGACAAGGTGCTAAGTCGAAAAGAAACCAGACAATTGCTCAAACAAACTGATCTGGAAGAAAGCCCACGGAGAAACGCACCTGTGTGCTGTCATTCATCGGGCCAGTATTAAGTGCCTGCTGTATGTAGGTACTGTGCTAGGTACTTAAATAAAGGTGCAGCAAGCAAGCAAGAGAACTTGGAAAGAAGCAGAGCTAAGGTTGAGAGGAAAGAACTAGAGCTAGAGAAAACAAGCCACTATCCAGTAGTAGGTGAGAAGATCCAACCCCATCCCACCCCAGCACAAATTGTTTTAAAAAGAAATGTCCCCTGGCCCTGTCTTTCTCAGCAGTCATGTTTTCCTCTGTTTTTCAGTTTCTATTTGCGAGGACTCTGTAGGACACGCATTCCAGAAGGGAAAATCAATAGCCGCTGTCTCTGCCAGCTAGCAGAATTTGGAATTGACGGTTTGAAAACAAAGCCGGCCAGGCTGTCTTTGTGTTCCCTAGTTAGGCGGTGCGGTGCGGTAGCACTGCCTCCCCCGGAGATTAATGAGAGCTGTCTCCACCCCATGAGAGGGTGAGGGAGGAGCAGGGAGGGACACTACCCCCAATTCTTTGGTGCCATCTGTGTTGGCAGATCATTCTGTCACCCTACCTGGACTGGCAGCTGGACTCCTGGTCACCCCCAAATCAAGGCTCTGTGTGACCTGTGTCCCCTCAGCTCAGCTCACGCACATGCGCGCATGCGAGCACACACACACACACATACTCACACACGGTCCATTGTCATCCTGTGGGCACCACAAGCCCTTCTTGTCTCAGGACCTTTGCTCTTGACTGTTCCAATTGCACAGGATGCAGTGATCTGGGACTGTTACACTTCCACTCCTGATCCTTCAGGCTCAGCTCAGAGCTGCCTTCCCAGATCTGCCTAAGGCAGCTCCCCTCTGCCCTCCATATTTATTTTATCCCATTGCCCAGTTATGTTTCTTCAGAGCAATTCTCAGCCCCTGAAATGATGCGGCTCATTTGTCAACCCGTTTCTGCGTGTCTCACAGAAATAACTTGCATATGTATTCACTTTCTGCCATGTCCATCACCAAGAGGTTCACAGTGCTCAGGTGGTTCATGGCAGAAAGACACAGATAGGTTCATTACCCCATTACATCCTTATACTTATACTGTTGGTGGATATTACCTACCAGAGTACTTGCACAAGTGTTCCAATGTTTCATACAAAAATAGTGTTACAAACAAACCTTCCTTATACTTAAACAACCATCCTTATACTTAAAGGGTTCACAGTTCAACAGGAGGATGGACTGATGGGCTAGCATGTGTAGGACATAGGTCAGGGGCTCTGTCAAAATTAGCTCCAGTTGTCAACTTGACACATCTGTGAAAAGGGAGACCTCACATGAAGAATTGCCTCCCTTGGATTGGCCTATAGGCACATCTGTGGGGCATTTTCTTGTATAGGAGGGCCTGGCCCACCATGGGCGGTGTCATCCCTAGGCAAATGAACCTCAGCTATCTAAAAGATGGCTGAATGTTAGCCTGGAAACAGGGCAGTAAGCAGCTTTCCTCCAAGGCTCCTGCCTCTGTTCATTCCTTGGTTCTTGCCTTGGTTTCCTTCAAAGATTCTGTAAGCCAAATAAACCTTCTCCTCCCCAAGGTGGTTTTGGTCAAATTCTTTATCACAGCAACACAAGAAAACTATGGCAGGTTTCATTGGGCAGAAGGGCAAGAATGTGGAGAAACTTGGGAAATCAGAGTGATTCTGTCTTCACTGAGGAAGTGGCCTATGTTAGGTTTTGAAGGGTGAGTAGGAGTTCACTCAAGACAAGAATATTCCCAACAAGATGGAACAATGTGTGAAAGATCTCCAAGAAGACAACAGTGTGTGGAAGAGTCAATGCTAGTATGCCTGGAGCACACACAGCAAGAAAGAAGAGAACGCTTAGAGAGTAAGACACTGCAGGAAGGGACTAGAATACCAGCCACCAAAGGGATGGTACTGAAAAATGGGGGCCACAGCCTTAGTGCAAAGGACAGATTTTTCCAGAAGAGAATAAAGCTAGAGTGACCAGGATGGATATTTAGAGAGAGATTGAGAAGTCATGGGGGCTGACGGGAAGAGCAGACATGAGGGTGGCCAGGGTTGACTTCAGTGCTTGTGACCAACTTATCAAGTGAATGCAGAGGTGGGCCTTGTGCAAGTCGCCTCCAGGGACGATGACACATGGGAGCAGTGCCTATCCCTACTGAGGAGGGGGTGTCTGAAGAGGGAGTTGAGGTTTCCTGTGAAGCACAACGCAGTGCTTCCCAAAGATCCAATGCCGAGTCTTCCCATTTTTCCTATTGTGTGTTCCTGACTGAGTGCAGGTTTCAGATCTTCTGCTGCAGGAGCCTGCCTGCCTGCCTGCCTGCCTGCCTTTCCCTCCTCCCTCCTTCCTTCTCTCCTTTCATTTCTCCTTCTCTCCCTCTCTCTCTTCCTCCCTCCTTCTTTCTTTCCTTTTCAAAAAGACCTTTTTGTTTTTCCTTCCTTCTGACTGTTCTTCCTTCCCTCTATCATTTCTTCCATCTGTCTATCTGTCCTTTTGTCCTTCCTTTCTGCCTGCCTTCCTTCTGTCTGTTCTCCCTTCCCTCTTTCTGTCCTTTCCTTCTTCCTTCATCCCTCCCATCTCTCCTTTATTTCATCTCTCCCTCCCTCTGTCCTTCCCTCCCTCCATCCTTCCTTCTATCAGCCCTCCTTTCCCCTTGCTTCTCCCTTCCCATCTTCCATTTCCTATCCCTCTGTCACAGTCATCACTCTATCCTTACTCTTGCCAGGCTCAAAGTCACTCCTAGAAATGAAACAAGGTTCCATCCCTGCACTGAGGAGAGGGAGACCGCTGCACAAAGAGCAGGTTAACATACTAGGCAGCCCCCTGTGGCATCTGCCATGCTTGTCCTGTGACTAGCAGTGTGAGTTCTTTAAGAACTGGCCGGGGAAAACATTGAAGAGGTAGGTAAAGCAGACTGTATTGGTTGCAAAGAGTGTGGTCCGGCATTTTCCACAGGAGAGGACCTGTAACTCTACCTGGAAGGTGCACAAAACCCACAGTCACAGCTTTAAGCATTTTATTGGCATTCTCTGCTGGCCTTGTTTTTCTTCTAACACCCCACTCTGAGTAATGATTGAGTACACAACTGTCCTTCTAAAGTGGCCTGCATGGTAGATAAAGGGGGAGATCAAGTCTGGCTTTTAAAACGTGGCTCTCTGCTTGCCACATAGTAGGTGCACAATAAACAGTGACTACCAGGTGAATGGATGAGCTGAGCTTCTGACGTATAGAGAGCAACCCTTACTGGCAGAGCCTGATTATGCCTTAGAAGCAAAGAATGAAATCGAGGCTTCCAGAATAAGCCCAGAGAAGCTTTTGTGGTTTTCAGGATAATGGAGACCATTATTCTTGATCCCGTGTTAAAATTTATTATCCAGGACAATTTTTTGTGGGCCAATTTAAAAAAAAAAAAAAGCAAAAGCTTGTCACAGATATTTTACCCCCTTAAGCACAAAGCCCACAGGAAGCAGGCATTTTAAACAAAGATCCAGGACGGACGGACGGACAGGAATCTTACCAAGGAAGCCCAAGGCCTGCAGGCCCCTGAGACTTGGACTCAGGGATCTTAGAAGAATTTTGCTGTTGGACAGAGCCCATGCCTGGAGATTTTTAGAATGAATGAAAGATGAAAGGTCTTAGGGAGAGGTGTGTATTACTGTGGACCTCATACTTTGTCTGGTACCCATCGATGCGTAGAGCTTTAATCTTGTTGGTGTCCATTGAGTGTACTGATAAAAATAAGAGTTTTAGAACAGACAAAAAAATTTGGAAAAAAATTTTTCCAATTCTAGATTTTCTGTTTCCCCTGTGTACTTTGCGCAAGTTCATGAGCCAGCATGAGTTTTAGTCTTCTACTGTGGGAAAACATGTTCAAAGGTCTAGCAAAGAGTCAAACCAGGAAGCAGCGCACCTTGCCTTGGTATAATTCTCTGTGGTCTACACAAAGGCTTTGTATCATCTTGTCTAATTGTTGGCACAGGCTGATAAATGGAAACTTTGTTTTCCTTTAGACAGAGATGGAAGTGGGCCCTGAGATTCAAGAGCTGTGTCCAGGCAAGAGAGCTGGTCCTAGCAAGACTAGAAAAGGCTCCTGGGATGGTTGTGGGCACAGTTAGTGAAGGACTGGGAAAAGCTCTAGGTCTTGTGGGATGAATGGAGTAAGTCCTAAAGGAAACAATGGATCCTGAGGTAGGCTGTTACATCCACCAATGTCAAGGGTTTCTGATCAACACCAACACAGTTCCATAGTATCTTAATTAATAGACACTATTAATTGATTTTATTAATCAACTAATTGACTTTATTAATTAACAGACTGTTGGATAGTTGTTTTATTAATTAATTAATTAACAGGATATGTAATTAATTAGAGCACCCTTAAGTCTAGGTAAAGATTAAGCAGAATATATGAAGGATTTCCCAATCCTTGAAATGCTCCCAGGTTCACGGTTGCAGGCTTGGTTACTAAGATCACTGGTTTAGAGTGAGGTTCAGCTGATGTATATTCTGGTGGTGTGGACAGATGTGTAGTCATGGTATCAAGCAAGGGTGCATTCGATGCTCTGAAATCTCTCCATTCCTCCCACTTGTCCCCTTTTCCCTTTCAGAACCCTAAAATAGATGCTTTCAAAGTACCCACAAATCCCTTCACGTTTCCACAGCACTTCACAGTAGTACACACACACACACACACACACACACACACACACACAGTTTTTCAGATGGTTAAAACAAGAATCTTAGGAACTGGGCAGTTCATTCAGGAGTAGAGCAAGTTCTTGGTATAGTTAGAGCCTGAGTTTAAGTCACAAGCATTAAAGTCTGTCTCTCAGTGATGACTTGTGATCTACAGAATCTGCCAAGGCAGGGACAACATTCTCTGTTTCCACTGAGATGGGCAGATGACAGGTGAGAGCCATACTTGCATTCAACCCCCGGCTCTTCCTCCCATGTGGTCCTAAGTATATTATACACTTCTTCCTTTGCATGGTAACTGAAAAGAATTTACACTCCTGTGCTCTTAGGAGGAATAATCAGTTTTCCTGCCTTTATCTCATTCCCAGAGAATTAATTGGTCTGAAATTATTACACCTAATGACTGAATAGTTCCTTTCCCAATGAATCCATACCATAGAAGGGCACAGCTACAGAACCCTGGCCCCAAGACCGTTCTACCTTTTAAAATCAATCTCCTGTCATACCTTTTAAAATCAATCTCATCACAGCCCCTTTCATTTCTTTCAGGTCACATGTCCATCCAGACCTAGGGCTTCGTTCCCATCCACCCAGTCCTTCTCCTGTCACTACAAAGTCACAGAAAGTACTAAGTAAGAGCCTGGAGTACCAAGTTTAGTGGCAATCTGTGGCAGAGTAAATAACATGTGCACACTCACACACACACACATGCAAGCACACAGACATACAAACACACACACAGAGACACACACAGGCACACAGACACAGACACACAGACACACATATACACAAACATACACAAGCACATATCCTGATCTCTGGGTAAATGAAACTTTTGAAGATGTGATTAAATTAAGGCTCTCGAGTATATATATATTATCCTCGATTGTTGATGTGGACTCAGAGTAACAGGAAGGATTTTTAGATGAGAAAAGGCATGTCCCGAAGACAGATAAAGCCAAATTCTGAGGATGGGGACAGCCTGGATCTTAGAAAGCCCCTCTCTGCAAGGGCTGTCCTCAAGACTTCAGAAGGAACATGGTCCTGCCCACCCTTTGATGCTAGCCCAGTGAACGCCACATAGGAATTCTGGCCTCCTGGACTCTGAGAAAGTCATGCTGTTAAAAGGTGCTGCTATAATGTTCTCCTTATCCAGTTGTGGACCCTCTTGCCTCAGTTCAACACTTCAGCAAGTGTTCAGCCCTAAGTGAAGATGGTGGGTGTGTTCATTTCCATCCACAGTGGTATTTGCAATTGTTAGCAGTCTCTCAGGCACAGGTGCCCAAACCTCAATTCTTTTTAATTGCCATGATAAGTCCTTCTGCCAAGTCCTTTCTTATCTGTTAAATGGTTGGGATATGGCCAACAATTGCAAGCTTGGTTTTAATGCTATAAAAATCCACATGTCATTTTTCAATGATGGTAAGATTTAAATTGCCTTGACTAGACACTAGATTTTTGTTGAACAAAGAGTGTGGGGATGGGGTATACTTGAGATACCATAGGTCTGTTCAGGTGGCTAAGTCTGATGGCTCTTTGAAATCATCTCCCATTAGGGGAAAGATAGGTTTAGTCACCAAGATAAACCTAGCTGCAAAGTCAAGAAGCATGAGTTGCCAGGCAGCCAGAAGCAGAATTGTCCAGGTCTTTGGTCACCTTGCTGGGCTTGTTGTCTCTCAACTCCAGGGTTGAGGAAGAAAGAAAAGACAGATTAGATTCAAAAGAGCAGGTGATTTTTTTCTAGAAAAAGGGCTTCAGCCATCTTGGGCATCGATTGGAAATCTGAAACATGGCTAACTGCAACCCTGTCTCCTGGCCCACCTCTCTTCCAGCATTAGCCCTGGATAAACTGCATTGCATCATAGTTGGACCTAGAGAGTCCTTCACAGATCCACTGAAGAGCACTTGGTCCGCTGGGGATCCAACTGTTCTTACTGAATTAATGAAGGGGCTCTCTGTGCAGCACCCTGCACTACAGCTTTTAGGACCTATGATCTGGGTGCAGATCTTACTCAGTGTACACATGGCCTTTCCCTCCCTCCCCAGAAGTTGGTGCGTCATAGCAGACCTGTAACCAAGACTGATATGTCCATACGCAGGACATTGCCATGCCAGAGGGGAGAACTCTGGGTCTGGAGCAAGTGTTCAGCCCTAAGTGAATGTGGTTGCTGTGTTCGTTTTCCATCCACAGCGAGTATTTGCAATTGTTAACAGTCTCTCTGAAGCCAGTCCTCAGGCACAGGTGCCCAAACCTCAATTCCTTTTAATTGCAAATGATGAGTCCTTCTGCCAAGGAAGCATCCTTGCCAAACCATTAAGTGCCAGTGGCTAAGATTTGGTGTACAAGGCGTACTACGGATGGGTCAGCAATACATCTCAGATACTCCATAGCATTTTGTTATGGGAGCTACAATCTCTCTGTACTCATAGAAAGGATATTTTGGAAGGCTTGGGGTTAAAGTATTTTTGGTTCCTATGAAAGCTTATAACTTAACCCCAGATATTCACATCTCTGCCTGCTCTCTGCACAGAATAAACAGAGGCAGTGTAATTCTTCGATCCTCTTGATCAGTCATGAGTTCTTATAGAACTCGGCTGATTTGTCAACATCCACCCATTTAATCCTAGTGACAGTTTCATAATCATTACCAGCTGGCGAGTGATAAACCTATAAGTGATGTGCCCAGAGTCACTTAGCTTAAAAGCAGCAGAGCTGGGATTTGAACTCAAATCTTAAATGTAGACTCTGTAACTATACTTCATTGACAAAGGAACTCAGAAAGTGTGGAACAAACCCCACTTCTAGCAAAACTGTATTTCTTTTTTTTTTAATTTTTAATATTTTTATTACATATTTTCCTCAATTACATTTCCAATGCTATCCCAAAAGTCCCCCATAGCGCCCCCCACTTCCCTACCCACCCATTCCCATTCTTTTGGCCCTGGCATTCCCCTATATTGGGGCATATAAAGTTTGCAAGTCCAATGGGCCTCTCTTTCCAGTGATGGCCGACTAGGCCATCTTTCGATACATATGCAGCTAGAGACAAGAGCTCCGGGGTTCTGGTTAGTACATCATGTTGTTCCAACAATAGGGTTGCAGATCCCTTTAGCTCCTTGGGTACTTTCTCTAGCTTCTCCATTGGGAGCCCTGTGATACATCCAATAGCTGACTGTGAGCATCCACTCCTGTGTTTGCTAGGCCCCGGCATCGTCTCACAAGAGACAGCTATATTTGGGTCCTTTCAGCAAAATCTTGCTAGTGTATGCAATGGTGTCAGTGTTTAGAAGCTGATTATGGGATGGATCCCTGGATACGGCAGTCTCTAAATGGTCCATCCTTTCATCACAGCTACGAACTTTGTCTCTGTAACTCCTTCCCTGGGTGTTTTGTTCCCAATTCTAAGAAGGGGCACAGTGTCCACACTTTGGTCTTCATTCTTCTTGAGTTTCATGCGTTTAGCAAATTGTATCTTATATCTTGGGTATCCTAAGTTTTGGGCTAATATCCACTTATCAGTGAATACATATTGTGTGAGTTCTTTTATGATTGTGTTACCTCACTCAAGATGATGCCCTCCAGGTCCATCCATTTGGCTAGGAATTTCATAAATTCATTCTTTTTAATAGCTGAGTAGTACTCCATTGTGTAAATGTACCATAATTTCTGTATCCATTCCTCTGTTGAGGGACATCTGGGTTCTTTCCAGCTTCTGGCTATTATAAATAGGGCTGCTATGAACATAGTGGAGCATGTGTCCTTTTTACCGGTTGGGACATCTTCTGGATATATGCCCAGGAGAGGTATTGCTGGATCCTCCAGTAGTACTATGTCCAATTTTCTGAGGAACCGCCAGACTGATTTCCAGAGTGGTTGTACAAGCTTGCAATCCCACCAACAATGGAGGAGTGTTCCTCTTTCTCCACATCCTCGCCAGCATCTGCTGTCACCTGAATTTTTGATCTTAGCCATTCTGACTGGTGTGAGGTGGAATCTCAGGGTTGTTTTGATTTGCATTTCCCTGATGATTAAGGATGTTGACCATTTTTTCAGGTGCTTCTCTGCCATTCGGTATTCCTCAGGTGAGAATTCTTTGTTCAGTTCTGAGCCCCATTTTTTAATGGGGTTATTTGACTTTCTGGAGTCCACCTTCTTGAGTTCTTTATATATATTGGATATTAGTCCCTTATCTGATTTAGGATAGGTGAAGATCCTTTCCCAATCTGTTGGTGGTTTTTTTGTCTTATTGATGGTGTATTTTGCCTTGCAGAAGCTTTGTAGTTTCATGAGGTCCCACTTGTCAATTCTCGATCTTACAGCACAAGCCATTGCTGTTCTATTCAAGAATTTTTCCCCTGTGCCCATATCTTCAAGGCTTTTCCCCACTTTCTCCTCTATAAGTTTCAGTGTCTCTGGTTTTATGTGAAGTTCCTTGATCCACTTAGACTTGACCTTAGTACAAGGAGATAGGAATGGATCGATTCGCATTCTTCTACATGTTAACAACCAGTTGTGCCAGCACCATTTGTTGAAAATGCTGTCTTTCTTCCACTGGATGGTTTTAGCTCCCTTGTCGAAGATCAAGTGACCGTAGGTGTGTGGGTTCATTTCTGGGTCTTCAATTCTATTCCATTGGTCTATTTGTCTGTCACTATACCAGTACCATGCAGTTTTTATCACAATTGCTCTGTAGTAAAGCTTTAGGTCCGGCATGGTGATTCCACCAGAGGTTCTTTTATCCTTGAGAAGAGTTTTTGCTATCCTAGGTTTTTTGTTATTCCAGATGAATTTGCAGATTGCACTTTCTAATTCGTTGAAGAATTGAGTTGGAATTTTGATGGGGATTGCATTGAATCTGTAGATTGCTTTTGGCAAGATAGCCATTTTTACAATGTTGATCCTGCCAATCCATGAGCATGGGAGATCTTTCCATCTTCTGAGATCTTCTATAATTTCTTTCTTCAGAGACTTGAAGTTTTTATTATACAGATCTTTCACTTCCTTAGTTAGAGTCCCGCCAAGATATTTTATATTATTTGTGACTATTGAGAAGGGTGTTGTTTCCCTAATTTCTTTCTCAGCCTGTTTATTCTTTGTGTAGAGAAAGGCCATTGATTTGTTTGAGTTAATTTTATATCCAGCTACTTCACCGAAGCTGTTTATCAGGTTTAGGAGTTCTCTGGTGGAATTTTTAGGGTCACTTATATATACTATCATATCATCTGCAAAAAGTGATATTTTGACTTCATCTTTTCCAATTTGTATCCCTTTGATCTCCTTTTGTTGTCGAATTGCTCTGGCTAGGACTTCAAGTACAATGTTGAATAGGTATGGAGAAAGTGGACAGCCTTGTCTAGTCCCTGATTTTAGAGGGATTGCTTCAAGCTTCTCACCATTTACTTTGATGTTGGCTACTGGTTTGCTGTAGATTGCTTTTATCATGTTTAGGTATGGGCCTTGAATTCCTGATCTTTCCAAGACTTTTATCATGAATGGGTGTTGGATCTTGTCAAATGCTTTTTCCGCATCTAACGAGATGACCATGTGGTTTTTGTCTTTGAGTTTGTTTATATACTGGATTATGTTGATGGATTTCCGTATATTGAACCATCCCTGCAAAAACTGTATTTCTTTCTTGTGACGTTTCCAAAATGAGTAGGGCCAGGTATATAGCTCGGGGGTAGAACAATGTCTAAGGCGCTGAGGTTGACACATGCATACACACTAACACACACACACACACACACACCAATGACTTTTCTTTAAGAACACAGATGTCTTATTGCTTTGGAAAATCAAATGTGTTAAACTGGATCTGAGTGGCAAAGTTCTTTCTTAGGTCACATGTCCTACAAACTTCTAGACAGACCTGTTCACAGAGACACACTTAAAGGAGGAAGCGTTTCCAGTCCAGCTCCCTCCTCTCTTCACCCTCATCTCCTCAAAGAGATAAAGCTAATTAGCCCTTGCCCGGACCACAGATTTCACTGTAATCGAATGAGGTGACAAATGGGAGGAACTTAGGCCAGGCTGAGGCTCCAAGAGATGCAGAATGAGTGTGGATGCTCTACACCCCGCTCCCAAGTCATCGCCTTCCCTTGACTCAAAGCGCATCACCCCACAGGTGAGCAGTCAGTCAACCTCTGGGCTTGGGCTTTTCCTCTGAAGTGAGGTGTCAAAGTGAAACCCTTCAGTGAAGGATTTTAAACTCCAATACTGCAAGCTGACACATGTCATCTAGCTACAGCTTGAGTGCTGTCTGAAAAGTAACTGTGGCTGACTGGAGATGTGGGTGCTGTGTGACCCGTTCAGCAATTTAGTAACAGCAGACATATTCGGGCCTAGCGTTTAACTGTTTGCGTTGCTTGAAAGAAGTAAAACAATTTACTTCCTGGTTTTGGATAGTGGCACCTAATGCAAACACCTTTTACATTATTTGTTTATTTTTGTGATGCTGGGGATTAAACAGGGCTTTGTGCATGCTAGACAAAGACTGTATTAACCAAGCCATCCCTAAACACAAAATCTTTTAAAATACTGAATGTGAGTACAGGGGTTCAATTTAAAAGACTCTATATTTCCTCTTCAGCACAGGAGGAAGGGAGTGAGGGAGGGAGGAAAGAAAGAAGGGAGGGTAGGGGAGAGAGAGAGACAGAGACAGAGACTGAGACGGAATACTGTGTGTCTACACCATGTAAGCTAAATGAAGTCAGATTCAGCCGCAGCTCTGACTAAGACTCGCCTTCTACGTTGGGAGCCAACTTTCTGCAGATGGAGGAGGTAACTAGAGGTGTTTAGCCGTCTGCCCTACAGTCAGCCCCAGGTGTCGATAATCTGATCCTTGCTAATTTATTGGCAAATCAGGATGCCATATGCTACAAATCAATTAAAATACACATGTATCCAAAGGCCCTGAAAGACTTACACTGGTAACGGCAGCCGAGGTGACTGGGAAAGGCTGGTTTAGAAGCGAATGCTCGTGAGACTTATCCATATGGACTGTTGATTGTTCTCAGCACACGTGACTTTTGGATTTGAACTTTTATGGCATCAGGATCTGGACGTGTCCCACTGATGAAGTAAGGGATTTTGTCCTGCTTCTTTCTGAGTCACACAGCAGCGGTCATTGTCACTGAAGCATCCCAGACTCTTTAAATCCCAAAGGAACAAAACACATTCTTCGTCTCCATTCATTATTCATTTCTAGAAGTTGTTGCTTCGAGTGAACTCACTTGATTGACTGCCCTTGTCTCCTGCATCACCTCAACCTCTCATCCCATCACCAACTGTCTCTTCTCTGCAAACAGTGGAGAGTTGAGAACTCAAAACTCCTGCCCTCCTTCCTTTATCCCTTGGCCTGCTCTAAAATTGCTCTCTATTATTTGTTTGTTTGTTTTGGAAATAGGTGTCAGTTAGCTCAGGCTGACCTCAACCTCGTTTTGTAAGTGACGTAGCCTTCAGCTCCTGATTCTCCAGCCTCCAGTCCCCAAGTGCTGGGATTGCAACCCTGGGCCCCGTGTAGAATTCTTGGAATGTGTGCTGAAACCCCGAATCATCTGTGTCCTGTTAGAAATGCATTTCCTGAGGTCTGTGGATAGATGGATGAGTGACAGCTCTGATCAAGGACCAGGAGTCTGCACTTTGACCTGACTTAGAAGCAGATGCTCATGAGACTCATTCATATGGACTATTATTGATAATCGTTCTCAGCACAAGTGACTTTGGACTTGAATTTTCTCTACCAGGAACTGGGTTGGTGGCCACAGGCTATGGACCTATTCTCTTGCTGACTGTACTGTCTCTGAGGCTGGAATGGAGAGGAAGCTGAGGTCAGGAACCGTCCTCCCCTCTGATCTTGGGCGGGCGTTTTGATATCCTGCTGCTTGCTTTTTCATGAGTACTCAAGGCTGCAGCTGGATCAATGGCTGGGCAGTGGTCAGGCAGTGACACAGCATTTCAGATGAAGGTTCTTCTTCTTTGACTAAGCATTGTAACAACCCGGTGGGACAGGATTCCTCCTCTCTCTTGAAGATGGGGAAATTTAGTCTCAGCAAGATTGGATGATCATGCAGTATAGTGGAAATACAACCCACAGTGATGTTTCTCAAGTTCTTAATGATTCTTAAAACACTGGTGGAAATCAACCCAGAATTAAAACAAGAACAAAGCAACCTGGATGGTAGCCAGAGGACTACACACACACACACATATACACACACAGTTACATACACATACCATACACACACCGTACCATGTGACGCACACTCACACTTACACACACATACACAAGCACACACACCACACACATACACCACACATACACACACTCATACTTACACACACACCACACACATGCACACACACCACACACACACACTGGAACATGTTGGATGTGCTGACTGTGCGCTTTTGGCATCTGTCCAGGGCTGAGGGAGACCAGGAGGATGGCTGTAGCTCATACTGACTCCTGTGTGTCCAGGCTTTTGTTACTCTGAATTTGCTACTGCCTGGGCGTATTGTTGGAGGGGAGGTCCCATTCCTGACAATGGGTCCTGGACTGAAGGGGGGAGTGTGGAGCACAGCCAGAGAACAAAGCCTTCTTTCAGTGACTCAGAGATTTTTGTTCCCCTCAAACAGTGGAGGGTGGAGGACCTCTGCTTTTCTCGGGAGTCTGTCTGTTCAGAGTTCCTCCTCACCAGCTCCCCACCAGCTCCCCACAGCTCCCCACCAGCTGTGGCGAGAGTCAGGTCTGGGGCTCATTGGATACTGGAACCATAGCAGCACCTTGGGAAAGTAACCCTGTTGGGCTATGAGCCACTGCTATCTGCCTGAGGGCAGATCAAACCATCTATCTCACAGAGGCAAAGAGCCTTTCAAAAGGGCTTGCTAGGACCATCCTTGGCAGCATGCACCCATGATCTCAGTGCATGGGAAACTGAGGCAGGAGGGTTGCATCAAGTTTTAGGCTAGCCTAGGCTGCATGAGACACTGGATGGGTAGGGAGGTCTGACTGTCTCATTTTTGGCTACTCTGCCATCACTGTTTGCTTTACACTTGGGGTGGGAAGGCAGAAGGACTCCTATTTTTACTAGGACTAGAGAAAGTGTTTGATAAGGGAATGAAGCCATTCAAAACATGAAACAGGAGATTTTAAAGACTTTGTTTGCTTGTTTGCAGTGAGCAAAATACAAGCACCCACATGGTAAAAGTGAAATAAAATAAAAAAGTACATTTCAAAACTTGAAAATCATTTACCTATATGTACACAGTGGCATGAGGGAAAGGTAGCTTCATTAAGGCATAATCCACCTTTGATTTTAAAAAATGCACCCATTCTTCCCGTGCTGTCCAAGGTATTTCACAAATGAACCGTACTGAAGATCGCACTAAGAGTGTTCTCTGAGCTACCTCACAGTCCACCCCGCACACTAACTGTCAGCACTGTGTTTTTATGGCTGAGTACTATTCTGCTATAGGGAGCTGCTCCCACGTGGCCCATCCACGCTTCTGGTGATAGGCGTTTAGGTTTTTCCTAAGTTTGGGTTATTGTGAAGAAAGCTACTGTGAGCACACACAAGTGTAAGTCTTTGTGTGGCTGTGTTTGCATGGGGTAGATAGGATTTTTTTCTTTTTTTCTTTTTTCTTTTCTTCTTTTTATTATTTCCTCAATAAGCATACATAACAATGACACCAAATATCAGAGTAGGGAAACCCTGTGCTATGTCTCAGAGTTTTAGAAAACTAACCTGAGTTGGCAAAGCAAGCCTTAATCAATATATATTGGTCATGGCTCCCTTGATTCTAGACAGCACATTCACCTTCTTCCCTTGAAATGTAGAGGTGATTAAAAAGGTTTGGGTTTTTTTTTCCCTTGAATGCTTGGAAAGAATTTAACAGCACACTGAGCTGAGAAAGCTGAAGGTAACCTTTGACCCTGGCACCAGGGACAACACACGCGTGTAACAGCTAGTGGTGCATCCAACATACACAGACCCTGCAAGCCATCGACTTAGTTTTCATGAGTGTACGTTCATATCCTCAAATAGACAGTGTGTCATTTGTAGATAAAATGTCTTGGGAGCAACCAGAATTCTTGTTGATGGGACTCTAGGTAAATGAGCAGCAGTGATGTGGTCATTCACTCATTGGACATCTAAAAGGGGAAGATAGACTGTCGGCTTGGCACAGACAGCACCCAGAGTTCACGCATGTGAAAGCAGTGTGAAGTGGTCCAAACAGACCTGAGACACTTGAGTCACTGGGATCTGCAACCTCCATCTGTTCACTTTATGAATTGAAAACATTTTGGGACTAGGGAAAACAACTGTGTCTATGCAAAACATGGATGGTGTTCTTCCCGGTTAATTTCCACACAACCTAACGGTGACTTACACAGCGTTTATATTTATTGCCTATTGTGGGCAGTTAGAGGTGATTTAGCAGTTAGAGGGTTGCGTGAGATCACGTTACTACTGCATCAGTTTATGTGAAGTACTTGAGCATTGAGTTTGCGAAGGAGTCGCTGGACCCATGTGTGTTCTCCTAGCCTTTTATATATGTGGAATGTGTGTAGACAGATTCACGGGGAGCTTTTATGATACCTTCTAGAAAGGCAAACTTTGGAACTAGGGCACGGGCAAGGGCTGTTGTCTTCACTCTCTCCTCGACACACTCCAAAAACATGCTTTTATTGCACATATCTGTATATATGTTAAATCTTTTCATTTATTTTAGCCTAAAGGAAAGACAGGTTCTTGTTTTGCCCACTTTGCTGGCATCAGTACCACGGGGGTCCTTTTCTCAGCCAGAGCTCGGAGGCCACTGAGCTGGCTGTACTCAAGCTGCCCTGTCACCACTGACCTCCGTAACTGGAAACCGTGGTCACCACACATCGTAAGCACAACCACAGCCATGGTGTAGCTCC
This sequence comes from Mus caroli, assembly GCF_978045245.1. Classification (NCBI taxonomy): domain Eukaryota; kingdom Metazoa; phylum Chordata; class Mammalia; order Rodentia; family Muridae; genus Mus; species Mus caroli. Next base: position 87,842,946 of record NW_028227268.1, on the reverse strand, counting down.
TTGTTTTCAATGAGGAGAACTATTTGTATTCCACAGGCCTCTCTGATTGTGGCCTTGACCAACCCTGAAATATCTTTCAACAACGAATCACCAGCATCCAACCCCATGACCTTTGGAAAATGAATTTGCTTGCCGTTGGGCTGGGCCCCAGCTCTCTTGCCCAACTAAAATGTCAATTAGATCACCACTGGATATTGCTTTGTCTGCTTAAGTATATTCGACTCACACATCAGTAAATGGTAAATGTTTGCTTGTGTCTTTCTTTCTTTCTTTTCTTTCTTTCTTTGTATTTTTTTTTGAATTAAAAAAAAAATAGGACACCACACCCAAGTTCAGCATATGTCTCTGGCTCTATGTGGTTCCTGTGGACAAGGAGACATGCAGGCAGATTCAGCATGGTAATGGTAACAGGGTGAATTGTCATGGCTGACAGTATGTCTCCTTTACTCCCAGCCCCTTGGTAACAAAGCCAGCCCATGAGGGATACAACTTCCTTTTAGTGACAGTGAGAGGGGTGTGGCTGAGTGACGAACTTTCAGCCCCCAGTAGTAAAGAGGACATTGCTGGGTGGCAAATCTTAGTTAGCTCTGACCTGCTTTTGGAGTTTTGTATACGCAAAAATGTTTAGGACAAAGGTCTAGGAACACAAAGAATTTTCTAAGATTGCTCTTTAAGGCAAAGCCCCTGTCCCCTGTAATCTGCCCTTTCTCTCCTGCGCCTTATGGTTCCTTCGACCTGTGTCTGCCGTAGGCATGTTGTCCAGCCATGTGAAAAGGAGCATATAACCCAAATTCGCCAGTGCAGCCTCGCTGGGGAAGGGTGGGCTTGGGATCTCTTAGAGCTCCGTCTCCCGTCTCCCATCTGACTGCTGCTCCGGAGCCACTTATGGTCAGAAGGGCTCACTGCCCACTGCCCTGCTCACTGGGACACCAGCACTCCTGGTCCTGGGTTCTTGCTTTGAATATTAAGAGGCTAACTCACCCTGTGCCTTGGGTGGCTTCCATCAGACCAGACAGACTTTCTGTAGCCTAGGGCATCTTAAATGGCGACTGCCAGTGAACTTCTGATTGGGTTCTTGGGAGGGAAGTAGATTCACAGTGCTCATATGCATTCAATTTGAATGGCCCTTCATAGAACAGCCGAGGGTGGCAATCCCCAGCATTATGGGAGAAAAAAGTCGAGAATAGAGGTGTGACTCAGTGGTAGAGCACCTACCTGGAACATGTAAGGCCTTAGCTTTGATCCCTCGTATCACACACACACACACACACACACACACACACACACACACACAAGATGGAACCTGTATTAAGAAGTACGGCAGCAGATGAAGATGAATCTTCTCGGAGAGCTACCAATCCAAGACCCTTTTCTGGAATTAGTTCCTTAATGCAATTAGATTTCCAAAAATGATTTTCTTCCCTTGCCGTTTTACTGCTGAAGCAGGCATGGGAAGTGCTTTTATGGTAAGTGGCTTGGCAAGCACACAGATCCTTTACTGCAAGCCAGTCCTGCTGCCTATTGCATTGCGGGGCTTAGAATTCGCCTCCCTCTACTGACTCACAGACTTAACAAGCTAGAAAGGGTTTTAAGAAATGAACCACATGGTCCAAATTTCTCCTTTTACAACTTAGGGATTAAATTTGCCCAGGACTGTTCGGACGGTCAGCAAATGCTGTGCCAAACTGAGGCCTCCTTTGTTTCCCAGTGTTAACTCTTAAAGGCAATGGAACAATGACACAGAGAGGCCAAAGCCATTGAAAGAAAGTTCGTTATTACTGACAGCCTCCATAGAAACCAAGAGCCTAGCATACTGTGCAGGGATGTGGTAGGATGCTCCAGGAGAGGCCAGGAGAGGAGCCATGGGGGTGGGTCACAGCTTTTATTGGGGTTTCCACTGAAAAGCTAGGCCAGCCAGGGAAACATCCCAGGACTGGGTGGTTTGGATAATTCCAGTGGGGACAGAGGTGTGGGTCTGGTCTGAGTGTGTGATACCTGGCCTGCCTGAGGCTGATTTGAAAAGGAGGCGCGGGGTAGGGGGGGGATCCTAGGTTACTCTGTGAGAATTGTCTAGAAGGAAGGATTGAGAATACAGGGTCTGAATATGAACAGGGGTTGGGGGGTGTCACCCTCAGCTATTCACTGCCCATAAGAATTAACTATCTCTACAGGGGGCCTTCTCCCTGCCACAAGCCTCACTTTGTACAATGTCAGACCATCATAAAACACAGAAAATAAAAACTGTATTATCATCTTGAAAAGTCTCCAGGAGTCCTCCATACCCACCCTCTGAGCCCCTGAATCTTACCATGTAGAAGCCCAAATTAAGCAGAAAAGGCCACGCATACCCCAGTTCTATGGCACTTCGGACTAGAAGCTACAGGTTATAGTCATGTACAGCGTTAGAAGGTTTTTACACCTTCTCCCCCCGCCCCCACTGCCCCCCGACAGTATGATTAGAGTTTAACAGTCCAGGCCTGACTTCTGTGCTGAATGTCATCTGAAGATTTTTTTTTTTTAAAATAGTTTCTCCTTTCCTCCGAGCCTCACTTTTCTCTCCCTTTGGAATCACTGGACTTAGAACCAAAGATCTCTGGTTGCATCTGATACCAGTATGCTATGAGCCTACCGCTATAATCACCCACAGGGCTGGGGGCTTCTTTACCGACCCTGAAGGGAAGGTGAGTTATTTCCTCATTAGCTCCCCATCAGTTTGACAAAATGCCCAAGATCCTGAACTTGTAAGGAGACAATGTTTATTCTGAGGATGGTTCCAGAAGTTCCTATCAAAGATGGAGTAGTCCCATGACTTGGGGCCTCTGTGAGGATAACCCATTGTGGTTGGGACACATCAAAGCAAACTGCTTTCCTCCTGAGCCAGGAAGGGATGAAGCTATCAGAAGAGATCAGGGCCCCTCAAGTCCCTGATGACCACCCACCAAACCAACCTCCCAGCAGTGCCACCCTGGAGATTAAGACTAAATACAGGGATGGACGTTTGAGAGAAGCTCACCCAGACTGAAGCACTGTAGTGATTTACATGCGACAGCCAAGTGGGTAGGCAGCAGGCAGGTGGGCAAGTAGGTAGAAAGGTGTTTCCTAAGAAACACCTATTGTAGGTGAAATGCAGGCTCAGGACACAAGCCCAAGGACAGTGAGTCCTTAAGGAAAGAAAACATGGAAGTCCCTTCTCCATTTCCTCTTCATCTCTCTCATGCCACCTCAAGCCCCCCTCCAAACATGAAGATGTCATCTTCTCTGACACACCTCCTGATTCCTTTTGGAATGTGTGAGCCTAGAAAGGTGACCAGAGCCATCAGATCTCAAGTTGGGCAAATACAGCGGACAATGCGTTCAGGCTGCCTGAAAAGTGAATGTCAGAAATCTGCCATTCACTCGGGGTCTCTAAGTGCTCTGTCAAGCTTTAACTTGATTAAAATTGAATACCCCATTGCTTGAAAACCAAACGTGAAATCGAAATCTCTTTACCCAGTGCTCTTACATCCCAAAGCCCAGGCTTATGGATCATCCCTAGTTAATTTATGCCATCTTGGTACCATACATTAATTTTGAATGTATTTGTTGAAAATTTCCTGTAGCTTGCATTTATGGTTGTCAAAGGGGCTTTTATCTTGAAAAAAATGGTGCTGGTTTTAATTACAATTCTAAATAGCTTCATAACCATCGTGAACCCTGGATTTACATCATCTTTATGACAGCTGCGCAATTCCCACTTTATTGATTTTGTCATTTGCTTCATTACAGTTAATGCAAGCCCTTTGTACAGAGACAATTCTGGGCTGCTCTCTTCTTGGAGGGGTTAGTATAGAACATCTTGATGGACACAGTCCCCATCCCCCACCCCCTGCCTCCACCACAGTGCTGACCCAAGGAAAAAAGCAGGACGGGAGACATTTTCAAAGCGGCTATCTATCACAGGCAAAGGAAATGTTAGCTCTGATTATCCAACCCTTTCCTCTGACCGGGTGCATTCACGCTTGCCTGTTGGGAAGCCCTGGAGATGGTTTGGTAAGTAGAGACACCCTAAGCCTCATTTACTGTTTAGAGAAGATGCATAGTCATAGCCACCGCCTAAAACACTCATTCACACATCATTCCTTGCTCCTGGCCCAGCTAGAGGTCTAGAAGCTGGTGCACTTGGGGACATGGACAGGCAATGGCCAAACTGAGAGTAATCTCAGTATGTAGATGCCCAGGGAAGCAAGGGTGTTAGCCAGGGTGGAAACAGAAGCTCCCAGCAGTGAACCTAGACGAGAAGGAAATGGAGTTGGAGACACTGGGTATCAGAGGAAACTATGTCTGTTTGGAGCCATCATGTATGAGCTTCTGAATGCAGGGACAGTTAGGGGCACTAAGAAAGCTTCTGGAACCCAGTAAGTAAAAGGGACCACGCGAGGGACCTATAGTCCAATAGACCTAGGCTGGGATGCTAAATAGCTGAATTTCTCATTTTTGATATAGAAGTGAGGATTTTCTTTCTCAGTTTTTGCTAGCAAGGACCTACTCTTTCCCAACCAAGACTAGTAGAGTGGTTCACCTCCTGCTAGGGTGTGAATGTGGAGTCAGCTTTGCGGAAAGAACAGTGTGACTCTACACTTCTCTCCGGGTCTGGGTCAGTCCATCTCAGGAGGACGTGGGCAATGAAGGTGTGATGACTTTTCTCCTCTGCTGCATCTCCAGAACTCCTCAGTGGAGGGCGTCACCAGGAGTGGTTCCTCATTCCTACCATCCTCTTTTCAAAGTGTTCTAATGGGTGGGAGTCCAGCCTCAGCTTCCTAAAATGTGCTGACTAGTATCGCATGGCGTTCAAGCTATGGGTGCTCTTCCAAAGCCTTCCATATGAACCACGGGAAGAGGAATCACCGCTCTGGAGACATGGAGGGGCTGGGCAGGGAGGCTTTGCAAGAAGAGACTAGTAGCCTAGCTACTTGTTCATTCAGAGCCCCCCACCCCCCCGCCAAGCATGCAGAAATGTGAAAACTAGTCTCATCCTCGCTCTGTTCCTTCCCAGCAGGTGTTGGGAGGGGGGCTTCTGAGCTGTGTCCTTTTCCAGGGAGTAGTTTGGAAAGCGTTAATACCACATCCATTTATACTCCGGTTCTCTTCCAACCTACTGTTCAGGCCTCCAAGGCATTGGATCACCCTCAGCTTAGCTGTTCCAAATGGGAGAAAACTCGCACTTTCATTCTCCACACACTGCATTAAAAATAAGACCTAGCTCATCAGAGGACCCAGCCGCAGAGCGAGAAAACACCCTCACACGCACGCAGGGGCTTGTAAGTGAGAATTCAGGGTCCTGGGATGTCACTTCTTCAGGGCCTCAGAAGTCATCCCTCTCAAGGGACATTTCAGCCCAGAGAAGTAAGGCCATAACCCAGCAAGGTAAACGATCCTTGCCATCTGATTCTTCAGCAAACTGCCTGCTTGTTGGTTTGTTTGTGGTTGGTTTGGATTGGTTTGGTTTGGTTGTTTCCACTAAATAAATAAAAACGATAAAATTAGATAAAAATGAGAGAGCTGGCAGTGTTTGTGCGCGCACGCGCACACACACACACACACACACACATGTGCGCGAGCTCGCAACCAGTGCCTTTTTACTTTTTATCCCAATCCTCAATTCCAGCAATGGCCTGCTTGCCCTTCTCTAGAACTGGGAGGGACTTATAACACCTTCAGTCTGCCATGGCTTCAGGAAAAACTTATAGCCACATGTAGAATCAGCCTCCACTGGAGTGAAGGCACCCAGGAAGGAACCATTGCATGTAGCGTCATGATTTCCAGTCTCTTCTCCCCTCTATTTCTCTGTCCCTTCATTCTATTTCGACATTTAAAAACAAAAACAAAAACATTTCGCTGGGCAGTGGTAGCACACACCTTTAAACCTAGCACTTGGTAGGCAGAGGCAGGTGGATCTCTATGAGTTTGAAGCTAGCCTGGTCTCCAGAGTGAGTTCCATGACAGCCAGGGCTACACAGAGAAACCCTGCCTAGAAACGTGCCCCACCCCAATTTTTTTTTTTTCTCAGCTCAGTGGCATTAATGTGGCAGTTCCCGAATCTCAGAGAAAATTGGAGGCAGCCTCAGGGAAAGGACTTGTCACTTTCCCTCAATCCCTGGATGCCATCTCTTCCTCCAGGGTCATGCAAACAGGCTCCTAATCACCTAGACCAGAGGCTAGGAAGAGAGAGCTTTCTCTCCATCCTGATAGTAACCGCATCCACACCCTGTCCATCTTCTTGGGGAAAGGGAGCAAAGAGCCAGCCTGGATGAAGACAAAACAGCTGCTTCTGCAATGCAAATGCAACCTGCGAGTTGTCTGCTGCTGGACACTGCTGGTGGGGTGGAGAGGGGAGGAAGCCATGGTGAGCATGCAAGGTAGTGGCTGGCCCTCCGCACTTGATAATAGCTTGGGAGTCTAGCAGGCAGCCTTCTAATCTCTTCTCTCTGTGTATGGTCCCTTCCCGAGGAAAGAGTGACTGGCAATGTCCCCAGAAGAAAGCAGTTTTAAAATTGCTATAAATAATCCCCCAAAGTGTGTAGATTAAATCCCGCATTTCTCTCCTGGTTCTCTCTGATCTTTGTCTGCTAACATACTTCTGTCCACACAAGAACAGAAGGGTTTGCTGTCTTGTTAACCCAGGCAAAGGCCTGTTCCCAGGCTCCCCTCCGTCTCCATACAGTATTATCACAGGGAAATGCTCCTTGTGGTGTGGTATTCTAACAACACTCCTTGCTATGGAGCAAGCTTCTCAAGGTAAACCTCCCACACACACATAGAATTCAACGTTACAAACAGAGAAAAGAACATGTAAGACTCATGGTATGCCCAAGGCATGGGGTATCAGCTTCTAAATGAGCCACTTGGGAGTGTACAGCACAGGCCAGTGAGCTGACTCAGCAGATAAAGGTTCACAAAGCTGCATGACCTGAGCCGAATTCCCAGGATCCACACAGTGAAAGGAGAGCTGTTTCTTGAAAGTTCTTCTCTGACACTCATAGGATACACACACACACATACACACACATACATACATACACACACAGACACACACACAGACACACACACACATACATACACACACATACACACAGACACACACACATACCCACACACAGACACACATACACACACATACATACACACACAGACACACACACACACACGCACACACAGACACACACACACACATACATACACACACAGACACACATGCACACACATACGCACACACAGACACACACACACACACACACACACACACCAAACAAACGGTTAAAATTGTAGCCAGGTGTTAGCCACACACACCTTTAATTCCAACACTTGGGAGGCAGAGACAGATGCATCCCAGAGTTTGAGGCCAGCCTGATCTACAGAGCAAGTTCAAGGACAGCTAGGGACTACACAGAGAAATCCTGTCTCAAAATAAACAAATAAACAAAAAACAAAACAACAACAACAACCAAAAGACAATCCCAAATTTAATGAGAGTAAAACTCAGCCTATTTTTATTTAATACACTTACAACTAATACACAACCATCACCTCTCTCTAATTCCAAAGTACTTTTGTCTCCTTGAAAGGAAACAGTCTAACAGTCATTTCTCATCTCATTATTACCCCAGCTTCTGGTCATTGCCAGTCTGCTCTCTGGTCCTTTGTGTTTGCCTAGTCCAAGCATCTCACGTTAGTGGAACAGAACAGTACAGTTTTCGTGCCTGGCTCCTTGTCTCTTATAGACTGTTTTCCAGGTTTTCTGCCTTATCCTTATTTTAAACGGTTCAACAGTACTTCACAGTGTGCATGCTGCAGGATGTTTATCCATCTGCCTATTGGCAAAGGTGTGGCTTGTTTCTAGGTTTTGGTGTCATGCTGCAGCAGTTTTCCACAGGTTTTTGATTGAATACCTCTTTTCCTTCCTCTGGGCTGGGAAAAGACTCTCTTGGTCACTTTTTCTTTTTGTCTTTTCTTTTTTTTCCTTTCTTTCTTCCTTCCTTTCTTCCTCTCTTTGTAAGGAAACCATCACACCGTTTGCCTCACAGCTGGACCATTCTGCACTCTCACTGGCAGGGTAGCTGGGCTCCAATGTCTCGCTCGAATCCTCACAGAGCACCCATGGCTTCCCTGTGGCTTTCATGATAGCAGTCTTAGTGGTATAAAGAAACATGTCCTGTACCCCCTAAGATTTGTACCACGTTCCTGACTTGTGCCAGCCACTATACCTCTGGCACAGGTAGGACAGATGCTGTCACCAATGAACTAAATGTCCCTTATTCCTTAAAAGTAATAGTAAGTGAAATGAAGCAGGCCTTTTTTTTTTTTTAGAGTGTTTCAATTCCACATCTTAGCTGGATTGAATGGAGTTATCAGCGCCGCCCACATTGCTGAGTTTTGACGACACTGTTTCCCCACAGTTAATTACAGAGGCCCTGATATCCCCTTACACGGAGCTTACAAGACATACTTTAATTGGCTTCTGCTGTCACAAAGATACCTCTGAGTGATGCCTTGCTAATGGTCACTGACCCCCAATATCCTACTACACGATGTAGTGAATGCTGCTTGGTAATTTCAGTACCTGTGGCTTATGCACCTTTGGAAGACAAATGGGTAACATCCCTCGGGGGAGGGCATGCCCGGAAAATACTAATCAGAATCTTTGCAATTTACAACTTGCTTGGGGGTGGGGGAGAACACGACAAACTATTTCTCTGAGTGTGTCGTGCTCCTACCTAAGAAAATGATAAGCTTCCCCAGGCTGGCTGGCAAGTTAATGCCTGTTGGACCCCAGGCCACCTTACCTGAAGTTGCATCATATCCTCCTGTTGCGGATATCCTCCTGTTGCGGACCCTGGCCTTATCTTCAGTAGTCAGAGGTGAAACAGTGGCTCCCAGCAACGATCTATTTGAGAGACACAAGGAGACAGTGGAGGTATGATACATGAGGAGGTCCCCCCTTTGCTACCATCTTTTGCATGCTTGTAGGCCAATGAAAATAACTGTGTTCCAGTGACAAATGCCAAGACCAGATCCTGACTGTCCCCATATGTCCCTTCCTAGCCTTCAGTAATAAAAAGCCCATATAGTCTTATTATAGTGCCTCCTTCCCCAATTTAACTTTGAATATTGTAGCTGATTTAGAACAGCATGGTAGGTAAGCCTGAGACTCACAGGAAGGTAAGGTTGAGCTCCTTGCTGCTGTTGCTTAATAATATCTGCAAACCTCCAGTAACCTATATGTTCACAAGCATTTGAATGAAGAGATAAGCAAAGGGTCCTAAGAGTAAGGTTCATTTTGCCTAGGTTTATATACGTTTTTATAGAGGACCTGTGCTTTAAAGATGTCCTTGCCTGCCTATGCTCCACAAACAGAGGAGGTGGCAAGGACCAGTAAAAGTTAGGCACAGAAAAAGGTGTATGATATGCCCAGATAGAGCCTTGGGGAGGAAGCAATACCAGGCAGAGCATGTTACACTGTTTCCAGGCAGAGGATGTTACACTGTCTCCAGGCAGAAGATGTTACACTGTTTCCAGACAGAGGATGTTACACTGTTTCCAGGCTAGAATCCACACTGCTTCTCATCTTCAGGAGGATGGACAGACCTAGGTCCAAAACCCAAGTTCAGAGACATGACCGCTCAATACTCTACATTCCTCTTCTGTAAAATAGGGACTGTTGTGATGTTGGTTCACTACTTGATGGCTAAGTTAATAAAGGCTCTATGCCATTATTGTGACAGTGTATACACTGTGTGTTAGAGAGAGCCACTGTATACAGACTCGAGAATACGAAGACTAAGACATTCTGTGCTGGGGCTGGAGCAATGGCTTAGCAGTTGATTGTACTTGATGTTAATTCTGAGAACATGAGCTAGGCTTACACATCAGGTGGCTTACAACCCCATGGAACTCAATTCCAGGGCTTCTTACACCATCTTCTGACTCTGACAGGCACCTGCTATGCATGTGGTGCACACATAGACAAGCAGGTACACACGTATATGTACAAAAAGAAAAAAGAAAAAATTACATACCAAGAGATGGTATGCCTTTTGAGTGCTTTGGGTGCACACAGCACATTACTTGATTGATAACTAACTAGAAACAGCCATCAACAAATGAGGTTAAACTTTCAGTCACTCTCCTTTAGTAGATCTTTCCCATGGGATTCCAAATATGTCACATATTGCCACCATCTCTTGTGAGGGGGAAAAAATGTGCATTTTCTTTGATGTAAGTTTTTAGTGTCTTCTTGAATTTCAATCTCCTCACGGCTGGGGAAGTTTGAAGAGCCAGTGGTCTGAACTGCCGGCCTTGGTCCAGAAAGAATATATTGAATATCTCAAATAATGGATTCTTTGGACTGAGATGGGGAAAGGAGGGATAAATGGATATGCTGGGATCGCAGAGGAGTCCAAGTAAAATGAACAGGATTTTTTTCCCCTTAAAACTCATAAGAAATCAATCTCGGGACACATAACTTCAGAGCAGAAAAAGATCTTAGAGATTATGCAAGAAAAAAAATGGATGCCTTTACTTAATAACATTAGTTTTAAAGCAAATAAAATTAAACAAAGCCAAAAATACGTTTCCAGCACATACACGTTTCATTACTTTATGTCTCAAAATGGCCTTTCAGCTGCACACTGTCATAGCCATCTCTCAGAAATGGAGATTTGAAGACACAAATGCCAGACTCTTAGTTTCCTCAGCTAAAATCACATGAGCTCTGGCCTTCTGTTAAAAGGGAAAAAAATGGGTATCAAACATTGAGAACTTACAAAGGATTTCTTAGAAAATATTGGTAAATGCAGATAAATGGAGAGATGCCCAGAGTTCTACATGAGAGATCTGTGTAGCTTTTTAAAAGGGGAAACTGTCTTTGAGGGTCTCAGGATGCCATGCAAACTCAGTGCACTGTCAGGGAGAGATCTCAGGCTGTGGCAACACATGCCTTCCATGCTGAGTGATGATGTTTGCATCCAACATGAGGACAAAAAAAAAAAAAACAGCCTCTTGTGTGGACATCCACATGGCATCCAGGGAGAAATACCTCTGCTCTAGCTCCAGCTTGTTAGCTATAGTCACGGGACTGTATCTGTTCTCTGTGCCCAATATGAAATTTTCTGAAACCCACTAGGGTGAAAAAAAAATTGCCTGAGTACCTCACTAGAGTTTGTGATGGCTGCTTTAGAAAGAGGAGTGGAGGCGGGTATACTGAACTGTAACTTCATGCCTGTTCACAAAAGTGCGTTTCTTCTTCTCATTCCTCCCCCCTCCCTGCATCCTGCGCCTTTGCTGAGGACGAACCACAGATGGTTATCTCTCAGAAGTGTGTAACTAGGGAAACCACAGACCTGCCCCGATCGCTATGGAGACAGTCGTTTATTTGTCCAGCCTCTGAGTATTCATGACATCAGCAAGGCCAGTGAGTAAAACACAGATACTTCTTACAAAGAAACTCGAATTCCCAATCAGCCTGAGAGGCAGAACAATTGAGACAGTTTCAGGTGCCTGCCAGCCTCACCTTTCCGTGTTATCTGCACAAAGAAGTTTATTTTACATAACATACAGTGAGAAGCCATTTGGGGTCAGGGTAACCAAAAGCAAGCTTGTGAATCCAAATCCAACTGATGCTTCAGAGACCAAATAGGGGGAATAATGCTTTGAAAATGAATATCCTTCCAATGGCCTGTGCTTCGGGACCCATCAGCATGGAGAGCCACCATGTGGATGCCTGCAAAGTGCCATCACAGTTTGCCTAAGACTGATGGGTTTTCCCAGAATAGGATATGTAGAGTCACAGGCAAACTGTGATGCTAGAGCAACTTGGTCAGCCTTTGGTCCTGATGTAAAGATAACCACAGGGTCTGGAGCTAGCGGGAGCTGGGAGCCTGAAGGCGTTTTATAAACAGTAACCAAGCTCTCTCACTCTGAATGTGGCCTGTTTTAGATGGGTGTGCTTTCTGTCTGCTTTACTGCTGTTCCTTTATTTACCTAGAAATGACAGAATTTGTTTCAAAATCAAATTTGACATGCACAAAAGAAACGGTCTGCCTCTTCCCCTAACCTACGCTTGATGCTACATTGGTTTACAGGAATCCTCTGCTTGGATTTCTCAGTTCAATTTTATTTGCCAAACACCCTTGTATAGGAAATTTCCATACACAGAACTGGAGTTATTGCTATTTCCCCATGACGCGTGAGACCCCCTCCTTTATTCTTCAAGGTCAGGTGTGCCTCTTTGCTGCTGATCTGTCAGCAGCATTTGCGTGATCGCAGAGCTTACTTCTAGAAGCATCACCTAAGTGGACACAGTTATTTTCCTGCCAAGAAGTTGCATATGTTGAACAGCAACATGATATATGCTATACAAGAAGCACCGCGCTAGCCGTGTGGGAAAGTATGCCTGACAATGCTTGTTCAAATAGATTTCTGTTCCATTTTCAACTATGTTCCAAGCAGGCAATTGTGATCAGAAAGCTTAATTAACCCAACTCTGTCCCTTCCTCACAAAGTAGGTTTGGTTGGTCAGCGTCCCTGGAATGATAGCAATCCATTTTCGAAGTAACTTTGCGAGTATATTCACATTAAATGTCAGAGGTCCGTTATCATTTGGACTATTTTGTAAGGTACATTTTCATTTACATGTGTCTGTGAGTGAGAACTCACACCTGCATGAATGGATATAGGAGATACAGGCATAGAGTTGTCAGGTTATAGACGGGGATCTTTGCAGATACTTAAATAATTCATGGGTGGGTAAACATATCTATATGCATGTATTCCTGGGTCTGGTGGACAAGTGTACTAAATGTGCAGAATAATAGATTCACCTCCTTTTGCTCGTGTCGTTTATAATGTGGAATTACTGTAGCTCCTTAATGACGAGAAGGGGTGACAATTCATTAACAGATTGTGGCTAAGATCAAGTGTTTGATTTGCCTACAAACTGTGACCGGCACTCAATTATATGAGTTTCTTTTGAATGTATTTTTTTTTCCCTTTTGCTAGTTTAAATAACCTTGAGCTCTATTAATTTTTGAAAGAGCCACAGACAAATGCTTCTACAATGTGTTCCTCAATAAGGAGCTTTATAATGTTAAAAGGCATTTTTTTTTAAAGTGCTGCTAGATTTCCTGTTTTCTACTTGACCAAATAGGTAATGCTGAGAAGACAAACGGGATGTCAAAGCTCTTCCCTTCTGGTCCCCCGTCTTGGTTTATGAAAACAAGATTCCCACAAAAAAACTTTTTTGTTAGTCATAATATTTTTTTTCTCTTCAGTCTAGAAAAAAAACAAAGTATATGGAAGATATGCATATATGAATATATATTGCAAAAACAAATTCAAATTACTTTGGACTTTTAGAATTATACAGTAAAGATGGCTGGCATGCAAAAACCACAGATAAGGTAACCATCTTGCTATTTTTCAAAGGCTATTCTGTACTTAATTCTGTATTTTGGGACCTAATGCAGTCTGAATTTCTGTGACTACTCTAGGTTAATTAACCACTAGATCTCCAGGACACAGACTCCTTTGGCTTCCTACTAAGGCTTTCCTTGTGAATTTTGCACAGATGTCCTTTGCTGATTTTGTACATTTTGTGAAGGTAGTTTTGTTCAGAAAACAGCCAGTGGTGTAAGTCCAGAGGACACCCAGTCTCCACCTCTGCTTTGTTCACTTCACACAGGGCGGCTGCAGCAACTAGCTGACTGGCCGTAGGTCCGTAGCTGGAACGCTGCTGCTGCTGCTGTTTGGGGGCCCTGGAGTGACAGTGCCTTTAGGCTAAGTTTCGCCAACCATTTGAAGAGATGCTGGGACACCCCCCAGCCCCCAACAGCGGGATAAACCCTGGTGTCCAGACTTAGCATGTGCACAGGGAATTCTAGTTGATAATTCTATTCTTCTTCCAAATACCAAAGCCTGTTTCTAGAGATTTCTATACCCCAGGTAGTTCTCATGGGAACTCGTGTGTGACATTGAAGGCTTGGGGTTTTCTTACTCTTGTTTTCTTACTTTTTATGGTTGTTGCTGTGGGGTTGGGTGGGGTTAGAGCTGTGGACCAGCTTTTTCTAACTTGCACCTCTTTTAAGGATTGACGCATGCTTCGTAAAAATTTCTGAACTGCAAAAAAATTAAAATAAAAATGAGAACATTAAAAACAAACAAACAAACAAACAAGAACGTTTCTCTTCTGCTCCAACTGTGAACATTGAAACTGCAAGCAAAATAGATAAACTGTGATAATTGGGAGAATATCACTCGTAGAGTCCGGAATTCTCACAGAAGTGCTCGTGCCTGGTCTGCTGTGAGAAGAGGTTACATTAAGTCCTTGCTCATGCTGGTTTTCTTCCTGATTTTGTTTTTGTTTTTGTTTTTCAGAATATAAAAACTCAGTAGTCAGAGCATCGTTCCCAGGGAGTCTGTGCTTAGTCCTTATCTGACAATTTCTTTCTAAATGGGCCCTGGGACCATCTTAGCAGTCCTATTGTTTGCTCAACTAGAAGCTTCCTGGGGAAATAAGAGCGGTTAATTTAATATCGTGAAATGTTTGGGGGGCTTCTCAGCTTATTCAGAGACCACGGAGTACAAATCAAATTAGGTATTCTGTATAATGAAACAATGGAAGTTACCTACAAAAAGAAAAAAAAAAGCGCTTTTCCTCTTCCATCCACTGCCATCCTAGACTTCCTAGGAAGACCACAGACATCTCATGGTATCTCCAGGTCTTTCTCCATATCCCTGCTGGGGACTCGGGTGGCTGGGCTCTGTGTCTCAGGAGGTGCTAAGCTCTGTATGGGCTCGGAAGGAAATAATCTGTAGGCATTCAAGGCTCCCAGGGCTCATGGCTTAGCACTTGCCTCCAGGGAACTGTGCTAAGCACTGGAAGACACTACTTAGCAGCCGAGAGAAAGACAGGGGCAGAGCCAGGCATGCTTAGTGGTCTCTTTCTGCTCACATTTCGGAAGTTCTCTTTAACCAGGCCCCCTAAGTGATAGTATGCCTAGCATACTATGAGCTTTTCTCATTCCTTTTTAAAGAGGGTCTTTGAGTGAAGCTTTTCAAAGGCATGATACAGGCCTTTGACCTTAGAATACACGTCAGCAGCCTCCAGCATACTGAAGTCTCAGAAACAAACTGCCGCATCAAATGCTTTGGCTTCAGCTACCAGAGGACTCTTTTCGTGCTTATTAGTCCTCTATCCCAACACCGACAAAGTGCTGGGCTTGCATTTTTTACACCACCACCCCACCTCATGTGCCGTAGGACTTTGCTATCTCTGAGTTGTTATTTTTGGAAAGAAATAGCAATCTAGGGATAGCTGGATGGTTCCAATAAAGACGCTTACCACCAAGCCTGATGACCCAAGTTCAGTCCCCCAAAGCCTATGTAGTTGAAGGAAAGATCAGACTTACTCAGATTACTCTGACCCCCCTCCCTAGAATAAATAAATAAGTGTAAAAGAAAAGACGTCTGTCTGAACAAATGAGGCGCCTGCTAATTTTGTTTGGGGACCCAGTGTTTATGTAAAACAACAGGACTGACTATGAGCTGTTAATTGGGCTTTTTGTGAATCCTCTGATGCTCAACTCCACAGAGCTGTACTAGCCGGGAAAACAGAGTCAGTGATGTAGTTACCACTTAACGGACACTCCCCTCCTTCAGGCAGAGCGCCTCCGTAGATTTAATAACAGCGCTTCTTGAAGCTGACCCTTTGACTAAAGAGAATAGCTGGGATACAGGTCCTGTTCAGCTTATGTGTTGGAATGAAAGGACACCGCCTCCATTATAATAAACATCTTCCAGGCAAGCACAGTCAAGCATAAATATTTTAATCTTTGATCCATTTCATATGTGCTAAAGTAAGCGAGGAAACACACCCGCAGAGATGCTTATGTTACATCTCAGCTTTCCCTCTTATGAATAAACAAATAGGTGTCAATTTGTGCCTCCCACGGAAAATAACTTAAACATCACACAATTAATAATGGATTCCACCTTTCTGATTTTGCCTTCAATGATCAGGGTCCACTTGTCCATGCCATGTCCTGACCTGGGCTTCAGGACTCTGATGCCACACAGAGCACAGAATGTTATAAATCATTTTAGCCCTTCCCCCAAACTTTTAATTCTCTTTCTACTGTTCTGTGGTGGGGTGTTCCCCTCACCCCCCCCACCTCTTATTTCTATAGCTTTCTGTTGAAGATTCCATTTTTTCCCATGAGGGGAGGGGGAACCGTACATTTTAAATCTCCTCTTTGGAGGAATGAAAACTACTTTGCAAACCCATCTACTCTTGGGGTGCTCTAATTGCAAGGCCCTCTCTGAGATGCACGCACACAGTTCACCACAAATCGCCATCGCACCACACCTCATTCCACTCTGATGATTTAGATATTTTTATTTGGGCGGATGGTGCTGGTTTTTTGTTTTTGTTTTGTTTTGTTTTCCTGAATTCAGCATATTTGTTGAACAATTTTTTTGGAGCCCAAAGTCAGCCCTGCTGAGTTTCTGCTTGGTAAGGTTTGGTGGCCTTGACGCAGAGCAGAGGTTGTTGATTCATCAGCCTTTAAACTGATGATAAATCTGGAAGCTGGGCAGCAAGACTAGACTGCCCTAATAGACCCAGTGTCCACAAAGTGGCCGCCCCAGTACAGATCCAAAAAAATCAGCAAAACCGTATAAAGAACAGCTCCTAAAAGATGAGGGACTGAAGAACTCAGGAAGTCCGAGGACTCTAGTGTTAGCCAGAACTTGGCACACTAGATGTAAAACTGACCCACACACCAAGGGTGCTTCTGCTTTCTGAGACGTGTGTCTTGGTGTCTTTCAATTCTGAACATTATTTGTTTTAAGCCTTGAACGGCGGTGACTGTCTATCTGGGTGATGCAGTTTCATAATATTGCAGAGTACCTGACCCCACGCAGGGGCTTACATATGTTCATAGCCCTACATCCGTATACCTTTGCAACGATCCTAATGCTTTAGCTTCAACTCTATCTTCCTTTGGTTATCAAATAAAATAAAGCCCTCTGTGAGAGTTACCAAATGATAGTTCGACTGTGTTTGGTGGAGAGCTGACTTAGGATTTATTAATGGAAATTACAAATCAAAATGCCAGCCATGGGAAGCGACTCACCTGAAGAGGCTCAGGTTTTCATTTCCAGTGAATCTCCAGGAAGAGAATTAAGAACAGCCACACCGTCAGCCTGCCCCAACTGTGGTGTCCTCTGCAGAGGACATAGATTGTTGGTTGCTGATTGTCATTTTGTGTACACGATTCTTTTCTGTCCATTGCCATTTGGGGAGTGAGATGTATTATATATAGTATAAGTTCGGGTGTGGTTAGGATAAACACCCCAATTTGCTACTTATCAAATAATATACATTTTTGGCTCAGAAAAAAAACCTGATGTCTATATATTACTTCTCAACTAAAATCCCTCAGTCCTTAACTGGCATGTGTATTAGTCAAAGCATCTTTGAGAAGGGCATTATTTCCCTACACTTAGGATGGGGAAAGGGAAATTAAAAAGGAATCCTAAAATAGGTGCATTTAATTCTCCCCAATTTAAATGTAAGTGGTGCATCTTTTAGGCAATAATGATATGCCTTTTAGTCCTCCATTACAAACACTTCCATCGATGAATTTCCTTAATGTTGATGATGGTTAGTGCGGTTTGAGGGAATCTGTATTTATTCAGAAAATGTTCCCATAGAATGACCTACCAGATGGGCCACGTAACAATGCATGGAGACATCAAACCACCACAGACATTTGGTGCTTAGAATAATAAAAAGACTATAAAATTAGATTAGTTGAGTCTAATTTGGAATTGGTATATTCCCTACGCACCCTCACCGCTCTTGGGCAGATAAAGCCTTGAGATTTAGCGCTGTGTCAAAGCCAAGACTGTAACTTCCAGTAAAAGGGAGCCGAGGGAGGGGGAGCTTGCTGGGAGGTCGCGGAGGGCAGAGCAGTGACCTCCAATGATTTACAGGCCTTTAGCTTAATGAAATTGTTTCAGTGACATGACAGTAAGAGCTCGTAATGGATTGGATGCCCTAATGTAATGAAATTACTCCCTTCTGCCTAAAAAAAAAAAAAAAAATGCGCAATTAATATTTACTGAGACCTGACAGCCTTTGGTGCGCTCGCTCGCCTGTGTAGTTCCCTCAGACAGTCAGAGAGAAGAGACGGAGCAGCGTGGCAGACAGGCGGGCTCTGCAGGAGCTCCTGGCAGGGACAAGCAGAGCCTGCAAGGGGTGGAGGGACAGGCGCTTGGTGGCCAGGGAGCCAGCTAGCCGCCCAGCCCCTAGCTCAGCCTTCATGCTCTCCCTTGCTTTCCCACAGGCAACTGGACAATAACCACATCAGCTGCATTGAAGATGGAGCCTTCCGAGCGCTGCGAGATTTGGAGATCCTGTGAGTTGATTTTGCGATTGCTGCCTTGTGTGTGTGTGTGTGAAAGAGAGAGAGAGAGGGAGAGAGGGAGAGAGAGTGTGTGCGTTGTGCGGAGGAAAGAGAGAGGGAACGTGTGTGCAGGGGGTCCTTGTGGGTGCGTTTCTGGATCTTCTGCTGCAATGCTATTAAAATCGGGCACCGGGAGATCCCTCCGGCTTACCTTGCCCAAAGTGTTTGCAGGCTGCAAAGTGTGATTTCTCACCTGCCACAAACTGGGGTTCCTCAGTCAGCCGTTTCTCCCATGCTCCTGCCGTATTTGGTGGAGCAGATGGCCAGAATAGCCCCCCAGCATCTGTCTGTGTATTCAGGGAGCTGCTATTTGAGTGTGGGCATAAAGGGAGACAGGTTACAGGTCTGTGGCCAGTGACAGAGGGGTTACCACCAGAAGGTGAGTCAGAATCAGCCAGAAGCAGGGAGGGACCTTGGCACAGGACAAGGGGGAATGAGAGACAGCCTGGTAAGGTCTAGCTATTGCTACTGCTCCTGGGATCTTATCTCAGACTTAAATTCAAACTTTAAATAGTAACCTTAAAGCGATGGGGATGAAAAGAGGAGAGAAGATACTCCTTCCTTGTAATCCTACCATTTATACCTTGTATAGAAACACACACACACACACACACACAGCTGTCCTCCTGCGTCTTGGATTTTCACTCTCTAACTAAGGAAACCTGATTTCTGGAGAAAAGTCACTGAGGGGGTCATGTTGGGGTCATCCAACTAAAGTTGGATTGTGTTAGAAACCAGTGTGATTGTTCTCCCCAGCAGCCACACTGCTTGCTGCCCTTGATGTGAGGAAGCTCAGAGAGGAAGCAGGAAGGCAGGCGGAGTAGAACTTAGGTCAGGGGTTATGTGATTCCGTCCTTGTCCTGCCGCTAATTCTGACCTTGGGCATAAGTCTCTTTGGCTCTGGGAGCCTCAGTTTTCTCTTTTGTACGATAAAGGAGTTGATTGCTCTGACTTGGGAGTGACTTGTACTCTCCAAAAGCTGCAAAGATAATCACAGTGGGTTCTAGCTTCCTAATGGTAAGAGAAGAGGATGGGCTGGGTTGAGCATCCTTGGGAAATTAAAAAAAAAACAAAAAACAAAACAAAAAAACCCACAGTCAAAGATTTTCTGTGTCTTTTTTCAGTATGAGAATGAATGCCAGATAAATGAATGAATGCATTATTAACACGTCCCTTTGTACATAAAGAAAGGTGTACACATTCTTCCATTACGTTCCTTTTCACCTGAAAGAGGCCAGCAGTGGGTTAGAAAGATCCCCTCCACCTTGCTAGGGAGGAAGGTGATTCTAGGAGGAATCACGGGAAATCTAAGGGATGCTGATGCTGCAAGCTGCTTGAAATCAGCTGCAAGCTGAGGACTCCTGGCGTAGAAAAGACAAGACCCACAGACAGGAGAGGTCAGATTGTCAGTTCTAAGATGAATGGTCTCTTCTCACCCAAACTCTGACCCCGGAACCAGCAACAATTGCATGTCTGTGGGAGAGAGTGCCAGCTCGAATTTAGCAACCCAACCCGGGACTTCTCTTCCTGGGAAAGTAGAGTTGAGAAGGAGGCGTGATTTTTCCCTGCCTTCAGGAAAAGCCTGAAAGGTCTGCTCTTTGCCAGAGAAAACGAGAAAGATGAGACAATTCCTTGGGAAGAATGGAGGACATGGAAGTCACAGCTGCCACAAAACATCTGTGGCGACCTGTCAGCCCCTTGGTCAGTTCTCTGCAGCAAGTGGTGTCTGAGGGAGTCTCTGGGGGGAAAGGAGCTTTAAGGATGGACTCATGTGGGTGGGAACTAGGAAGCCATGGACTTGGGTCAAACTCTGTGACCTCTCTGGGTGTTCCTCATCTTTGAGACGAGACCACACAGAAAGGGACTCTAAATGTTGCCCTTCCCACATCTATTTCTCCCCTACCCTGTTTTCATCCTGATCAAACTCCTGCCCAGGACATATTTAGACAACTCTTCTCAGCTATTTACTGGGGGGCAGGGGAGGTGACATGGAAACTAGATATATCAGGTGCTGCTAAGTTAAAACCTAGAAACCCATGACCAAAATAATAATAAGAGTGATAACACTAATCCAACTCCTCATCCCTCATCATTGCAGAAGGCCTGCAGGACCTGATTAGTTTATCTTCCCAACCCCAAACAAAGCCAGATCAATAGCTTTGTTTTAAGGATGCTCATCTGGCTTCGCATGGCTAAGCACTAAAATTAATCATAATCAGTTATTCCATGGTTTTTTAAAAAAAATTTCCAGCAGAGGCATGGGGCTTTGAAAACATCCACCTTAATGGTGAACCATTCCAAAATTGGCTGGAGTTGACATCTCCATTTAAGGAGCCCCCCCCTCCCCATCCCAGACCTTGCAAGCATCATGTACGCATTGACATTTTATAACACGTTTCTGTGACCAAGTATTAGACACCATCAGAAATCTTGTCAATGAAATAATGAGCAGTAACTAAGCAGGGGCATTACACACTAATAATTTTTTCAGCTAGAAGGATTTTCAAAATACCCTAGCCCTAATGTTAGGCTAATGTTAGAATCCTGAAAAAAAAAAAAAGAACAGTTTGCACATTAAGAAGAGTATCGTCGTTCAGATGTGCTGACATTACATAGTGTGTGATAGGAAATCAGGACAGACTTATCTCTCAGAAAGTTCTAGAGATTTTCTTAAGAAAAGTCTATGCAGTCAACCACTCTGAATATTTCACACTCGGTAATGCACTTCCCCGCCCCCTTCCTGTGGGAGGAATCACCATCAATTTTCTTTGCATTGAAAAGTTGGTTTTATTCATCACATTGAACGTGAACTCAAAAGGTGAATCTGAGCGGGGACTGACCACAGTGAGGAGACAGAGTCTGGGTCCAGAATAGGGAACGGTAAGAGGTCCCTCCTTCCTGTCTATGCTGGCTATGTCCCATGGGGAACATGGAGTGAACGCGTAGCTAGGTGTTGTGAACAAGGAAAGAGGCTGCCTCCCTGTGCTTTCCAGTCAACAGAGAGAGGAAGAAGGAGGAAGTGTAGTAGGGGTGAAC
The DNA here is from genome assembly GCF_978045245.1 of Mus caroli. Lineage (NCBI taxonomy): Eukaryota > Metazoa > Chordata > Mammalia > Rodentia > Muridae > Mus > Mus caroli. The sequence goes on along the minus strand of NW_028227268.1, from coordinate 87,821,410 downwards.
CTTCCTAAGACTGGTACCTCATCACAGGGGAGGAAAAAATGGCAAAGTGGCAAGAGATGGCAGTTCATCATGCCCACCACCATGGCCAGTGCACCCACCACCGTGGCCAGTGTGCCTGCCACCATAACACTCCCTCACATTATCTATTTGCTTGCTTTTTGCTTTCCCTCCAAGAAACTACTGTTCCTGTCATCTTCCTCTTACACTATTCCCCCCTCAGAGAAGCCAACTAGCCGCTGAGCAGTAAGCAGGCAGCCTCTGTGACCACTGTCCCAGGCTGCCTTAGAAGCCATGTTGCAGAGGCTGGAGAGGTTAGATGCCCCGAAGCGTGGCCATTGTGTGCTGCGGGGTGGTGTGGAGTGTTCTCCAAGGGCTGAGCCAAGACAAGCTGTCAGTGCCTCTTGTCAGAGCTTCCCACAAGTGTGCAAAATTGTCCCAGGCCTCTCCCTCAGGACAGTATCCCTTTGTGAATGAAAAGCAACAACAGCGATGTTTAACTTGTACTCTAAATATTGAGAGGACAGACAAATGAAACACAGTGAGACAGGGGAGTGGCTCAGAAGGTGAAATGCTTGCTTTCCAGTGTGAGGACTTGAGTTTGATCCCCACAACTCTGACGTTAAAAAGCTGAGCCTTGGGGCATTTACTTGTAATCCCAGCCTTGGAGGAAACAGAGTCAGGTGCATCCCTAAGGCTTGCTGGCCAGTCTAGCTTACTTGGAGTATCCAAGCCAGCCAAAGACCCCATCTCAAAAACAAGGTGACTGTCGCTTGTGCAACAGCATCCAAAGTTGTCATCTGATCTCCACTTGTGTGTACACACACAGGTTCAGCTAGACATATACACTAAGAATCCTGGTTAATAAGATATGTCCGTGTTTTTATTCCTGTCGTTTATAAGTGATGAAAAGATATTTTCAGATGTTATTTCCAGAGTAAATGTAGCAAGTTGGAATTCCAGTAGATAATTATCACCAAAAAAAAAAAAATGAAGACTACAGATGTCAGGAAAACACACCTAGGTACCAGCTCAGTATATGGCGATCCCGTGGGCGTATAGCTAGCTAATCGGTATATACAGGTCTAGAGGTCTTGCTCCTACTTATACTACTTGCCAATTTGGGAAATTCAGTGACTTTACTATAGCCCGTTGCTGGCAGGACCTTTAGGGGTCTCCAGAATGACCAACTGCTGCTCAGGTAAAGTGTAGAGAAAATGGCTGGGACTGGAGGAAGAGTCATTCCTCCTAACCTTCTGCACCCTGGGTACCCCTGCCACCTAGTCTTGGTGTCCCCAAAGTCAACAGTAAGTTGTCATTAGTAAAGAGATTGGAGCCCAGAGGTCCTGGCTCCTTGGTCTGTGCTCTTTGCCTTATTTGGGTGTTATGCGCCATACAGCTGCTGCTCAAAGGGGGACCCCTGGCAAGGTTGGGGATCCTAAACACAGCTTGTCTTTTCAAGACCCACCTACCATTACAGTCTGATAATGCTAAGGAAGTTGGGGAAGGGCAAACGTGTCCATGACAGAATCTAAGGCCAGTCCACCTTTCTGCTCTCTTTCAAACTAGACATTGCAGACTAGACCACAAACCATATTGTATAGATAAGACTTTTTTTTAAAATTCTGTAAATACACACACACACACACACACATATACACACACATATATATATACCCACAAATGAATAACATTTCACATTTAGAAATTGGGATCACCTACATAAACACTGAAATTTCCAGTGTCTCTCAAAAATCCAGACAGCACTGGCAAGCCTGAGACTGTGGTTCTGCACTGCAGTGGTCGTCCAAGGCCAAGGAGCCTCTGCCCTGCTTACACTCTGCTCCACCATCCCCTTGGTCTCCTTTATGGTCACTGCCAACCCAGGCAACCCTGAGGTGTAATGCACTGTGTCAGCAGAGTGCCAGGTGATGTGCTGCAGGCCAGAGCTTGCCAGAATGTTTGAATGACCAAACACAGAGAGACCTGAGCAACATAAGAGTCTAGGACTCCCGAAACTGAGCAAGGACACCCCAGGAGCAGCCAGGAATGCCTCATGACTCATATCCTGTGGGGTTCCTCTCAAGAGTTAAGCTGGCCTCCAAATTCACTTTGGTTTTAAAGCAGTAGCAATTGGGCTTATGCGTCCTAACACGCCTCAGTGTTCACCAGACTCCTAATGTAGTTGTATTTCAGCCATATGCAGGCTGAGAAGTTCTTTTTCTGGTGTTAGAGGAAGATGGCAAAAATGAATTGACAATTGTCTTGATGCTCTTCTAGCCTGTGGTGTGGTCCTGGCTGAGTGGTATGAAGCACTGGGTGGTCAAGGAGAGTCAGTTCAGAAAAGCTCGACATTAGTGCAAACAGACATCGGTTCTTCACTTCAACTGAGTGGCTTCCACTCCAGTTAACAATAATAATGTCATAATAATATATTACATAGCATGGTGATGTAAGATATGAGTTGTTAGGGACATTGGTATTTCCTTTGTGCCTGAGTCTCCACTACTTTTGAGCATCCGCCTTCCTTTTCGGGCATGTTTTAGACGGCAAGCTAAGACTTTAAGGGGGTGGCCTTTTACTTAAGTATATGCCATAACTTTATAGGGCAGATAATATTAATCAGCTCAACCAATGAGGAGACTGAGGATCGGGGGATGTGAATTCAGTTCCCTGAAGTGACATTGGCCAGGTCAAGGGGATTCCTATTCCAGTGTTCAGCTTCATTTCTATAGGAAACCTAAGCCCTTGCACTTAACTACTCTACAAAAATAACATAACTAAAAATTATTAATGATGCACTATAGTGCCCAAACTATAGAAAGAAATAAATGCATCAGTGCGGCCAGCGGCCATTCTCATTGTGTAGAATAATGCAGGAACCATGGTTTTCCTCTCTGAAAAGCCGGTTGATAGGGTTGTCAGATCTACATTTAAACCCAGCTTAATTGCCATCACATACGGGTCAACAGAACTGCCCCATGGCTGAGCATGGGGCTGGGAGGTGTTCTCAAGGAGCTGGAAGCCAGCCCACTGTCAGCAAACTAGATAAAAGAGGTTCAGTTCTCACTGGACACTGAGAGCACCCTACATATCTCTCAGAGCTATTGTGTAGATTAAAGGAGAGGTCACTAGTTTGTGCCTAACAAAAATGGATGGAGACTCATGAAAACTGAAGTTGGTGGACACTTGGTACTGCTTCACTGCTGCGCATAGTAGGTAGTCAGCTAAAGTACAAGCCACCCACCCAGTCAGGGTGAAATTAATAAACTAAACAGAGGCCCACCACACCACAATTTCTCCACAGAATGTTGTTGTAGTCTAGCCCAGAACTAAATTGGTGTGGCTGTCCTAGGGTGTTAGAGGTTGAACAAGGTGTTTGACAGAGCAGCCTTTTTTCACGCTACTAGTGATTTTATAGTTCTCCAGCCAAATGGTGTCCTGCCCCCACCCCAGTCCTCTCTGAACAAAATCAGAGCTACAGTCAAAACTGGTGCATTCTAACAGATGAGCTTCGTTTTCATTCGTTTACGAAATGCGTCGCCTGGGTTTCTCCGGGGGCTGCACGTTTGTCTTAACAATCCTGGAGTCGGTATTTACTCATGGCACAGTTTTGCGTTTAGAACTGTCATTGCTTAATGAAACTCTTAAAATATCCCCGAATATGATTTTTTGACACTGTGCTGCAAATTGCGATGTGCCCCAGACTATCAGGATTAAATTGCATTTTGTGAATTCTATCCAGCCTTCAGCATACTAGGACAGGCACTGGCTTCTCTCTAAGCACTCTTGTGCTATGTAAAACATCCCTCTCCCAGAGTCCCTCGGTTTCTGCGTTTGATGGTGGTCCTATGTTTAAAATAACCAGATTTTGAGAACTCTGGCTTCAGAAAAAGTTTTTTAAAAAAAGTAATTGGAAGTCTAAAATAATTTTTACATTTAAATAACCAACATTTTTAGTCTTTAAAGAATCTGTAATCTGATTTCATTTCCCTCTTAAATAAATGCTGGTTATTTGGTATATATTCCTAGATAAAGAGGTGTGCTGAGATAGCTGAATTGTTCTTTACTAACAAGCGGCTCTGAAGCAAATCCTCCTATTGATGCTGGATTTGGGAGGTTTTGTTGTTGTTGTTGTTTTTGTTTTGTTTTGTGACTGGTTCTCAGGTATAATGTTCGGGCTTCTTTTCAAATTTTGCAGTATTGTTGGTTGTTTAAAAACTTGTGGAGCTAGGCATGATGTTGTACTCGTGTATTCTCAGAACCCAGAAAGGTGAGGCAAGATCAGGAGTTCAAGTCCATCCTGGGCTCATCCGTGGTGAGTGCCAGCCAACTTGAACCACTTAGGACAACCCCGCCTCAAGGACAACCCCGTCTCAAGGAGAAAATGAGACTCTAATTCCAACATTTAGAATTCATATGATTTTCTATAAAATAATATATGTGCAGCCTTCATTGACTGTCTGAAGGCATGAGAGGCACGAGAGGGCACATGCCTGGCTGTAATCATGTCTTAGCAACTCTACCCACTAGACCTTCCTGTGAAGGAGATACTACATCTATGGGATGTACGTGGTAAGCTATAGGTCAGGCGTGACTCTAGAGCACGGGCACATGAGAATGAATTATCACATCTCACTTCAACTAATGGAAATTTAAACATCCACATTTAGCACCTAATGGGACAGTGCCTGTTGAGGGCTAGCTGGAGGTCTGTGTGCTGTTTGGACAAGGCATACCTATGTATGCACTGTTGCAGGGTTCTTTTCCAGACCTGAGTCTCCAAACCTCCCTTGCTGTTGCTGTATCGTCAATAGCATTTTCTAATAGTAAAGACAGCATCTCCTCCACCCTGGCCTTCTACCTTAATTTAAACATCTGGATCTTATGCCCTCAGCAGAGCCATTTTCAAAACTCCTCGATTGTGACCATTACAGTCACCAGCGTCAGACCTCTGTAAACATTAGTTCAGATGGCCGGTGATCCCTTCTCTGCCTTGTAAATGACTTCTGTTTGCTGGGTACTCAACTGACTGGCAAACTCACTCCCTTGTCTGATCCCATCCGTCTCCAAACACAAATTGGAAACACAGTATCCAGTTAGGGACCGAAGCCTAATGGCCACCCAGAAGCTGAAGTCGGTATCTGCATAAAGAGAGAAAAAAGGAACTATTTCACTGTTTGTTTGTAACTGGTGTCACATGCCAAGTTCTGGGGACTGAAAGTGACTTGTAGAGTCTGGCCAGGTGTCCTGCCTGTGCGCACAGCTGGGAATCCAGGATACATACAGTTGTGTTTTGAAAGCAATTCACAAGCCAGCAGTGGCATTTTTACAGTCAGCACCCACCCTCCTGGAATTAGTGAAATTCAGGACTAGAAAGACCCTGGAGGGTGGGGGAATCTCTTCATTTTAAAGGCAAAAGAATTCCCCCTGGAAAGGTTAAGTGAAGTGTTTGTAGCTATAGGAAAATTTCATGGCAGAACCAGGCCAGGAAACAGTCCTCTTGGCTCCTTATCCAATGCTTTTTTATGGCCGTCTGCTTCTCTGTATTACCAGACAGGAAACAAAAATTAGTGAAGCCAGACTCTGTGTCCTGTCTGTAGCATCATCCCTTGATCCCTGGGCTTGCTGGAGGGAACATTTTGCATTCTGCATGAGGACAACACCCTGCCTTCCTAAGCCCGTCCAAGCATATGGTCACTGCCAAGGAAAGAGCCACCCCAGTGTCTCTGCCTAGTTAGAGGGTAGCCTGGAAGGGGATCTCAGGTCATCATTCCTCAGCTAACATCAGTGATTGGAGGCTCAATTAGTAAATCCTAGAACAACCCTCCCCCCACACACACTTGTTTCTGTGAGCACAGAGAAGCCAAGGTGTGAATTATACCTAGCTCTCCAACAGAGTCCCTCCCCACTATGAATATAAGAGATCTCTTTGGGTCTCAGCCTAAGAATAAAGCCATAAGCCCACTGTGTAGTTTCTCTGAAGTAGCCCCATTGCAAACTGTATACAGGCAGTGACTTAGTGGGCCGCCGTAGGACTGAGAAGTGGAATTCTTGGACAGGCAGGGGTGCACCTGCCAGGAGGAGCAGTCTTCCCCCAAGAACAGAAATTCATGGATGCTTGTCATCAGGTAATAATCATGGAGTAGAAGACACCGTTGTATCAGGCTGAGTTATTTAAAGACAGGACATCTGAGTAGCAGGTTTCCAGGGAATGTTTCTAGGGGAAAAGCTGCCCTTCAGGGGGATGACACGCAGAGGGAAATTTTAACCATTTTTCATGGTGTCATCGAGGGAGTTATTCTTAATATGTGTGTGCACTTGTGTGTATGTGTGTGTGTGTGAGTTTGTGAATGTGTATGTGTGAGTGTGTGAATGTGTGTGTGAGTGTGTGAATGTGTGTGTATGTGTGTGTGAATGTGTGTGTGTGAGAGAGTGTGTTTATGTGTCCTAACTCAAATTGTTCGATGTTTAAGTCAGAACATAAAACCTGGCCCCTGTAAACCAAATCTACTTCCCAGGTATTTGGTTCACTTATGGATTTTGTTTCTATAGGTGAGTGATGCCAATCTTAAAAGTGCAAAAGATTTCCTATGAAAATCCTGCAGGATTCACATTTCTCTTTAAAGAATAAAAGGAAATCCTGGAAACACTGTGCCCCAGCTTAGCCCAGGGTCTGGAAATTCGAAGTGACAATCCATTTAGGAAGGCTGCATTTACTGCAGTCACTGTGCAGCCCACTTGTGCAGATAATTGAGTTGTCCCCTGGTTTAGCACAGAAGGCTGTTCGATTCGGACATTTATTTATATCAAAAGATGCCCCAAACACCACCCTTCTTATCTTTAAACAAACCATCAGTTTGGTAAATGTTTACAGAGTCTTCCCTTGTGTCATACATGCAACTAGGCCCTGCTTGTATAATGAAGCAAAAATCAGTCTTTCTAGGGCCAGAGAGATAACTCAGTGGTTAAGAGCATTGGCTGCTCTTTCAGAGGTCCTAGGTTCAATTCTCAGTACCCACATAAAGGTGGCCTCTGTGACTCTGGTTCTAGGAGACCTGGTACCCTCTTCTGTGCTCTGTGGACACCAGGGGCACACACAATGAACATTTATACATTGCAGGTAAAATATTGATACACATAAAATAAAAATAAATAAATCCTTTAAAAAGAAAGCAGATACAGTCTTGCTGTCTTTATCAAGATGGTGGTGTGACATCCCGTTATTGAGTATGTAATCACTAGCCTCCTTCCTTTCTAAGTGAGACACAAAGTAGAGCTGAGATTTTTTTAAATGTTTCTATTTCTTCTCTTTGTGATTCCAAACTCATCTGCCCACTCTAGAAGTTGGAGGTCACTCTTGCATCCGGGGCCTACTGCAGATACCTTGTTATAGTGACAATTGTCTGACTCCTGCACAGGGCAGTTTCACGGCCAAGATTTCATCCTATACACAACAAAGGGGAACAGGAAGATCACTGCTTTCTTAGTCACATTACACCCTGTGGCATATTGGTTTGGGGTTAAGCAAGCTGTAAAGCAGTTGGACCATTCTGAACCACGGCTCCTATCTGTGAATGAGTTCTTCAGAGTGCCCTCACCAAAGACACCAGGGCACGATAAATACTTACACAAGCAGGTTCCAGGCCAAGCAAATGGCAGCGTGTGAGGGCTTGTCTCTTTCTTCTGCTTCTCCCTCTCTACTTTTCAAAATATCTTCTCTCTTCCCCTCTGAACTCGGAGGCTCTGTTGAGTGGATGGAGATGAACTTCTGTCTGTCGTAATCTGAATCCATAATGAAAGAAGAACCGAAGACAAGCCCTTTTGTTAAGGAATCCTCCTCATCAAAGACCCAAATTGGCAGCTGATTGTTTTTATTTATTTCTGTAGGTTTTACATGACACCTGGAGACCATTTAAAATGTTACTTGGCGGTGAGCGCTGTGTGTTTAAAAATAACACTCACCCAGTGCCAAATCACTTTAGAGTCGGGTACAAATATTGAGACAAAAACCCCAGCTGTTATTGCTTTGGCTGCTAATTTGAGGTGTCAGATGAGAGCCCGGCTGCTATACGTCAGTGAATAAGGCCCCTTGTGAGATCATTATGTTTTCTAACAGTTGAGAGTAATGGTCCAATCAGTGCGGCATCAGTTGCTTTCATTATATGCCCACACAATGGTTATGAGCTTTAATTTAAACGATCCACAGGGAGACCAGGGAACGTGGTATTTCGTAGCACCCAGGATAGCCGCGAGCAGGTAGTGGAGGTTCGGTGACTGCCTGGCATCCTTCTCCTGCCTCATCTGACCTCAGAGACCTACTTCTCGGTCCAGTAGGAGAAAGATTGGCTTAGGTTAAGGAGCTTTGGTTCTGTGGTGTGTTTGTAAATGCCCATTCGGCTTAGACAACTACATGGGCCATGATGGCTTTTGGTAACATTTTCACCTATTGACCTGACCAAGCCTTTTCTTTAAAAGGCATTGGGTCACAATTATCTTCTCCTTCGTGTAGCCTCCATGGCTCCCCCACACTGGTGTAGCTAAACTCTTCCTCTTCATACAACAAGAGCAGGGCTGTTTCCTCTGAGCAGCCTCAGCAGTGAGCCTTGCCCCTGACATGTCAACCACAGTGAAGAGGGTCCAGCACAAAGCAATATAACCCACCTTCACCTTGTAATACTGATAACTACAGACCCTGATGACACACCTGGCCGTGAACAGTCTCTACAGCACGGCAGTGTGTATACTGGGCACAGTTCCTGTGGGGTAACAAATGCGCATAAGGTTTAGAATACTGGGCGTTAGGAGAAAGAAATGAGATAGTGTGTGCACAGTGCCCAGGCCATGCAGGCAGGGTGTCAGCATCATTACTGCTACTGTGACTGTCTGTCATTATGGTCACCTTCACTGGCAAGTCTGGGCAGTCCTACCTCAGAGCACTATTCTTTCCGGACCCGTTGAGCTCAGCAGCAGAAATTAGGGAGATCGTGAGAGAACATTTAGCATTTGTTTGTGATTTTCTCAAAGGATTAACCACCATCTCTTCTTCCTTCCTGACTTCTAGAGTTGACTAGAGCATTGGAAACAGTGCAGAGCTAGGAGAGACGGTGAATCCCACCTCCCTATAAGAGAAACAGTAGAGAGAGCTTCATTCACAAACGCTGACTGTTGAAGGGTGCCTGGGGTAGCCATAGTCAGGTACAGGCTTAGATACAGGTGTCTGTCTCAAGTTCAGTGGGCCCAGCGGGCATCTGTGTATACTCTCTGAGGACCAAGTCTGCAGAGACAAGCCACGAGCAAGCTGCTAAGAGCTGAGTGAGCAAACGCTCACTTCAAGATTCCATGCCTAGGATCTTAAGGAGTGTAAGGACTTGGTCAGCCGCCACAAGTTCTTCTTATTCCTGGTACATGATGGTTGCCAGAAGAAAAACATACGAGCTATATTTCTATAACATACGAGCCAGAGAAGAAAACCAGCCATTTAGGAAGAGCCCTATAGACTTGAGTTTCATTCCCTTTGCCTTCCCTGAGCCAAGCAAGAGGGAGGGGAAGCCAGGGACTCCCTGTCCCTCCTCTTGAAGTTCATAGGCTGTCAGAACCCCTGCTGTGCTTCACAGACCTCCCCTTGCCAGTAGTTTAGATGTTTCCCACAGGGTCTAGCCCCAGTGTTTATACTCAGCTGGCTCCTCTGTATCCTATGAATTCAACAGAAGCACTGTTGGAAGTCATTCTAGCTTTCAGGCATGAGATACATCAGCCATGCCCAGGCTCACTTTTAAATAAATGTGGCTGCTGTTGATTCACCAAGGTGACCATCAAGGAAGGAGCCACCTCACTTATCTGGGCTGGGGGAAAAGAAGTCTGCTTGGAGAATGAATGGGCCAGTCTAGCAAGCGAGTCCATCAGATCCTAGGAGTCTGGCTGTCTGGAGGGGGTGAATATCAGAGGGGTTCTCAGAACCCAGGAAAGTTGGCCCAGGGGGAGGCTGCACAGTTGCATTCACCACAGATGCCTGCTTTTGTAATTATGTGACACACACTCACAATAGCTCACAGATAATATTGTTGCATTAGAGCCAATTACATGGTGTTATGGACACACAACATGCAGATTATACCCAGAGCCAAGAAAGCTCAGCTTGATAAAGCGATGGCCTAATGGGAGGAGACAGAGGGAAATGTCAGCCTTATTAAGGTTGCTAGGGTGGAGTGGATGTAGCTGGTCAGAGCTCCTTAGATCAAAGATGGCTATCTTGCTGACTCAAGAGAGAACTACACATGGGCACCCAGCAGAGACCAATAAAGAGCTGGGGGCGGGGTGAGGGGAGGGCAGAAGCCACACCAGATGTCCCCAGTGGTGGTTACAGCCTCCTGTTCCTAATTGGGAAAGCACCATCCCTGCCATAAAAGAGGTCTTCGGTTGTCCAGTATACTGACCTGCATACTTACCGGCAGGAGAGTCTGTTCTCAGCTCCCCTCCTTGTTCAGTGAGTATGGATTGTGACGTTAGCCAGGTGTGGTGGCACACACCTATAATGACAGCTACTTGGGAGGCTGAGGCAGGAGCGTTGCAAATTCAAGGGCAGCCTGGGCAACTTGTTGAGATCCTGTCTCAGAACTTAAACTAGTAACAAAAGGCTGGGGGAGGAAATCAGTAGTGTCGTGTTGTCTTGCATGCCTCAAACCCTGTGTTTTGAGCCCCAGGAGGACAAAAAGAAGTGGCTTGTGTAAGGAGCCTCTGGAGGAGTCGATAATATGGACTGCGTGGCAGTCTGCCCCAAGATTTCTACTCAGACAATCTGAGTGAACCAAGACGCATGGCTAACATTCTTAGGTGATGTCACTGGTCTGTGCTTTGAGAATCACTTCCCACTTCGGTTCCCTATCTAGTCCAGCGTGGATACACCTTGTATCGGCCCTGGTCCCCACACAACACTACAAGTATTGAAGCTCTCAGGTCAGTCCAGGGTGGGAGCATGGTGTGCTGTCTAGGAGTTTAACTCTCTGCCTTTGGATCTGTTAATTACCACCATTGGATTCCTAAAATTATTTGGGCCTTTTTTTGTTTCTCAGTTCTAATAATGCCTTTGACCTAATCCCCTAGTTTTCCTGAATAGCTCTGACTTACTAGGACTTATTCCCTGGCAGACACAGGATCAGAATGGCAGAGCCTGATAGTAAATATTTTAGGCTTCACATAAAGCCTAAATGTCGAAGACAGCGCAAAACTAAACAAATGGAACTTTATTGACAAAACCTTGCTTGTGGGGTGGGATTTGGCCTGTTTCCAGCATCTGGAGCTAACTGCCATGTGCACTATCCCCTTGTGCATTCATTGTTATGGGTGAGCCCCTGTCTTGCCACAGTATCCCAACATTTGACTTAGAAACTGCAGGGCACCCGAATATTATATGTGCCGTATGGTAGAAATAGTGAACTCTCTAATCCTTTGTGACTTGAAAAAAATAATTAATTATATTATTTATATGTTTATGGATGTTTCAACTGCATGTGTGTGTGTGTGTGTGTGTGTGTGTGTGTGTGTGTGTGTGTGTGTGTGTGTGTGTATGGAGAGAGAGAGAGAGAGAGATCAGGTTTCCTCAAACCAGAGTTACAAACAGTAGTGAACCGCCATGAAGATGCTGGGAGAGCAGCTGCCCCTGGAATAAAAGAATCTAATAGCCCCTTCCTAATGCTCACAATCACGGGGTCCACAGGCAAGTGTGGCATTGGTCACTTTTATTAGACGGCTGTGCTCCAAGTATAACAGAGCCTAAGGGCCAATGGGCTGGCAATCAGACCTCAGCATTGAAGACAGCATTTATAGTGGAGTAAGGACCTAATAAGAGAGACATAGAAAGGGGTGAACTGTCACTTCAACCTTGTGAGGAGGAGAGATGTTTCCAATAGGCTTGAGGTTGCTGTGTCCTTTAGGAACCAAGTGTCCTTTGGAGTGGTTGAAAATGGGGGAGGCCAGATATCCTGAAATTAACAGAATCCTATCTGGAAAAGATGGGCTGGTGGATAAGAGTGCTGACTGCTTTTCCGGAGGGTCCTAGGTCTATTCCTAGTACCAAAACGGTAGCTTACAGTCATCTCTAATTCCATTTCCAGGGGATCCAGTGCCGCCTTCTGCTCGCCACAGGCACCAGGCATTAAAGCAAAACACTCGTCCACATAAAAAAGAAATTAACAGGATAAATGTAACCCCAGATGTGAGCTTGAAACCTAAAGCAAAATGCTGACTTAGTAGTATTTACTTAGAGAAAAAAAACCACAATCTTCTCTGGATAATTTGGGAGAAGAACGTTTTCTCTGCATAGCTCCCAAAGAGCAAAGTGGCTGAAGGTAGACCCAGCGTGGCTTCTCAGGGGAATGGCGGTAAATACATGAGGATGGCAAGGTCACTGTAGCACAGAGTCAACCAACTGTGGGGAAGTGGAGCGGGGCATTGGCAGGGGGAGCCTTTTGTTTTCTGCTGCTAAGGCTTGTAAAACATGAGGTAAAAGGAGGGTGGGGCTGATTTCCTAGCTTTAGGTCCAGACTAGATGTGAGGACAGATAAGGACTTTACCTCAGTGGCAAGCTTGTAGAAAAGCAAAAGGCAGTGGCTGAGTCAGGAAAGAAAGAGCAGCCAGTCCAGAATTCACCAACAGCTAGTGTGCTGCCCACACAGGACCCTTAGCCTTTCCTGGCCTCTGACTGCTCGTCTCCAAAGTGGGGCTACTCATCCTGACTTCAGAGTACTAGCTGTACCAAATGAGACTCTGTAAAGCCATGGTAGAAAGGTCTGACCAAAAGCCATAGTAGCAACAGTGACAATCACTGGATTTCAGTTCTGAGCCCCACCCCCCACCCCCAACCCCGTACTAAGTGCTTTTTTTTACCTTATTTCAAGGGATTAGTGGTTGGCTACATAGTGGCCTCCTGATCCCAACATCCTCATCTCAGAACTCTGTGGGGGTCACACTCAATGGTCAAAGGGGCCCTTGAAAAATGAGACCAAAGTAAAGATCTTGTGGGCAAAGAGATGACCCAAGGAAGGGCGTGTGGAATGTAGACTTCCCTTCAAGTTACAATATCGAGAAAACAAACTTCCACCCCAAAGACTCCCCAGAAAGTGTACTCTCCTGGACCCACGTTAGATTTCGGATCTCCAGACTGTAGGAGAATATATCCAAGCTTCCAGCATCATGGTCATCTGTTACAGCAGCAGCAGGAAGCCTACACACATCTCATCCCTGCGATCACACTTGCTTGGATTTAAGTCTTGATACCGCCTCTTGCTTTACCAGGTAATAAGAGGAACTGGTGTGAGTTCTAGGCATATTCTCAACTTCTCATGATTGCAAGGCCCACACTTTACCTTTCCACCCTTCAATGAGAGGGATCGAAGGGTAAGATACAGAGCCACAGCCTAGAGCCTACCTCCGTATAAGAGGCTCGGGCTCTGTGAGATCATTATTACTCCTGTGTTGCAAAGGAGAAAAGTAATGAGATCCTGAAAGTTATCCACGGTGGCGTAGGCTATAAACGGCAGAGCCAGACTCTAACGAGGGCTCTGCCTTTGAGGCCCATGTTCACTGGCTCTGCCCCTCATGCCAACTCTCCCATTGAATGCCAGCTGCTTAGGCAGAACCTAAGAGCCAGACAGAGCGTGGTGCTCCCTCCCTGGGCCAAAGCTGCCAAGGCCAGAAATCAAAGGAATCTGTGTTTCTTAGCAAACCGGCAACTGTGGCTTCCGGTGCAATCAGTGTGTCTAAGAGGTTAGCAACCTTCTGACATCCCTGGGCCGCCAGACTCAAGCAACAAATCATGAAAGTGTGAATACTGTGTTTAGTCATTTGAGCTCTGGAATAATTGCCATTATCGTAAATGTTTTATAGCTCTCATTACGGCTCACATTTAAATATCAGTGTAGTAATACGTTAATAAGTCATTGCTGCTGGGCTACTGCTGGATCCCTGTTCCAGCTGAAGCCTGAGTGTAGCTGTCCCGCGTCTGCAGCCAAGTGGTGAGGGCTGGCTGTGAACTCCACCTGATGGTAACTGGCGAGGCCTGTTGAGCCACCTTGGACTTTGCCTTTGAGGAATGAAGAGGATGCTCAGAGTCTGTTCAGCATTCATTCTGCAAATCTAACCACAGGCAGGCAACGTGGCTTTTCTATTTTGCCATAGCTAAGCTCTGTAGGTGGGATCTGAACCCAGCGCTCACTTGCTCCCTTCCTGACTGTTCTTTGTAGGCACTACCTTGCACATAATGCTGTCCCCTGAGCAGAGAGCCTGAAATTCTAAGGTGATTGGAAAAGTCACGGCTTTGCTTCTCTCCTGGAGACATACTTTCCTGATCCAGAAGAGAATGGCAGGCAGCCCAGCCTAATTGGGGTGATGAATTCTTAGGTACTATTATCTGATTTAAATACTCCAAAGGCTGTCTGGGTGGGTGGGCAGACAGACAGACAGACACACACACACACACACAGTTTTCAAGTGAGTTTGTGTATCTCTATTGAATGCCTAACATAGTACCAGATACACACTGCATATACAGTGAATGTCAGAGGGTAGTGGGGACAAGAAATAGGGTCTTTTTTTTCTGTGTGCCCCCACCCCAACCTTCCTCCTGTTGGCCAAGCAAGTAATGAAGAGACCAAGGCATCTGAGGAATGTATTTGTGTGGCAGATGTGCTCACAGGAACTCTGCTTGGGACTAAGGTCACAAGGGCTGGAGAAGTAATCTGTAGGACCCCTTGGGTTGGAGCGTGTGGCGTGGTGATCCAAGCACATTGGATGAAGCACACTTTCTCTTTGGAAGGTTGAAGTGGGGAATAGAACACTCCAGGATAAGACTAGATTCTCTCCAGTGTGGTCAGTAAATTGATGGTCGATATTTACTGAGTACATATGACATGTCCTGAGTCTGTAGCTCACAGGGAAGGAAGGCACTTTAAGATGAAGGTAATATATTTGGCAAGAGCCCACAGCCCAGACTTCTTGACTAGCAATGGCCCCTTCTTGAGCCAGTGAAGACTAATGGCGGCCTAGAGGAGAGTAAGAGAAACAGGGTTAATGAGAAGAGAGTGGGATCATGTCTCTGGAAAAAAAAACACCAAAGAAAGACCCAGGAGCAAGTGGGCAGGCAGAGTGAGGTGCAGACCAAAGGCAAGATCCAGTTCTTGCTCTTTGGAATGCAAAGAAGGCAGGGGTGGGATGGGGGTCAGAGCCTGAGAACCAGGCTTTGCCTCCCAGGCATTGCCGCCCGCCCCTCCAATGTGTAGTCACTGACTTGAACTGCAGAGAGCTCTAAACTGAACTGCAGAAAGCCTCTGCAGAGAGCTTTCCTTCAATGCCACACTCCTCCGTGGGTCTTTTTAGTGGGTAAACTGAGGCAGTACTTTCTTCAATCCTGGTTTCAATTCTTCAGCAGCTGCATTTCCTTAGTTCCAGTTGTACAACTCACATCTTCTCCATGCTTTTCTCTGTCAAAGGGACGGGCTGGTCCTAACACTGTCCCATGGTCAGGGAGAGCACCGGAAAGAAGAGAGTTCGCTCCTCCTGAGATAAGATACAGCTGGAATATCCTGATTAACATAGCACCATGTACAGGCAGTGTGCTTGCTGAACAGAGAAGGGTGGAGCGGGAGAGGGCGTGGTCAGATCCCACCTACAGTGCTGAGCAGCGGTGGCAAAGCTGGAAAGTTGCCTTGCCGAGCTCAGCCCCGTCATCTGTAACAAGAGTGTAACATCTCCTTTGGGAGTTCTGCACTACCAACCAAAACGAGCAGATCTTTCCTCTCCCTAAGAGAGAACAGTCGCGTATAACTGACTTGTCCCTGTAAGCGTTAACGATGCTGGGGCTGGAGAGCTGGCTCAGCCATAATTTGTGTGTACTGCTCTTGATGAAGACCTAGGTTCCTCTCACAGCACCCATGCCAGGCAGTTGCAGGGGTATCTGATGCCTCTGACCTGTGTGGGCACATGACCCGCATATGTATTCATACGCATGATTTGAAATACAATGCATCTTTGAAAACAAAAAGGATTAAAGATGTTGTAATGAGCCACCCAACGAAGCGAGGTTGAGTCACTGATTTACTGTTCAGGGATGGTGGGGGGACCCCACATGAATAACAGGACTGTGGATTCCCCATCGTCTGCGGGGTTTCCACTTGTCTCTAGATTCTTGGCTCTTCCGGTTCTTACTGTTGGCTTTGTCTTTTACAGCCACACACATCCCTCCCCACACCTATGAATGTCTCAGGGCCCCTTGTTCATAACATTATTCTCTGTCTCTGCAGCACCCTCAACAATAACAACATCAGCCGCATCCTGGTCACCAGCTTCAACCACATGCCGAAGATCCGAACTCTGTGAGTAACAGCTCTGTTTCCTCCCCGCCTACCTTCTCTCTCTCTCTCTCTCTCTCTCTCTCTCTCTCTCTCTCTCTCTCTCTCTCTCTCTCTCTCTCTCTCTCTCTCTCTCTTCCCCTTCTCTCTCTTCCCCTTCTCTCTCTCTCTCTGCTTGTGAAACCTACTGGGCTGCAGATGGGTACACAGTTCCCATATCCAAAGTCATACAGCAGGTGGGGACTTGGTGTCCCCAGGAGCAGGGCAGAGTCGTGGTTCATCCACACTTCCTAGCTGTTGATCTGTACAGGGAAAACACATTTCTCATCACCCCTCAACTGTGGGATGTCTTCCTGTACTGTGTTTGTTGTTTGATGGGAAATGTGTTAGCTTTCTGTTGCCAAAGAACACAGGAAACTTAGCTGCTGAGACCCCCCCCCCCATGGACTCCACTCACGCTGTACCCCACTGGCCGTTCTGTCCTAATGGCACAGTGGCAGTTATTTTCCTTCTGGGAATGGAGGAGTCATCTTTGTCCTTTTTCTATCCCACTAAGGTGCCACCTGCTACATTCTCCCGCTCTCTGGGCAACATCTGGATATTAGAATACACTAACTTAGTGCTTCATCTTTTACTGCTTTGGATAAGCTTCACCTTCCAGGCTGTGTGCTGCAGAAGCAAGCCCGTGACTCTGACTATGTGGGTCGCCCACTCTGCCTTCAGCCAGTAACCCACTTATAGGGTTTGCTGCAGTAGAACCTGGTTGGCTTTTCCCAAGAGGTTCCTGCTGCAAGTTCTTATCTTTGAGAGTGTTCGACTCACAGGACAAAGGGAGAGCCAGCCCCCAGCAGCTTTTAGGCAAGTACATTTAGGACCAAAGCAAAGAACTGAGATAGATGCCCTCTGCCCTTAATTGGCTTTGTGCCCTCTTTTCCTTCCTCGATAAATAGGGCTGGTGGTGACGAGCACACATAACTAAGCACTTCCAGTGCCCAGCTCCCCGTAGATGGCATTATATATTATCATCACACAATAGATGGCATTATATATTGTCACCACACAATTATCTTGAAATCTGAGCTGACCACTGCAAGCCCATCTAGGCTCCACAGGCTACATAAACGCCAAGAGAATGAAGAATCCTTGAAGCAGTAATTCCCTGATCGGCAGCTCAGAACCATCTGGAACTTTTCCAAAAAACAAAGTCCTAGGACCACCCTGGGCCTCTGAGATGAAGACCTCTTGGGTCCTTGCCCATAAATCTGTTGGCAGTGAGACGTCATGTTCTTGTAGTTTAAAAGGCACTGCATTCCTCAGAGAATGAGCTTATCTCTTTATGAGAATGAAACAAAGACCGAGATTTTAAGAAAACAACAATAATAACAACAATAATAAAATAATATAAGAGGAAGAGATACTAAGGTAATAATAATTTTTTTTAAAAAAAAGCTCAGCAGTTTGGAATGGGCAGATCAGTGGTTACAGGCAGGCTCCACAACTTACTTAGGCTCTGTCCTCACCTTTCTCTGCTTTGGGTCAGGGACTTCATAATACATGCTTACGTTGGAGTCACTGTGAGGGAACACTATGACACTGTGCATGGAAAGTGCTTACTGCAGGATGTTCACAGTCATATTAGTTGTTATCACTAGTGATCATCCCAGACCAGTCTCCATCTCTGCTCCTCAGGTTCTTGTCGGATACCCTCAGATGACAGCACACCTAGGAACCTGTATCGTTTTCCCTTCCCTCTGAAAATTGAGCAGGACATTAATTGAATGTCACGGAGATCCCTTTTGGTCTTCTGAGCACCCAGCAAACCACAATTGAGCTAAGGAAGCATGAAGCCCAGGTTCTGAAACAG
This sequence comes from Mus caroli, assembly GCF_978045245.1. Classification (NCBI taxonomy): domain Eukaryota; kingdom Metazoa; phylum Chordata; class Mammalia; order Rodentia; family Muridae; genus Mus; species Mus caroli. The sequence continues at coordinate 87,803,206 of NW_028227268.1, read as the reverse complement.
GAAGTCAAAGGAGAGCCTCAGGATACTGGGTCTGCTCTCGCGAGGGACTGGGTCTCCAGAAGTTCTCACTGTAGAATGTAGCCTTGCAGTGCCTCCTGACACAGCCTGTGACAGGCTTCCGTCTGAGTCCTTCCAGTCTAAAAACAACAGTGACAGCCCAAGGATAGATCCAGAGGAGCTAGGGGCGTTCTAGCCTGGGCTCCTGGGTGTCTGCTCAGGCGTTTTGAGGAAGGAAATGAGTAAGGAGTCCTATCTCATTTCCGTTGTGATTTTTCTCTGTGGTCCTAAATATCCATCTGATGAGATCCAATCTATCTATCTATCTATCTATCTATCTATCTATCTATCTATCTATCTTGCCTGTTCTCTTTGCTCTCTGCCTGGCTGCCATTTTCTCTTTAGTTTTATTCAGAGATGGCTCTGTATGGAACTCCCTGGGACTGAACTGACTAATTCCCCTTCAGTGTAATTAAAGCATTGGGGGTGGGTGACTGGTGTTGGAGAAGGAGGGGGGAGAGGAAGGAAGTCATAAATGGGATTTCCAAAGGAAAGCTTTTACATAGAATTCAGGACACCACATTTTATGGAAAAACGAGCACTGACCCCTCGCTAAAAGGATTTGCTGGAAATTTAATTTGGCATCTGCGGCTAAAAGGCCCCTTTTGTAAATTGGCATTTGTATTCATCCACCTTCTGCTTCACAGAAGAGGTCTCATCCGTGTGGAATATGGTTTGTCCATTCTCAAAAGATCCCAGAACAGCACATAGGAACTCCAGCCACCTGGCTGCTTTCACGTCTCCATAGGCAGCAGCAGCAGCTGCACACAGTCAGCGCCACAGTTTGGAAAGATGCTAAAATCTACACTGATTGGACGTACAGTAACAGCAAATATTTCTCCCATGGCTGCTGTGCACCAGGACTTGTATGAAGCACTCCCTGTGAGTTATTTCAACCCACAGAACAGTCCTTCCCATTTTACGGCTGGTAACACTGAGGCCTAGGGTGAAATCCCTGCCCCAAAATCAAAGGCAGAAGAAAGCTGGAACCAATGTCAGCATTGTGTAACCTGACATCAGAGCTCACATCATCACCCAGCAGTGGGGGGATGGGGGGGCGGGGAGGAATAGAACACGGGGCAAGAGAACAGAGCAAGAAGAGAACAGACCTTCCACATGGTCCAGGGTCCCTAATGCCATTACCATCACAACTTAAATTGTGCTACGTAATTAAATAATTCCCTTCTCACTCAGAGGCTCTGGACCATTTTTAGCAATCTCTGTGCCAAATTTCATGATGCTCATGATTACTTTTAAAAACAATATTTAGTAAGGCAGCGGGACAGTGCACATCCGGTCTGTAATTCTGCTGCTTCCAGGGCAGGTAGAAAGTAGAGACAGGAGAGCCCCTAGAAGCATCTAGGCCTGTGCTCACAGCACATGCAGCCCACATTCCCACGCTCATATGCACACACACCATACACTCATTGCTTCACACGCCCAGATGCACGGGCCAACCAAAAGGCATCCTTAGTATCTAGACGGTGTTGCTCCACCCCATCTTCCAAGCATGGCGTGGAAAGATGTCTATAAAGAACCTGTCTAGCTTGACTCTGCAATCATTTCCGGTCAGTAATAGTCCTAGCCTAGAGATCTGAGTCTGTCCCCTGCCCTGTGGGCTTTCTGATTGAAGCTCCATGCAGCTGGTCTATCGGTTGAGGTCACTACTTTTCTGCGATCCCACTTTGGAAGGGAGAAAGTCTCGGGAAGATGGCCAGAGGGATAGAATCATCTGTAGGAAGACTGAGAAGAGCAGTCATTTGGGGCTGGCTGGCTGGGGCTGAGAAAGAATTCACCTAACACCATCTTCCAGACAGAAGCCTCCAACTTTGTGGCTAACCCAGAAATGAAGCATCTGACTAAAGTCCTAACGTGCCTAAAGCTCGTTCTTGTCCTGCTAAACCCTCACCCTCAGTTGGATCTGATGGGAACTTCTAATTTAGCCACCTGAGAGACCCACACTTTTCTCAAAGTCGCCCCTATTGTCATAACACAATTGTGTTTAATCAAACAGGGCACATAAAAAAAGAAACTGACTAAGTAGCTGAGTTTCCTGGCACAAAATAGAATCCCCTCCTCTCAGCCTACACTACCCTGTAGCCTGCCCTAGGATCCTCCTGTCCCTCACAGAACCACTGTGATAAGTGCCCAGGTACCCATTGCTACCTGAGAGGGGCTGGTAGGAAATCTTCTCATCTCCTCCTCACTGTTTAGGAAATGCGCTTTTGGCACAAAATGATCGTGCTCATTAGCAAGCAGAGGTCTTGCCTACCCTCCTCTAATTGTGGTCTCTCCCACTGGCTTGGGACTTTGACCACAGCACCCTTCCCAAATGTTTGATGATGTTCGGAATTCAGGCTAAGGGAAGGTCCTGCTTGGATTAGCTCAGGTTTGGTCTTGGAAACTGAAGAGGAAGTATGTTAGGACTTTATAGTTCCTATGTCTAGGGCCTCAGAGCTGCTGAAAGTATGGCTGACTTAACTCTGAAATACAAGAGGTACTTAATATATACAGAAAATTTTTAGCAAAAAAAAATACATTTTATGTAGGTTTGGGGTTCATTTAATGCACCAGAAATGACAGGGATTGGAGCAGCCCTGGTGGAGCTGGCCTGCTGGGATTCTATGCCCATTGGTGACAGAAGGCTCAGCCAGCAAAAGCCTGAGTTAGCTACACTTGGCTAGTGTTTGGCAATGTTGACCTTGTGCTAAGTGGGATGTGGTCAAGGGCCCTTCAGTTCTCTCATTATAGAGCAGGCATGATCCAAGCCACTCCTCTGGGGTACCACGCTGTATTAATGAGCTTGACAAGGGGCTCTCACAGTCCCAAGATAACAGCCACTGATTAGCGCATCCAGGATTACCCACTTGAAATTGGCAACCAATCTCTATGTTCTCATTCCACTAAACCTCATACTCTACCAATTCTAACACCTGTAGGGAATATGGAAGTTAGAAATGCTGGCAGAAAGTCTATAAGAAGGGTCCTCTAGAAGCCCCTGAGTAGCCTTAATTTGCCTCCCAGCTCATAGGAGGACGATCAAGTCACTTAACCAGACGCCATTCCCCTCAGAAGCAGAATAGGCTGGTCTGTCTAGGGATTCTTACTCACTCGAGCAAGAAACTGCTCTGGAGTCACACCTCCCACTGAAGTAGAACTGTAGTCTGTCTGGAAGTTGTTTGGAAATCTTCCTGTAGCCATGAAGATCAGTCAGAGTAGGTCACCTCCAGGTAAAATAGAACCCAACAATGAGGGGTCAGGCACCAGGGAGAGAGAAAGTATAAAGGATTCTAAGAGCCTGCTTAGAGCAGCACCTCACTGTTAAAGAGGCAGAGAGAAGGACCATCCCCAGAAACACCTCTCTCTGGGCCTCCTCGCCCTGCCTTACGTTCACAGTCAGCACTGGCGTAGAACTCCCCACGTTTCGTGCTGTGGAACTATAAAGGACACTTAAGAGGCGATGAAGGAGACTGGAGCAGATGTCAGTCACGCAGCAGCATAGACAGGAGGAGACACAGGACTCCGTTTAGGCCAGCTGTAAGTCCTACGCTCCGGTGTCGCAGGGTGACCCTGTCAAATCTTTGATTCACACTCAGATGTGTGATGTCATTCTCTGTCATCACCCTGTGGTGATGTTATCCTCCCACCCCTCCGTGCTGATACCTGCTTGCCAACAAAGGGGAAGGGCAGAATTACTATTAAGACGCAGAGATTGCTCAGAACCTCCAGGATACCCATTGACTGTGGCCTACACATGAAAATAGTAAGGTGTGGTAATAAAAGGACCAAAGCTTCTGGTGTTTGTTTGTTTGTTTGTTTGTGTTGTTGTTTTCCTTGTGCATGGGGTCATGAATGCTGCTGTGGGCTCATAAAAATTATCATGCTAGGGGCACGGTCAGCAGAGGTCTGGCCCACTCTCTTCTCTGTGTAATGGCATCTCTCTCTCTCTCTCTCTCTCTCTTTCTTTCTCTCCTTCTCCAAGGCGTCTCCACTCCAACCACCTGTACTGTGACTGTCATTTGGCCTGGCTCTCAGATTGGCTGCGACAACGGCGGACCATTGGCCAGTTCACACTCTGCATGGCGCCCGTGCACCTGAGAGGCTTCAGTGTAGCAGATGTGCAGAAGAAAGAGTATGTGTGTCCAGGTAAGCCGGCCCTACCTGCTCTCCCCTTCCTAGGCTAAGATCCACACACCCATCAGCCCTGTTTACCATGACCCCGGTCCTGTTCATACCCATCCCACAGCTTGGTATAAATGAAATCTCATAGTCAGCTGAGGTGTGCAGTAAGGAGCTGGAGAGCTTGCATTCTCAAGGAGTTCAAAGAAAGAAGCTGTTAACATCTAGAACAGAGGATGCAAAAGAAAAAGAAAACCTCACAAATCACTCTATGTTGAGCCCCTTAGCTGCCCAGTGCTAGGGGACCTCCCATCTGATGAACAGCATGGCATCAGATCACAGGTGTAATGGAAGTGTTTTAGCACTGACTAGCGTTGACTATAACCCTTCTGTCACCCAAATATTTGTAGAAATGTGACGGGATGGTGTGAGCTGTAGACTAAGCCTGTCTAGCTAGAAGTCCTACCTAGCCTTCGCCTTTCTGGTGAAAGTGATAAGTAGAGTTTGATTGTTGCAGCTTAGTAGGCCCACAGAGTGTGCTAAGCGAGCAAGCACATGGATCTGTGTGTGACTAGCTTGTAGTAGGGACCCAGACTGCCTACAGAGCACTCGGAACTGAACCACACAGACACTTGAACAGGATAGCTCAAATCTCTAGGAATGAGAGGTGACAGAGTGACCCAAGATCTTCCCAGAGGAGCATAGCTTTTAAACCAGATCCTAAATTTTGTTTGCTTCTGTTTATTTCTGCTAACTCTTCTGTTGGCAAAGAGGTGGAGATAAGTTCTGAGATTTGTGGGAAGGGAAAACACACACACACACTCAGAGTTCCAATCCTGGAGTGGAATGCAGTGGTCTCTAAAAGGCTGAGCCTGGGGAGCCAGGGCACGCAAGGAACCCACCTTGCATTTCCCTTCTTAGCTATGGCTTGCTTTCCCTTCTGTTCTAGTTTTCTTTCTTCTACTATGAGAAGACAAATTGCAGAAGCAAGCAAGGGTTTATTTCATCTTACAGCTGATAGTCTATCACTGAGGGAAGTCAGGTCAGGAACACAAGGCAGGAGTCAGAGCACTGCTTGCTGGCTTGCTCAGCCACTTTCTTCTGCGACCCAGGCCTGCCTGCCTATCAGTCTTTAGGAAAATGTCCTCTAGACGTCCTTATAGGCCCATCTGATAAAGGCATTTCCTCAGTTGAGCATCCCTCCTCCCAGCTAACCCTAGCTTGTGTCATGTTGACAAAAAACAAACAAACAAACAAACAAACATGACAACAGCAACCAGCATGGCACTGCAGGCTTAACAGACTCAATGTGTGTTGCCGGGGAGTGGTGGTAGGGTGGGGGTGGGGCCCAATGGCCAGGAGTACAGACTGGGTGTGTGACTCATTCAGGTCTTGAATTCAGCAGGCCCCGCCCCTCTCTTCCCTGCTCTCTCCTTGTCACATTTTTACGTCATCCCATTATTTATTCCTCAAAAGCATTTTGACACATCCCCCGAGTAGTACCTCAGTAACTTCTTATAGACACCCACTTAGAAACCACTTCCCATCAAACACATATAATAAAACCGTTTATCACACAGGCATCAAATACAGTGACTATAATTACAGTAATTATCAGGCAAAGGGTGCAATATCGGCATAAGTGCCAGTGAAAGAAATAATTACAGAGTGCAGGAGCCATCCAAGAGCTACCGAGGCAAACTAATTAGAGAGGATGTAAAAACACTATGTGACAGGTGGGTTCTGAGAGAAAAATGGCAGGTGACCGTGGTGCTTCTCTGTCATGGACGCTGCCTCTTGTCAGCACACTGCCCAGACTGTGCCTGTCCAACAGCAGTTGGAATCCAAGCCCCATAAGAATGAGACTGCCCAACCCCGGTCCTAGAAACGCTAGTGCCAGAGCCAGAGCCCTTTGCAAAGCCTAGATTCAGCAACAGTCTCCTTAGCTAAACACAGGGATAGAGCATCCTATGCCCTTCCCTGCTTAAAGCAGCCAAGCCCATCGCATGTGATGGCTCTTGTCATTTCTAACATGATGTCTTTTGAGGATGTGAGAACTTCACCCCCAAACTCTCAACAGCAACATGCTATGAATTTCACCCTCTTGCTGATCATTTCAACTTAGGGCGGTAATACAGAGGGACTCCTTTGTGTCAGATGCCCAAGGATTAACACATAGACTATTCTAGGAAGGTGGGTGCTTTGGGAAGGTCAAAGTTGATAGTTACAGTGCTCGAGGGATCTGGTGAACCCCTCCGAGGAATGGGCACATCCATGATGCGAGAGATCTGAGAGGCGTGAACCCCACATCTCACCTCCTCTGTATGAGGGATACTTGAGGAGGCAGTGTGGTCAGCAGTGACCAGTCTGGGGTCCCTGGGGAGAAGGTCACAGAGAAGGGCTGTCCTATGTCCTCACTGCCTTTGTGTACCACTGTGGAGGGTGCAGGCCCACCCACCCCAGGCCAGAGCCCAGCAAGGCACCTGAGTAAAGCTGCCTGGCGTGAACCCGGCTGGGATTGTCTAAAGCTGCCCAAATACAAACCTAACTGCTCACTGAGGAGACTTCAGTGAGGGGCAAGAACTTCTGAAAGATTCCAGCATGGAACACGCTGAGTCTCCCCTGTCATCCCCAGAGCCCTGTCAAAACTACAGGAGAAAACCTTCCTGGCCCTTCAGTGGTTGCTAAACCATCCTCAAAAGCGGCTCCAGAGATAGGAAAGACCTTATCTGACTTAACTGGGAGGCCCTGCCTGCCCAAGTTCCCGATAGTGTCCTTGAATTAAATCCAGCCATCCGAGCCTGGCCCACCCTCACCTCCCAGAAGCTCCGGAGATGGGCACACTATCTCTCCAGCTAACCAGAACTCTGTTAGCCGTGCACTTAGAGAAATACATCTCCTGTCAGCTCTACCCTTCCAGTCTAAGACATTTATTTCCTCCTTTGGGGAAAGCAATTGAGAATTTGTTTTAAGCAGGTGGCGGGGGTGGCGGGGGGGGAGAATATGTCTCTGTTTTATCTTTTATCAGAGTGTCTTCTGTGTGGTACAGCCTGCCTACTGGGCTTCCCTCAGTGACTACTGAAGAATTTCTCTGTTCATATCTTTTGTTTCTAGAGCCTGAGGGCTATGAGGACCCACAGGCCATGTCTCATCTGCTTGTCCCTTGGCACATATCAGGATTTTATCAAAGTGTGTAATACATTAGAGAAGAACATGCTGTGTGATTTGTGGAGGTTTTTTTTTCCTCATCTTCATTTAAAGGACTTATTTGGGAGTTCGTATCCTAAGCTTTGTGTTCTTTCTTTCCCAACATCTTAATCTCATAGTGTTCCTACCTGTTATTATTCATAATTTATGGCTATGTGTTAACTCTTTGACCTCCTGAATCAATTATCTCTCCCCTTTGAATGTCTTTGAGCCCATTGATTTGTCTATCATCGCCTTGAATATGAAATATATTTTCATAAAGATATCAATCTTATCTTCCAGTAGTAAAGGACACATCTCCTTCGTTCCCAGTGCCCCTAAACAATGCTGGATCCAATCGCCACTCTATAAATTTCCCCTCTTACTATTCAAAAATAAATATACTTATCTCCCTGGAAACAGGAACTTTCCTTCATCCTCTTTCTTTCTTTCTGTTTGAGACCCGTTACTAACTATAAAGATAATTAAGGTAGGCTGTGTCTAGCCACCCTTCTTCTTAGGAGGTTTTAATTAAAATACCATAATTGAACATTGCAGGAATGAGATTATTAGGTTTATTTAGCCATTTCCAAAATTATCATGCCTCTGGTATTTAAATCATGTTCATTTATATTCTCACCGTAATTGCCAGAGTTCCGTTGTCACTGAAGTCTGTTGTTGGCTTTTGAAAGGCCAGAGGCCAGTTGGGAAGCTTAATTTGAATACTGGAATTAATTTATTTCAACACACTCACAAGGCCATTGGATATTTTTACTCTGCACTCTACTGGGTGAGATTTTTTTTTTAAATTAGAAAGAAACCAAAGTGCGTTCTCCCCTTGATAGTATAGCTTACACAAGTCCATGTCTCAGCCCTGCCGCCTACCTCCAGATCCCAGGCACCACACATTTTCAATTCTGTGGTAATAAAAAGTAGCATTTAAGGTGGGGTTGTTTTTTTTCCCCAGAAGAGACAGAAATGCGTCCAGCCTGATGTTGTTCGTTAGCTCTGCTGTCTCTGGTAGTTTCTTTAGGCTACATAGTCTTCAGGTTCAGCAATGTAAGGGATTGAAAGAGGCAGAGCCCAAATCACAACTGAATTCAGTAAGGATCAAGTGGTCTCATATATTCAGGGCACCAAATGCTGCACAGGTCTCATTTTGTGGGTGCTGGCTGCTGCCATAAGAAAAGTGTCCATTTTTGGCATCTCCGTGGGTCCATCTGAGACTAAAGTCAGTGATGTTTGGTTTGTCATCTGCGTGGACAAGCACAGGATGGGCAATTTTAAAGCCATCCTATTTTGCCAGTCAGGAGAAGAATGAAGATGAGGTAGCACCTGGGCAGGGACCACTTCTAGTTATAGCGCACACTTTCTTCTCTCTGGACACTAGAGAGGATGCCCTGTACACCGAGCCCAGGAGGGATTGCTAATGCACTACTGTGCCTGTGCCATAGCCACACAACCTTCTTGAGGAAAGGGTCATCTGGGGACCACTCCTGCCTCATCCTCCCCTGGTCTGGGAAACCTTGATCTCAAAAGGCTAGCCTAGAACAGCCATTCCTTGTGGCCTTTTTCTCAGGGCCTCCCAGACTGGTCACTGCTGCTGTAATTGCCTTGTTGCACACGGTTTCCTCTAGCAACCCTTATCAGAATCTTTACACACAGAGGAGGCAAGACTTGGGATTTGCAGCCAGGAGCATCTCCCACTCCAGGAAGCTGTCTGGGGTGTGACAGTTCCCCTGGCCCAGTCCAATGCATTTGCCCCTTGATGTAGACAGCCTGGTCTGGCAGTTTTCCTTGGGGAAAGTCATCTACACTTCAAAAGGCCTGGCAGTGGAGGCCAGCTGTTTCCAGATTTCCTCTTATTGGGGAGGGTGATGGGTCAGGGTCCCTCCATGCGGATCCTCTGCATGCATTGCAGGGATGAGTCAGAATAAAATCACCTATAGCCTATAGCATCCATTCTGCTAAAGGTCAGGTGGCCTGGCAGCTCCAATGAGGACCTCAGAGTTTAATGGAAGCCAGTGTCTCCATTGTCCACTGCTCTGCTCTGCCTCAAGATACCAGGCCATAGCAGCAGGTACTCAGTAGGCTTTGCCAGCACCGAACTACAGAAAAGGGAACTTAAAGAACAGGTCCCATCTTCCAGGGCCACTCCATCTCCTGTTCAATGCCTGACTCTGCCTACCAACGCCTCAGAAACTCAGGGAGTCTTTCCTTGGGGGGGGGGCACCCACAAGTAACACTCACCTACCTCGGGAACACCCCACACACACCTCTTCCAGACTCCTAAACCGATTCATTCATCGTTATTATCCAGAGTGTGTTTTATTAAGTTCATCCTGTGCTGAGGCCTGTTTAAAGCAGTGAGAATACAACAGTAAGACACACACAAAAAAAGGTCATTGCCTTATAGAATTTACATCCTCAGTCTGCCCAGACACTGCAAAGGGGTGGGTCTTCCTCCATCACTTACACACATCAGGGACTTTAGCAGACTTGTCCAGGTACTTCAGTCATTCGTCAGAGGGAAGTGCTTGCCGAGGGAGGGAGTCTGTCTTTCAATCACATTGAATCTTAGAGTGGTTAAACAAGGAGTAATGGCTTCCCCACAGTAGGGTGGTGACTGCCCGCCTGGAGATCTGCCAGCCCAGGGTGCTGACAGAGGCTATAATTACCGTTGTTTTCTCGGTGTAATTAAAGGTGTTGTTAGTGGCCTGATTAAGGAATCTTTTTCACAGTCTCTCTCTCTTTTTTTTTTTTTTCCTTTTGGCCTTGACAACATTTTTTGGAATGTGGTGTATACCTCTACCTGACTAAGAGCCACCCAGGGAAGACCCAGACAGTTCCCAGGGGACTGCAACCTGAGTCTGGTTTAGAATTAATCCATTTCAATATGGAAGTCAGAGGGGCACCTTTGAAAACTGCCATGTCACAAGCTCCTATTGCCAGCAGGAGTCCTTGACTTTGATGCTGGCCCCCCTGGCTTCTCTGAAGCGCTCTGTGCAAGTACCATTTTACCTGATCAAAAGGGGAGCCATCTTCAGATCCTTCTGCCCAAATGGGTGGACGTGCCAGGCTCAGACCAACATCTCCCACTCCAGGAAGCTGTCTGGGGTGTGACAGTTCCCCTGGCCCAGTCCCATGCTTTTGCCCCTTGATGTAGACAGCCTGGTCTGGCAGTTTTCCTTGGGGAAAGTCATCTACAATTCAAAAGGCCTGGCAGCAGAGGCCAGCTGTCCCCAGGTTTCCTCTTATTGGGGAGGGTGATGGGTCAGGGTCCCTCCATGTGGATCCTCTGCATGCATTGCAGGGATGAGTCAGAATAAAACCATGCTATATGTTAGGTACAGTCACACACACACACACACACACACACACCATTTTACCAATGAGGAAAACTGAGGCACAAAGAAGCATGAATGAAGTAAAAGAACTAAGATCCAAACCAAGGCCATAGTACTCTACAGTTGCCAATGGCAGCTACGCACCTGATGGCTGGCTGTTTTGCCATTCTTTTACCATGCAATAAAGTCAGAGTATCTCCTCTCTAAGAGCAGACTTGTGTTTGAGTGTTAGTGTAAGTCACCAGCTTGTCTGACATGTTCCATGATACCCTTTGTGTCCTCTAGTGTGTTGCTGGTGTCTCTGAAGTCCTTATTGTCAGCACACTTTGTTAAGCATCCTGGTTAGGACACTATCTTTAAGTTTTTGTGTGTGTGTTTATATGAGGTAAAGGGCAGTAAGACTCTTTGGTAGGTGTGTTGGCATATTCTGGGAATTCTAGATTGAGTGTTAGGCACAATTTGACTTCAACAGAAAGGAGGCCATGGGTACTCCTGGATGTGAGGTGTGAAATTCTCTTAGAACGGTGGAGTCTAGATGGGGACTTGCCGCAGGCTCAGCTGGTCACCTCATTCAAGCAGTGTAACAAGACTCACTCGGGATTCAATTTCTCCAGTGAACAATGGCCAAACCAACTGTTACTTTCCCCTGCAGAGTTTTTCCATCTTACCCTGTTAATCTGTATCCAAAACCGCAGAGCCCAAGGGGAAGTGTTTGAGCAGAGTTCATCTGAGCTCAATCACAGCCCTTACTATGTATCCTTTGGATTCTGATAGCTCAGAGGGAGATATGGAAAGACACTGAGATGACAGTTGCAGGCCGAGGACCCAGGATACTGCTGGACTCTGTCCACGTGTGTAACACAAACTCGGTGTCTGAGAATCTTACCTCACTGGGCAATCAAAGCAGGAAAGACTTGCCCGTGTCTTTAAAGCATTTCAATGTGTTTCTTGTACTTAGGGTTTGATGTGACCACCAAAGGGAGTCATAAGGGTTCTTGGAGATTCTTTGGATCCAAATTGAATTTGAAGCAAAATCTATATATGTTTGGTCTTCAAAATAAACTCCTGAGATACCATTTGCTTGGCTTTTTGATCATATTGAAACGAACACTGATTCTCAGCTCAAACACAATGAAGAGCTGACTCCAAAATATATAGTAACTTACTCACCTCTTATCTAGTAAGTTTAATTTGACTCCTCCGTGGACCCACTTAGATATGGCCTGGGTGTCACTTCTGGTCATTGTACTTGACAAAAATCGATGCTTTGACAAAAATCGATGCTGCGATTGGGCAAATTCTGCCACTTTAAGCCTCCTACTTGGTTGTGACAGCCAGAAACTTTTAGCCCCAGAATAGAAGTTGCATCAACTGTCAGCATCCCATCGCCAGATGTAAGCAAAAATTCCGAGGTGCTGGGCATGATGAGAAAGTGGTCTTTGTGTGTGTCCTCAGGATTCTGATGGCATCTTTCTATGTGTGGTACATGCTGGGAACTCCTCTTTCTATAAAAGAAACAGCTTGGTGGGATAATGAAGCAGGTGAGATGACCTGCAAAAAGTGGGGTCAAGGCCAGAATCTATCTCTAGTCTCCCTGAAGAGGGAGATGCCGGTTGATGGTAATTCACCAGACTGCTTGACACTCAAGCTGCATCTTGGGAAGCGAATCAGGAGGCTCAACGCCAGGAGCCTCCTAGCTCTGACATGAGTTGACCGTTATGTTCTGGCTCCACAGGTCCCCACTCGGAGGCTCCAGCCTGCAATGCCAACTCCCTCTCCTGCCCTTCTGCTTGCTCATGCAGTAATAACATTGTGGACTGTCGAGGGAAAGGACTAACAGAGATCCCTGCCAACCTGCCAGAGGGCATCGTGGAAATGTAAGTGGCCATTTGCCTTTCCTCAGACCCTAGTTAGCTAACCTCTCTGACAGCAAGTCTCGGTGGACAATCAGTATGTTGGACTGTAAAATGTAGCCATTACAAATACTCATGAGCCTTTTCTCTAGACTCCTAGGCTTTCTTCAGCCTAGTTGTCAAGAGTGTAGATGAGCTCAAGAATAGTCAGCAAGCTACAGCCTATAGGCAGTGAATGTACCATCTCATCTATGCTACAAATCAAGTTTTGTTGGTCCACATGCATCCCTGTTTGTTGATACTTTAACTCATCCCTCAGGGCAGGATGGAGTAGTTATGACTGAGGGCCACATGGCATACACAGTGTAAAATGTATTCTGCCTGGTTCTCCTCAGAAGCATCTGCCAATCCCTAAACTAGGGTCAGACAGTGTCCATACCCTGGATCTCCTGCATGCCTTCTGTTTGGCATTTGGTAAAATAGTTCTCTGTGTTGACATTGGTCTTCTCACTATCACCTGATAATTGCAGTATTACATGCCAGCGGGTCGTCGTGAAAACCAAATGAAATGCTATATATATGAGGCACTCACTGGAGCCTCAGGGACGAGGCAAGGACCTTTCCAGTGGGGGTGGGAGCAGAGGAAGGAAAATGCTGAACTGATTTCATAGCTCCTTATCGTTTCTTATGAGATTTTTGTCCTTTAGATCTTCAGGTAGAGAGACACGATTGTGTATGTCTTGGCGTGTGTACAATTTTGAGCCTCTGCAGGAAGATATGTCCACGTGACTTAGCCTTGCCCATTTCCCTAGTGAATTAGAAAATGGTCATTGTCAAATTCTAGGACAAGTAGGGTATTACTCAGCACTGACCTCGAGCCACCTTCCTAAAAGCTCACAGTTGCCTTCGTTTCCTGTCTTTGCCATTATCGCTTCATGGAGGCTTCTACTGGAATCAACATGGGATGGAATCCCTTAATATGGAAGTTATAGAGTCCCTTGCCTCTTGGCTACACCATCACCTCCTCCCCTGTGTCTCTGTCTCAGCCTCTCCCTTTCATAGGCTTCTGCTATCAAGCCATTCTCACACATGGTCCATTCACCACTTACATTTGTGTGTTTGTGAGACAGTTTATCTGTTCTTGAAGAGATAGGCAAGATGTCTGCTTTTGTGCCCTATATATTCTAGAGAGATCAAATAATGAAATAATTCAAATGATAATCTTAAAGGTAGATGGTAGGGGGATGGGGAATGGAGCAAGGAAAGGAGTTGAAACAAGGGTAAAAAATCAAAATGACTATCAGTAAGATTGTTAGAGGTGGGGGTGTGCCGTACAAAAGCCCTAAGATGCGAGTGTGTCTGGTATACCAGGAGGCCATTGTAACTGAAGCACAGAAAGCAAGGGGGAGGTAGTAGGAGCTGAGGGGAGATGGGGGCCCACCATGGGCAGTTTAAGGACTTTGGTTGCACCCTGGTTGGTATGGGAAGAACCACACAGCTCACAAAAGTGGAGTCCTGGTTTGTTCCTCCTTCTGGTCTTCATCAGCTCTTCTCTGATTCTCTGCGCCAGCCCCAGAAGGCACAGGCTTGTCTGCACCACTCGCTGCAGGCAGGAGGGCTCTCTGCTATCCACACCCTGTGACATCACCACACGGTGGCTCCTGCAGCTGCCTCCTCCCAGCACCTGCTAAGGGGCATCACGCTGTAGCTGTAGCTGTCCACACTGCTATGCCCTGGAACGGGAGAGCATCCTCTTCTGGAGAGTCCTGGCTCACCTCTCCCTTCTGGCTTCTTCCTTGTTCATCTCCTGCTCCTGATTTTCTTTCCTTGTCCTCTTGGCCAAGATCCTAACTCAGATCTTGAAGGAAAGGTCCGGGTTAAACCATCAGGCTGTATCCAGGGACATTACCCCATACCACTCTGTCTTCCTCTTTTCCAGCTTCCCATCTGATCCCTGAGGGTGGAGCTCACAGCTCAGCTCAGGTCTCTCGAAGTTCAAAACTGCAGATGCGTACATTGAAAGTGTACCCTATATAGGCCAACGTTGATTGGACTCTTGCCTGGACGTTGACTATTAACATAAACATTGATAGACTAGGATGTTAGTATGAGAAGAGTCCTGAGTTTTTAACCACTACAAGATAAAGGCATCGTGTCAAGAACAATGGGATCGTTTTTCTATTTGAGCAAAACTGTCATTGTAAAGCAGCATCCAAACTGCCTCCTTACCACTGTTATGAAAAATGCCACTTACCTTACAAAGTGATGAACACTGTGGATAAAGAATATGTGCGTATTATACAATATACGTACATACATTGTATAGATTATCTTCTCTGGAAAATTTATACAAGATCTGCAAGGACCTAGCCTATAATATCAGAAAGACCAGGAATAGACAACTTAGGCAAGGTCTTTCCAAAGATAAGACAACAACCACAGAGTGCTTATAATGATATGATATGATATGCTCCAGCAGACCCCCACGCTACCTCTGGCCTTGGCTTGTAGCCACTGGCCAGTAACTTTTCTGAGCCTTGCTTTTCTCACTGGAGAACTACAGAGGATTCCTTGGCAGCACGGGCTGTAAGACACTTAGCCTTGCGTCCAACACAGAGGATATACCGTCAACCATCACCATTATTTCACAACCATAGCTACTGCAACATTACCACCACCTCTATTCTTAGTGGCAACAAGAGTTAGAAAGTATATTCTAGGAGGCACCTACTGAACAGGGCCCTCCATGAAGACGGTCGTTTCTTTAAGAGTAACGGTCAAGAGAATTGATTGCAGAGGATAGCTGTGTATGGTGTGACTTGAACTTGAGAGTAGCTTATTTTCATGCAAATCTATGCAGACATGATAATGAGGTTGCCCCTGCTTATTGGGCACCTACCATCTACCAGATGGATCACACAGGACTTTTCTCCCTGAGCTTGTTTCAGTCTCCTCTGGGATTAGACGAAGCTGGGAGATTAAAGCAGATGAATTAAGTCCCTGTGGTCCAGGACAGTAGATGGAATGGTGATGTGCAAGAGAGAGTGTGAGGTGGTGAACACCAGCAGGACCCATGCCCAGGCTTGGGAGCAGGTTAGCCCAAAGTCTCTGAGGCAGCTAAACTTGTAGCGGGGACAGAACGCCAGCAGATGCGGGATCTGAGGTGGAGAGAGAAGCAGAGTTGGAAGAGAGGAAGGCATCTCTGCAGAAGTGTGTTTGATTTATCAGCCCAGACACATCAGAACTTGGCCTTCTCTTTAATGTCAAGAATTCTACCTCTTGCCCATGGCCACCTATAATCCAGATTTATATCTCCTCACTTAGGAATGCTTGGAGCCAGACTCCCCACTCCCTCCTCTCAGTCTGTAGCCATTGTGGATTCTTTTAAATCACCTTAACCTTGAGAAATAGTCCATACATTTGGAAGGAGTGCCTATCTCTCATGCAAAGCAACCTGGCAGACTCTCTTAGATTTTTTTTTTTTTTCAGAGAAGTATGTGCTGGTCTCCTCGCATGCCGGAGCCAATTTCTCTAAAAATAGCTTTCTTCCAGAAAACCCACAGTGAAAGGGTTTGCTGTAGATTTTCCTCGAAACTCGGCTCCCATCAAGGGCACTGTTCACGTAGCTCCCTGGCCTTTCTCTGAACAGGCTCCAGCCTCCAGCCAGGAAAGATTCAGGGAAGAATCAGAGGCCCACACACTTCCATTCTTGGTCTGCAGACTCCCTCCTGTGCTTTCAAAAGCTCTCGAGGGAGCATTGGTATGAAGAATACCTTCTGAGTCCCAGCTCTGTCTTTCCCACGTGTCCTCTGAATCCTTGTGTGATGTTCTCCAGCGTCCTGTGTTCTTTGGAAGGAAATCTGACTTGGAGGGGAAAGACTGGAGATGTAGGCTTCAGCATGGATCTGTAAGGGAATGTTCGAGAGGAACACACAGCCCCGGTATCAACCTCATTGCCAGCTGACATGAGGGGACACTGGCTTAGCTAGACTTGAAGCTTACACAAGTTGTATAATTAAAAAACAATGACCAACCAATCAAACCAACAGCCAGAACACTGTAGAAATCAGGCATCTTGGACATGTTAGCGTTTAAGAGCACCAGACTTCTAAGGCACTGGCCTGAGTGGGGTGAAGTTAGGGTAAGGAGTAGGGAACAGATACTGGCAAAATGAAGAAACTGGTCAGGACAGAAGATGGTCCACAGCCTTAGGGCCAACAGCCTTGCACACGAATCCTGCTTTTGTCTCTTTCTTCAGGAACAATTCTTTTCTTTCCTTTCCTTTCCTTTCCTTTCCTTTTCTTTTTTTCTTTCCTTTCCTTTTCTCTTCTTTTCTTTTCTTTCTTTTTTTTTAAGATTTATTTTATGTATGAGGATGCCATTGCTCTCTTCAGACACACCAGAAGAGGGCATCAGATCCCATTATAGATGGTTGTGAGCCACCATGTATGTGGTTGCTGGGAATTGAACTCAGGACCTCTGGAAGAGCAGTTGGTGCTTTTAACCGCTAAGCCGTCTCTCCAGCCCTTCAAGCACATTTCTTAACATCTCCTGTCTGATTCAGGAATCGCTGGTGAGTGCAGGTTATCATACCTACCTAGAGACTTCCCATGAGGATTAAGCGGTATAATATAGAAGATTAGCACAGCCTTTGGAAGTTACTAAAAGTGGAATATGAAAAGCAAAGCCCTACGATAACATGGTTTAGTCTCAAGTTCCTACACTGTTCATTTTTCCTTAAGATTAAAAAGCATCCTCTGTGGCATCTGCACACATGCATCTCATAAGAAGAGCGCGTCTGGCACTGTGCCTGCTCCTCCCTCTGAGGTCCATAGGCAATGCCAGGTGTTCTGCAGACAGCCCATTAGAGATGGCATATGTCAGATTTGCCCGCATTCTTCATCTTTGCTGTGGACCAAACATGAATTAATGCAGGAGACCACACCCCACTGCTAAGAGCAAAAGTAAGGAATGGGAGCTACGAAGCTGGGCCCAGAGTCCACCTAGAAAGGGATTATCTTCAGCCCCGATCCAGGCAGAGTCAAGCATCAAGTGTGAGCTTCTGCACTCTCAGTTCCTGTATGTTCTGCAAGTGGGTGTCTCAGGATCACCTGGGAAACAAATAAACATGGGCTTGCCTTCCTTCTCCCAGATCTTGATATCCTAACAAGAGTTCCCAAATCAACATGCTCAGACATGACTCAATCCATAAAGTGACCACTGCTCACACAAGCCGTATAGAAAGTAGAGCATGGATCTGTGTGTCTATACCCCCCAGCCTTGGGGAGGAGCCAAGCATGCAGACACCTGGAGCTCATAGGCCAGCCGACCTAGCTGAATTCGTGAGCTTTGGGTTCAATGAGGGACCCTGATTCAAAAAATAAAGGTGGGGCTTGATGGAGGGAGATATCCAACATTAATCTCCAAATGCATGTACACGCATAACATGTGCACGTGAGTGCATAACATGTGCACGTGAGTATTCGAAAAGTTATCGAGCGGGGGTGGGGGGACTAGGAGCAGTGACAATTAAGACATTCTTTAGCTAGCAAGGACTGAGAAATAAAGGTAGTTTCCCAACCCTGCGATAGGAGTGCCTAGAGTTAAGGAGCTGGGAACTTGGGTCACAGCAGTCTGGCTTCCATTCATTAGCTATTGATCTTAAACAAAACGACTTCCAGGACTTTAACACAGTATAACAGCACTGCTTGCTCCATGGCACTGTAGATGGGGAAAGGTGAACCAGTATATGAAGGGCACCCTGTCTGACATTCAAAAGTTCTTGATAAAATACTAGATGTTCATCCTGTTGCCGTGGCTGCCAGTACCATCAGCCTCTCAGCATGGCTTCAGCATGTCCTTTCCAGGGTGACTTCTAGGCACACCCCCATACCACATATACCCCTGTACTCTGTCTGCCCTCATGATGACTTATGGATTGCCAGACGTATATTGTGTCCAGTCACATGTTTGCAAATGACATATTGTTAGGGGAGCACCTGAGCAACCAGGGCAAATCAATACGGTACGCAGGGGGCTGAAATCCCCATCAGATGTTCCCTTTCTTTCTGCCAGTGCAGGGGGATGTTCAGATGTTTGATTTGTATGTTTGTTTTTATGCTGGCTCTATTAAATCTGTTTGCAGCCTGAAGAATGTTTGCTAGACAAAGCAAGACACATGTGCCAGTTCTGAGAACCCTGAAACAGCTGTTGGCTTCAGACATTTCCTGAGATGTGACAGGTTTTGCTAATGCGCAGGCTTCTTTTGTTCTTTACAATGAAGCCATTTCACTGGGAGGCTCGATCGTTGTCTCCTTGTTCCCAGCTACAGGACTAGTGATGTGCTCACTCTCTTCAAGGTCCTTGCTCTGTGCGATAGTGTGGCTATGTGCATCCATATGTACCATGTGTGTCCTCCTGCTCCCCTGACAGGAGGACCAGTTTTCCTGACAGTGAATGAGAATAAATGGTTCAGTAAAACCAACCATTTAGTGGTTGAGAGTCAGGGCTTTGGAACCAGATGAATGTGGACCGAAACCCCTATTCTAGCCTCTCCTAACTATGGACTAGTGTCTTTGCCTCTCTCTGAGCTTCAGTTCTTCCATGTTTAGGGATAGGGCTTGGCGTGGTGGTACACACCTATAATCCTACCATATGAAAGGCTATAGCAAGGTGAGTGTAAGTCTTAGTCCTGCCTGGGCTACATAAGGAGATTGTGTCAAAAAAAAAAAATGGAGGAAAGGTAGGAGGTAGGGAGAAAACAGAGGTAAAACTTATCGATGCACCTTACAGATGTGTAAATATTAAGTCTGACATGCCATGAAAGCTTAAAGCCCAATGCCTAGCTAACATCTATATACTTGATACCTGTTAGTTCTTAATATTATCCATACCCTTGCCTTTGCTTTATTTAAGGAAAATGGGATAATCACAACTACCTCATCACCAAAGACTTCTCGCTGGCTGCCACCTGGGCCTGCCATGCCTTTGACAATCCATTAAGGGTCCTGTAGAAGGCTAAGAAATACAGACAAAGCCTATTCTTGGAGTAAAAACCTGAGGAGTGCAGGCAGGATACAAGCCAAGGTCTCTACCAGGGTTAATAGTCTAAGCTTGGAGTTCTTGTTTTCTGTTCAAACCTCATTTCCTTGCACTCCATATGCATAATAGATATTCATGGGGGGTACTTCCAGGAGCTCCCATGAAACTCCTAGTCCTCAGATGCTCTAATCCATTATATAAAATGAATATAAACTGTGCACATCCTCCTGTTACTATAAGTCCTCTCTCAAATACTCTCTAAGTACCAACACTGAGTAGCTGTTAGACTCTGTTGTTTAGGGAAGTCTCTCCATGTTGAATCAGATGCCTTTTTATTAATATATTTTAAGCACAGTTGGTTGAGTCTATGAATGGCGATCCCACAGATCCAGAGAGCTGACGAGTGTTCATTTCCTGTCTTTTCATCTCTGCCCCATCTTCCCTCGGCTTTGAGACCCTATCCACTGAGCACAGACATCCATGATGTCAGTAGGCCTTAATGTCTGAGACTTCCCATGACTTGGAAAAAGCCTCTATTTACCCATTTTCATAAATATGGACAAGCAGTGTGACCGACAGATAGGAAAAGGGCTCATTCATCCCACCACTGACTCGCTGTGTCCTTTTTGACAAGCTCTTTGATTCCTCCAGGTTTCCTTCGCCTTGTTTACAAATGAGCCAGTACAGCTCTCCTCGTAAGAATAAGGGTTCTCAGAAATAACAGACATAAATGCCAGCACACCATTAATAATAATACTCTATAATAATGATCTTGATTATTATAGCAATGGAATTCAATTCTGTGGTGGGCTGCCTTGAGCTCTGTCAACAGAGTCTTAAAGTCCTTGAGGCCGGTGTCACATCTTGCTCCTTTCTTAGTATTTGCCCAAGTGGAGTCTGGCTGATTGTAAACTGCACAGAGATAACAGAATTCATATCCAGCATTGCTTCACATAGACAGGCTTGTAGACGTGAGTTCCCCTGCAAAAAAAGAAAAAAGGGTCACTATCCTGGTGAACAGTGGTTCTCTCCAAAGGCAGAAAACTATAAAGTCCCTTTCCTGAGTGGCAGTTGACTCACAGGATACTTTGGAGAGCTTGTGGTGCCCCAGAGATCCATGGAGCTATTGCCTTGGCTGAGAATTCCCTGCTGAATTCTCTACTCAGTCGGAAAAGGAGAATGTCCTTGGAAAGTCTGTCAAGGCATCCTCTGCGGGTGACTGTATCCAGTAGCCCATGATCCCACAGTCCCAATGGCAAGCTTTGGTGACTCACCACCAGTCAGCCAACTGGGCCTCCGTCCAGCCTGTCTATGACTGCAGTCCCGGGAAAGTGCCCTCCCCACCCCCTCCAACAGGGCACAAAGGCATTGCTAACAGACTGTGGCAGTCTCATTTGTAAACCGTGTTCATCCAGCAGCCAAGAAAGATCAGCCCTGATGCTCTCCGTTCTCACCCGCCCTTCCTCTTTGGGCTCCCACTCGTTCCCCCTTCCTTTTGCCTAGAGAGTGATTTGTCTGTGTTATGGGTAGGCCTGACAAACCAGTCCACATTAGCAGCTGAGATGTTGTTTGAAATGGCAAAATTGCTGGCAAACTGCTCCATTAGCGGTTCCAGTAACAAATACTCCGTTCCCCCAATGAAGATGAGATCGTGGAGGCACAAATTAATACGACTGTCTCCCCCACTCTGCAGCGGGGATTACTCTTCAAGATGAATGGGTCCTCCCTGCCAGAAGTGTGCATCCGCTAGACATAGCCACTGAGGGAGCCAGTCCCTCCCCTCTCTCTCTCTCTGGCACCCCACACACCCCTTCCAAACATTCTTATTCATTCATTCATTCTCTCTTTCTCTGTCTTTGTCTCTCTCTGTCTCTGCTCTCTCTGTCTCTGTCTCTGTCTGTCTCTGTCTCTGTCTCTCTCTCTCTCTCTCTCTCTCTCTCTCTCTCTCTCTCTCTCTCTCTGTGTTTTCTCAGCTGAGGGTTTGGGGAGCAGCCACACCAAATGAGGAGTTGATGAAAAGATTTGCACCTTCGGGAGAAGGGAGATGGATGGGGCTGGGATGCTAAGTCCTCAGCCTAGGCTCTGGTATCATTCATCATCATAATAGAGTGTCCCACCTGCTGCTCATGCCTGTTTCCCACTATACCAGTCCTTAGTGGTGGGAAGGCATTTGAGAGATGACATAATAAGACTGCAAAAGCTCTCTCAGTCCCCATCGCCCCTTCTCTCCCCAGGAAGTTCTGGGCTCTGGACCTGCACCATCTTATTCTTCCCAGAGTCCTACGAGTGGAAGCATTCGAGAAAGTCCATATAAAGTATGTGATACACTTTCCAGCAGCTTCTCAGGGGTCTAGCCTGGGGTCTGAGACTTCCAGGGTCTCGGGCAGTTGGTTTGAGGAGTGTCAGACTGGAAGCCTAGAGACTTTAAGGCAGTTTCTCCACAATATTGAAACTGCCGAATGAAGCGAGCTGCTGACAGTTCTGCCCATTAGCTGTGTGGTTGGGATGTCACCTATAGAGTGTCGTGGTACCATGGCAGGGAAACACAGCTGCCCTGTGGTCCATCTCTCTCTTCTTTCTCTTCATGATATGCACTTTTTCTCAACTCTCTGTTCTAGTTACTTCCTGCAACATTCTCTGAAGAACACAGCTGCCACCGAAGGCAGCTGACAATAGCAAGCATCGAAGCTCCCGGAAAGTCCTCCTAGCTTTCTCCAGTAGCTCTTGGGCCCTTGGATGATGCTCTATAGGCCAAAAGCTGAATGCTGTGGCTATTTCAGTGTTTGTTCTGCCTCCCACAATCAGGATATGTGCCCTGTGCCCTTGTGCTTTGTCCCCAAGGCCCTCAGTGGTCCCTTGTTGATAAGTGGTTGATTAACTGGCTCTTCTCTGCTCTCTTCTCCAGACGCCTAGAACAGAACTCCATCAAATCCATTCCTGCAGGAGCCTTCACCCAGTACAAAAAACTGAAGCGAATGTGAGTTTCCCTTGGGAAGAATTTGTCACACTGTTTCCATGGGAGGGTGGTTGGGTAGAGGGCCTTAACAGTGTGGACTCCGTATCCTGAAATTGATAGATGGTATCCACTCCTCTCAGACAAGTCTCAGCTGGTCTGAGATTGTGAGAAAGTGTTATATACCCCTGGTAAGGGTTGTGAGCTTCAAGCCGGGTATGGTGGCACACTCCTTTAATCCCAGCACTTGGGAGGCAGAGGCAGGCAGATTTCTGAATTCAAGGCCAGCCTGGTCTACAAAGTGAGTTCCAGGACAGCCAGGGCTATACAGAGAAACCCTGTCTTGAAAAACAAAACAAACAAAACAAAACAAAACAAAAGGGTTGTGAGCTTCAACGTGTAGTGCTAAGAGCCTCTCTGACCAGAGACAACTGAAATTATCTTTGTGAGAGAAGCACGTGAGCTGCCCCACCCCCACAGCCATATTAGCCAACTTTAATGTCCTTGGCTTTGATGATATCAACAGTCATATGATAGTGGCTTCACAATCTCCTGTACCTCCATCACTAACATCCCTACAACCATGCAGACACTCATATAATTAATACTTAAGTGAATGGTTGCTATAATGCCAGAATCTGGATGGAGCCATCAACAAAAATGGAAGCTACCTTCATGGAGGCTCTACTTCGGTTGGGAGAGCACAGACAATAAGGAAATAAGTATTAGAAACCGATACACTGTCATAGGCAACAGTAGGGGCAAATGAAAGGCATGGAAATTGGGCATGGTAGTTCATAGCCAATGAGGAGGAGTAATCAAGGGAGATTCAGGAGTAAAGATTGTTAGGAGGGACAGGTAAAGGCTAGGTCACATGGGCAGTTGAGACCACAGTAAAGGCTTTCCCTTCTGAGCTAGTCCTGGAGTTTGTGCCCAACATATGGGCATATGGTTTAAAGTCACAGTCATCTGAGTTGATCCATGGTCAAAACGAACACTACCTACAGTTACTGGTACCACACCCCTGACTGCATCTCCCTACCATGGCAGCCTGAGACAGTACCCCTGCATCTTCCCTGCCATGGGGAATCACGTGATTATATGAGTCACACGATGACTGTGAACCTTCTCTGTGAGTTACTCAGCCCGGAAGTATTTGAAAGGAGGCAAATTGGATTTGGGAAATGACCTGTCACAAAGCTTACAGTTCCAGAGGGAGACCTCTTTTCCTTTCTCTATGTTGGGAACCATTAGCCTCACCCGGTACACAGCCTGCTGTTCTCGTTCCCCCAGAGACTGAGAAACGTGCATGGACCCCATCCTTGTTTTCCTTGTATGCCAGGCCTGTTTGTTGATTTCCCGGGACTGGGAGAGAGGGTCTCCTGACTCCTTTCCTGTTAAAAAGCAAATATGTCCACGAAACAGTGGCCTCAGGAGGCTTACCCTCAGATCTCGGGAGGCCAACCTCCTATCTCCCTGAAAAGCTAAAGCACACAAGATTTTCTCTCAGTGTAATTCCAAAAGTGGACAGCAGCACAGTGAGGCAGCTCAGAGCTCTTGCTCCTCTCTCCCCTTGACAGCATCCTTTCTGGAAGAGCTGTATAAATATAGCCCTTAATATTTAAAATCTTGGGTCATTAATCTCCATGGTATCCATGCTTCTCCCGCTCGCACTCTGTGTACCCCCAAATTCATGTTTAAAGCCCAGCATGATTATGCAGCCAGATAGTAATTTTGGTGAAAAATGACAAGTTCAGTTACTGCCCTCAACCTATAGCTCCTGCATGATTTAAGCTACTGTTCTAATTTTTTTGTGAAGTCTAGGTAATTTAGAGCTTGACTGTGTTTTACTGTCCTTTCTCCATGCTCTTGGAGTTGCCACGATCGGCACATTCAAAATTCATAAGACCTTATCAGTCAGGGCCTGGAAAGTGAATTTAATTTTTGATCACTTCTGATGCTACTGATGTTTATTATGATGCCCTGCAAAGGTGTGGGAGGAGGCAAAGGAATCCACTTTCTTGACCAATAGAGCTTCAGAAATACAGACTGGTGTTTAATGGTGTGGGCTCAGTTGAGTCAGATGAGAATTGATTTGAGACCCTAATAATGACTTCCTCCTAGGTGGCCATGAGTAGTTTATACTTAATATTTAACAGAAGGAAAGCCCTCCCTTCTTGTGACTGAACCTGTCCTGGGTCTCACTTTAAAAAATTGAATTATCCATGAATCATTAGCTCTAGTCCTATCCATCACAATAATCATGTAATGATCATCACAATAGTAAAATAAACACTGCCTGGGAGAAACCTCTATCAATGTACATCCCTATCAATGTAGAGATGGGGTACTAGAGACCCTTTCCTGATTTTATAGAGTTAACTTGCTGACAGTTCACACCAGAGGGCAATTGTGTGCTGTTCTGCTAAGATTGTGCTTCAGGAGTTCTTTGAAGCCAAGTGTGGTGCACAGGCCTATGATCCTTACTCAGGAAGTTGAAGCCTGCAGATGGTGAACTTGAGGCCACCCTGAAAGCATAGTCAGACTATGTCTCAAAAACAAATGAATTCTTTCATTTGCATGCATAGGTTGTAAGATTTCCTAGTATCTTACTCTCTTATTCCATCCTATCCCTTATACATAGTGGACTTTTCCTCCTCGGATGCAGCCTGGAAAAGCCATTTTCTCTTAGTCATCTCTCCATGGGACTGAGTGCGTCTCTGACTAGATTCTGAAACACTTGTAGTATGACCTAGGGGTCTCCTGCATGCACGTTTCTTATAGATTTAACAAATATACAAATTTATGAGTGCTCCTAACACTCAGATTAACAAATCCGACCCTGCGGTTTGAGCCTCAGCCAAAACTGACTGCTCTGTGACCAGCACAGTGACATCAAGAACAGCCTTGAGCTAAATTAAAGGTCTGAAGATAGAGCTGTCCACTCTTTACCCAAATGCATACGTCAACTCCTTAGCAGCTTGGGGTCCTTAACCTCCCAGAATGGTTGTTTCTTCCTGCACACTTACTTTCTGGAAGTCCTACACAGGCTCACTTATACATCACATACCTGACTTTTCTTAAGGACAGGGGTTCATTCTTGTTCCCAGTTTGAAAGGATACAGGTACTGGAGAGATAGCTCAGCAGTTATGAACACTGGCTTCATAAGACCTGAGTTAGATTCCCAGCACCGGTGAGACCAGGAACCATCTTCTTGTACAGTTGCAGGGAGTCTGACACTCTCTTCTGGCCTCTGCAAATACATGGTGTGCAGACATAGATGCAATCAAAACACCCATACACATATTTTTTTTAACTAGAAGGGATACAGCCCATCTTAGTGGGAAAGGCATGAATGTAGAGGTAGAAGATGGCCATTTGAGTCAGTAGTCATGAAGCAGAGAACGATCGATGAATGCTAACCCTTGGCTGGCTTTCTCCTTTTCCCCTTTATTCAGTCAAGAACTATTGAATGGTGCCACCCACATTCAGGGTCCACCTCAACCAGAGGTGTGTCCAGATACAGTCAGGTTGGTGGTGGAGATTGACCAGCATATCCATGAGTCTAAATTTCCACCTCAGAAAAGCAATAGGTAGGATGACCATCTAAGGGCCAGGGTGGAGATGGAATGCTGGTGCCAGAGATGTCGGTCCAATGGTAGAGAATCTCAGGTGGGCAGGAGGAAGATGCTCAAAAGATGTATCCTATACCATGATGGCTGTAGTTATTAACAATGCATTGAAATGTTCTGAGGGTAGCTTTTAAGTATCCTCGCAAGTCATACTCAATGATTTCCTGGGTTTTGGATGTGCCAAATAGCTTGATTTATCCATTCCACAGTGAGCACATATTCCAAAACATTACAAATACATTAATGTATATAATAAAAACTGGGGGTGGGGGTGGGGAACCCTAGTGATCATCCACAGTGTCTATTCCTACCAAACAATCACTTTTCTGGCTCCCATCATCCATCACTTCCAAACCAGAAGATACCTCACTTCATGTTACTGCCCAAAGAGGTTTGAGCCCGAAGCTCTAATTGTGAACTAAAAGTCCAGTCTGTCTGCCACACAGCCAAGGCAGAGATCTTTCCCAGTGGCTGGGGGACTTCCCATCTGCTAGAGGTCCGAGCACCAAGAGTCGACATCCCACAAGAGGGAAAGAGTCAAAGTGGGGCTCCTCTCTCATGTGAGCAGACCCTGTGTATTGTTTTGAAGTGCTTCACTAGGGAGCCACCCTGAGGGTGAGCAAGATTAGGATAATCCAGGGGATCTGTTTGTTAAGACCCTTACACAAAAATGGAGCACTGAAGAAAAGCCCAGTGTAAGCTGGCGAGTTTGCCAGCACAATCTGGATTTGTTTGAGGCGATCTCGTCAGCTAAAGGGATAAACCAGACAGCTGTGCAGAAGGAGCCTTAACCTGGGAAATGGCTTTCAACTTACAGGCTGCGGAATCAGGAGATAGGGGAGCGTGGCCTTTTCCTAGGCTGTTAGGCATAGGAGGGAGGAAGGCAAAGCTACTCCTTTTGTGAGAGTTGAAGAGGCTGGGCAGCTGGGTGTTTGGCCACCCCAGAGGCCGTCATTTACCAATCTTCTCAGATGTGCTTTTTTTCTCAGTATCCACTTGTCTCCTCCTTGTTGGCCTGTGAAGCCCTCAGCCCTCCTTCTCCCACACAAAAGCAAGGACCCATTGATTTATTTTGTTGAGCGAAAGGAACTGGAGAGGTTTCTTGTCGCAGGAAATTGGTGCATCTCTCCTGCCAGTGACAGGGGCCCAGAGGCCAGCCCTGAGCTAATAACTCTGAGACAAAGCAGTCCCCCTCCACAAGGGCCATCAGCAGGAACCTGTGGATGGGCTCTCACTGGGATGCAGAAAGGATACAGCAGAGGGCTCCCTGCACCTGCCAGACCAGACTAGCTATTGGACCTGCAACTCTGAGACCAAGCTAAGCCAATGCCTAGAGCTTTCAAGGCCAGGCGAGCCACTGCACCTGCCCCTTTGAGGCCAGACTAGCCATCAGGTGCACTGTGTTTGGAAGATTTCTCTAACATACAGTAGCCCTCTGAAACTCTGGATGTGTCATCTCCCTGGGCTTGTTCCCAAGTGAGGAGCACTCCCAGTCAGTGACAAGGCCAAATCTCTGAGAGTCTTATGATTTGCTTGTATCACAAGGCTGAGAGGATACATGATCCTTGCTCAGAGACTCCTGCAGATCAGGAATGAGAAATGACGGGGAAGTGAAATGCCACCAGTCTTTCAGGATGATACTCACTACTGCGGTACACAACGAGAAAGTGATGCAGAAAGAAGCCTGGCCTGGCCTGGGGTTGGGCGGGAGCTATGCTGCTTGGTCTGCTCTGTTAAATACTTGATAATGGCACCTAAGACCAAGCCCTGGCTTGAGGTTGCTTTTGGTTTGGGGGTTCATTTTTTTTTTCATTGCTGTTGCTTGTTTTTGTTGTTTTCGTTTGCTTTGTGGGAGGGTTGTTGGGGTTTGGTCAGGTTTTATTTGTTTCGTTTTGTTGAAACGTGTCACTATGTAGCCCAGGCTGGCCTCCAACTGCCAATCTCCTGCCTTTGCCCCCAAAGTGTTGGGATCACAGGGCATCAGCACACCCAGAATGCACAGCTTCTGGATGTACCTTTACACCTAACCAGTAGTGACCAACATATTCATATCCTTCTGTGACAGGCAAGACTTAAGTGGGCATTTCTTAGTTTTGCCCAGGAAGACATACAAAGGCAGTATATATTACCCCAGCAGTAGGAGAGGTGTTCTTTGGGCACTGCCCCTGTGCTATAAGTAAATAAATTGGTTTGACTGATCAGTTAATCTGTACCAGTTTTGAATGGCTGAACTGCGGGGTGCATACTTCAGGAAGAGCGTTATCACACCTATGAGCCATGTTCTCAGACTTTTCCCATTAATGTTTTCAGAGACATCAGCAAGAATCAGATATCGGACATAGCTCCAGATGCCTTCCAGGGCCTGAAATCACTCACATCGCTGTAAGTGGGGCAGGGGTGGGAGGCGCGGCCGTATTTTTTCAGGAGGTGTTTATCAAGGCTTTCTGTTGCCTTACACACTTGTGGCAATCTGGTAAAAGAAACAAATATTTCTTCGGGGGAAATTGATCTTGGGGAATATTTCTACAACTCACATGCATTATTTTTATTGATTAAGTGCCCGGCAGCTTTCCCAGTTATTGGCTTCTCATTCGAATGCATCTTTGACTCTCACCTCACTTCCCCTCCCACCTCATGCTGCACAGTGCTGTCTCAGGGGACACAGGGAAGAGAGAATGGTAATGTATGTCTGAGATGAGGACCATGGCTCACCTCCTCTCTTCCCCCCCCCCATTTCTCCCCCTCCCCTCCCTAGCATCTGTGGCCTGTCCAGGGAAGGCAGAATTTCCTTTTTTTTTTTTTCTGATTTTCTTGCTATTTCCAACCTTGCGGTCTTTGTTTAGAAAAGATCCACCCCATCTCATCTCCTATACTTTCTTGGGTTTTTAAAACCCTTATTTAGCCCAGTGCTGAGATAGGAAAAAACAAACAAACAAACAAACCTACCTTGCCCACCAAGAGCCACTAGACTCCCAGAAGGTGTGGTTTGTCCTCAGTGCCTCAGCGGCTCACTCAGGGGATGGGCAGCCACTTGAGCCTTCTCTGCATGTTTTCTCAGGCAGAACGAAGATTCCCTTCCTTGCCTGACAGACTCAATGATTGACATATCACAGTAATGACAATAATTGACAGCACTGACCAAGTGCTGATGGTGACCAGGTACCCTTGTAGGAGTCTTAACAGGGCAAATCCTCACAAAAACATAGACCCTGGGACCTACTGCCAGGTATCTAAGCTCCTTCACTGTTTTTGTTCCCATCTGTAACCCTGGCAGCTCACACTGTATCTGGCACACGGTGATTAAAGAAACGATTAAGGAAGCAGAGTACCTGCTGCTCGAGCATAGGCCCTGAGGCAGCATCTCCAGCATCCACAGAGCACGAGGGTGCAGGGGACAGGGGACAGGGGCAGGGCTAGATCTCAGGAGTTCATTGGTCACCCAGGCTAGCTGAACTTGGGAGCTCCAGGTTCACTGAGAGGCCCTGTTTCCAAAGTAAAATGAAAAGCAATAGAGGAGGGTAGTTGATGTGAGCTTCTGGCCTTCACACATCCACCCAGGGGAGCAAACCTGCCCCTGACATGCCACCCCTATAAACTGAATACTGGCCTACATCACAGGAGGAAGGGACAAGAGATGACATGCTAATTTAAATGAAAAAACACTTATCTAAAAACACACTAATGAGTGTGGGAGATAGGGTTTGAGCCCAGTGTGTTTGGGCAGAATTTCTCTCCTGATCTCCATGCTGGGGAGCCCTCTCGATATAATGTGGAAAGTATAGCATCCCATACAGTGACAGCTTCATCAACTGATGTATTTATGTCATCTGGTGCCTTGTTCCCTCTGACACCCCAGACAATAAGGTGGGGTGGGGGGGGGGGTGCTCACAGGCGTGCTATCTGTGTTTCGCCTCTTCACAGCCCGCTTGCCTAGTTTATGAGCATGCAGGTTACGGGATGCACCTAGCCTCCCATCCCACTGAGCAGAGGCCGAGGACAGGAAGTCCCTGATTCAGCTGGTGTCTGCTGCCTGCTGAGTAAATTAGTTTCATTTATCGAATAGAACATCTGGCTGGGATATCAAAGACGGGGCGGTGCGTGAGATTAGTGTCTGCTTATTGTGATGAGTGTCACAGAGTAGAGGAGAGCAGAGAGGGCCCACCAGGCCCCCAGGATCCCACCCCACCCCTTCCATTCTCCTTGTCTGCTCTCCTTTAGCCAAGCTTTGGGAACTGTCTTTCCATAGTGGGATGGCTCTTGTCTTGCAGAAGATACTGTGAGACAGGAAATCAACATACCGATAGTGAACCTGGAAGTGTTCCTACGCAGTAAGGGAAGCACCTCTGAGCTCTTGCTTATCCGTCCTCCATTTAGCAGATGCCTGCTGGGTAAGGGAGCAGCAGGGTTGGAGGCATTAAGAATGTGACCAGCTCTCAGGGCTCCTGAAGCTGACAGTGTAGGGTAAAGGGGTGGAGAGCCCTTATCCCAGGCCTGTTCATTCTTCCAGATATTCATTCAGTGGACGCTCACTGTACTAGACCTTGCTCTTTCTCCATTCTAGAGACCCAGCCATGGGCATGCCCTGTAACATCAAAACATTCACGAGAGCTAAAGGGGGAACCTAAAAACTGAACCTAGAGGGGCTGGAGCGATGCCTCCGCAGGGAAGAGCACTGGCTGCTCTTCTAGAGGACCAGGGTTCAATTCCCAGCACCTTTCCGACCGTTCACTCTACACACTGTAATTCTGGTCTCAGGGGATCTGGCGTGCTCCTCTGGCCTCAGCAGGCACCAGGTGCACACATGGTGAACAGATACTCAAACAGGCAAACCACCCATACGTATAAAATGATAAAATAATAACAATAAACTAAGCCTAAATAAATGTATAAGTAACATAACATAAAGCAGTAAGTGCCCAGGAGAAGCAAACTGAGAAAATAGATGGTTGGGAATCTTAATTAAAACACTTAGGAGCCATCTCCAGAGGGATTGCTGCTTGGGCTCAGACATGAAAGGCTTGTGAAGGGAATAAAGATTCAAGACTGAGGCTTCAGGTGGGAAGCCACTCACCAGCAGGCCAGCACCTTTGAGATTGATGCACAGGCAGGTGGCTGACCCAACTGGTTTGAGGATATTCCATGCCAAGGAGTGATGGGTTGTATGAAGACTCCTACCCCAGAATTCCCAGCACCCCCAGCATCCCCAGCACCCTAGCATCCCCAGCATCCCCGGTACCTTAGCACCCTAGCATCCCCAGTACCCTAGCATCCCCAGCATCCCCAGCACCCTAGCATCCCCAACATCCCCAGCACCCTAGCATCCCCAGTACCCTAGCATCCCCAGCATCCCCAGCACCCTAGCATCCCCAGTACCCTAGCATCCCCAACATCCCCAGCACCCTAGCATCCCCAGCATCCCCAGCACCCTAGCATCCCCAGCATTCCCAGCACCCTAGCACCCTAGCATTCCCAGCGCCCTAGCATCCCCAGCATCCCCAGCACCCTAGCATCCCCAACATCCCCAGCACCCTAGCATCCCCAACACCCCCAGCACCCTAGCACCCTAGCATTCCCAGCGCCCTAGCATCCCCAGCACCCCAGCATCCCCAGTACCCCAGCACCCCCAGCATCCCCAGCACCACAGCTTCCACAGCACCCCAGCACCCCAGCACCCCAGCACCCCAGCACTTGCACTCACACACAGCAACTTCTGCCACTCTGGAAGTGCTGACATCCATCGAGAGGAGCAGGCAGTGGCATTACTACATTTGGCACAGTGAGCAGTGGGACATTAATATGAATTACAAATGTGAGCCCGCGCCATCATGCTGACTTCTATTTAGTCATTAATTTGTTGGAGCATTAATGAAACACACCCGCAGGCTGATGGAGAACTCACTCTTCACTCCCAGTGGCTTCTGGAAGTGGGGGAGACAAGCTTGTTTCACTCATTTGCCATTCAGTCCTCCTAAAATTTTGCCTCCTCAAATGACTGTCAGCCTAGATCCGTGATCATGGACTTAGACAAGAGAAGAGGTTCTAACAGAAGGGAACCAAGCCCTCTTTATATATGTTTCCTGATCAAAGAGGAGGCTGGACCCCTCAGACATAAAAAAAAAAAAAAATCTGCCATGAGATGAGAGAGAGGCCCAGAGAGTCTCAGTTCCAGGATTAGAGATCTGCAGGGTGCTGGTCTTTCCCAGGCTTCTCAAGTCACCAAACATTAAGGCAGAAATAGTGAGCAACAGTGTAGGGGACACCGTGAGTCTGAACAATGAAATGAAAAAAAAAAAAATGAGTTCCTTCCTTCCTAGATCTGAAAGGAAAGGACAGGTGGGTGGAGAGTGGAAGCTGCCATCATGAAATTTCTCAGACGATGAAACTTCTCAGCCTCCCCATTGAGCCAGGCCTCAACTCAGCTATGCCTGCACCATCTGGAGATGCCCCCGCATGCCCAAAGCCCTGCTGTCTAGATGGATGATGTAAAACAAACTCAGCTCAGGAATTCCTAGGATGCAGTGGGGTATTAAAAGGAAACATTCTATAGGCTGGCTCAGACTAATCAATACCCATTGAAGACACAGGCTGGCCTGCCACACTACTTATTTACTGTGGGGCGCCAGTCATGCTCACTCGAAGCTCAGGAGTACTACAAAGGGCTGCTTCTCCCTTGTGGGGGTGATGGACTGGGCTGGGCAGGGCTGGGCTGGGCTAGGCTGGGATGCAGTAGGATGGAGCCTGCTGTACCTCACCTCCAGCACAGCATCGCCCCCCCCACAAGGCCCCACGGCACAGGATGGACTGCCTGTCTCTCTCAGCCATAAGAGGAAGCGATGAAGGTGGCCGACCAGGAAAGCAGGTGGCCTGAGATCTTGCCCCTAGAACTGACCCCCTTTGCATCCTGCTGATTCCTGTCATCTGCTTCCTTCTAGGGTACTCTATGGGAACAAGATCACAGAGATTCCCAAAGGACTGTTTGACGGGCTGGTGTCCCTGCAGCTGCTGTGAGTAAGAACTGTCTACTTGCATCCCTGGGACTGTTCTTATAGACTGGAAGTGTTAAGCCATGCTCTGGAGAAGTCTTTGGACTTTATACCTATCATACAGACACCAAAGCCTCTGTGTATTCTATCTCACCTCTCCAAGGCATTCTTGTCACCAGAGAGGCAGAGTTGGCACAGAACGCCAGGGCCAGTACACAAAAGCCTGCCTGATACAGTCCAGAACCCTGACCCCAGCATGCTTCATGACTTGAGAGTAAGAAAGAAATTGATGTATTTAAAGAGATGGACTAAGAATTTAGGGAATCAAACCTTCCTGAGGCAAACTCTACTCTGAAAGCTGAAATAGCCGCCCATAGCAGGCATGCGACCTTAAGAAGGGCGTGGGTAGAGAGACGCCATTAGCGATGAGCATAACCAATCTGCAGTGTGACTCTCTGGCAAGATAAGATGAGGGGAAAATGTTTATTTCATTTAAAGGAAGTTTTAAGCTCTGGGCTTATTTATTTGCATTTATTTCATTCTGGTCATTGGCGCTTAAATGTTTGAAGAAGATAATTGAACTCTGATATGGAGAAAGAAAGAAAGGAACTTAGCTTATTTCAGAAGATGTTTTTCATGAAGGAGGGCCATCCCTGGTTACTGCTCAGGTAGCTGGTGTGCTATGGTCATGTGTATGTGTGTGTGTGTGTGTGTGTATGTGTGTGTGTGTGTATGTGTGTGTGTGTATGTGTGTATGTGTGTGTGTATGTGTGTATATATGTGTGTGTATATGTGTGTATGTATGTGTGTATATGTGTGTGTATGTATGTGTGTGTGTGTGTATGTATGTGTGTGTATTTATGTGTGTATGTATGTGTGTGTATGTGTGTGTGTGTGTTGTGTCCTATAAGCATGGGAGAATGTCAACTCTCAGAGAGGTAAATGGCTTTGCCCTGCTTCACACAGCAATGTAAGTGTGGAGAGTGGGTAGATTCTCCCTGGTCAGATGTCTCTAAAGGTTCCTGGCTCTCAGAATGACAAGATTTCAGCATTGGAGTACAAGTAGATTTGTATGTAAGTATCTTCTTTTAAAAAATCACCTCCAAGCCAGACAAGGAGGTGGCTACCTTTAATTCCAGGGCTTAAGCTGAAGCAAAAGAGTCATGAGTGGGAGTTCAGGCTCACTACACTTGGTCCATGAGGGAAGAAGGAAAAAAGCTCTATCACCTCTACTTTCCAATAAAGAAGAGGTTCCCAGGCTCTGCCTCCCTTGTACCATGAGGAGGAACCAAAATATAAGTTTATGGACCAGGTGGTCCAGCCAGATCTCCGAAAGGGTGGGAGACATGGGACCAAGAGCACTAAATGGTGGGTTGGAAACACGTGACTTTGGCTTGTAAGGACACTTTAGAAAAGAAATGACTTCTCTGCTTCTCCACATTGCAGACCTTCACACCCTAAACTCCCATGTCCCTGGACAGATTGTCCCAGGATATAAAACAGTGCAAGTCATGTAGGAATAAACTGTCCAAGTTTCTGGGCTGCAGATCCAGCAAATAACCATCAGATTAGTTTGACAAAACTAAGAACGAGAGAGAGAGAGAGAGAGAGAGAGAGAGAGAGAGAGAGAGAGAGAGAGAGCCCTGTCTGTTCCCTGCATCTTCCTGTCTCTTCCTCTACTTTTCTCTCATTCTGTCTGGCTGTAGGCTGGCAAATCTGTGTGCAAAGGTCCCAGCCCCTTTGTGGCTCTTTAAGGCTGTTTTGTAGAATAGCATGCCAGGGCTCTGCAAGGATCTCGGTGTTTCACAGATGGTGTTCTTTGCTCCTAACAGAGAAACTAAGTTACAACCGCTACCAGGAGGCTGGTTAACTCTAGCCATTAATCCCCAGGAGAAAAATAACAATAGCATCTGCCTGGAGGTGGATTTAGGGGTTACTGTGTCCAGCCAGGCTGTTGTGAATGACCTTGAATGATATGCATTAGAAGAACAATGTCATGCCCATTTACACTAAGGAAAGTGGACTGGGCATCAAAGGGCCAGCGTTGTGAATGGTGTTTATCAAAGATTCTAGAACGGCATATTTTTAAACAAAGAAAATATGTCTCTGCTATAAGCTGACAGCAGTCGGGAGGTTATGAGCCCGCCCCTCCCCGCCCCAGGCTGTGAAGGCAGTGCCAGCTGAACAGCATCACTTTGAGCAGATGGAACTGACTGGCTAGGGGGTAAAGACAATGCGTCTCCCTCTATGGAGACCAGGAGTTGACACAACTCAGGCTGGCTGGCTTTCCAGAAGGAACCCGCGGGCAGGGCTGGAGTCCATCATCTCTGGTTCTGACCTGCTGTTGAGCAGTTGGAAAGCAGGTCCCCATTAGATCAAATTTAGGGTTCAGCGGGCTGTAGATTGGATTTTTCCTCATTTGGCTGGAGATTGTCTGATAAGAAGGCTCTGATTAGAATACCCTGGTTGACTGGGTAATTTCATCTCCTTTGACTCAGAGGCAGAGCATGGGAGTGTTGTCTCCTCCGCCCCTCCTCCCTCTCTCCTGAATGATTGATTGGTCAGTCTCTAGGGGAAATGTCCCTTCCATGCCTAGAGGTCCTGGATATTCTCTTTTCTGGAACTTGTTGTGACACTAACAGGGACCAAGTGGATGTTTGTTCTTGGCTATTCTGCCCCTCCCTCCCTTCCTGACTGCTCTGGACTTAGCTGCCATCCTTCCAGCGATGCCCAGTTTAGGATGTACCCAGCCATCCCACTAGGGCAATTTGCTTGCCATGCTCCTTTGGACAGACAGTCAACACCAATAGTACAGTATCCTAGGCACTTTCAGAGACTGCACCAAACGGGTTTATACAGGCAAGCTTCAGCAGTCCTTGGAGTTGACCCTGAACTTGATACATTGTCTTCTGAATCTTCCCAAGAGCTGCATCCTTAGCTGAACTTACAATGTCTCATATCAAACGAACCTCAGGGCTGCACGCGTGTGTGCACGCGCGCGCGCACACACACACACACACACACACACACACACGGCTGGTACTACAGTCTCACCATGCCTTCTTTAGATGTTTCTGAGTAGCTAAGGTACCTCCCTAATTAATTAATTAATTAATTAGGATTAATTAATCCTAAACAGGTCCATTCAGTCCGGCAGTCTTCACTGTTGTTGGAGATGTAAGACAGTCTATCAGCTTCCTTGTTAAACCAGACTGCCAGGAAGGAGGTTGGGTGATAGAGGGAGACACCTGGGAAGCCATGGTTAGAACAGAACGTGTCACCTGCTTGTAATCCTGACTACTTTCTCTTGACCCCCCATGAGCTCTCAGGACATGGGAGGTGACAGCTGTCTGATCGGGGTGGGCAGCCATCGGATAGGATGTCCTGAGATCCTGCACTCTGTAACTCAGAGGCCCGTTGTCTCCAAGGCAGGGAAAGCAGTCAGTATGTCACTAGGGCTGTTGTTTCCTTCTCTGATGGGCAGCTGCAAGCTGTGCTGTCACCGCTTTCCCTGGGGAAGGGAGCATTCATTTAACACTCATTGATCTCATGGCATGGCCCAGAAAGTTGCTGGAATCAGGGAGCCATCAGAGATGCAGGCTTTTCAACCTGCTCCATGAGGATTTTTAAACCAAAACCAGACTGTCTTCAGCCTGGAAGAAGTTAAGACAACCCGGGCACCTGTTCAATTTTCTTGGAAGAGAGACAGAACCATTTGAGGTTCTTGAAGTTTGCCAAGCAACATGCCAATTACAGAACACTGAGCATAACTTCACTCCATATAGATTACATCCCCTCACCAGCACGTCACAGGTACTTTCCAATATGCTGCTATCCAAGACATCTAACAGCGATTGAGCACTTAATAAGCCCGGGACTGGTGCTAAGCAGTGGCAGACGCAGAGTCTCATTTAATCTTCTTGACACTGCTACAAGGGAAGTATTTTGATCGAGGCCCATTTTACAGACTGGAAACTGGGGGTTAATTAACTTGGTGTTGATCACTCATATCTAAGTTGTAGGGCCAGGAATCTAGGAGCCCTTGTTTCCCCGAGACACAGAAATGAAGCTGTGTGAAGGAAAGAGTCCTCTCCTGTGACAAAAAGAGTTCCGATTCAGAAGTTGTTTTTAAGGGAACAATTCTCCCCCTTCTTATGAATCTGGCGCGTCCTAAGAAAAACCCTAACTCCTAGAATGTTCCATGTAAATGGTTCTGTCTTCTTGAAGGCTTGATTGGTCACCAGGTGGCAATCAGGAAAGTGACCATCCCGATAGATGGGGGTCAGGAAAGTGACCACCCCAATAGGTGGGGGTGGCGCAGCAAGCAGAGCTAAAACAGGCAAGGTCACTGCACTGCCTCACAGACAGGTCATAGCTGTCCCTCTCTAGGCTCTGGGTCTCAGCTCTCCTCTGATTCTCTTAGAAAACCCCTACTGAACCCTGCTCCTAGGGCCCTCCTGTGTCACTGGAGTGGATAGATAGGAATGTTGCTCAGACAGGCCACCGGATGGCGATGCTGTATGCTGCATGCTTTTGTTTCATTTCCATCTGGAGTCACCATGACAACCCCAGGCCTGTGACAATAGCATAGCCATTATCGGGAGAGAAGGAAAGTGTTACCTTTGCCACCTTGGGAGCTGGAAGGTTCCTCCTGTGCCCTGCTATGAGTGTTTGGCATAATGTGGATCATCAGAGCATCCCCTGACAAGCTCCAGGAAGAGCCTGGCCGTGGCCAGAGAACCTCTGTACTGTGGCAGGAGAAATCAGTCATGTCTTCTTCAGTCCGGCGTCAGCAAGTTACTGAAGGTCAAAATTCATTTCCCATATTTCATATGGGAAGGAAGCATGAAAAGAGATTAGTCCCGTTACACTTAGTGGATAAAGAAATTTAGGATGGCAGAGGGTTAATTCTAATGAAATAAAAGAGAAGACAGGCATATTAATGAGAGAAGGATGCCTGGAGATCCTCCAGCTTAGTCAGGGGTCCATAATAGCTCCCTTAATTGGTCTCGGTACTAATATTTTATACCCATGTGTAATAGCAAGTACCTCTCTAGAGACATGTAGGACACTTTTAATGGCAAAGAGTCTTTCTAACACTTCCTTTAAAAAGTGTTCTCCCCTGAAGGAGCCAAAGAAAAGGTCATGCTGGAGGCCCTTGGTGCCATCTTTCTCCTCATGTGGAGCTGCTGCATGCCCTTGTTTGTCAAAGAGTAAGTGACTTGCAAGTTCAGGAAAAGAAAGTTCACAATGCTGCCGTTCTGGCTGGATTCATCCCTGTCTCCCACAGGGATAGTTCCTGGAAGCGTTTCACCCTTTCTCTTGGAAAGCCCACTGCACTCTGTCTGGACACTGGTTTTCTGAGAAGGCCTTGCATTCTCGGGCATCTGGAATTTTCTCTTGACATCTTCAGCAAACACTCTGTAAGAGGCAGAGTAAGGCAACCTTTTCCCGCAGACCTTTGAGCAGGTGTAGAGAATATAAATACGACCCAGAATGATAGCTCTGGGCCCCTAAATCAACACGTGGCTGGCTGGAGTTGCTAAGGTGATTTTAATGCAATTTATCACTAAACCTAACTCCAGATGTTTGTCTTGCCCAAATCCTGCAGCAAAGGCCTTGGAGGATGGGGTATGGGCAAGGGTGGTAGCTATCGGTGAGGCATCAGTGGCCTTTGGAAAGAGACTGTGCTCTTATTTGATCTCAATGGGCTCATCTATACCCATAGTTCACCTCCTTGACAGCTCTTGAACCTTGAACAAATAAGGCTGCACGCTGCTACCAGCAGCAAGAGTGCCTGAGCCTTCTCTGATAGGCCAGACCAGTCCCCGAGCAGGGCATGAGTCAGAAGAACCATTTCCATACCAGACTTGGGGTATTTCCTTCCCCCCAGTGAGCTCTGGCTTCGTTTCTCCCTACCCTGCTTCTCCTGTAGGCAGCTGCTTCTGGAAAGGATTATCTCCCCACAGCATCGTTACGTTGGGTAGTCGATGGGATGTGTGCTAATACCTCTTGACATAAAACATATGCGGAAGTCCAAAGTGCTCCAGCAAGCAGGCAAAGGCAGGAGGTGGTAGCACGGCTCAGCTAACACATGCAAATATAAACACACACTATCTAATGGGCTCTTCTCCTCCCATTCCTCCGATGGGAAAACAGGGCTCTTCTTGTGTTATATTGTTGCCAGATCATCACTTAGTTTGATGCAGAAACCTCTACCTCTACCTCCTCATAGCTTTAGGTGATTGGCACCTTCCCTTAATGAGCAGATGGGTATCAGAGTAACAGAATGGTTAGATGACCATTCACAGGTCAGGGACCACTACTCAAACTGAGTTTATGTCTTTGTGTCTCCCAGTGTTATCTGGCAGGTAGAGGTGGCGTTTACTATGTAGGGTTATGGAGGATTCGATATTTGTAAGATGTCAGTGCAAGTGCTTAGTGTGGATTAACCCCTCAGGTTACTCCTCACACAGCGTCATCATCCTCTTGATAGTCACATGACTCTTGAGTTTCCTTTGGTGTGCTGGTCTGGGAGCCTCAAAAGAGAGTTGGTTTTTCTCTGGAAACACTTGTGAACAGTGGGGAGTCAATGTTTTCATCTGTGAAAGATGGCCTCTGGCCTCTGGGTGAACAACCCAGGTGTTGTCTCCTGCTCGTCTCAGAATGCAGAAAAGCTTCAGAGTGAGGAGACCCGTGAGCCACACACACCGTCTCCCTCATCAGCACTTAGCTCTCCCTGAGCATAGAATGTCTGCCTCACACAACTACAAGATAAAGAAACTTGAATCAGTTACAGTGTGGTGAACATCCCAAGCTGAGACATGTCTCTACTCCCAAGAGACAAGCGGGGTCACCTAGACCCAACCAGACGTCTGTCTGCCGACGTATATCCTGTCCACCTCAAGGCCAGCAGAACCAGGCATGCACTGGAGATAAGGAATACAGAAGAGAAAAAGTGCATATATATATATATATATATATATATATATATATATATATGATAAGCTTTGAAATCACACAGGCTGAGGTAGCTTGACCAAGTCTGTCATCATTCTGGCCCTCGGTTTCCTCACTGTAAAAATGATGGTGATCAGGATGCTCTTGTGTGGGAAATATTTGGTGCATGGGTGTGGCCTCCACCAACGACCCAGCCTTCTCGATGTGGTTTCTACACACATTTACATCACTGCTCCTCAAAGGAGGATAAATCAAAGCAGATAAAACATTGTAGAGGTCTTTACTCCAAAGGAAGAGAATTAACTTGTCTAGCCCACAAGAGAAGCCATGGCCATCCTCTGATTGCTAAAGTCCAGTGCAGAGACGGTGTGAGCATTCCTAATCCCCAAAGCCATAACTTCTAAATCTGTACCTTTTTGATCATCCATATGATACCACAGGTGGAATATTCCACACTTAACCTCATGTGACAGATCACAGTCAAAACAGCAGCATGCAAAAACCATTATAGAAAATGTCCTCCAGGTGTTGTATATAAGGTGTATATGAAATGTTAATGAATATAGAGTTGGGTCCCTTCCCTAAGATCTTCCACTATACACACACAATATCCCACAGTCTGAAATTCTAAATACTTCTGGTCCCAAGCGTTTCAGACAAGGGATGCTGAGCTGATAGTTCTTTTTGGCTCTGTCTTTTGGTGTTTTTTGAATGCCCTCATCTCTTTCCCATGGACCAGATAGCTCAGAGCTCCTTTTATGGAAGCCAGACTAAGTTGAGTAGCTGCCAATCTTCTTCCCCCAAAGAGAGAGAACAGAGACAGGCTGCTAGATCCTGCTGATGCTGAGGCTCTGAGGCTACCTCAGTGACTAATTCTCTGTAAGCAGCTTAATTTTATCTCTCACAACACCTCCTCATCACGCCTGGGGAGCCGAACAGCTGCAAGAGGATGAGTGTCCAGGAGCCTATGCCCTTCTCTGTCTTCTTTTGCCCCCTGCTTCATGAGCTCTGCACCCAGAGCTCTGTTTCTTAGTAACTCTGCCAGCCTGGGTTGTTGTGATATTTCACCCCTTTGAAAGAACATCCTGTGCTGAGAGATCCAGGAGCAATGGGAGACAGAGAAGCGCACAGATGAGCAAAGGAAGCTGGACCTGGTAGGCCAGGAGTATTGCCAAGATCCATGCAGGGTAAATACTCTCCAGGCAGGTCAGAGCTGCTCCTTCTCTGTCTCCAGAGCCATCTTCTTTGTCTAACTCAAATGCTTCCCAGTACCAAGTATTGCTGTGGGGCTCATGAATCTGGAACAAGGTGTCATGTCTAAAAAGCCTTCTTAAGCTAGAGAGGTCCAAAAGGGACTTGTGGGGGTTGGGGGAGATACATGATTGGAAAAAAGCTCCAGACCGTGGCAGAGAGCATCATGTCCTGTCTGTGAATGTGTCATTTGAATCATTGCCAGAGGTTTTGGAATTTGTTTTCCAAGACAAAACAACAACAAAAAAAAATCTGCTCTAGGTGTGTGAGTGGGGGGGGGGTTGCATAAAATTCTAACTTTTGACGCATAGTAAAATCTTATTGTAAAATGTTAGGAAAAAAGAGATCCTCAAACCATTAGCTAAGTCATCCCGGTCTCTTTATTAAATAGTTTAACATTTCTGGCATGATGGTGCTCCCAAAGGCCTTGGCTATCAATATTTAGAACAAATCATTTACCAATGACTTAAAAAATAAAACACCCAGGCATAATGGCATATGCCTTTCATCCCAGCACTTGAAAGGCGGAGTCAGGCGGATCTCTGAGTTCGAAGCCAGCCTGATGTACAGAGTGAGTTCCAGGACAGCCAGAGCTACATAGTGAGACCCTGTCTTATAGGGGGCAGGGGTACAAAAAACAACTAATAGATTTGATTTTATAAATAAGGTAAAAGTGTGTATGTGAAAGACCCTTTTCTAACATGATTGCTTGAATTTTATTGTGTTCATATTGCAGCCTCGTTCAAATGTCCCCCACTTAGAATGACCTTGACCACAGTCTAATACAGGAGTCATAGGAAATTGTTGGGGGGGGGTTGTTACAGAGAGGATGGGCAGATTGGCAGGGTAGCTAAGGCATTCATAAAGAAGCAGCTGAGCCCTCTAGAGACCTGGTTATCATAATTCCTCACAGCGTGCTCCCTGGAAACTCTCCTGACCTTGCAAAAGCCCTCAGACTCTCTGCTTCAGTCTCTTCGCCTGGAACTGTGAGAAGGCGCTGCCCATCTGCCCAGGTTATAGTGAGAATAACAGGGGTCAGGAAGGCACTTTGGAAAACAAAGAATATTCTAGCAACGTGAGCTTTTTAAAAATTTTTTTCTTCACTCTGAGGCAGGAGGACATCTGTGGGGACCCTAGGGACCTTGCACGTTATTAGCCAGATTAAACAGGCTGTTCTTCTTCTGCTTGTCATGGCCACAGCTGCCTGCCTGCACCTGGCTAGCACAGGGAAACAGAGCAAGGGAAACAGGCCTGCAGTAAGGGAGGGAAGGCTGCCACCCAGGGGCCCCTCTACCCTTGCTAACTCCAGTCCCTGTGGCCTATGGCTTAGAGATGCTCCTAAAGCAAGGGGGTCAGCTCTGAATCCCTGATTATTCACCACCAAGGGAGCTCTGAGTCTGCCGTAAGAAGTGGTATCTAAAAATTCAACATTCTTCCTCTCTGGTTCTTCCCCCTCTCCTTCAAGAAGGCATGAGAAATTATTTCACTGTAGTTTCAAGGGCACAACCAGTCAGTCTAGGGCCATAAAGGAAATGCTCAGCCAAATTTGCTTGACTTAGCAGCACTGCTTTCTGAAACTTGTCTGTGGTGCTCAGAACATCTGCTGGGCCAGTGCTTCCCGCACTTCCTGTGTTGTTCTGTGAAGGAGGGAACGGTATAAAAAGCTATGATCATAGCAGAAAGGGCCCCCAGTGGGTAAGAAAGTTGAACCCAAATCAGATCTATCTTCAAGGAGAGAGACCCCTGAAGGTGTGTATGGAGCTGGATATATGACCTTAAAAAAAAAGAATAAACCTTGGTAATGAAGGGGGAGATTGAAGAAATGGCATTTCTGTTACACCAGATTGCACACGTGGCAAACTAGGAAACTAGTAAATATCCTCACGTCACAGATTAAGGTGAGATGCAGGAAGGAACTGTATAGGAGACAATTACTGGGATGATAGGGCCCTGCTGAGGGCCAAGAGGGTTGGGGCAGCTTCCCTGAGGAAGGTGAGCGGGTCAGAGCAGGCCTCTCTGAGGAGATGGCATTTGAGTAGAGAGGCCAGCTGTGCTGAAAGGGATGGAGAAAGGGGTTAGAATGTGCCTGAGGGACAGCAGGTGACCAAGAGGGCTGAAGAGAAGTAGATGAAGGTATGAAGTTATGATAAAGACAAAGTGTGTGTGTGTGTGTGTGTGTGTGTGTGTGCGCGCGTGCGTGCGTGCGTGTGTGTGCCTATACATGAACACATTTCTTCCTTGGGAGATGGTCTATAACTTTTATTAGATTTCCTATGAAATCAGTGATCTAAACAAGCTCCAGGGAGTTCTCTGAATCAAAAAATCGCCCTAACTCCATCTATTAAAGCA
This sequence comes from Mus caroli, assembly GCF_978045245.1. Taxonomy (NCBI): domain Eukaryota; kingdom Metazoa; phylum Chordata; class Mammalia; order Rodentia; family Muridae; genus Mus; species Mus caroli. Next base: position 87,759,474 of record NW_028227268.1, on the reverse strand, counting down.
TTACAACAATTGTGCCAAATGATTTTTCTTCTTCTTTGTGATGCCTGGAAGCTCTGAACTCTAAAACAGAAAAGTGCAAAATGCTCGCCCCCACTCCCAACGTTTGTCCAAGGCTGCAGGTGTGAGGCCAGGTGCAGGTGCGAGGGAAGGTGCAGGTGTGAGGCCAGGTGCAGGTGTGAGGCCAGGTGCAAGTGGTGATAACTTGTGCAGCACAGCATCCGCAGTGATGAGAGAAAATGGGGGGGGTCTGGGAAGCCCAGAAAGCAGCCTCTCTTTCTCTGGGCTGCAGCAGAAACTCAAGGCCATGTGGATGAGGGATGCCCACTTTCCAGCAGTACCAGCAGGTTCAGTCAGCCTTTGCTCCGCTGACAGTGACTGGAAACCTCTCTTCTGCCCACAGCCTCCTCAATGCTAACAAGATCAACTGCCTGCGGGTGAACACCTTCCAGGACCTACAGAACCTCAATCTGCTCTCTCTGTATGACAACAAGTTGCAGACTATCAGCAAAGGGCTCTTCGTTCCACTGCAGTCCATCCAGACCCTGTGAGTACACCGCCCTGGAAGTGGCAGACCCCTCCCACCAAAGCAACGGAGGGAGGACTGAGGCCCTGTGGGAGGATTTCTAGCATTAGCAGCATGGCTGGGAGATGAAGCTCAAAGCACTTAACTGCACCAAGCATTCAGGGTTGGTACCATTGGGGCCTGACTGTGATGAAGTTTATCTCACTTTCAAACATGTAAGCCTCACAGCACAACCCAGGATCACCGCCAGATTTTATGTGAAGAATCCAAGGCACTGAGAGATTGAAGAGTTTACTCAAGATCACAGCTAGAGGGTCTGAGATGGGGGCTGGAGAGGTGGCTCAGAGGTTAAGAGCACTGGCTGTTCTTTCAGAGGTTCTGAGTTCAATTCTCAGCAACCGCAGGGTGGCTCACAACCATCTATACTGGGATCTGATGCCTTCTTCTGACATGCATGAAGACATAGATACATAGATAGATAGATGGATGGATGGATAGATAGAATTTAAAGAAACTATGGCTAGTATGAAACAGGATGCTGGCATAACTTGCGAGCTGTGCTCATGACCACAGTAGCCAGCGTGGTGTTCTAAGCATTCTCTATCTCTGTGAGGATCCATCCCCCCCTCTGGCAGCTCCCCACACCCTGCAAAGCCAAGTCTCTAACACAGGCTTTCTGGGGATGCCTTATACACACACCCAACCCTTACTTCCCAAGCACTGCTGGGGTGTGTGTGTGTGTGTGTGTGTGTGTGTGTGTGTCCTGCAGGTAAGCAGATCACCAGGGTGCATATCTCACTCAGGTCTGTGGGCTTCACAGTTCCAACCACAGATTTCAGTGCCAGCCCCAGGCCTACAATGAGCCTGGAGGTCTTCTGGAAGCCCTGGAAGTCATTTCATCTGGCACATTTCCTTAGTAGTGAGAGGCAGGAACCAGTACAGAGTGAGGACAGCTGCTTGGTGTTGAATGCCCACCACGACCATGTGGGAAGTTCTGTGCTTAGTGCTCTGAGTGGTCCTTACTCTCAGAGGAGGTGAGGTCCTCTGCACTCCCGTGATGGTGAGGGCAATGGCAACAGTGCCCACTACTATATGTGGAACTCCCACCATAAGCCTGTTACCATACCAGCTGCTTTATGTGCCTGGCATCACCAAGCTTGGAGAAATAGAATGCATGTTGCTGTAAGTGTAAACTCTAAAGCTCTAGGCTTGCATTGCCCATCAGATTCCAGCATGGGGGAAGTGGAGCCAGACAGCAGTAGGTCCTGCCCTGAGAGGGGAGAATGGGGAAGCTGATTCCCCAGACCAGATGTTGGCTGCATCTGTGCTGCCTTTAGCAGACAGCTGGCCTCACACCATTTCTGTGACTCCTCTCTGAAAATGGCACCCCCACCTCCTCCAGGCCTCCTGGGACAGTGAGGAAAGGACCTCACACCAGTTTGCTAGGGCCCAATACAAGACAGGGTGGTGGTGAAGCGAGGTACCACAGGTCACTCCGGATTGACAGCCCTGTCCCTCTTTCAGCCACTTAGCTCAAAACCCATTTGTTTGCGACTGCCACTTGAAGTGGTTGGCTGACTACCTCCAGGACAACCCTATTGAGACAAGCGGGGCCCGCTGCAGCAGCCCACGCCGGCTGGCCAACAAGCGTATCAGCCAGATCAAAAGCAAGAAGTTCCGCTGCTCAGGTAATCAGGTTATGGGAGCGGGGGCCCCACGTTCTGACTCAGAATACAGCAGCCCCAGAGAGGCCAGTAATCCAATCTGGAGGACAGCAAGCGCTGTAATGGCTCCTCGGGAGCTTCTTTGCAAATTAAATTGGGGAAATTCAGTTAGTCCTACAGAAAGCCAATTACCTTATGGATTTAAAATAAAACACACTCACACAATAAAAGCATGGGGGAGGGGTGGGCACCTTGGGAGAAACAGAGCCCAGACACAGTTGCTCCTCCTAGATGGAGCTAGGTGGAGGGAGGCTGGGCAGCCTTCGCACGCGTGCACTGGAGAGGAGACCAAGATTTATTTTGTAGTCTCTGAAGCAGATTCCCCAAATGGCACAGAAATAGATACAGCCCAGGCTGGGCTGCAGCCAGGCTTTGGATATAGCTCTCAACCATTATAGGTTAGGTTACAGGTTTCACAAACACCTTCCCCACCTCTTGGAAGCAGATGGCTACTCTCTCCTGCTAGAGGGAACATCAGACTGGGAAGAGGCACAGCTTGTATTCCCGTGCCCAGCTCTGTCTAGAGGCGGCAAGAGACTTCCCAGCCCACCTCAGAAAGAAAGGTGGTCTCCTTCACCAATGGCGGCATGAGCTAGCATTGAAACATCATTATCATTTTTCTGTTTTTCTCAAAAAAGATCAGGGCTGTGCTATGCTGTGCTGTGCTGTGCTCGCCATGGCCGATAAACAGACAGCAGGATGTACCGAGATAGAATGAGCCAACCCTGACAGTGTGTATCTTGGCGAGAACCGTGCTCCCACCCATCTGAGAGAGTACTCAGTCAATGTGTTTTCCCCAGAAACAATGCTGGCATGGGGACTGGTCATCAGAAGGCCAGAAGACAGATCTGAGCTTCTTATACCATGTTCTTTATCCCTTAAATCAAATTCTGTCATGTGTGTTACCAGGATGATACACTTGAGATTTTTATCCTATTTTACCTGCAGAAGCAAATACCTGGAGAGGGTCTAGAGAGATGCAGGGACTTTGTGGTAGTAAGAACACTCATTCGTTGCCTATTTGCCTTCTCCGGCACAATGGTATCAGTGAGCAGACATTTTTCGCCTGTGAGGAGCACTGTCCTGAGTGATCTCAGTTTGATTTGCTTCTTCTAGTAGCCACTTGGAGTCATCAGGTGAGAGCCCGCTCTAAAGCAGAGAGAGCTGAGGGCTCCAAGGTGAAGGTCACCCTCACATCACAGTCAGTAAGCAGTAATGAAGATCAGGGTCTATAACTGTTCTATTAATCTAGGGCAGCGGGTGGTCCAGCTACTTGAATTGCTGTCTTCCTAGTTTCTTGGCTGTACTTCTAACCCCCAAACACTGTTTCCTTAGATTCCTCTCTGAGTCTGGGGACACCTCTGGGTAGAAAGAGCACCAAGAGTCACCCATAGAACACCATCCCTTCCCAGTGCTTACAGTTATCCCTGGCATTATCTCCTCCTTCTTCTCTGCCTACTTGGGGCCAAGTTAATTAGCTTGGCCAGTCAGTGGTTCCCATAGAATGGGTTGATGAAGTCAGAGGAGGGCAGAGAGCCACCTGCCGTCCTGTACTTCAGTCTCATGAGTGTCCTGTCAATACCCAGGACCTCAGGTTGAGTCTAAACCCTGAGTGGCAGGGGAGGGACAGAGACAACACTGGATCCAATTAGTATTCCCATCATGGCAGTGACCTAGCATTGACTGAGGCTGGGACAGGTAGCAAGGTATGGGTGATGTATACAGAAAGAGCAAAGAGCAGGGAACAAGAAATAGACAGTAGAACTAGGAAACAGTTAAGCTAGTTTTGAAGCTAGCTGGGCCAGTGTCTACCTGCCTGCCTCGGTGTTTACAGGATCCTGGCTTCCTGTGAGGGACAGAAATAAGTGGAAGAAAGAGAAAGAAAGAAAGAAAGAAAGAAAGAAAGAAAGAAAGAAAGAAAGAAAGAAAGAAAGAAAGAGACAGACAGAAGTCTTAAATTGACTTTGTGTAAAATGTCATTAAGAAAAAAATACCAAGTAGAAAGCTTGTTCGTGTAGAGGTAGTGATGTTCAGAGCCCCGCTGAGCTTAACTTAGAGTATTTGGTGTGCTCTTCTGTAGCTGTGTGGGAGGTGCAGAGGGATTACAATGGCTTTGAGAAATACCAGGAACTGTGTCTGCCTTGGCCTTGAGGAGACACAGAAACCATAGACCTGAAGATTTGTGTATCTAGGAAGCTCCAGAAAGGGGAGGTGGGAGGGGTGGCAGGTGACATGGACTGGAGCTGACAGATAATAACTCTGCATTTTTACTTTCCCCTAAAAGCAGCCCCCTTGACAAAACAGCTGATGAGATTAGGAGCCAATTTGAGGGCTGCTCCTGCAACATGTCCAGCCCCTCCCTGGGTAGGGCGTCTGGCTTCCCAGCCACTTTGCTCTGCCTCTTTACCAGCTGCATCCACCAGCCTGGACCAAGATCCATTTAGAGGCGGATGCTGCCTGCTAGGGGTGATCTAGCCAGCAGATTAAGTCCTTCAGCACAGGCCCCACCCTCAGGGTGCATTTGGCAGCTAAAGGACACTGCCTGCCTTCTATCATGCTGTCCCTCTTTTTTGTTTTTAAGAAAAAAAAAAAGCTGTGTTTCTTTTTTAAAAAAAAAGAAGAAGAAGAAGAAGAAGAAGAAGCTGTTTTATGGAAAGTGTAGGATCCTTTGGGTACAACACAGGGCCACTTTAGAGACCTCAGAGTTCATCCAGTCCACCCTAGAGAGAAAATTGAGACCCCCCAGGCAGAAAAGCCCTAAGTTCAGGCTATTATTTTCTGGGCATGACCTAGAATGCTATGATGATTCTAGTGTACCAGGATGATTCCTGGTATGGAAGATTCCAGATCACTTACCTTTGGGACTCCATGTCATTTTAGAAAAGCAAAGAGAGGGCCAGAGAGGAACTTTATTGTGTGCACATGCACGCGCACACGCGTGTGTGTGTGTGTGTGTGTGTGTGTGTGTGTGTGAATGAATGTGTATGTGTATGTGTGTGAGTGCATGTGCACATATGTGGCATGACATAGCAGAAGTATGCAGATCAGAGGACAGCTTTCAGGAGTCTGTTAACCCACTATATGGGACTTGGGGATGGAACCCAGGTCACTAGGCCTGGCAGCACCTTTACGTTCTGGCTCATCTTCCCAGCCACCCAAGGATGTTCTAAGTTTGTGAAATGTGCCCTACTCATACCAAGGCCCTCACAGGAGACATCTTAGAACCAGAATGTTCACAGAGCCCTGGAGTTCCAGGTACAGCAGAGCCCACATTGCCATTAGTAGCTGTAGTCTATCAGATTGGGATAGGGAAAGAGAGGTGAATAGGGCCAGGCATGGGTGAACGCTAACTGGACCATTAATGCACACAGCCCACACAATGCTAAGCTGCTGAGTATGAGAGCACCTTGTCAATGAAGACAGTCCCCAAAACTATGGTAGAGGAGAGTGACCTGTCCCTACCATCAGAGGTTGTGTCCAACAGAGATGATCAGAGTCATGTGGCTGTGGCTCCATTTCTTTGAGATATGCACAGCTCTCACCTGATGCCAAGTAGGAAAAAAATGTCACCTATGGAAGATGGGATATAAAGATTGAGTCTATGGCATACAAGATAAATAGACCGAGTCTACCTAACCCTCTCCCATGTTCCCAGCCAGAGAATGGATCTAGAAATCAAACAGAAACCTAAAATTAGATGTCTTACTCTGAGGCTAATCAGTTGATTCTCTGGCCCTTTCCTTCCTTCTCTTAGTCTGACAAAAGCCCATTGTCAGAAGCCAGCCTCCGACCACCCTCTATGCATTAGCTCTACCTGTGACAGTGTTCTCAGACCATGTTGACTATGGGTATCTCCTTCGGAGACCCATGGCCCCACTGAGGCTCTGTTCTTTGCCCAGCTGAGATATGGTTGCTTTTCATGCCACAACTCCCCCTCTACTGTACCTCAGAGCAGCTGAAATGATTGGCTATCGGCCCAGGGGGCCAGGAGACCCTGCAAGGTACCCAGGAGCCTCTCGAGTTGTGGGATGTTGAAGGGAGGATTTGCCTGGAGATGAGATTACGCTGTGCTAGACCATGTCTTTATTCAAAAGGAATAGACTGCCACGGGGCTTTTCAGCTGTGGGTTCAGTCCTGTGTCACAAAGCATGAGGAAAGGTGTTGCTGATTTTTGTGTCACATAGTGGGGTGGGATGGGACAGATTTTACAGGCTCAATCCTGGGTTAGTATGTAATTGGTGTGTCAGCTGCCAGAATGCTCTTGGATATGAGTGTATGAAGGTTTCCCACCCTGTCCCTCTTTGCTGCTGAGTCTCCCTGGGGCAGGGCACTGGGAGGTGGGGACCCCTGTCTTTGGCAGGATCCAGTGGACTGCACTCCTGGTACTAATCACGCTCAGTGGGGGCCTGCTCTGGCTTCTGCTTCTCCACGCTGCTTCCTCTGAGCGCTCCTGTCCTCTCTCTGATGCTGCTTCCTGACCTTGACTCTGACCAGTTGCCGCGGGGCTTTCCTTTGTGCTTGATCTAACCATGTGGTGGAACGATGGAAACGGAACATGGTTCTGTCAAGCACCGCGGAAAGCATCGCTCTCTCCTGCAGCATGGCCCGCTGCCACCGCCGCCACCACCACCACCACCGCTGGACTCTTCTCTGCTCTGGATCACCGCGCCTGCCAGACCCACTTCTCCCAGTCTTAAATCCCAGAGGGAAGGGGGTGGGAATCCTGAAGGAGTCAGGTACATGGTGACAGGAGGTTAGAGAAACCCACGGGGCCGTGCTTCAAGTATCCACATTACTTAATGAAATGTCACTATGTTCCAAGTCTGGTCTCATGGAATCCTCAAGAGTAGCAGCTAGGTTCCAACTTCCCATTTGAAGAAGACAAGTATAACTAAGATATATGCCCCATGGTTTCATGGGAGAGACCCAGTACAGGGACACTACGTGGTAGCTAATGCAGAGGGTGAATCGCTCTTGACTTTCACCACTCTTGGTGTGCATTTCATTTGAAATGAATGTAGGAAGAGAATGGGTAGAACAGACATGGGTCTGAGATGTTGAACTTGAAAGGGGACTCCTTCTGACCCCAGCTCTCATTCCTCATGAATACTTAAACCTAGATTCTGATGAACCCCGATATCCAACCTGTTCTCTTAACCTTGGACCATAGCTTACATGGAAGTGTGGGGCTCTTCATATGGTGCCATTCAGAGGCCTGGAGAGGTCTGTGCAGACACCAGCTGTCTCTGACCACAGAGGGTTCTTGGCACCATCTCTTTAACTTGTGTCTTGATAAATCCTGGGCTCAGTATAATTAGAAGACTTTGTTGTCCCTTTTGTGCTGGAGTCTGTATCTTACTCCAGGAGCTAAGGTGGACACACAGCCATACTTAGCAGTAGGAGCCAGATTCTGTGTCCCCACCAAGCTGTGTGACTTCCTTGCTGGTTGTTACCCAGAGAAAGGCCCCAGCCACTGATGAATGATGACTGTCCTCTTGGTCTCTCTGAACATTGGAATGTATACCAATCATCATCACCCTTATAATACTTTAGATTCCATTTTACAGATAAGGGTATTGAAGCAGGATATTAACTAGCTGGTCAGGGTTATCTAGCTCCCAACTGGCTGGGCTTTACCTCCGTGCTATTTAGCTCTCCCTTGTCTGGACACTCATTGCCTTGAAAAGACTTTTTTTTAGAAACTTTGACTTGAATTGATGACGAGTTGAAGATGTTTCTCATACTATATTCCCAGCTTCCATCTCTTACTAGAAATGACTGGAGTAAAAAGGAGAGAAAGCATTGTTCAAGTGCCTTTTCTTCTCCAACAGGATCATACAAGATCTCATGGATACAAGCAGCCCCTCCTACATAGAGAAGTGTCCCTCCCCTCCTTGCCGAGAGAACACTTTTAGCACTGCCCACATCATGCCAGGGCCAGGCCTCGGGGAGTGAATCCATCATGGTGCCCTTCCTTGGCATCTCCATGATGCTACGGTAGTAGGCTTGTGGCTGCACCATGGGCCTCTCCCTCTGCTTTCAGGCAGGTGACTGAGCTGCAGAGATAGCTTCCTGCCCAAATGATAGCCATACTCCTTCTAAAACAGCTAGTGTTTGTCAACCACAGGTGTCTGGTCCCCCACAGCCCGTATAGGAATGGGTGTCTGTGTATGCAATGTCCTTGTTTCTGTTCACCACTCACGAGTCAACCCTCTGCTTGTCCGTGTTCCTTCCTTCTCAAGCTGATAAACCCTGACAGGCCTTTGAACACCCCCACCCCTGGTTCTTCCTCTCATCCCAGCCACTTTGGGGATGCTTGGGATAGAGGAGGAGAACTCTGGATACAGGCATTGGCTCCCCCACTGACCACATAATGATAAATATGTGACTTCTGGTTCACATGCTGGCTTCCCGAAAGCTAGTGCCCAATGTAGACAGCCAACATCAGCAGCCACCCTATCTGTGTCCCTTACTACTTCTGATCCTAGACCATCCAGTCTGCTGGCCTTATAGATGTGTCACACTGCCCTCCCAGAAGTAGATGCAGGACAGGGATATATAATAAAGTAAAAAATAAAATAAAATCACTGCTGTGGATTTTAACCTTTCACCCAATCTCCATCTATTAAAGTCTGTCTCTGATTATGTACCATGTGTTATTGTTCTGAGATGCCTGCAAACGGGGAGAGGGCTACAAGGGCAGAGGCAGGCAACAGCCAGGTGACATCAGATCCTCTGAGGCCATCTCCAGCTGGGGTTGGACTTTATGGCCTGTCTTCAAATCCTGCAAGATCCCGCCCACCTGAGCTCACCCCCAAAGAGAAAGCGCTGAAACCTGTTTCCGTTGGTTCTCTACCCCAAAGGATTTCTGGCAGTGACAAATACGTGTTGGGATTGAAATTGACTTTTAAAGCTCTGGAAAAGTTAAAAATACTTTTGGGTAGTTATGAGCATTAGGCATAACAAATGGCTCTGAGGAACCCCGGGTAGCTTCCGTAATGAAATATGAAGTGACGGAGGTGGCATTTCGTGCTGGCTCTGACTGGGAAATGAACTTTTTCGGTTATGTACATACGCCGTTATTAACATTTCTGATTCCCACTCATATAAAATATCACTCTCCGACCCCCTCGTTATTACAAACCAGGGCAATAACAAAAACAGCAGGGGAAAATGCTGGAGAGAACACATTAGTCCATCGAATCTAATTGCAAAATCATTTCATTAAAATGGGTCAGCGGTTCCACTGCAGAGGCCTGCCAGTTATAACCTAACGATACTACTGAGAGTGATTCCCGCTAACTACGGGCTGCTCTCACCTTGATTAAAACGAAAATGCATTTAATAGGCGACCGTCCCCAGCCGGCGCACGTCTGCAGGCTCGCAGTGAAGTGCAAACCGGGCTCCCTCCTGTCTCTCTGCCTTTGATAAGTAGACAGGGTTCCTCTGTTTTGCAAGTAGCCCATTACAGACATGTTCTGTAGAAAACATAACCGTGCACATTCAAAATGCCCCCCTTCAATGTCACCATGAAGCGCCACCAACAGGACAAGAATGGTTTTCATGGGGCAGGAGCTGCATATATAACCTAGCACTCTGATGCGTCTAAAAAGAAATGACATAAGGTCAGGGGTTATTCAGTAAGGTGAGTTGTGCAGGCATGGGAAAAGAGACTTACATAAAACAGGAGGCTGCTGTAAAACTCTGAAATCCATGCATAGGTTCTGTTCACACATGCCTAGGGGTGCAAAGGGGAATGAAGGAAGTGGGTGGGAAGGTAGAGGAATCAAAGGGATACAGCCAAACTTCTGACTCCATGTTCATGACCTCATGAGAACGAGTGCCCCACTGATCGTGTTCCCGATCATCAGTGAGCCCAGAAAGATATCTGAGAGCGGAAGACACAAGAGCAAGGGGGAGGCCATTTGCCTGCTGCCTTGTCATAGCTCACTGGAGGAGAGACCCAATCTGCCTTCACCACCTCATATGTAATGGCTGTTGCTGGAGCCATGGGAGTAAAGGTTCAGTCACAAAGCACACTAAAGCTTCCTGACATTAGTTACTGGGTCTTTGAAAGCTAGCCCTAGTGCGTTTGCCATGCACCAAGAGCCTTATAGACCTTAGGGTCTTCGCCTACAAAGTCAAGTGCTAACCTTGGGGGGGGGGGGGGGTTAAGAGGAATGACCCATTTGAAGTTTGGCCTGGATCAAGTGCAGTAAATGTCAGCTCTAATACCAGCTCCACGGGTGTTTCCATGGCCTCTAACTCCCAGATGTTCCGACACGATCTAGGAAGCACGGGAGTAGAATTACATGCTCGCACACTTAGCTTGTCTTTTTCCTGAAGACGCTGCTTTTAAGCTCATCTTTACACAAACCCCAGAGAAATAGGAGCTCAGAAGCTGCAAAGCCTCGCCAGATGTACTGCTAAAACATGAGGACTACTCACACACTGTGTTGTCATGCTGATGGCTCAAGCCATTCACCAAATGCCTGGGGTCGGTGCCCTCAAACACCTCAGAGATGCACACAGGATCCTCAGGTGCCAACGGTGTCCCACTTGTGCCTTATGCAAATGTGAACTGAGCTTACATTTTATACTTAGCAGTGTGCCAATGGAATGTGAGTCTGAGAGAGTGCATAAGGCCAGTACCCACTGTCAACAGGGAGAGCCACGCACCCCTCCCTATTGGCACTGACATAACTCTTGTGCTCACAGAGGTCTGGCTGGCTGGCTGCCCACAAGGGCATGCCTCAGAGACATCAGGCTGTCAGACCTGTTGCCATTACAGAATGACCTTGAAATTTTGAATGGAATGAAATTTTGTAAATAAATAAATCTGAGTTCCAACTTCTAGCTTGTGGGAACTGGCTCTGACTGGCCTCAGTGAGAACTTCCTCTCTATGCGGAAGTCGGGTCTTGCCCTCCATGCGTTCTCATTTTCATTGTGTTTAAGAATTGGATTCATTGCCAATATATTTTGAATATCTGACTTTTCTTAAAACAAAACAAAGAAAGCTCAGGCCAAATTCCCAAAGTATCAGAGCCGTGACCTCCGAATATCCTTGTTGAAGTCAAGGTCAGACAAGACACCAGTTGTCATTTAACACCAAATGACATTGCCTGCAAGTCCAGGAAGACCTCTAAATGTGTGACCTCATTCTCCAACCTTAGTCCTGCCCTACGGTAGCCCCCACAAAAGTCCAACCTTAATCGCCAATCTGTAGATAGTAAGCATCATGGAGCCAAGAGATCTCCTGTAGGTGTAGGCTGGATTCTGTGTAGGTGTCTTACAATATTTCTCTGAACATTATTCATCTGTAACATTCACCAGTTCTGAAAAGGTCCATGACCCACCAAAGCACAAGAGCCCACAGATATGAAGCCTGGCTTCTTGGAAGACACCAAGTGATAAATGACAAAAGACCATATGGAAACAACGTAGACGAGGGGTGGGGGGAGTGCAGCCAAGATGGCTGAAGGGTCATCAGCTTTGCCTGCTATTTTACAAATCTGTCGTGTATATATAAGCAGTCCCTCCCAAGCCTGTGCATTACACACACACACACACACACACACACACACACACACACACTCTCACACACACTCACACATACACACATTCCAACTCATCCAACTACCTCACTCCCCACAACTTTGAACCTTGTGCCTGAAAACCGAAATGGTGATGATAACCCACTCTTTGGCCCCCATATAGGCTCTGAGGATTATCGCAACAGATTCAGCAGTGAGTGCTTCATGGACCTAGTATGCCCTGAAAAGTGCCGCTGTGAGGGCACCATTGTGGACTGCTCCAACCAGAAGCTAGCCCGCATCCCAAGCCATCTCCCTGAATATACCACTGACTTGTAAGTCCTACCCCTCCCTACCTCTCTTTACATATACTTAGTCACTTTGAGTTAGGCCAAGTAGGGTCTTCTGTGTACTTGACTGAGAAGCAAGACACCAGGAGTATGCATGCAGGTTGCTTGCAAGAATAGACCGTTCATTGGCTCTATGAATGCTTTCTGGACACTCACTATAAAACCAGGCGCTGCTCTAAGCTTACATTTCTGTAGAGTAAATGCACCTGCTGTTCCTTAAGAGCTTATAGAATCTCCAGAAAAATAGATATTAAATAAAAATTATTACTAGGCAAAAAAATGCAACTAAGATGATTAAATGTATCTGAACCTCCCAATATTCCCTAGAAAGGGACGTTGATTTATTCAAACACTGGCAGAAGTGTAAGGACAATCTGACTTCAAAATCCATTACCCCACTGATTACCAGGTTGATTCAACTGATGTGGCTGGCCAGGTGGATGTCCCTGCCCTTCTTCAGTACTCCATATGCACACCCCCTAAAGTGCCACACTTGGCTACCGAGGATGACTTTCCCCAGTAGAACCTCCAAACAAGCTCTTAAGACCTGAAACAGGAGAAACTAAAACTTGAAGCATGTAAGAGGATAAGGAATGGCCTGTGGTGCTAAACAGACCTGATACTAACCTCACCTCTGTCCCCTCCAGCCCCACTGAGACCTCTTCCGCACCGTGTTAGGGGAGAGGGGGGCAGGGACATGGTGTCTCCTATACTTCAGAAGGTCTAGAAATAGACACAACACAATATTCCTCTAGACTCTTGGCACAGAGTGAGCCCTGGATAGAGTGGCAGACTGGTGGCTATTACTGCTTTCTTTGGCAGCTCCAGCCATTGGAGGGCACCACAGCACGGCTCTGAGCACACAGGGACACAGTACAGAAACCTTGAGCTGACATAAGTAGTCAGAAAAGAACTGAGCAACTTAGGCTCAGGAGACTCCGAGGAAAGCTCCCTGGGGTGTTTGAGTTACCATTGGTACCCCATAAAATGGCGGCAGATACATGGTCTTTGTGTGTTTAAATAGTAATATGTGTCTGTGCACAGCATGCAAGAAGCCACTGTCCCATCTCTCTTTGCCCTTCCCCATCCACCTCTCTTTGCCAAGCCCCTCACCTCATTCTGAAGTTTTTCAAGTTTCTCTTGAACTTTACTGACTGTGAAGTTCGGACAGAGCTCAATAAAGGCCATGTGAGGAAGACCCACAGGCAAGTAGCACAGGAGGTGCCTCACCTCAGCTAAGCGTCTTCTGCCTTCCCACGCAGGCGACTGAACGACAATGACATCTCTGTGCTGGAGGCCACTGGGATCTTCAAGAAGTTGCCCAACCTGCGGAAAATGTGAGTCAGGCTGGGGAACGCAGTGGCCACCTCAGCTTTCCTGGCCCTTCACCTGTCACTCCTGCCCCTGAACCTCCTCCTGTCCCCTGTTGTGCCCTGGTCTGGAAGTCAGGGACACAGCATAGAAGAAAATGAAGCTTGGTTGTTGCTGAGTTGTCAGGTACAGGGAGATTGTATATCCCGTGGCTCCTTGACTCCTATCCTTGTCCCCTCTACCTGCCCTGCCCCCAGCCATGTTGAGAATGCATCTCAGGAGATTGTAGGAGGGACTTGGAGCAACTGAGTCGGGATGTCTGGGACCCAGTGATATTTGGGTGAGGTCTGCGTGGGAGAGATACGTCAGAAAGGAACCCCCCCGCTGCTTCCAGTAGATTTGATCACAGAGCTCCCTGGTCTGAGTGGAGTCTGGGCTTAGGCAAAGGACCCCACATATTGTTAGTGGCTTCTATAGTGCATGACTGCTTGTCCCAATCATCTTTATCCCTTACTTGGAGTTTGGGCCAAGTCAAAAAGCCAGCAAGAGGATATTGTTCCCTGTGCTAGCCCTTGTCGTTGGCCAGGGCTGCCGTCCTGCCTCAGGGATATCAACTTCTTTAGTCTTCCTTCACCCATCTGGTGCCAGCTTCATGTTTCATGCAGGGCAAGCAAGGGAGCGATGGCTGGGAGCTGTCCAGTGACCTCTCTAAAGCCACATAGTGAACAAATGTCAAAACTGTCTCTCAGACTTGGGTCCACTTGAGTCACCACAGTGACTGGGCTTGTTTCTACCTCGCCCTCCCGAGTGTCCCTGCAGAGATGCCAGCACAGAGAGCCAGCTGATTCCCCGGACACATTTGTTTTTAACCTGCCTTCCCACCACACCCAAATCCCACATCTACCAGCCTCACAGAGCTGTCTGTTTCTTCAACAAGGCAAATGTGGCCCATCATTACTTACCAATCTGTATATGCTAACTCGTCTCTGTACCAAAACTCTGAAATCACATCTTTGTCATGCTGCTTGTATCATTTACACACTTATCGTAGTGGAAAACCTGTTCACCCCAACCTGTGTCCCTTAACTGAGGCTGAACACGGTGATGCTCTCTGCCTTGTGGGTTCAGCTCGCACACTGGAAGCCAGTATTCACTTTGTGGTTTATCCAGCGGCATGTGCTTTGCAGTTTTGTGCTTTTTGGCACCAACTTTGGCCCAAGCACAGTACTGGCACACTGTCTAGATACTCAGAGCCTGAGCCAACTGCACTGTGCCTCGCTGAGGGCACACATACAGGAGAGAACTAGGCTACACTGTGCCTCGCTGAGGGCACACAGCGAGAGAAGCTCCCTCCATTGTTCAGGCGTGAGCCCAGCACTGCTGGACATGAATGCAATGTTGATGAATCAATAGTATAGTAAATACAGTGTTTCCGAACAGAAGCACTCACAGAACAAGCCTATTATCGATTGGTTGATGGAAATGCCATGACCATGGGCTCACGTGATCCTCATCAAGCTCCTCCAGGAGCAGCAAGAACAGCGATTCAGTGTGTGCTCATTCGGTGTTCTTGGCGATGTAGAATATAACAATCATGAATCACTAGGACTGCCTGTTGTTCCTTATCTCCCGTTCATCACACTTCTACCCATCAGAGCCCTGCAGACAAGGGAACAGATACCTTCCAGGCCCTAGGCAACTATTCTCTCAGTGGCACGACTCATGGGTCCCTGCCAACCACAGCCACTGACTTCGCCACAGGCCCCTGTAAGTAAATCTGTGCTTGGAGCAAGAGATGAGCTCTCTGAGGGAGCCACTGAGACCAAGGCACATGTAAGGCTGTAGAGGATGTGGCTATTGCTGTGGTCCAGGTGCCCCTTGGTTTCCACCTGTAGACAGATGTGGAGGTGAATGTGGCCATGAAGAAGGTATCGAAGCAAGTCACACTGCACAAAGACCTATTTACCCAGAAAGCAGGACCCCAGGAATCTTTGTTTCTGCAAAAACACACTCCCTACACACATTTTAGGGGAAAGTCACACAGATTGTGTTCCCACTTGTGACAGGGATGTGAACACAGAGAAATATTGCTATAGATGAAGGAAAACAAGAACACAGATATACGACAGGAGAGAGCCAGTCCCCGTCCCCAGCCACTTGCCACAGACTTGAGCATGGCCAAATGCAAGCCCAGATCTCAACCAAAGGAAAAGATGCTGCTTGGTTAGCCCCTGTGTTTGCCATACAGGAGTGAAGGTCGGGGATGCCAGATATTCCCCACTGCTCCAGACTGGCTGAACATTCCTGGGGGGGGGGGGTGAGGGATGGACTTGCAGACTGAGCTCAGTGCCAGTACTTACTAGTACCAGCCAACCGGATAAGACCCCTGCAGGGTAAATCCAGCCCCAGATCACCAGCTGCAGCCACTGCCAAGTGAAGTGTCACTGTGCCCTGAACCAGTCACTACCCTACTCCCGCACAGAGGTAGTGTGTCAGGATATCTGACAGTATAGTGTTTGAAGCCAGTGGTGTGTCTGCCTCACACTTGAGCCAGGTCCCTAAGGCTGCCTGGTCTTGAATCTACTATTTCGGATTTGGACAAAGAAAATTGGACCCTGCTGTGTTTTCTGCACCTCTGGCCCTTATACCCTGGCAACCCCACACAGCTTTCCAAAGAGCATCACAGCTATGCAAGGTAGTATCCTTGCCTACATGCTTTAGGCCCTGAGTGCCATCCCTAGAGCAGAGAGATGGGACTTGGGTAGAGAGTGGAGAGGGCAAAAAGAAAAAAACAAGGAAA
This sequence comes from Mus caroli, assembly GCF_978045245.1. NCBI lineage: Eukaryota > Metazoa > Chordata > Mammalia > Rodentia > Muridae > Mus > Mus caroli. Next base: position 87,743,232 of record NW_028227268.1, on the reverse strand, counting down.
TTCTGTGTTCAAAGAGCTGTGGCTCTCCTTGCGGTGGACTTCAGGCCAGTTAGGATGCTGAGGAGAGTCACCCATAGCCTGGAAACCAGCCAGCTGAAGTCATGGGTACACGGTTGGATTTGTTGCTGGTTCCTGTGTTTTTAATAAGAATTAGGCAACCACTTTCAACTCTCAGAAGCTTTCACAAAAACCATAAAATCTTGCTTTCTGGTACCACTGGGACTATCAAATTCCCCCAGGCAGAACTAGCTCCACCATCTCAGGCTGGCCCAGTAGAGTCTAACAGAATAGCAGCTGCCCCTTAGATGGACACAAGGTCCTGGTCACCTTTGTTTCCAAGGGGCCTGCTTCTCATTGCCATTAAGTCACCCGCTTAGAGACTATAAGTTTGTAGTAGTCCCTCATGGAGGGACAGGTTCATTCATGGTCAGTGGACAAGGCCTCCTCATCCTGGCACTGTGCCAGAGCATATCCATCATGGCCAGTTGTCCTTGTTCCCAGAAAGGTCTACTTAGCTCTCTGCTATAGTCCTCCTGGGACCAGACTCTGTTCCCACTGCAGGAGGTGCTGGCCAGCCCTGTAGCCATAGTGAGTAGTGCCTGGAAGAGCCTGCCCTCCTCTGCCTGGGCTCAGGCTTTCTACAGGGAGTTGTATGGATCCCCTTGCTTGCCTCTATGTCCTTTGGGAAGAGTGAGGTCAGAGCACCCATCAGCTTGCAGAGGCAGTACCCACGAGCCCGCTGAACCACCCCTGGACCCAGTATAAGTTTCTGAGGCTGGACCAATAGAACCAAAAGCACAAGGAAGGACCTTCCTCCAGAGAGGTCTGTAGGGGCAAAGGGAGAGAGCCCACTAGCTACATGTTAAGGCTTCCTGAGAGAGAGAGAGGAGTCTCAAGGAAACACGGCATTGAGGCTACACCAGAGCTCTTAGAAAATCCAGACACACTCATTTTGTGTCTAGAATATTTGCTCCAAGCTCTGCTCTGTCTCCCATCCCTCCACTACAGACTTCAGTGGTAAGCCCCACTTTGGTGGCTAGAGAGGGAACAGCAGCCAGCCCTTCTAGAAAGTACTACAACTGCCCCCACCCCTTCTGTTCTTCATTCTCCCAGATTAAGGAAATGTGATTCATGAACCTTACAGTAATGGGACGTTAATTTTGCTCTGTTGTAGAAACAGCTGTTAGTAAGTGGGAGCCTTCCCACCTCCTGCTCTAACTCACCATCATTGTCCAACCCTGAGTGCTCACGCCCTAGCAGCCCCTCTCCCTGGAGCCTAACCTGCTAAGAAAACCTTGATCTCAAGCCCTATATCTTGTTTAGGGTTCATATGCTGTCTTCACCGTGCACCCAGCTCCCCATTCCTGGCTTGTCCTTGGCCAGGGCAGCCAGAACAGATAAGGAAACATGTTGAGTGCCAGGTTCTTTGCCCCAGTTCAGGGGCACCCCAGCTAACAGGCCTGAGGACAGGGACTTTGGGGTGTTATCAGGAGAGTACTGGGTTAAGCAGTAACAAAACAAAGAGAAGATTTAAAAGAGTCTACCCCCACCCCAGCACAGCTGTCTACAAGGCCCTGTTGTCCCCTGGGTGCCCAGCCACCCACAAGGAAGGGAAAGTGTCTTACAATGTACCCTTGGGCACTATTATCTCATTATGTGGGTCTCTTGTCTCTCTGGAGGCTTCAGCCCTGTGCTCTGTGGAAGGTTGGTATGCCTCCATATCCATCCAAGGCACTGGCATGAAGCAGTATCCACACCCCAAGAGGTCTGGACATGTGGACAGTATCTGCTAGCCCATCAGTTCAGAAAACCTCAGAGGCTCCGGTGACATCATGCGCTGGTGACATCCTCAGGGTCTACTGTTCACAGTAGAGGGCTCTGCTGTGCCTTCAGACTGGACCACAGGATAGTCCACAGAGAACCCCTATCTCTTGGTTCTGAAAGAGCCTGGGAACTCGAATTTTATATGACTGTCACAGCATCTGCCTGTGACTGTCCTGGTACATTCTCCCATGCTGTGGATGGCAGGTTTTGGAGAGAAGAGCCTGATCTCAGAGCTGGGGCAGACTCGGGATTGGGCCGGATGGGAACAGAGATGCCATGAGAAAACCAAGATCCCAGGGTTAGGAAGATGAGTCGGTTGGCAGGGTGTGTGTTGCACAGGTGTGAGGACCTGAGTTGGCTCCTCAGCACCCAAGTAGAGCTAAGGGCAGCAGCATATCCCTGTACCTAGGACTGAGGATGAAGGGAGAGGAAGACCCCTGGAGCTCACGGGCCAGTCAGTCTGCTCCAATCAGGCCAGCTCCAGGTTCAGTGAGAAACCGTGTCTCAGAAAATAAAGCAAAGAATGACTGAGAAAGATACCTGATGCTGACCTTTGGCCTGGGTACACACATGTGCATTTGTACACACACACACACACACACACACATGAATTCTGTAACTTAGTAATACAAGGGAGCTAGTCCTCACATCTCCCGAGAAATAATCACTTACAAGAGGAGGGAGGGATATCAATGAAATGTTTCTTTTTTTTTAATTAGGTATTTTCTTCATTTACATTTCTAATGCTATCCCAAAAGTCCCCCATACCCTCCCCCCCCCCCACTCCCCCACCTATCCACTCCCACTTCTTGGCCCTGGCATTCCCCTATACTGAAGCATATAAAGTTTGCAAGACCAAGGAGCCTCTCTTCCCAATGATGGCCGACTAGGCCATCTTCTGATACATATGCAGCTAGAGACACGAGCTCCAGGGGTACTGGATGCTCACAGTCAGCTATTGGATGGAACACAGGGCTCCCAATGGAGGAGCTAGAGAAAGTACCCAAGGAGCTAAAGGGATCTGCAACCCTATAGGTGGAACAACAATATGAAATGTTTCTTATGTCCCAGAAAACCTAGCTTCATAGCCCAGCTCTATCAGCAGTGTAAATCTTGGGAAGTTATTCAATCTTCCCGGAACCCAGAGTCTTCACTTGTAATGGAGGGCAGTAGTATCTAGCTGCCGGGCGTTGCTTGAGGCTCTGATGAGGTTAAAGCAGTCTGCCTCTCATGTGTAAATAAGAAGTAGGAAACAATACTCAGTAGGAAGTATCCACTTGTAAGGGGCTTCCACTGAGAGTGCTACACATCCCCCACGTGTGTGCATCCCCATTGAAGAGGGGCTACTTTATGTTCTTCTCCAGCTCTCTTTTGAGGATGACTGCACAGTGGGAGCCCCTGGGGAAGAAAAGTAAGAGTGACTCTTGCAGGCATTCAAAAAAAAAATGATTACACTGAGACACTTTAAGTCCTAGGCTGTGTGTATTTCTCCACCTGCTGTGAGGAGTGACCTCTGTGAGCACCGAAGCTGAGACTCCAGTGTCAGGGAGCTGGGGACTGAGCTCCTTCCATCCACCTGATCCTCCCTCTTCTACCCCCTCCTTCTAGAAACCTGAGCAATAATAGGATCAAGGAAGTGCGGGAGGGTGCCTTTGATGGAGCGGCCGGTGTGCAGGAGTTGATGCTGACGGGGAACCAGCTGGAGACCATGCACGGACGCATGTTCCGGGGCCTCAGTGGCCTCAAGACGCTGTGAGTACCCAGGCTTGGGCGCAGGAGGATGACAACTGTGGACAGGGATCACAGTCAGGCACTGTCCTGGCCTACTGATTCGTTCCTCTATAACATCATACTTTTCCACCTTGAATGCAAAGAAGCTGACATGCTAAGCCCACCAGCATTGCCCACACCTAATCACACCCCACTCAGAGCCACTCTAGTGCACATGTGTACATATTCATTCCCAAAACATACTGAGGGGTGCACACGAGCACCGATTTAACCATAATATACACATGCTGTGCCCCTGAACATATCTGAAGGCGAGCATATACGTTCAAGCACACACACATACGGTAAACCCACATGTGGGTCCTCTTCCTCCTGGAAGTACACATGCACGAGCACATGGAGAACTGTGGCTTGTGTTTATGATCTGTCTTGATTATTCATCTGTTGCTGTGAAGAGACACCAGGACCAAGGCAACTTACAAAAGAAGGTATTTAACTGGGGCTTGCTTATAGTTTCAGAGGGTGAGTCCATGACCATCATGGCTGAGTATGTGGTGGCAGGCGGGCGGGCAGGCAGACATGGTGCTGGAATAGTAGCTGAGAGCTTATATCTGATCCACAAGTATGGGGCAGAAAGAGAGAGGCAGAGAGAGCTAAATGGAATAACATGGGCTTTTGAAACCTCAACACCCACCTCCAGTGACACACCTCCTCCAACAAGGCCACGCCTCCTAATCCTTCCCAAACAGTTCCACCAGCTGAGGACCAAGCAGACAACTCTGTGAGCCAATGGAAGACATTCTCATTATAACCACCACGCAGTGTGTGAAATACACACTCATATACATTTGCATGTGTCCCAGTGAGGGTCCAGGCCCTGCTCAGCACCAGCCAAACCTGAGCAATGACTGGCCGAGCCAGGAGGTGGCTGTTTGTGTCTTGAGAGGCAAAAACACTACCCATGACCCTCTCCCCTGCTCTTCCAGGATGTTGAGGAGCAACCTGATCAGCTGCGTAAGCAATGATACCTTTGCTGGCCTAAGCTCTGTGAGACTGCTGTCGCTCTATGACAACCGGATCACCACCATCACCCCAGGAGCCTTCACCACACTTGTCTCCCTATCCACCATGTGAGTTTTCCCCCAGCACAATGCCACTCCCTCTGCCCTCCCGACCCCCACCCCCTGCTCTGCAGAACTCCCTGACATCCCAGCTTCCCACTGACCGTGGCCAAGGTCACCTGCCCATCTGTCTATTTAATAGGCATTTGTCTGGCTCTATGTGCCAGATACTATCTGAGTACTAAGGGTTACAGACTGGCTCCTCCTCCTCCCTGGAGTGAATTGTCCCCATGATGAGAAAGGCCAGCACAAGCTTTGTAAAGAAGCAGTAGAGAAGACTAGTTTGTTGAAGAACGTGGGAAAAGTATTTCCTGTAGTAGTTACGGCCACACGAAGGCCCCATGGTTGGTTGGAGCAGAGTAAATACGCAAAGCCTAGTAAGGCCATTGTACTGAGTATGTGGGGATATGGGGTAAAACCAAGGCTAGAGAGGAAGCCAGGGTCAAACTGTGTGGCCATGGGGGCTGCTTTAGTTTTAAATCACACCAAGAACCCGGAAACTTTGCCGTAGGCTCACAGTACAAATGGCAGCGTGTTTTAAAAGGTGACCCTGACTACATTGGTGCTTGTCAGAGACAGCGTGGGAGCCCAGCTTTCTGGACCTGTAAATAAGAAAGAAAAAGAGACTTCCCAGCATTAGGAGGTGGCGGCAGAGGATAGTGGCTATAACTGTAGGACTGTGTGTCCCAGGTCCCTCATCAGCTCGGAACTGTTTCTTCATCTATGCACTGGGTCTCCCCCAGCACCTCCCACCATGGCCCTGCTGACGGTGTGAACTGCACAGCCAGGCCTAAGGACCGAGAGTGCCCAGCCTTTGATCACTTTACAGTTGCTGTGCCTCAGCTGTCCTCAGCAAGTGCTTACCTGTCCCATTTCCTTTCCTCCAAAATGACAAGACAAAGTAGCAGCTGCTTTCCCACCCATTGTCTCCTTCCCACTTAGAATAGAATCAGAGTCTCAGAGTCGCCAAGGGACAACAGTCTAGTTTCTCCCAGATGTGTGCCCTCTGCCCTGCCACCCAGCCCTGCTGACCTCACACTTCCCACCCTTGCACACCCTGCCCGAGGCCTTCATACTGGCAACTCCTAGATTCCAGAGCCCGGGAAGCCCCCTCTCATCACCTCGCCTCTCTGTCCCTCCCCTACTCTACCTTCTGTCTCAGTGGTTTGATAGATGTGTCCCAACCCTGGGGCAAACACTCAAAGCGACTGCTGCCACCATCATCCCCCATCCCATCTGTCCATCATGCTACTGTATGGTCGGGGACAAAGTACCTATGGTGCACAGGTGGGCTTCCGGATATCAGAGGCCTGTGGAGATGCCAGCCTCAGTCATAGGGCAGATGCTCACAAGCATAGACTAGCTTGGTACTGTCAACACCGAAAGAAAGTGAAAGACACAGTCAGAAAAAGGAAGGAACTCAGCTACCCCCGGGCAGGAGCACAGATACCCCAGCCCCACCAACTGCAGGCATTTCCAGTGGGAAAGAGGGTGTGGACACTGATAAAGAATTCAGGAAATTCTCCTTGGAGGACTTTGCCCAAGTGAGACTGGATGGACAGGGGAGGCCAAGGCTGGAGGTCATAACACACCCATCAGCATGGGCTATAGTTGCATCCCTGTATTTTAGAGGAAAATTCTACATCCCCTAGGAAGGGCTACCAAGACCCATCGCCTCCTAGGGAGAGCAAGCCTGGGCTACAGAAGTAGACTTTGGGCTAGGGTCAGGGTGGGCAATGACCACTTAGAGGCTCTCTCTCCCTCAGAAACCTCCTATCTAACCCTTTCAACTGCAACTGCCACATGGCGTGGCTCGGCCGCTGGCTGAGGAAACGCCGCATCGTCAGCGGGAACCCCAGATGCCAGAAGCCCTTTTTCCTCAAGGAGATTCCCATCCAAGACGTGGCCATCCAAGACTTTACCTGCGACGGTAAGCGGGAGTGAATCGGGAAGGCAAGGCAGGCTGCTGAGACCTCTGACTCCGCCCTGCCCTCCTGGAACACAGGCTCTGAGGAACTCTGCTCCAGAGGCCGCTGGGAGTCTCCTGCTAGCCTCACTGCTGTTTCTCAGACCGAGAAAGTGTCTCTTTCTGAAGCTACTTCCTCAGTTACTTTCCTCAGTTGTGTATCTATACTGGCGTCATTAAAACAAGATGTCTGTCCATTCAGGACACTGTCCTCTGTATGAATGCCACTGTACCCGATACACTTAGCTGCCATGTCCACTGTGACTTTGGGGCTACTTCGATGCCATGCCCCTCTGTACACAGCGTACACAGCTGGACACGCAAGTCTCCCTGTCCATGTTACAGTGAACGTCAGAGTATGTACCTATGGGAAACAGACTTCCAAGAAAATTCCTTTTGACTGAGAGGTATGAACCCACACATCTGAGGCTTTGGGTCTCAGGACCCCAGAAGGCATATTTGATCGCATGAATTCGAGTTTGTATAGTTCTTTACTTGGGGGATTTTTTGGATTACCTTAGGACAGATGTATTCGTTTGCAGATTAATTGAGATGCATTATAATAGGCTGCTGACTTGCTCACTACCCTATAGGGATGCTTCTAGTGGTCAGTGGAGAGGAAAAGGTAGGAAGGGGAGGGGAAAGGCCAGGCTCGGCCTCTGTCTGACCACTCCTTTCAGAGTCATGGCTTCCTCATGTGACAGACAGGACGCCCTTCCCCTGTGGGTCTGGGTTAGCATCTTGACTGGTCTTCATTTTATTTGCAGTGCATTAAACAGCAGAGGTCCTTCCCATGCTCCAAGGCATGCATCCTTGGCCTCTGGCAGGGGAAGAAACCAGTAGCTGCCTTTAGTCCTGGCTTGGGCTCCCTGCTGGTGCTAGGTAGAGCTGGCCTTTGCTAGAAACAGTCTGGCCCTGTCAGCTAGCCTAGCTGCTCTCCTAGCGGGGCTTATTTTCCAGGGTGCTCACCCTGTCTGGGTCTTCCACAGGCAATGAGGAGAGCAGCTGCCAGCTGAGTCCACGCTGCCCCGAGCAGTGCACCTGTATGGAGACGGTGGTACGATGCAGCAACAGGGGTCTCCGTGCCCTCCCCAAAGGCATGCCAAAGGATGTGACTGAACTGTAAGTACCACCCCAGCCCCTGTAGCCTCACCAACAGGCCCTGCTGTACCCCAACATCTCAGGGAAGGGTGTGGGGACATGCCTGTTTTCCCTGGAACCCTGCAGAGCTTTTCTCAGGCAGCAGTTGAGAGCTTTGATTGATGTTAGGAGTCTGGGGCGGTATTAAAGGAGAAGGAGGAGGCCAACTCCAAACCATCTTCACCCGTAAGAGAGGCAGCCCTGACTCTGCTCTCCCTGTAGACACTCCAAAGTACAAGAGGACTGCTACATTCCTTGCACTGTCCAGAAACCCCTGTGCTGGGTCCTGCCTTTCTGAATCCCACAAAGCCTGTGTGACCCTCACAATAGCACAGGGTATTATGAGAGCATCTTTTCCTACATTGGAGAACATGCTTTTACAATCTGATTCCATTCCTCCTTCAAGCAACCCTGTCAAGCAGGTGATTTGTCAGAGCTAAGTCACACCGATTTCTAGAACATCATCCCTGCCCAGGTTCCCCACTGTTGCCTCCCAGAAGCTCCTCAGAAGTTAAATGAAACAGGCGCCACGTTTTCTTGGGAGAGCTCACAGTACTGGGTGCAGAACTCTATCTGGCTCAGCAAGAGCTAGGCCTAGCTCTCTATCAGCCACGGGTGCTCACCACCTGGTACAGAAGAACCCCCCAGGCTTGCACTGCCTGCCCATGCTCTGTCACACTGCCCTCTTCTGTGCAGTCATTCTTTAGATCACCACATGGGGATTGAGGTGCCTTGTATGTCAGGCTCTCTGCCATCATGGAGAGATGCCCCTTAGTACAGGTGGGCCTAGCACTCATGAGGCACGGAGTCTCTCTGGGGAAATTAGACATTTGTTCTGCCATCTCTGAAGCTCGGATGGCTTCATAAAAGGTGTGAGATGAGGCTGTGAAAGAGAGGTTTGCTTGGGTCTGATGGGCACCAGGTCCTGCCTCTCCTCTCTGGGGTGTCCTGTTACCACCTGAACCAGCACAGAGAAGACAGTGCAAATCCAGAACGGGTGGGGTCCCCAGTATGCCTCTCTGGGGTGTCAGACACCACTACCCACCAGGCCAGAGGTGGGAAGCAGAGTCCAGGACCAGCAGGACCCTGATCTGGTTGGGAGGGAGGGAGGGGATATGGAGAGGAAAGAAAAGGCCTTCTCTGAGAATCTTAGTGTTACGGCTCTTTTAATCTCCGGCCTTCTCCACTGAACTTTAATGAAGCAGCTCTCAAAGACAATCTTAGCCTGTTCATATTTCCTTACTGGGGGTGGCTTTGAACACATACACTTGATTGAGGATGAACCGAAGGTTACATTTTTCGGGGAGAGATGAGAATATCCATTGCGGGAGAAGGCCATTGGCTGAAACCTAAGGCTACTGAGATGCCTCGTTTGCATGCAGAAGCATTCCAGGTACTGGGTTATGTGACGGACTGCCTGTGTCCACCTTGCTGGGGGTCGCCTGATTAGGCTTCAAGGTGGGCACAGAAACAGGGAGGGAGTTAGTCCCACTCCTGCCTATCTCAGGATGAGATTCTAATCTTGGTTTTTGAGATTTCCAGGATTTGGACATGCTCAACCTCACCTGGTTTACGCTAACGCCTCTGGTGGCATGGTCCATGTGCCCTCCAACAGTGAAGGGCCAGGCAGGAGCAGGTCCCTGACAGGGCAGAAGGGCAGAATAGACAGAAGTAGCTACACAGGTGGAGACCCTGTTATAGGAACTGGAAGAGCCAGATAAGGGGAGTGACAGTTGGTCAGGGTGTCCCAGCGGCAAGACTCACACTGCCACTTACACCCACACTGTCACACTTGTATTGTGTGTCAGAGCTCCCTCCCAGACCCTAGGCCCATTCCCTCTGCTGGGGCTGCCTGGACGTGAATCCTCAGACATAAGTAACAGAATGTGATGTGACCCAAATACCCCTGGGAATCTCCATCACGTCCCAGGCCTGTGTCTCCTAGCTGGGCTGTGAGCACGCCAGCCTCTTAGAATGCAAGCAGGTCTTAGGTGAGACTGTCACTTCTGGCATTCCTGATTCTCAGGGAGGTTGTCATGGAGACTGGCAGCCCCAGGGAAGGAAAGGAGGTCTGACAGTCACTAAAAGTTCCTGTCAGCATGGGTATGGACTGAAGCTGAGCCCCTGAAAGTCTGTGTGAACATGCGGTGATCAGTTTCCAGGCATAGACGCTGCAGAAACTGGCCATGGAACGTGCTCCTTCCCAACATGTCAAAATACAGAAATGCCGTGAAGACAGCTCATGCGTGCTTTTCTCTAAGGTTTGGGACATGGAGACTGAAATAGCAAAAGTAATTGGAGTTCTGTGCCTTTAGAGACCCACAGATTCTCTTTTGTGGAAGAGATGATGTCTCTCCCAGCCATGCCTGGTTTCTGGTGCACTCCAAGGAGCTCTATTCTGGCACAGAACCATCTAGGCCACAGTGAAGACTGGGGGGGGGGGTGCAGGGGGGAGAACAAATGATGGAGAAAGTGAGAGCTAGGAGGCCTGGCACTGCTGTGGGGCCCCAACCTGGGAGCTTTTTGTGCTTTTTCGGAACACGTGCTTGCCAGAGATACTATTAATGTTTGAGAGGGCACACTGGAAACTAACTCACACCATTTTAAAATATCTATTTCTTATTCCACCTAAAAGTCTCTCTCTATCCACCACATATTTATATAAGAAGTGTGTTGCTGAGACAAACCAGAGATTGAAGTGCGGATTTTTAGCATTGATCACACACCACAGGCAGTGGGGTCTTCTGAAAGGATAGCTGCCGTGGGGAACCTGCATTCGTATCTGTAGACTTGCCTCTTCTCTCCTAATCTACACTGGTCTGTCTTGGACTTTGAGTAGTCCCCCAGCTGGGATCTACAACATCACCCACTGGGCACTCAGAGCAGCCCACTGAGTTATGCAGGTGGTGATGCAGCCCATTCTCCAGTAGATAAAACTCCACGTCATTGACCTGGATACCTGTCTGTTTCCCATCAGGGAAGTCTTCAGTGAGAGAGCTGTCGAGCAGAGTTCGGGTTTTCAAAAATGTTAATAGTCATGTGAAAGCTCCAGATCTGTCGCCGGCAGCCAATACCATTTGGGCTTTGCCCTGTGTCCTTTTCTTCCTTTTCAGAAACTGTCAGGTAAATGCCCGTCTGAGGAAACCCTGCCAGTCATTCTTTTAAGTAGAAACAGTGTTTCATGGGGGAATTCCAAAGCAGCTAGTTCAGGGAGCAAGGCAGTAGGGTTTCACTGAGCACATCTCAGGCTGCGGAGATGCTGTGTGTACACTGTTCATTTTGTTACACAGTTGCCAAAGAATGAGTGCTCCCTCCCGATACTGTTGATAGCTTTTACTGCCTTGCCAAGGGCAGTTCTTAAGTGTGGCTTGCTTTGTTATTTTACGTGCAAATGTACACATAGAGACAGCCCAGTGACTTAGGCCCAGTGTTCTGCCTTAAATGTCCCACACCATTGTCCTCTGTTGGTTTCATATCACCAGGGCAAATGTGAGCTGAGTACAAAAGGGAGGATGGTGGCCTTCTGCTTTAGGATTCTATTTTATTTTTAATGAAATGTATATGTGGGTTGGGGTACATGTGTGTACAGGTATACACGGAGATCGTGACATGACAAGACAAGGGTATCAGATACCCCGGAGCTGAAATGACAGGCAGCTCTGAGCCACTCAGTGTGAGTGCTGGGAACTAACTTTGGAAAGAGTAATATGCTCTGATAACCACTGAGCCACTCTAAGTAGAAAGAGTATTGTCCTGATTAGGGTGTCTACTGCTCCAATAAAACACCATGACCAAAAAGCAAGTTGAGGGGGAAGGGTCTATTTGGCTGACACTTCTACATCACTATCCATCATCGAAAGAAGTTGGGGCAGGAACTCAGGGCAGGAACCTGGTGACAGGAGCTGGCCCAGAGGCACAGAGGTGGGTGCTGTTTAATGGCTTGCTCCTTGTGTCTTGTTCAGCCTGCTTTCTTATGAAACCCAGGACCACCAGCTGAGGGGTGGCACCACCCACAATGGGCTGCAGCCCCTCTTGCCCTCATGCCTCCATCCCTTGTCAGTCACTAATTAAGAAAATGCCTTACAGACTTGCCTACAACCCAGTCTTATGGAGGCATTTTCTTAGTTGAGGTTCCCTCCTGTCCGTTGATTTTGGTCGTGTCAATTTGACATAAAACTATCTGGTATACCCTGACACAGGGAGAGCCAGAGGGTACTCCAAGCCGACTGCAGGGTTCACCCCAGCTTTGGAGAGGGGCTAGCTCTGAGCACAGTAGCACTGAGGAGTCCTAGTGTGGACCTGGCCCAGAGAGCGCTCTGCACGTAACATTAGGAGAGGACACCAGTCAGTGCTATCAGGAGGCTGAGGGGACTAAGGAAAATTCATCTCCAGTAGAGCTGGGTCTCTCCTCAGTGCCGGGGAAGCATGCCTAGCAAGAGGTGCTTGTTCACGCACTCAGGAGATGCTGCCATCAGACTTGGAGTAGAACAGTCAGGGTCGCACTCTTATTCCTGCCCTTGGAGACTTAGAACAGAAAGAACTAAATGTGGAAAACAACCGGTGGTCAAGTCACATTTCCCAGGAGCACTGGGGACGAAAGCCCATTCCTGGAGAAGTCCATACGCAGAGAAGTCCCTCCTGGTAGAAAGGTCTTCTATTCAGCACCCGGGTCCTGGGGAGCAGGTAGTCTGAGAGAGGAGGTGCATGCTCTGGACGCTTGAGAGGATCATGTGCAGGCTGAGGCTAAAGGAAGGTGGACTCTCCATATGTGTGTGTGTGTGTATACACATATATACTTATATATACACACATATATATGCATACACATATATAAATCTTTCCATGTGGGTATAATGTACACACATATATGAATATATATGTATTTGAATATATTTTCAAATATCATTCAACACTAGTGTGCTGGGGGACACTATTCTAAAATCTATCCATAGGGCCCCTCATAATTCTTCATGGTAATAATTATCATAAGCTCCATTTTACAGCTATGTAAATACAAGCTCAGAGAGGTGAAGTGTCTTGCCTGAGGTTACACAGCTATTAGATAGCCAGAATGACAGCTGAGCTGCCCCCACTTCACCCAGGCCTCTGGTGGAAATCCTGACCTGGAGTAGGGTCTCCTGGAAGGTGGCTGTCCTCTCCATCCTCCATTCAGCAGGTCCTGGAATTCTTTGTGAGAACCAGTCTGCTCTGCCAAGCTTGAAATGGGAGCAGAAAGCAGGGAGTGTTCTGTGTAGAGATCTTTGTGGATTGTCATGCAAGGCAGGTGAGTTCTCCGGAGTGAGGGCTGAGAGAGAGCATTTAAATTCAGGTCAAGGAAAAGGTTGACCTGCTGGAAAAGCTGCAGCAGGTTCTGAGGCTGGGGGCAAAGGGCAGGCTTCTGAATGGTCCCTGCGGACCCCACTGCAGCTCTAGGCAATGTTGGAGCTGAGAGCGCTCATCAAGGGCTCCCCACAAAGAGCATCCCTTGCCGCTGCATCTGCATTTCTGAAGTGGAGCTTTTTGATTCTGTGTCTTCCAAGTCATGATGCCAGGGCACGGGGACACCCTGTACCGAAAGCAGCTCCCGCTTACTCTGTTGTGCTAGATGCAGCTCCCTTGGGGAGTTCCAGGATTCTTATTGCCCAGGTGATCTTTCCTGAGTCTAGCTGTTGCCAGGCAGTGTGTGGGAAAGCCACAGCGAGTGTGTGAACATGACTCTACGAAGAGACTCACACTGAAAACGCTACCGGGGACTGAAACATGATATGATGCCCAGAGTCTTAGATGTCATGTGATGTCACCTGTTGGGGGGAGGAGCTGAATTGTGGGAGGCAGATTTGAGGACTGAGGTCACGGGAGGAAACTAGACAAGGAGGCAAAGGCAGGACCAGTGTAGGCAAAGACCTGGCCACCCTCTCTTTGGTCATTCAGGGAAGGACAAGGCCAGTGCAGTTGCAACTTGAGGTCATCAGAGGGTCAGATATGAGATCCACAGAGGGATGTAAGGCCCTTGTAGTTTCCTGTCTGGACTTGGCTAGGTTGCAGTACCAATTATCATGGTGAAACACTTGGTCTAGATGTTTCTGTGAATGTATTTTATAGGTACTCTTAGCACCTGCAATGGGTAGACATTGCAAGCAGTGAATGAAGATTATGGCAGCAGAGAGGGGACAAAAAGCAGGTGGTTGGTTCACTTTGCAAAGTAAGACAGGAAGACTTACAGATGAGCAAGCACTGGGACACCCAGTTTCTCCCCACCCCCACTAAATACAAAGACTGAAGCCGAGGCAACATCCTGAGCCCATCGTGGAGACTGTCTGAGAAACTCAGGGGTCCCTCTCCTTTCCCTGGGTTAAACAGCTCAGTTTACCCTTGGTTACCATGGTCAGCATGGGTGACTCCAGCTTGTGTGAAATGGGGCAGAGCCCTCTGTGGTTTGGCCTGTGTTACGGAGAGTTTTACAGACTCGCTGTGTACACAGAGGTGAATCAATGGTAATCAATCGGGAGGCTCCAGTGTGAGGTGAGGCACTTGGCTCAAGACAGCGGACTGAACATGAAGCAGAGTCCTCCAGCCTCTCTGCATTCTCCACCACAGTCCTTGCACCTTCCCTGCAAGCCCCAGCTTTGGATCTCCTCACAAGCACGCCCCTTCTTTCCTGGCTACCTCATTCATCAGCATAGACAGTGCCTAGCACACAGCAGCTGCTAAATAAATACATATGCATACATGAATGAATGAATGAATGAATGAATGAATGAATGAACGAATGCCCAACTCCTTGGCCTGAGGCCACAATCTAAGTGTGTGCACAGCTGAACTTTAGCAATTGAATAAAGCTTCCTGAAGGCAGAACTGGAATTCGGTCCACCTATATATCCCCAACACCTAGTACAGCATAGTGCTTAATAGACTCATGAGAGAGGACCACATGATGACACTAACCAGTACACCATGGCAGCTTGAGGCTTCCTGAGTCCTGCCCAGAGTTCTATGCCGTGAGGCTCTCCTGGGTCTGGCCACTGGAAGAGAATTGCTAGGTCTTAAGTGAAGACATTCCAACTTGTCTGCCATTGCTAGGGTTGCCCATGCCCTTAACCCATTTCGGCCTAATTTGGTCACTTTGTGGTAGGTCTTGGATACCCCAGCCATGTGTTTGCAAACTCATGTCCCAAATTAGGTCTTGGCATATTAGAAATGTAGATTTTTCTAGTCCTACCCCAGACCTTCCGGATCAGAGCCAGCTTCAAGCGACCCCAGGCCATTTGCACATCTGTTAAAGCTTGAGAAGTACTGAGATAGCAGAACAGAGACCTCTTGGAACTAAGGGCTGGCTGGCACTAGGCAGACAATTGCTAATGACAGCCAATAGTAAATGCTATGCTGAGGAAAACTCACCCCAAGAGCTAACCTTGAAAGTTACCTTAACAAATCTTCACTTGTGTCCTGAGCAACAGGAAGCCTAGGGGATGGACTTATTGAGGACTTGTTGGGGTTAGTACTTGTTGGGGACTTGTTGGAGTTAGTGCTTGTTGGGGACTTGTTGGAGACTGGTTAGGGACTGGTTGGGGTTAGGGAACTGGCCTGTGTCCCCTGGCTGAGAGGGCAGGCTTGCTAGTGACTGTCTTTGTAATTCACATGGTTATACTGAGGCTGTTTTCCTCTGGGAAGCCTGCGTATGCAGACTTTGCCTCATCCTAGCTGAACAAGTCCCTGCAGGAGCCTTGGGTTCAGGCAGGACGCTGTTTATCCAGGACGCTGTTTACCCAAGAACTCCTGTCTGTCAGGGACCCACATTCTGTGGCTTGGCCCCGTGTTCCACGTGACACAGACATACCCCCCCCTTTCCTTATTTCCAAATAAGACATCAGAGATCCTCGGTGTTGAATTGAAGTTCTTTTTTGTTTAATGTTTTATCATATATTAATTATGCACAGTGATGGCTTTCATTTCATTTTGACCTTTTCATGCATAGTATAGCCTGATTATTTTCACCCCCTTGAGCCTCTCTTGTCCCCCTCCCATGCCACCAGCTTCTTTCCTCCTTCTGACTAACACCACTACCTTTCATCCCTGGTATTTATGGCCCAGTGAGTCTCGTTAGGATTGCTTGCAGGAGTGGGCCAGGCTTGTTTACAGTGCACACTTGCCTGAGCAGTAGAGGTGTAGCATGTACTGGCCATGGCTGAGCAAGACCATTCCCCTCACTAGCCTGCATAGCACCTTGTGGGGCAGTCAGTGAAGGTTAGCCAACAGGGAGGGAAGGTGTTTCCAGCACAGCTCCCGTTACAGGAGCAAACAGAAATAGGGACCTCCCATTTAGTTCTGGTAGGCAGTGAACAGAGGTGACATTTGTGCAGAGTGTCCGAGGGGTCTTAGGGACCTCCCCGAACAACAGTTTTTACAGCAGCATCCCACTCACATAGGGCACTGGGATTTTCATTCCGTAACCTGTGGCTTCTGGGAGCAGCTATGTCCACCCACACACTGTACCTCCATTTAAGCTTTCCACATAATGTTTGATTGACTTATAGGTATCAGATTTCCTAATGGTCTTTCCATGTATCATCAGTGTGGACTGACAACCCTATCTTGTCCTTCCCCCACCCCCCTGCCTCCCACCCCCTATTTAAACCTTTCCTGTTTCCCGCTTCCTTCTGCTATTGCGTTCTAGTACTTCCCCTTAGAGAATCTTCTCCTTCCTCTCCCATTGGCCTCTCTCTAGGTTTCTAAGCTCCACACACATTCTTTCTCACATAAATGCACATATATAAAAATTAGAAGCTGGGCTCTACATGCGGGAGAGGACGCCCACTGCCTGTCTTCCTGAACCTAGACTTTCTGCACCCTAATGCTTCCAGTCCCGTCCATTTCCCTGCATATTTCATAATTTCATTTTACGGCTGAGTAAAGTTCCACGCGTGCATGCGTGCGTGTACCGCATTTCCATTATCTGTTCATCGGATGATGGACATCCCGGCTGAATCCATTTCTTAGCTGTTGTGAAGGGAGCAGCAAATGTCTCTGTGGTAGGATGGGGAGTCTTCTAGCACAGGTGAGGAGAGTAATAGCTGGGTCCGATGAAAGTTCTGGGTTCAGTTTTTAGAGAAAACTCCAGGCAGGAGGCCACAGTGGCTGCACCAGCACGTTCCCACTGACAGTGAGTGAATGCTCACGAATGCTCGCCTTTCCACAGGCCCTGGATAGCATTTGTTGTCATTTTTTTTTTCCTTTTTAATAGCCATTCTTATTGGGATAAAATGATATTTCGAAGTAGTTTTAATTTACGTATCCCTGGCGGCTGGGGATGTTGAGCGCATTTTAAAATATTTATTGGCCACTCATATTTCTTCTTTTGAGAATTCTCCGTTAAGTTCCTTGGCCTAATTTTTCACTGAGTTTTTATTTATTTATTTTTGTTTAGGGTTTTTTTTAATTGTTGTTGTTCTTTGAATGTTTCAGATATTAATCAGCTGTCAGATATAAATCAAGGAGTTTTCTCCCATTCTGTAGGCTGTCTCCTCTATGAACTGGGTTTTTTTGTGGGGAGTTTTGTTTGTGTAGGCCTTTAATTTCACGAGGTTGCACTTGTCAGTAGTTAACCTTACTTTCTGAGTGACTGGAGTCATGGGAAGAAGATCCTTAGCTATGCCTGGGCTTTGCCCCTTAACAGCTTCAGTTTCAGGTCTTACACTAATGTCTTCATGCACATTGAGTTGATCTTTGCACTGGCTTAGAGAAAGGAGCCAGCTGAATTCCTCTGCCATGATAGCCCATTTTCCTAGCACCATTGGTAGGTGCTAGGAAGGTAGACAGGCTATCTTTTCTTCAGTAGTTAGTTGGTTGGTTGGTTGGTTGGTTGGTTGGTTGGTTGGTTGGTTGGTTGGTTGGCTGGCTGGCTGGCTGGCTGGCTGGCTGGCTGGCTGGCTGGCTGATTGGTTGGTTGGCTAGCTGGCTGGCTGGCTGGCTGGTTGGTTGGTTGGTTGGTTGGTTGGTTGGTTGGTTGGTTGGTTTGATTTGGTTTGGTTTGGTTTGGTTTGCAACCTTATAGTGGCAGTCAGTTGACTGTGGCTGCAGGCTTGTATCAGCTCTCACTTCTCTGCCATATCTGAGTCTGTTTTCCCGGCAATACCTTGCTGTTTTTATCACTATAGCTCTGTAGTATAACTTGAAATCAGATGTGGTGATAACTACCACACGATTCTTTTTGCTCAGGGTTGCTATGGCTAGCAAGGGTCCTTTATGATTCCCTGTGAGTTTTAATTGAGTTTTTTTTTTCTGTAAAGAATGATGTTGGTAGTTAATGGGCATTGAATCTATAGATCACTTTTGGTAGGTAGTTTAACAAGTTAAAGTCTTCTGATCCATGAGTGTGGAAGAGCCTCTCTATCTTCTAGAATCTTCATAAATTTCCTTCTTCTGCACTTCAATGGTTTCATTGTACATGTCTTTCGCTTCTCTTGTTAGATTTGTTCTATATTTTTGAGATGATTTCCCTGGTTTCTTTCAGGTATTATTTATTTACATCATTCATATATAGGAAGGCTGCTGAGTTGTGGATGTGTAACTTTGTATCCTGGTGCTTTACTGAAAGTGTTTATTGGCTCCCAGAATTTTCTGGTAGTCTTTAGGGTCTCTAAGGTATTAAATCATTGAATTTGCAGATACAGAAATCTGACTTCTTCCTTTTCTCTTTGTGTCTTTTTTTATTTCCTTCCTTCTCCTCTTGCCCTGGGTAAATTTCAAGCACTATACTGAACAGGATACAGTGGATACCTTGGTCTTGTTCCTGATTTTGGTGGAGGTGTCTTTTCTCCAGTTAGCATCATCGTGGTTTTCCTTCATTGTACACACCCTTTGTTGTGGCTCCTCCATCCCTAGCCTCCCTCCCTCCCAGGGCTTTATAATGAAAAGGTCTTTTGACAAAAGCTTTTATTGCGTCCATCAATATGATTCCTGCCCTTGAGTACATTGTGTGATACATCACACTTATTAATTAGCATATGGTAAATCATCTCTGCTTCTCTAGAGTGAAGCCAACTTCCTTATTGTAAGTAATCCCTTTGGTATGTCCTTGAATTCAGGGCACAATATTTTATTGAGTTTTTCAGTATCTAAGTTCATCGGGGAGCTTGGTCTATAATTTTCTGTTTTGTTGTATCTTTCTTTGGCTTGGGTGTCAGGACATTGCTAGCTTTGTGTGTGAGTGTGCATGTGCACACATGTGGAGGTCAGAGGACAACTGGAGAAGTGGATTCGTTCTTTTCTTTATACCTGTGATGGTTTGTATATGCTTGGCCCAGGGAGTGGCACTTTTAAAAGATGTGGCCCTGTTGGTGTAGGCGTGGCCTTGTTAGAGTAGGTGTGTCACTGTGGGTAGGGGCTTTTAGACCCTCGTCCTAGCTGCCTGGATGTCAGTATTCTGCTAGCAGCCTTCAGATGAAGATGTAGACCTCTCAGCTCCACCTACACCATGCCTGCCTGGATGCTGCCTTGATGATAATGGACTGAACCTCTGAACTTGTAAGGTGGCCCCAATGAAAAATGTTCTTATAAGAGTTGATGATCACGGTGTCTGTTCACAGCAGTAAAACCCTAACTAAGACACTGCCTAATGTGTGTCCTGTAAATTTCATAAGGAAAGGCATGATGTTGGTTCTCTGACTGCTTTGTTCCCATAACCAACAGTGCTTTCCTGTTAGAGATGCAGGGTGGATGCTTGAAGAATGAACAGATTCTCCCTGTACAGATCCTGTACTGGTAAAGAGACATGGTCATGGTGTCTGTTCACAGCAGTAAAACCCTAACTAAGACACTGCCTAATGTGCGTCCTGGGCATCTGACCCAGGTATCAGGCTCAAAAGGAAACACTTTACCCACTGAGCCATCTCACCAGCCCATGTTTGGCTTAGTCTTGTTTTTCTAGGCCCTGAGGGACATCATTCATTCATTCATTCATTCACTCATTCATTCATTCATTTGAGGTCATTCTGATTGTTAATGTAGACACTTAGAACTGTGAGCCTTCCTCTTAGGACTGCTTCCATTATATTCTAAGGTTTATGTATGACCAGTATGTATTTATTCAATTTTAAGACTTTTTTTTCCTTGTTGGTCTGATATTGTAGAACAGTCCCATCTTTCAGGGAGCTGCATATCAGGCCAGATTATGCTCTGCAGGGAGAGGGAAAAGGATAGGGGTGGGCAGGGCACAGAATGAAGCCAAGGCAGCCCTGTTAAAATGGCACTGGAGATGAAATAAAGATAGGCTTGGTATAAAAGGATAGACACCTGCCCGGAAATAGAGGTTCCGAGAACTGACTGAGCCGATGATTGCCGAACTCCATCTAGACTCTCCCAGCTCCTAGAGCCCTGTCGTGCATCCTGGACTTCCTCTGCTATGGATGCTCCCATCCTCCCTGCTTGGTACTCCTGTGAGTGATCAGAGGACAGGCATTGTCCTGGACAGTGCTTTACGATGCAGTCTCAGGAGCTGGTCCCACCTCTGTGATTTCCCTCAGGGCAGCAGTTGTGAATGCTGGCTTGGGCCCTGTGCAGCTCTCATTACTGTCCTGTGTGCTACTTGTCATCATGGTGAATGTTCTCCTGTACACTTTGGTTCCTACCATATTTTCGGCTACCTGAACGTCCTGCAGATCTGACCCCGAGTTTCTTTTCTTACATTACAATGTCCTCGTTGTCAGGTTTCAGAACATAGTCTTAGACCGTTTGCTGGGTGTTTCTCAAGCATGGTTCACTGAGGGTTTGGGGCTGTCAAGCCACCACAGCAGCAAATGTCTCTTTAAAGTGGCATTGCCCTTCTCCTACGTGGGCTGCCAGTACCAGGCACCCAGCACCAAGGGAAGAAGGTTTCCCACAGTGTTCCTGGTTCCTGTTCTTCTGACTGTTTTTCAGCTTACCCAGTTAATTCCCTGGAAGCTCTCATAGACTGCCCTCAGGATCACCTGACATCTTGCGTCTCCCTCAGTTGAAATCGTAAGACAAATCATGAGTCAGTTTTCCAGCCATCCTCCAGGGTCTGGGTAAAAGCTGCGTGGAATTGTCAGGGAGACCTGGGTTCCAATTCTAGGTCAACCACTTGCTTTCTGTGTAACCCTGAGCAGGCAGGCCCTCAACTGTGTTGCTGCTACTCAGATATCATGATATGTCAGCATTGAGTGCTTCATTTAGTAATATTAAACAACTTTTCACTGGATGCATACCTACTATGTATCAGCAACATCAAGAGCCCTACTAGGATACAGTGGTGGGCAATTTTAGCAAGAACCTTGCCATCATGAAATGTTATCACTCTAGTGGAGAAAAATATCACCAACTGCATGGTCATGCAATAGATAATGATGACAAATGTGGGGGAGGGCAGATATAAAAAAGGAACAGAGTGAGGCCTTGCAAAGACTGTGATCAAAATAGTGCCCTTCCCAGTGCTATAACTCTGCACCTCTCTTTCAGGTACCTGGAAGGAAACCATTTAACAGCAGTGCCCAAAGAGTTGTCTGCCTTCCGACAGCTGACCCTTATGTAAGGAGCCTGCCACTAGCCAGGCATTTGTTTCTCCTTCCTGGGGTGGTGGGCTGTAGAGACTAAGAGAGAACAGTGCTTCAGCAAATGTAGCAATTCTCACCCTGCATGGCTGCAGGGTGCAGGGAGAAGCAGATAACTGGGGGGGAATATAGACCAGGCTGAAGTGGAAGGGTTTGCCCAGTGAGGCCTGTGTGTAGAAATAGCCAAGGCATAACATCATGGGCTGTGAACTACCTTCCTATTGGATTGGAGGGAGCCTCTGACCTCTCCAGGCTCTAAGCTGAATTCCTGAGTGTTTTGGAATTTCAGTTGCTTGCAAGCTGTGGCCACACTTAGCTCTACCAGGAATACAAACAAGCATTTCTTCTTCCTTCTTTGGTTTCCTAGAAAATGTCTCAAGTGATGGTTTAAAGCAAGGGCCTTCAATAATAGCTGCTACAAGCTTCAAGCCTTCCAAGAACCAGATAACCCCTGAATACAATGCAGAGAACATGAGGCAAGGCCCATGAGCTTTGTCCCTCAACAATCTCACTGCCTTGCCTTATTGGAACCCAGAAGGGTAAAATTATGCCCTGAGCAAGTGGTAATGAAAGAAGCCATGTCTGCTTGAGAGGGCAAAGGAGCCAGTCCACAAGAGACAAGAAGGGTTCTTTCACAAAGTCAGAGGCCCACTAATGAAAAGTCCCAGAAAGCCACCATTTGGTCCCCATTCTTGTTCTCCAGAAACCAACATCTCATGAGCATTTCTCAAACTCAGAGCTATGGACATCTGAGACTAGATATCTATTGGTTAGGGGAATTGTTGTGATTATTATGAGACACTCAGCAGTGACCTTGGCTTCTATTAGATGCCAGTAGCGCTTTACCCAATAGTGACAGCCAAAAATGTCTGTAGACATTATCAAATGTCATGGCAGAACAAGAATGCCCAGTTGAGAACCACTGCTCTGCTGTGTGGAATTGCCCAGGGAGAAGCTGTTGATGCTGTCATTCCATACTGTGGCTACACCTAGGTACAACATTTAAGTCAAAATATCTAGGCTTGGAACCCTGGATTCACAAGATTTAAAAGCTCCTTGGGTGCCTCCAATGTGCAGCTAATATCACCTTGCTGTTCTGGAAATTTATCTCTGAGGAAAAAGCCAAAGGGTGTGGTTGATAGAGATGTCTTCTCCTACCAATTTTGTTTCCCCCTAAGAGATGAATCAGATGGAATGAATAAACAACAGAGAGAGCACTGGTGATAAGAACTGATCAGGAAGCTGGATGTGGTGATGTACACCAGCAGGATTTGCTGAAGGAGGTGGAGGCAGGAAGATCACAAGTTCGAGGCCAGCCTGGGCTATGCAATTTTTAACGGTGGTGGCACACACCTGTAATCCCAGCACTCAAGAGGCAGAGCCAGGCAAATCTTTGAGTCTGAGGCTAGCCTCGTTATACAGAGTTCCAGAATCGCAGGGCTCAACAGAGAAATCCTGTCTTGAAAAAGACAAAATTGATAGAGAAAAGAAACATACTAGAATAAAGAGAAATGTTTTCTTATGTGTATGTTTTGTTAGAATAGAATGTACAACTACACATGTAATTGAATGATTTAATCATTGAATAAGTAAATAAATGGATGAATGAGTAGGCTGTGACAATGTGAATGGAAAAATAACATCTGGATCAGTGTATTATAAGTAAATGGATGGATGGGAGCAGGATAAGTGCATGGATGAGAAGGTAAGTGGATAAATATGAGAATGGGTAGGCATACAGATGGGTAAGTAGAGGTGAGCGGGCATATGTTTAGACAGATGACCAAGTATGACAGGGAGTAATAGGCAGGTGGGTGAATGGACAGATGAATGAGTGCGTGGATAGATGGGTGAATGGGTGTGCGTGTAATAACACATGGGTTGATTGATGGGTGGCACACTCAAGTGATAGCTGTGGGCTCCCTTTGGTGCTGCTAACAATATTGTGGCTTTTCTGTTTCTCTTTACCTAGTGACCTGAGCAACAACAGCATCAGCATGCTGACCAATCACACCTTCAGCAACATGTCCCACCTCTCCACACTGTGAGTATGAACACATTTCATCTTTAACCTCTGCGGGCATGGCCATCTAGTCTTGGAGCCCCAGTCCTAGGTACCTTGTGCCAGTGGTCCTCATGGCTTTGGCTGTCCCACTGAAAGGCAGACCTTAGTCATCAGAAGATGCCAGTTGGAGAGGTAGGGGTCTGGCAGATGGAGGAACAAGAAGCTAATTACCTCTGAAGAAGGCTGTCTTTGGAATGCCTTCTGGGATCCATGCGTGTTCTTTCCCAGTGGAGGGTTTCCTACACAATTATATTTTGCTCAGACCCATTTATTTCCCATTAGCTCCGCATGTTGTAAGCACACACCATTTGACAGTGGAGGGAGGTGGTAGGAAAGCTGATTAGAGAGCCAGTCTGCTGTGGAACGTGGGGGTGGGGGAGGGGGCAAACTAAGGAGCTTCATGGAGTAGCAGGAGGTTTCTCTTCTCTCTGTATTGCGGTACCTTTGTCGATATATTAAGTCAGAGAAGTTGGAGGAAACATTTGCGTTGACGGGTCCACTGTGTAAAGAGTGCACCCACAAGAACAGGGGCCGTCATCAGCCTCATATTTCTCCTTTCCACAGGATCCTGAGCTACAACCGGCTGAGATGCATCCCTGTCCATGCCTTCAATGGACTAAGGTCCCTCCGAGTGCTGTGAGTCACTGGTACTGGGGTCAGCTTAGATAGTACTGGGTAATAGCATGAAGTGCACAGAGCTCTCACTTCCCACTGTCCTTTGGGCACAGCCCATTCATTGCCACCCAGCCACCCTTACCTACTCAGTGGGGTAATGGGGATGTGCTCTGAGTGAGGCATTCCTGAGGTTCAGCCACTCTGGAGCCTTTAGCTAAGCGCTCACCCCTCAGGTCTGCACTTGTTTGTGTATCAGATAGGCCACCCTCCACCCCACCCCATGACTAGGGTACTAGGGTACGATAACCAGTCCTTCTCCTTCCTCATGAGCACACAGTAGGGCTCTGTGATGAGCAGGCTGCTCACGGGTGCTCGCTCTGACTTCAGAAGGGTAAACTCCCTCTGCAAAGACCCGAGATCACAAGCTGGAAGCCCACAAGCCATCCAAGCTCAAAAGGTTGGCTTACAACATTCTTGTTCAAAAACCAAAACTTTTAGAGCTGGATGTGATTGGCACACATGTGTAATTCCAGCCCTTAGGAGGCTGAGGCAGGAAGAATGAGCTCAAACCCAGGCTAGACTAGTTAATGACTTTGAGTCTAGCCTGGACTACTTAACAAGATCCTGTGTCAAAAAGAAAACAAAAACAAAAAACAAAAATTGAAGCTTTAATATGTTGCCGGCATTGACGTATCCCCAACAGACCCTGATTTAGACATTCTCTTGGGAAATCTAGAGCCTGGGCCGTACCTATGCTCTTCCTGCTAGTTTGCAGTCCGGGCTGTACACTCTGTAGCCTCCACACTCATGCACACACAGAGACGAGCTGCACACAAAGCCTAGAGGGGCCTGCAGAACCCTCCTGATTCCCAAGCACAGCTCTGCCCCAGCCTCCCTGTCTTCTCAACCACAAACATCAGACGATGGTGCTAATTGCCTTCCCATTAAATGAGATGCTGTGTCTAAAGCACGTGGCACAGCTCTGGCTACTGCCAGTGTGGAGTAAATACTGATCTGTTATCCGGGCCTCAACGGGAGCTTGAGCAAGAGGACGCTATGCGGCTCCAACTCTTGTCTGACTCGTGTACCTTTCTGCCTTGCACTGTTTTATTGATAAAGAAAGATGTCACAGCTTATTCCTCTGACTGTCACCTGCCCTTGAGGGATCTCCTCCTGATAGAGATGTCACCCAGCTCTTAACCCTCATACCCATTTATTTCCATCCCGTCAATATTATAAGAGTAACCCCCGTACTTGAAAGGGGGAGGCCTGGCCATTCCTTCTCCTGATCCTTTATAAGAATACTGTGAACTTGAGAAGATGATGCCCATTTTAGAGATGGGGAAAACTGAGACCTGGCCGATGAAATAACTAGCCAAATCTACTAGTCATGAGGTAGCTGAGTCTGGCCTCCTGCCTCAAAGCCATCAACAAACAGCACCCAGCAACCAGGTCCAACTCCAGAGGCCCTGGGCTGATATGATTTATTAAGACCTGCAAAACACCCATGTCAGCTACAGCTCCCGCCACATGTCATCTGCACTGTTATTAAAAATCAATTCTCCGGGGGCAAAGAAGTGCCTGAGCTGACAGTGTGCAATCTGTTACTGTCACTTACCTGTTATCCACTTTCTCCGGGGACTTTGGGGATGGAAACATCAGTGAAACCATTTCCTTGTTTCCAAATGAATGCAGTGGTGGATAGGTCGCAGCCAGCCAGCCCAAAGCCAGACCAGCTCCCCCCTACTACCCCCTGCCTGCTAGCCTCTGTCCGCCCCAACTCCCAATCTGCCATCCGTTCATTCTGATGCTTCTAGGGATAGGTTGGATGGCAGGAGACAGAACTGCCAGTTTTAATTGAATCTCTGTGCTTAGGTTCAAGACTTGGAGTCACTCTGTTGGGGATAATTCAAAGAATCTGAAAGAGAAAAATAGGTTTTCCCTGTCCATCTGTCTGTTTCCCGGGGGTGTTTACAGCCTGCCAGGGGCTCCCCCCCACCCCACCCCCGTGTGTCCTACCCCAGCTCCACTGCCATCACGGGGTCTCTGAATACCTGTATGCATTCAGCACCAGGGTGTTTGCTTCTTGAGTTAAGAGTCAGCAGGCTTTAGCATGATCATTCTAGAATCAGTGGGTCTTAGGGATAAAACCAATCTTAAAGCCTCTCTCTCACTCCAACCAAGCACCTCAGTGGGGAGCAACCATTTTCTGCATAAGGACCAATTCAGGAAAAATAACAACATTTATGGGCTACATTTTTATGATATTTGTATCCTTTCTTCTTGTAATTGCACATGTAGGAATTTACACTGCAGAAAAACCCAAGATGAGGGAAAGGCTCTATAAATCTGGGTCTTTGTTGCATTGTTATTTTTAACCTAAATTTTAAATATTACCTACTGGGACACCAATGGGGAGGTGTATAAAGAGATTATGACACAGCAAGTCAATGAAGTGCAGTTATTAAAAGAGATAAAGATGAAAACTAGAAGTGGCTGGGAAAGGGCTGAGTATTTAGCGATTGTGTGGGAAAGGAAACTTAATTCTATCTTGTAAACATTGACACCTATGAGCAGAGACTAAAGGGAACAAGGTTTCCAATACTATCAGCTCTGTAACAAGTAAGAAAGGATGGAGACTGCTACATAGTGACAATTTAGGGAGTTGAACAAAAGGCGAGGGGGTTGGGGTTGCTTGTTGTGTTGTGTTGATTTATGTGTATTACTTTGGGTGAGTATGGACTGCAGCATGCATGGAGAGGTCGGAGGACACCTTGGGTGTTGGTTACCAACATGAGGGAGATGTTCCTCCTGTTCATGGCTGTGGTCACAGGCTAGCAGGCCCTTGAGCTTCCCGGGATTTTCTTGTCTCTGTGTCCCATCTTGTATAGGAAAAGAGGGGTGACAGATAGTGCTACTGCTGGTTCTAAGTGGCTTCTGGGTATCTGGACTCAGCTATGTGAGTGCCTTGCCCAATGAGCTACCTCCCTGGCCCCAGTAAGTTTGTTTTCAATCAGGAATTGCATTAGCTATAATGACATTGGAGCGTTTGTATATTCTCCTCCAGTTTCTGAAGGATTTCATTATGTTAGCGAAATCTTCAAAAATAATGAGAGTCCCATAAATGATGCTGTTTGGCACCAAGAGGAGGAGAAGTATGAAGGTTTAGCCACAGATAAGGTCCAACAAGGCTATAGAAAGATAATAAGAGACCTGGAGGTGGGGTGCAGGGTGTGTGTGTGTATGTGTGTGTGTGTTGTACATGTATCTCTGTCTGCCTCTGTGTATGTGTGTATGTGGGGGGGGTGTACATGTATATGTATATTTCTGTCTAACTCTGTGTGTGTGTCTCTCTCCCTATCTTTGTCTGCCTCTCTGTCTCAGTCTCTCTCTCACTCTGCCTCTTCCTCTACCTTTCCCTCTACCTCCCTCTGTGTGTGTGTGTATTTGCCTATATATGTCTGTCTATGTGGCTGACCATGTGTATCTGACTCTGTCTGTCTGAGTGCCTATGTCTTTTTCTGCCTCTATCTATCTTTCTGTCTATCTGTGTGTATATGTATGTGTGTATGCATATATGTATGTCTCTGTCTCTCTGTCTCTGTATGTGCCTGTGTCTTTTTCTGTCTCTGCCTCTGTTTCTGTCTCTCTCTCTCTGTGTCTCGCTCTCTGTTTTTGTCTTTCTCTCTGTGTATCTGTCTATCTGTATGTATATATGTGTTTGTCTCTGTTTCTCTGCTTCTGGTCTCTCTGTCTCTCTCTCTGTCTCTCTCTCTCTCTCTGTCTCTCTCTCTATCTATCTATCTCTTTATCTCTCTCTCTCGTGTGTGTGTGTGTGTGTGTGTGTGTGTGTGTGTGTGTGTGTATGTGTGTGTATTGGTAAGTACTCATCTCAGACAGCAATACAGGGTGGTCAGGAGCCCTGGTACAAAACATTGTGTGAGGAAAAAATATATTTTTCCTACTTTGCTTTCCATGTAAAATAGCTAGCAAGAACATTCTTGTGGGCATTCTTGTCCTTCTTTGGGGATCTGCACACTCTTTGGGATCTCTGCCCCACACAGAGTCACATGCCTTGTGTGTATGTGTGTGGTCCTAAATGTCACTCCCCAACCCCACACAAGGGCACCTGGAATCATTTAGGACAGGGAGGGCTGCTCCAGTGCGTAGACTGCATCTCAGTTGTCCTTGTAAATCATAACCCATTGATCTGCAGGTCTGAAGACCTCAGCAGCTCAATGCATAGCAACTGGGAGCAAGACTGGAAGATATCACAGCCAAAGCTGTTGTTGGGCCCCTCAGTGTTTTTCTATTAGAGCTTCATGACCCTGAGGGGGTGGGCAGCCTCCTTCCCAACTAACCTACCATGGATCTGCCAAACAGCAGGCAGCAGTGAAGGCACCCTCGTCAAGAGCAGGCTGGGGCCAGTGTGAAGCATGGAGAGTGATGTCGCTAAGCACACTGGGAAGGGATGAGCACTGCCTGGAGGACCACTCCTTCCAGCTGTCCCAGGTGCCCCCAAGTCAAGGACAGCTTACATCTGGCAAATCACACCCAGAATGCATTGGCACGAGGATGACCATGGAGGACTGTCTGAGGAGGAAGGAGAATTCTAGATCATTGGTTCTCAACCTTCCTAATGCTGTGACCCTTTAGTACAGCTCCTCATGTTGTGGTGACCCCCCCCCAACCATAAAATTGTCTTTGCTACTTCATAACTGTAATTTTGCTACTGTTGTTAATCATAATGTAAATATTTTTTGGAGCTAGAGGGTTGCCAAGGGGGTCGAGACCCACAGATTGAGAATCTCTGGTCTAGACTGTGATTCTGCATGTACAAGGCCCTGAGTATTTCACAGGAGAAGGGAAATTGAGCCCTGACCAAAAACAATAGGAGAAACCCCTAGCTCTTTCCCCATGAACTGTAACCTTCACGTCTCACCCCAGACACAGGTGATATAGGTGGGACTATGAAATGTGAAGTTTTACTCCCTTATTAGCATATACTAATCACACGCAGCAGTGAGTTTCATTGTGACATTTCCAAGCATGTGCATCATATGTTGTAATCATATTCACGCCCCATTTTCTTCTTGTCTGCTTACCACTCACTGGTCACCTTCCTCTTCCCCACCAACTTCTAATTTCATGGTACTTTAGTTGTTCATGTGATACAGTGACTTACTCCTGACAGGAGCAGTTGACCAGTAGTTCCTTGGTGTTACCGAAAGGAGCATAGATGTGGGTTTTCTTAAATACTTTTAAACTTTTATTCTTTTCCTTTTATATGTATTGTGTTACGCCTGCCTATATGGGCTGTTATGCTGTCCATAACTCACACAGACCAGGTTCACATCCCTGTGGTGCTGAGATTCGAACCTGGTTTCTCTGGAAGAACAGTCAGTGCTCCTAACTACTGAGCTCTTCCTCCAGCCCCTAAAGCTGAAGGGTTTTTGGTTTTGGTTTAGGGTTTGGGTTTGGGTTTTTTTTTTTAAAACATGAGCAGGAGTACCTTACCAGTGGCTATACCACTGTAGAAAAGGCTTCTCCGTCTCCCAGAAGCCTATAGATCATCATGGAGGGATGGAGTCTCCAAAGGCCTTCCTTCCTAACTGTTAATGGCATATAAATCCTCAAGGATGGAGCTCCCCGCCCAATTCCCTCCCTGCCCATCTAGACAGAAAGTTGACAGGTCCAGTCAGTCTTGTTCAGATCTTATACAAGGAATCATTGGAGCTTTGAAGCCAAGAATACATCAGCTGGATCCTGTCCGGAAGTTAACCACCTCCCCTGCTTCCTCCAGTTCTTATGGATTTTCTACGCTCTCACAGATTTCACCCAAGCCATAGGAGGGGTCATACAGATATCCGTTTGTGTCTGAGCACTCCATGGCCACTTCCTCTCAGCACTGTGGTAGTTATGTCACCACAGTTACCACTGGGTAGTACAAAGAAGCTTCTCTGGCCAGTTGTCACAGCGACACTAAGCTTGTCACAGCGACACTAAGCTAAACTATAAGTGTGGTTGTCTCCAAGGCACTTGGACGTCATGACTACTTATAAAAACCAACCAAAGACTACCACAATAGTAGATTCCCCCGTGATGTCTCCTGCCATGGGGTTTTGGCCAGCTTTCTATCACCAGACTTGAATTCCAATGTGGATCAAGCCTTAGTTCTAAGCAGAGCCTGGTCAGTTACCCCTCCTCCGCACCCCCCCCACACACACACACAACTGATTTGTTACTGTTTCGCCAGTGGGCACATGATGCCTGGCCAGTCAGTTCTCTGGAACATCAAGTGAACAGTGATCTCCCTGATAGCAGCCAGAATAGCACTGTCTGTCACTATGAGAGCTAGTCACTGGGTGGGGAGGGCTTCCAGCTCAGTTCCAGCTTGCCTTGTCTATGCCCTTGAGCCCTGAGCCCAGAGCATGTGGCATCTCCAGCAATAAAGGCTTCTCACCTAATTCTCATGGGCAGATACCTGTGTTGTTTGGGGTCCTTGGGCCACCAAACACTGGGACGTTCACTTAGTAACCTGTGGCTTCTGGAGCCAATAGTACCTTCCACACATGGTGCCTCCATTCAGACTCTTTATTTTTTTAAAGTAAGTAAATATGAGGTTTCCCTATGACATTTTCATACATTTTTAGTTTTGATTGATCTTCCCACCATCTTCTCGCTCCTGTATCCCTGCCTCCCCATTTTCCCTGTCATTCACCAGTTAGCACTTAGAAAACACTCCATTCTTTCTGCGTAGTCTAAAACCTGTACGTCACAATCTGACCATTGGTCATTCTCCTTTGACAATCAGAAACTGAGGCTCAAGAGAGAATAAGCCACTTTGCCCAAGGCCATACAGCTGGTAAGTGGCGGAGACAGAGTCTGAAAGCAAGCAGCCTGGCTCCAGGAGAGATGGATTAGCCACTATCAGAACACTGAACAGACAGTATTAGCCACAGTTGATCAAGCACGGAACATCTGGAACTCTGATGGTTCCATTAGTCAGGTGTGGGAACTGAGGTCCAGAAAAGCAGCTCATCCCTGCCTGAGTCTCCCCCAGGTTCATAGAGTTTGAAAGTACATCCTCTTCCCTGCCAAGCCCTCATTCCCTCCACCCCTGCTGCTGCTCTAGACAGACAAATGTCTGTGCCCCTCAACAATGGCAGCAGCAACCGATATCATGAGCTGTGGCCCTGGGAACCACAGAAGGGTGGCTGGGCTGGGTGAGTATGGTGGCTCACTGGGGTCACATGCTAACCTGTGCCTTCTGCCCCAGGACCCTCCATGGCAACGACATTTCCAGTGTTCCTGAAGGCTCCTTCAATGATCTGACATCCCTTTCCCACCTGTAAGTAGCCTCTTCCTTAAGGTGCACTGGCTCAAAACAGAACATGGTAATGGTGACAGTCATCACTTTGTGTATATTCTGTCCTCGTGTTAGGCATTTGGCCCTCCGTATGCACAGGGAACTAGCTCCAGGAGCCCCAGTAACCCACAAATGCTCAAGTCACTTATGTACAGTGAGATGGCATATGTGTACAACACCACACCTTCTCCTATGTGCTTGATATAGTCTCTGGAGTACTTAAGATACCTAGTACGACTGTAAATGCTTTGTAAATAATGGTTATACTATTTTGAGTGTGGAATAAGGACCCCCAAATTGTCCAGGTTTATATGTATTCACTACACGTGAAACTGAAAAATTATTTTTGTCCCATAGTTGGTTAGACTTGCAAACAGGAAACCTGAGATTCAGAAAATGAAAGGGGCTTTGTTTTGAAATACTGTATTCAAACTGTAAGGTTTTGTTTCAGAAGCCTTCAAAGACATCTGACCTGTCATATAGTGACATAGTGTTTGGACCCTTGCTATACCCTAAACACTTTTTTGTTTTGTTTTGTTTTGTTTTCTTTTTCGAGGCAGGGTTTCTCTGTATAGCTCTGGCTGTCCTGGAACTCACTCTGTAGACCAGGCTGGCCTCAAACTCAGAAATCCTCCTGATTCTGCCTCCCAAGTGCTGGGATTAAAGGTGTGCACTACCACTGCCCGGCTACCCTAAACACTTTTGATGAGTTATCTCTTATATTTTTTTACGGCATTAAGGTGGTTTATTCTCTTATTTATGATGAAATTCAGACTCAGGAAAGTTAAAGCATTTTTCCTGAGGCTGCACAGCCCACAGGTAGGCAGCTACGTGCTTGCCTTGACTCCAGTGGGCATATTATCAGCCATGCTGTATTCCTTTCTTATTCCACTCACGGAACTTGAGAGCATGAACGATAGCATCTCATCAAGTCATGAGAGTTCACCTAGAGCTCAGTCCCCTGACTCCCAGGCCAGCCCTGTGTCCATAGCTAGCACTCTCAGACAGTGCCCGGGCACCCACCTCTGTTGGTAAGATGGTGAGACTGTATTCCTCCTCTGTGTACATTTTAATTATTTTCATGTTGTGTACACAGGCTACAGTACTGACATGTATGCATTCTGTACACCAAATATAGAAATAGTAGATAATAGGATATTTTAAAAAATGAATTGTACTGTTTTCTTCCCAATCACTTTGGAGAAGTTTGGGGTGAGCTATGGCTCACCCCCATATCTTCAATCTCCTCCACTTGAAGCTGCTTCCTGAATCGGGGTCCTGGAACAACTCTTTGAGAACAACTCTTCTAACAGACCCTTTGCTTGAGAGTCACATGAGGAGGTGGCCAGAGGTCTAGAATGTGTTCCTTGGAGAGCCAGGCCTGGAGGAGAGTCCAGGACAGAATGTTCCAGAGCATCGAGAACAAAGCCTCAGAAGTGGCTGCCATTGCTGAGGGGCACAGACATCGCTCTGTCTAGAGCAGTCACTTAGGCGGGAATGGAACATCTACTGAATTGGAAATAGACTCTGGAAACTTCGATTTTTTTTTTCTTAGTGGAGATGTATCTTCTAGCCTGCACACTAGACTCCTCTAATTTAGTTTTAAAACCTTGAGTTTTCAGAGAGCCACAGATGGGGAGGAGCCTGTGGGCCAGGCCAGGCAGGGCCTAACTTCCTCTTCTGCCTTCCAGGGCCCTGGGAACCAACCCTCTCCACTGTGACTGCAGTCTGCGTTGGTTATCAGAGTGGGTAAAGGCTGGATACAAGGAGCCTGGCATTGCCAGATGCAGCAGTCCAGA
This sequence comes from Mus caroli, assembly GCF_978045245.1. Taxonomy (NCBI): domain Eukaryota; kingdom Metazoa; phylum Chordata; class Mammalia; order Rodentia; family Muridae; genus Mus; species Mus caroli. The sequence goes on along the minus strand of NW_028227268.1, from coordinate 87,710,037 downwards.
GTCCATGGCGGACAGACTCCTGCTCACCACCCCCACTCACCGGTTCCAGTGCAAAGGTAGGTGTCGCCTGCCCTCACATCCAAGCGCCTGTGGCTTGCAAAAGCACAGCTTATCTCATGCATATAACATAGGTATACTGTATATTTTATCTCTACTTATGATGCACTGTAAATGCCATCTACAAAGTTGTTATATTGTGTTGTTTAGGGACTAATGACCAGTACATGATTAATAAGGGTACAGTTTTGTTCCGGATATTTATGGTCTGTGGTTGGCTGAATCTTCAGATGGGGAATCTGCTTGTGAGAGATCCATGAATATAGAGGGCTGACTGTACTTGCTGGTTCCTTCTCCATATCTTGTCTATAGCTGAGAACATTCTAGCCTACATTCCTCACCCAGGAATATTAGCATTCACATTGTACTGCCTCAAGATTCTTATGTACATGACTTTTAATAAATTTTACATAATCTTTAATAATTCTCTCTCTCTCTCTCTCTCTCTCTCTCTCTCTCTCTCTCTCTCTCTCTCATGTGCATATGTGCAAACACATACCCAGTACAGTGTATATATGGAGGTCAGGAGACCATTTGTGGGAAATGGTCATGTCCTTCCACCATGTGGACTCCAGGGACTGAACTCAGGTCTTCGGGCTTTGTAGACCTTCTGAGCCACCTTGTCCCTGTACATATTATTTTTACTGGCTCATTATAACTATCCACTCCTAAGTGTTTATATGACAAGGTCTATGTTAGATGTGTTTTTATTCATCATTTTGTTTAACATATTAACATATTACTTACTTAACATATTAACATATTATTTAATTTTTTTGTGTCAGATTAACTCTCCAACATTTTTATGGGTAGATATCTATAATACCCTCAGGTTAAATATTTAGAGCAGCTAAGCCTTAAAGAGGTTGAACAGTCTCTCCCCACTTGGGTTGAGGGTCAAACCCAGAGCCTTGCTCATATTGATGAGCATCTCCTACTGAGCCACATCTGTATCCCAAACTAATTCATAAGAACACAACAACAGGATCCCGACTCTCCCTACCTCTAGAACATGGGCTTCTGACCCTCACAGCCCAGCTGTCTTCCATCACAGCCTACTTAACTGTTTCTAGGGTGAAAATCTCCAGTGTTTCCATTTTCCCTCTTACAGTGAATGTATGAAGATGTTTCTCTGTTTAACATTGTATCCCTAGATAAGAGTCAGAGTCTCCAATGATACCCTATAAATACGTTTTCTTCAAACAGTTTGCAGAATCGATTTCTAAAATGGCTGATAATGGGCTCCGGCTCTCATCGGTGCCCCCTGAGCATCTTTTTCTTGGAGAACCAGGTTCCTTTGTCTTACTTTATAGGCAGAGTATCACCTTTATTTTATCTGCCCTTAATTTTGAAGTATCCCAAATGAAATTTCACAATCTATCTTGCATCTGCTTTGAGCATCCATCTGTTAGTGTCCTTTGCTCGTCTCCGAGAATCTCAATGCTCGGTTTTTATTTTCCCTTTCAAACTGCGCAGTGTCCCATGTGGCTGCTGAAAGCAGAAAACATTCCATTGATTTAAAGCTAATTTTAACTTTCTACTTCCTGCTTCTGAGACATCTGATCTGATACTAGAGGGACTCAAATAGCCCTGAAATAGTGATGCTCAATCTTGACAGGAATCACCTGCAGAACTTTAAAAATCACTACTCAAGGGCAGGGGTTGTAACTGGGTAGAACTGCCTCACATATGAAGTTGGGTCGGATCCCCAGTGCTTGAAAAATAACATTGGTTCTGGGTCCAGCAATCTCTGGATCTAGAGTAACAGTCTAGGCATAGGATTTAGGCTGGTTCTGACTTGTCCTTGTGTGTCAAGAGAAATCTCTGTGCCCCAGGAACCCCTCAGTCAGAGGCAAGCACAGGCAGGTGGTTTCTCTCATTCTGATGTGAGCCCAAGTTGGACCTATTGGTTTCAGAGCTCCCTGGGGCCAATCTGTTCATCTACCTACAAATGGTCACTCATCAGAGTGACTCTCAACCCATCTACAGGTTGAAGACTGTTAGCTCCAGGCTAAAGTTCTGGTATTAAATGGAGCATATATATATATGTGTGTACATATATGTATATGCTCTATATGTCTCCATAACTCATGCTCAAAGCTATCTACAGCAGTAGACATAATCCCTCTATGCAAAGCTCTATGTGAGGACCATGACCTCCTTCCAGCCCTTACCAAAAAAAAAAAAAAAAAAAAAAAACCAACAACAAAAAAAAAAAAAAAAACAGATGCCGTTAAAATTTCCATGGATGACAAAGGCAAAGAGCTCCCATCAGCATCTTTCTGTGTGACATCATCACCCCTAAGGTCTTGAAGAAAGGCCCCTCCATGTGTGTGCCTTGGCATCCCTCCTTAGTTATTCTATGGGAAATGGCTTGGCAGGGGCAAAGGAGGAGAAGGTCGAAACAGAGCCTGTGCTGAGAACTTCCTGGAATAGAAGATACGCAGGAGGGTTCTAATTATGGTGCACTGTTTGCAGATTAGCACCCAAATCGGATCAGGCTAATTACAGTAATTGATTTGACTGCAGAGTGCTTCTGTATGATGTCCCGCTGTGATTCTTACTCACTGGACAGTCGTTGAATTAATGGGACTCTCTCCAGAAGGATGCACAGCCTCAAGAGAGCCAGCAGCCCTCTGGGCTCAGAGATGGGAGGGAGCCGGAGCAGAGGGGAAGGGAGGGGAGGTGCCCTGCTCAGAGAGCTGCCACCCACTCTCTGGTTTTGTTACTCAGGGCCAGTGGACATTAACATCGTGGCCAAATGCAATGCCTGCCTCTCTAGCCCGTGCAAGAACAACGGCACTTGCAGTCAGGATCCCGTGGAGCAGTACCGCTGCACCTGCCCCTACAGCTACAAGGTAAGGTGGGAGGCTCTGCCCACCACTCATGCCCAGGCTCTTCCTTTGTCCTGGCTGCAGGGAAAGGTCCTGTGCAGCTGATGCTGTGTAATGTAGCCTGGATAACTACAATTCACTGTGACCTACCCCCGCCAAGTGACATTTGCCAACAACATCCCTAGTCTCCTCCACATTGCCTACCAGACAGGGCCTGTGGAATCTTAACAGGGATGCTAAGATGAGATAGAAATGCTACCTGTGTCGGGGTTTGTTTGTTTGTTTGTTTGTGAGTTACAGGGAGATTACAAACCAGGCAATTACAAAATGCTCTCTTGGAAAAGTCAGCCCTTGAACCCAGTATCCTAGCTGCTATTTCAGAGAATAAGGGGATTAGGGACTCAAAGACTCAATGGTCTGGGGCTTCCAAGGTCACACACATAGTTGGCAAACCCAACAGAAAGATGGAGACTGTCAGGTTCTCCCATCCATTCTATCAGAAATCCAGGCTACTTCCAAGACAACCTTTCCCCCCAGCACAATCTACAAGAGTTACAGTGTCCCCCTGCAGACTGTGAGTCGGGCTCTATGCTTGATGTCTGGCTCACTCTTTCTCCTAGCAAACCTATGAAGAAGGCCTCTTTTATAAGACTAGAAACCAGGCTTCTGTAGATTTGAGACTAAAACTCAAGGCTATTGCTATACAGGCCAAATGCCAACGTCCTTTACCCTGAAGAGGTGCCCAGATAGCCAGTGACTCGCTGGGGTCCACAAAGGTGCGGCTCAATGCTCGTCCATGGGATCCGAATGCTCTGGACAAGCCAAGAATCCAGGGTATCCAGTAGCCCATCTTGTGCACCACATGCACAGGCTGAGTGTCAGGAACACAGCATCTGCATCCGTCCTCAAGGGACTGGGCTTGGACAGTAACAGGCTTGAAAGGCAGTTTCCAGGGGACAGCTACCTGGTGGCTTTCTGCGCTTCTGTCTGGCTGTTAGCAGATGGTGTCAGAGTGCCACCTATGGGCCTGGAACAAGAAAGCCCAAGGACTCCTTTTTAAACCATCTGTCCCTAAGCCTTAAGTGTAGCCTAGAGTCCAAGCACAGAGTTTGCTCAGGCACAGATCCAATGAGCCCTGTGCATATGTGTTCAGTGGAGGGGAAGGAGTCTCAGGCTTTGGAATTACAGAGACGTATGTGTGGATTGCAGCGTTGCCATGCACGAGGTGTATGTCCATGACCAGTGACTTCACCTCAGCCTTCTCATCCCGACACCAGGACACATCCCACAGGTTGGGATAAATTGATGTGTAGTCAGTGATGTGAGCAGTATACCTAGGAGAGGACCCACTGTATGGGAAGTACGTGATAAGCTGACACATCCCCATCTTTACCTTCCCTCTTGCAAGCTGCTCCGTCCCTCATACTGGAGAGTGAGATTAGCCTGCGGTACACTGCTGCTTTTCATTTGGAACTCGGTTCACAAGTGTCAAGGATTTTCATATATGTTGCTACACTGCCTTGGGAAAACAGAGTTTTCTAAGGATGCCATTGCTGTTGGTCTTCTGCAAGGCTTGAATTGGACTGTATTATCTCAGCATGCTTAATCATCCAGAGACATCAGTCTTTATCCTCATTTGAAAGGTCAACTAAGATTTGTAAATACTAGGGCTTACCCACACTCTACCACCTACAGAACACAGAACCTTAGCACAAAGCTAAAAACAGAACCCAGCCTGGTCTACCCTAGTGACTGGCTCTCCCTAAACCTTGCCTTTCCACCTGTAAAAGGAAACTCTCCAACCTAGCTGTAACAAGGCTAAAAACGCATCGCATGTGCCCTTCACCTACCCCAGTGCCAGGTTCAGAAAACATGCCACATGGCTAACAATCTTGCCACTGTTCTGGAATTTAAAAAAATAAAATATACCTGATTTTTTTTTCCCTACCACTGGGCTTCACGCACATGTTCAGTGCCTCCAAGAAGTACTTCCCAAGCCTGCATGTACCCAGGAATCTTATTAAGATGTAGGCTCTGATTTCTGAGAGCTGGGGTCAGGCCTGAGATGGTGTATATAACAAGCTCCCAGGGGCTGCCCAGGCTATGAGTCCAAGGACCACACTTTGAATAACAAGGTCCCTGAGTCGTCCCACACCCCATCTGACGACGCAGAGATTCCAGTGAGGGAGCTGCTCCTAGGCTCTTTTAAAGGAAGCCACTAGCCCAGATTCTGTCAGAGAGGGGACATAAGGTGGGATGGAGAACAGAGGGAAGAGGACAAAAGAACATCCCAGTTCGAGTAGATTTGAACAAAATGCAGCAGAAGAGAATTGAATTGGGCTAATTAGACACACATTGGAAATGGTGATTGCTTTTCAAGGATGTGTAAGTGACAGAAGTCTTCATCTGAAGTCCCAATTACCATGTTTTCAAGCAGTGGGAATACCTCCTAGATTTCTGTGCTCAGCCTGAAGGTCTAAAAGAGATCCTACATACCACACCACCCTTGGTATGGGGATGGGGATTCTGCCTAAGCCAAGTGTTACTTTGCAAGAACATCAGAGTATACAGGCCAGGGCTGATGGGGGTGAGGGTGGGGGTCCCATTGGATCCTTTTTGAGATTCTCTTATTCTGCTCTTCATAATTATCTCTATAGAACCACTATCATGCATGCATGCATCCCTGAACTATCTAGCCTACTCAGCCCTGCCTCAGACCCTAGTCATGGTCATCACTGCCACTTTCTTACAGGGCTGCATCACCTAAGAGGTACCTTGAAAGTAATGTGATTTACAATGGTAATTCATTCCGCTTGGGGCAAATAGAGATTAAGCATCCCTTATATGAAATGCTTGAGACCAGAAGCATCTCAGATTTCAGATGTTTCTGGATCTTATAATACTTGCAGATGCATACTAAACTATCTTGGGGCTGGAGACCTGAGTGTGGGTTCCAGAACCCATGACAAAGCCAGGCATCACGATGCTAACTTATCATCTCAGAACTGGGCATCAGAGGCAGTCATATGGTTAGAGCTTGTTGACCGGCCCGCCTAGACAAGTGGTCAAGACTCAGGTCCCAGTAAGAGATGGGCCACCGAGTTAACTCCATGGGCAAAGGCACTTACCACACAAATGTAGTGACGTAACTTGGATATCCAGAACCCATGGATCTTAGTTAGGATATCCGTTTGTGCCAAGAGACACTATAACCAAGGCAACTCTTATAAAGGACATTAGTTGGGGCTGGCTTACAGTTTCAGAGGTTCAGTCCATTATCATCATGGCGGGAAGCAGGTACACATGGTGCTTGAGGAGTTGAGATCCTGCATCTTGATCCAAAGGCAGCCAGGAGGAGACTGCCCTCGGCAGGCAACTAGGAAGAGAGTCTCTTCCTCACTGGGCAGAACCTGAGCATAGAAAGCCTCAAAGTCCACTTACACAGTAACACACTTCCTCCAACAAGGCCACACCTATTTCAGTAAGGCCACACCTCCTAATAGTGACACTCCCATGGGCCGAGCGTTTAAACACCTGGGAGCCAAATGTATTCAAACCACCACATTGTAAAGGAAGGATAAAAGGACTAACTCCACAATGTTATCCACTAACCTCCACAATTGCACTGTGGCATACACCACACACACACACACACACACACATGTGCTCACACATGCTCTCACACACACTCACACTCAAAGATATCTAGGCAATAGAACCCAAATCTAATAATGAAATTAGCCTGGTTTATATATACACATAGGCTGTCATTGAAGGCATTTTTACTATACCCTCATTTGGACCATGACCTGAAGTCAAAGATAGATTTTTTTCCACTTCTGGTGATGTATCAGCACCCAAATGTGTCATTGTACTTTGAATTCCTGAATTAGTCATACTCTACCTCACATCTATTTCATGGAATATCAAAACAAGGTCAACAAGGACCAGTCATTTCCTTACGGCATGTAGCTGCCTGCCTAGACTCAGCTCCAATCCACTCCACTCCAAAGCCCAGGTTTTCAGAGGAACAGACCAAATGGTCCAGCATAGAGGTGCCTGGTGCTGAATATGTACTCAGCCGTCTGGGCTCATCTGTTGGCCGCCTGTTTCACTAACTGCTGTGAAGTCTCAAGGCTATTTCCTTCTTTTCCAAGTCTGCCTTCCCTATCTGATAAAAGGGAGTGTAATGACAATTGTACTAATCTCACAGGGTTCTTGGGAACATTATATGTGATCATGAATATAAAACACTTAGCTTGAAGCCTGGAGAACATGCTCAATACCGTGAGTGAGAATTCCTATTACACTTTCCATTCCAGACACCGGCTTTCAGAAAGCGGGCCCTGAGTCACTGTGGCGTGGGGGGAAAGCCAGATAGCTCCTCAAAGCACACATTTCCTCTCACTCTCCCCTCTCAGAAACCTCTGTGTGGGGGATGGACTCACATAAACCAGACAGACAGGGACTCAGCCTTCCAGCTACTGGAGAGGGGCCTGAGGCTCCTACAGGCAAGACAGTAAGATACCTCTGGGCCCACAGTGGAGGCTATCCTGGCCCAACGCCTCAGGCTCAGCTGGCAATAAGCACACAGCCAAGAACCCCCAGTCCCATGCATAGTCACTGTCCCAGTCATAGACACTGGCAGCAACAGAAGATGGGACAGGCTCTTCTCAGGCAGATGGTGAGCAGGTGGCAGTGGCAGTGGGAAGGCTCCCATGATCACCCTGGCCTGGCATGCACTCAAGTCACTGAACCCATGGCTCAAAACTATATACAGCAGCTACCTCCCCAGCCCTGGTGCTACTGGGTCCTACAAAGTACAGCTTGCATGTCCCAAGAGAGTACAGGATCCATGTCCCAAGTATAGGGTCTGTGTCCCAAGGGAGAAGCAGGAGCCATGGGGGTAAGAGGATCCCTGGGATGTTGGGTTTAGTGTCTACAGTCTGGGCCTTGAGGTCACCCACTCAGAGCCTTTGTCCTTGTTCCTTCTACGTGGCATAATCATCCCCACCTGCCACTCACTGGCTCTTCCTCAGCTCGTACCCTGACGAAGAGCCTGATCCAGTGGAACTCTGCCTCATTCCAAACGATTGCAGTTCTTAGTCTGGCCTGGCCTTGGACTCACCTTTGGAACTTGAGAACAAATGCAGACAGCAAAGCTATACTACAGACCAACCAGCCAAGGAGAAAGTGGGAGTGGGGGGGGGTCCCTTTATAGAGCACGGGTCTACAGGTTATATCTTACTTCCCCCTGCTCATGGTATGGACTCTATTTAAACCTCAATAAAACAAATAGCAATACCATCTGCTAGCTTTTACAGAATGCCTACTATGTGCCAAGTGTGTTACATAATGCACAGTGCCTCCTTCTGTGAACGCTCCCACGTAATTCTCATGGCAACCCTGTCAGAGGTTAAAGGTCTGGCGCCCATTTTCAGCCAAAAAGAGGGGGAGATGGAATCGAAAACTCACATGGACTCCCAGCCTGTATTCATGCCGGCAGCTTAGGCCAGAGATGCCTGTGAACTGGGGAACTGCTCATGCTGGAGCCTGAACTCTGCCTTCTCAACACAACCTCCCCTTTTTCATGAGGAATGAGTGACCCGGCAATGACTCCCTTTGTCTTTATCTCAGCTTCATCCCAGAGGATGTTGGGAAGTCCCTGGGGTCTCCAGGGTCATAGCAGCCACCAAAAGCCTCGCTTACCAGACTTCTCCCTCATCTGTCCCTCAGGGCAAGGACTGCACCGTACCCATCAACACCTGCGTCCAGAACCCCTGTGAGCATGGAGGCACCTGCCACCTCAGTGAGAACCACAGAGATGGGTTCAGGTAATAGCCCAGCCCTGCCCTACCCTCTTCTTAGAGAGCTTCTGGGTCAGACTCCTTATGGGGGTGACATCAATGCGGGAAGGAAGATCCTTGCCCTATACAAGAAGACACTGAGGTGTCAAAGGATGGACTCTCTCCCCAGAGACACAAAGCATTGGTACAGGGATTTGAATCCAAGTGCCAGCCTCCACTCTCTCGGAGCCAGGTCTCCATGGGAAGCTGCAGATGCTGGCTAGAGTCAGAGAATGGGATACTGGCCCACCTGGCGATCCCACCACTCCTTTCTGTGTCGCAAATAATAACGGGGGCTACTGCTGTCACATTCTGCATGCCAAGTGGGGGCTACTCTTACGTCATCTCTCTTAAACCTTCTCACACCTGTACTGGGGGCAGGGGGTTCCTATGTGCATTGAGCAGAGAGGAAACTGAGACCAGGCTCTGTCACATATCTGGCTCTGGTCCCTGAATCTTCTAACCATGTTCTAGTCCCTCCTTACTAAGTGGTAAGACATCCTGGCCCATCTGTCTCCCAGCATCTTTCAGGTGTGTAGTTTCTCCAGCTGTGGCCCCATCAGAAGCCAATCACTGGTCTCCCACAGCACATAATTGGGCAGTAGCCCCTCACAATAAAGATGAGACCCTGGTGCCAGACAGGCTCTGGGCAACATCAAAGCTCAAACTGCACATAATTAACTTATCAAAAGCCCTCCAGCCAGGGGCTGCTGTGTGGTCTGGGTAAGAACTCTCCAGAGAACCCAGCTGGCCCATGCATCACCCTACCGAGCCAGCTCCAACCAACCAGGACTCCTAAAAAGAGGAGCACTGTTCCTGTTCCTGCCTAGAGTCATCCAAACCACCCGGTTCCCCTGTTCATCAAGAACAGCCAGCCAGGAACTGTACTCCCAAGGCTAAATATGTGTTCTGCCCCACTCAAGCCTGAGGCAGGAAACAGAGCTTCCCTGGCAGTGATTGTGTGTCAGGGGCCTGCTTCACCCTCTGTCTTGGATGATTTTCACGTGAACTGGGACCTTAACTATGAGATATATAGGGGAATAACATGTCTGTGTGTGCTCCCGGGAGGAGCCACCTTGTAGTATAACGCTACAGCAAGCAGAGACACAGTAGGGGGCTTATGAAGAATAATGTCCTCCCCAATCCTGAGTCAGATCCTTAGGGCTTCCCAACTACCCAGACAGGGAGGCTAAAAACAGTGGAAATATTCTCTCTACAGTTCCGCAGGACTGACACCAAACGGGGGGGGGGGGGTGTGCAGGACCCAGTGCAAGGGGGCAAGACTCCCTGACTCGTCGTGGATTCTGCTTTACTGGAAGTCTTGGGCAACCCAAGGCTTATAGTGCATCATTCTAGCTCCAGGCTGCATCATCACAGAGCAGCAGGGCTGTGTCTGTCTCCCCATAGCTGGCCTAACAACAGTGGTTCTCAGCCTGTGGGTTGCAGCCCCTTTGGTGTCAGCTGACCTTTTCACAGGAGTTGCAGATCAGATATCCTACGTATCAGATGTTTATATTAGTTCATAACAGTGGCAAAATTACAGTTATGAAGTAGCAACAAAAATTACTTTAGGGTTGGGGGGTCACCACAACCCGAGGAACTGTGTTAAAGGTCGCAGCATTGGGAAGGTTGGGAAACATTGTCATATGAGGATGCCATATTGAATTAGGGGTCTGCCGTCATATGACTTCAGTGAATCATCATGGCTGCATCTGCTCCATTTCCCAATAAGGTCACATTTGAGGTCCCGAGGAGTAGTGCTTCATCCTATCCTTTTAGGGGACTACAGTCCAACGCGCGCCACCTCTAAAGTGTCAGAATTACACTTGCCTTCTCCACTCAGATGCTTCTGCATCCTGCAGCACTGCTGCGCACCCAATGAGCAAAGGCCAAGGCTGAAGATGTAGCGAGGCCACAGAGCACTTCTGCACAAATTATCTGTAAAACAGACAAGCCAATATATAAATTAGATAATAGGTAGGTAGGTGGATAGATGGATGGATGGATAGATAGATAGATAGATAGATGATAGATAGATAGATAGATAGATAGGATACATACACACACACACACACACACACACACACATGCTTGCATATAGACAGACACACAGACATAAAAAGCTTTAGGGCTAACCATACAAGAGAACAATGAAAGGAAAATGAGACTTGAAAATCTGAACAAGGTCCTCACTGCTAACTCACTGCTCCTGGAGTCACCCTGGCTCAGGCTTCTCAAATTATTTCCATTCATGACCCTGTTTTGCCCAGATTATTGTTATTCAACCCAGGCTATGAAAGTATGTAACAAAATGTCAGGACCAGAGAGAAGGCTCAGTGGTTAAGCATGCTGGCTACTCTTCTAGAGGGCTACACTTGATTCACTCTACGGTAGCTCACAGCTGTCTGTAACTCAGTTCCGGTGATCTGACACCTTTAGGTATCCGTGGGTACTTCATGGCACACATAGATACATATACACACATACATACAGGTAAAACATCCATACACATAGAATATTTTTTAACATCTTAAAGTATTTGAAAAAGTCATATTCTTTTATACCTAGGGCATAAAAAGAATCATAAGTTTATTTTTAAACAATTCTTATGTATACATATATATTATCATTTATATATATTACTATTTATTAAAGACAAATTTGTATACTAATTAGATTAATTAAATGTTGGCTAAATAATTGGTATTGTAAGACATAGAGCCCCTTTAATGTTTTTTTTAGAATTGATAGGTATTTTTATTTTAAAATCACCATTTCTTAGACCAGCACTTTGCATAAAGACATGGTTCAAAATGACAGAAGTATATTTAGGACCATTTCAGAAGCTGTTGGAAATTCTATCTAAACACAAGCCTAACTCCATGTAACAACTTCTAATGACTCTCAAGCTTGCAGCTCCAGGGGCATTTTTAGGGTATTATTTATTCCTTGACAATTTTACACATGTATACAGTGTATCTTGGTCATATCTAACCCAAGTAGCCCCTCCCACTCTGCCCAGATCTCTACAAGACATCTGCCTTCCAACCTCATGCCCTTTGTCCTTAATAATCCACTGGGTCTAATTAGTACTGCACACATGCGCATGGGCAAGGGGCCATCCACTGGACCGTGGGCAGCCTACCAATAGCCATAGCCCAGAAGAAGACTCACCCTCCCCCCAGCAGCCATCAGTCAAGCATAGCTCCTCAACTAGAAATGTACCCTCTCTTGCCCATGCTGGAAGGTTGACTGGCCTGATCTTATGCAGGTCTCGTATAAGTAACCATAACTGCTGTGCATTCATGAGTGGAAGAGCCAAATCATTGGAGAGAGACAGTGTTTTCCAGCACTCGTTACCACCCTCCGGCTCTTATATTTTTTTCTACATCCTCTTCCTTGATGAGCCTTGGAAAAGTTGACGTAAACTATGTCACATTTGAGGCTAAATATTCAGTTATCACTTATACTCCACACTTGACCAAGCAACTTTGATAGTAGCCCTAATCTGCGGATATAAACATAAATATTTAGAGCCATTTGACAACATGTCCCTTTAGCAAAACAACAGTATTAAGTTCTATCCTTGAGCCTACGACTTCCTGAGCCATGGGCTTTGGCCCAGGTGTGCATTGTCCAGCAGGCATTCCCTCCCATGAAGTATTCATCAGCTCCAATCAAAAATTGGCTACACACATAACAGTCATGTCGCTTTTACACCTGTGTCACATCTTGTCTGGAAGATCAGTATTATAGCATGGAACACCCAACACGGGGTAAGCTCATTAAAAAAACTTTTCTCCCTCAGTATCCTACATAGAACCCTCTGGCATTCTGAAATCTAGTCAATAGAGAGAAAGCTTTTCAGTCCGTTCTAGCTTGATCTCTTTATGTCCTACAACCAAAGTGTCAAACAGCAAGTCTTAGAAAATTAAACACTCTGACACAATGCAATCCAAAGATATACCAACCTGATGAGGAGCGACGGTAGGAAAATATTAAAAAGCCTTTACTATTTTAGTTTTAAAACTTCATTAGTATTCACAGTTCTGTATTCAAACCATTATGTTTCCGTAACAGTAGAAAACTGCATGTGTGCAGTAAAAATACTGCAAATTCATAACATACAATCGTCTCCAATCTGTGCAAAGGTGTTTCTGCACCGTGGTGTGACAGCATATACGGAGCAAAGGGTACATGCATGCTCAGAACCGAAGCTGCAGAGGAGTCTTGTGATGTGGCACGAGCAAGCACAGCCAGAAACACCTGGGATCCATTATGCATTTGATTTTTAATTAAATGCTGGACTGTGTTCAGAAACCTTTGACTGTTGCCAGAATTTTCACAATCCCTACATTCAGTTGCAGGATCCCATAAGGGGGTCACAATCTACCTTTTAAAAGCTTCATCTTAAGAGCCCCTTCAAGGAACCTGATAAGGACAGAGGAGAGTTTGACATCCTCCCCACCCTCTCTCCAGCCATTAGCAGCATCTACTCTGTTGACCAGCCATCCTGTCTGTCACCCCTGCCAGGCAATCCCAAGACCCCAGAAAACCCAAGGAATTAGATTTGGGGGGAAGCTAACGCCATTGTTTAAGGCCTTTGAGTACCTGCCCCTGTGTAGCTATAAAGAACTGGCCCTTTTCATGATGTCCTGGGTCCATAAGAGAAAGGGGAATAAGACGATGTTTTCTCTGCCCTACATGAGCTCAACCTCAGAAGTCTGTAGACTTTTGTAGAAAATGTGATAGAATTTTTGAGTTGTAAGTAAACAGGTAAATTAGTGTTCTAGGCCCATGAAATTGGCTTTCTCTTAGCTTAGTTTGCTTTTTAATCCACTTGCACAATCAGAGTCATCTCTAGGTAGAGGCCTGGACTTCAGGTCTACAGCTGGAGCATTTTCATGGACACCCCTAACTCTGCCCCTCACTCTCTGACCAGAACTTGGGTCCTGAAAGAGGGAGCTTCATAGAAGCCTGTCATCAGACACTGGCTCCCTCCACCCCTCAGCACGTCCTAGCCCCTGGCTGCTTCAATGCTGCCCAGGCCTTGTCTGTGTTTTAACCTTGCATAGCCACTTCTAGGAGTAAGGTCTGGCAGGGATAGTGTGGGGAGAGGTAATCTCCAACAGAGTTACCATAGCAGAGGCAAAAGCAAGCAACACACCTGCTGATGGATGTCCTTTGAGATAAGTGCACAAAGGGTCCTCAGACTTGGCAGGAGAGAGATCCTCCCACTTCATCTGCTCAGACACTGGAGGCCGGGACCTGACAGGGATAGCAATAGTGGAGACAGTTATGGTGGGGTTTTTTCCCTAGAACTAAGTGACTTCCCATTGCTGTGTGTCCTCCGCTTGTTTTCTACCTTCATTAAATCTCATAACTACCCAAAGTCAGAGATCTAGAAAGTGCCAGCACAGAATGCATTCCCGAGTTGCCTAGTTATCTTGACAGAGATGCCCTGTTTACCCTTCAGAATAGAAAGTCTGCCTTAGAATGAAATATTATTGCAGGGGAAGGAGGCTGCTTTTCTGGCCCTCTCCATCTACCCCACAGAGGAGTTGGTTGAAACGGGGGGGGATGGGGGTGGGGTCAAAAACACTTGCAGGGATTTAAGCCATGTCCAGGAAAACTACTTCGAGCTTTGAGGGAAGTGTAGGGGCCTTGTTGGTGCAAAGCAACAGACAAGGTAGAGAACGTTGAGCGACAGTAGCTAGACAAAATGACCTTGTAGGTTCCTAAGTGTCTTCCTCCTTGGGTCCCCAAGGTCTCAGTGGCCAATGTGTCTCAGACCTCCAGCCACAAGAGAGACCTGACAAACTGTGTTTTCTACCCCCCCTTTCTGCCTGTTCCCTGACCCTGGAACCCCTCCCTTCTACATACGGCCCCCTAAAGCTGCTCCTGCCCCCTGGGCTTTGAGGGACAGCGGTGTGAGATCAACCCAGATGACTGTGAGGATAACGACTGTGAAAACAGTGCCACCTGTGTAGATGGGATCAACAACTACGCATGCCTGTGCCCACCGAACTACACAGGTACGGACATTGAGGGGCGAGCCCCATGTTGGGGTGTTTTTTGAGGTCAAGGGTAAGCATTGAGAGGATGCAATTTTCTTATGATATCCTGGTAGGAGGAAGAACCCCCAGCTCCTCTCCAAGAGAGGGCTCCCCAATACCCTCTGTGTTGCTTGTCCCTCCCCTCCATCTTCACCCTGTCCCGAGGAAACCTCTAATTCCTCACCACTTTAGAATGTACTCACGAGTCTCTCATCGGTCTGTGTGGCTCTTACCTCCACCCCCATCATTAGGAGCCACACATGTTTGAGGCTGTGCAGAGAGATGCTTTTACTCTTGGTGTCTGGATCTGGAAATGTGCCTTCCAGACACTCTACTAGGAACTGGGGATGCAAAACTGAACAAGACCCAGCTCCTTCTCATAAGAGGCTTAAAGGTCAGGCCAAAAAACACGAGCATCAGGGGAAGAAGTCTGGGGTGGTGGGAGACCATAGTGGTCCCCACTGGTGAATATACAGAAGGCTCCCATCCCATGGGAAGGAATCCTCAAGAATCTCTTCAAAGCCCAGTGCCTCTGTTACCTACATCCACAACCCCTCCTGAGTATAGTTAAATATACCATTAGCTAGGGAAGCAAAATGTCACCAAGTGATGTAGGCAGCCTGCTTTGTGACGAAGTCAACCTGAAGTGGCATGACCCAGACTGCACCTCCATGAACTCTTGGAAAGGTCAACCCATAAAAACAGTAATAAGTGTAAAAGCTTGAGAAACACTGCATACAGTAATGACCATCTTCTTGGGGCTGAGAACCAAACTGACAGGGTAGAGCTGTGAACATTCCTGCTTTGAGGAGTGCTGTTTGTGTTCATTCCCAATGTGTTTGATCTCTTCTTCCCCCGCCCCACAAAACCTCACGTTACAGACCTAGCCATCCATAACGTCATTTGGAAATCCAAACCTAAGGCAAGGAGAAATACGATGCTTCTATTAGGGATTCCCTGCCATGGTCCACAGAGCCCAGCTCTTCTGTGAAGTGGAGCAGGAGGCGGGAAGTACACATGGTGTCCTGAAGCAGTCGTCATGCCTGCAGAGGAGGAAGGGCAGAGAAACCCTGTCTTAAAAAATAAAATAAAATAAACAAACAAAAAAAAAAGAATATGTTCAGTGCCAAAATAGAATCACAAACCACAATGCCCGAGGCTAAGGAGAGGGTAAAGAGGCTCAAACTGCCACACTTTAACAACTTTCCAGCATACAGATGGTCAGCTGAGATGTGCCCTGTGCCCTGTGCCCCATGGGGCCCCGCCTGCTATCTGCAGGTCACTGGACTATACTGCAGATATGTTGCAGTTTGCACCTGAGCGGGGAAGGTTTACGGTTTCTGTCTCAAAACACATCCACATCCCAAGCAGACGCTTGTCTATTCCCGAGTTTCTGCAGGGGACTAGGAAAAGGAAGAGACCTCCCAAGAACACAGTGCCTCTCCCTAGGCAAATGTAGAGACGTGCAGCTCAGGACAAATCAGGGCAGAGCAGGGGTCAGCCATGCCCCATCACAGCAGAGACCGGCCTCTGAGGCTGGGCCTCACACAGTCACTGCCCAGCCACCTTCATACTTCCTGTCCCGCTCAGCCTCCTCTCTGCTCCTGACCCCAACCCCCTATCCTTCTGGAAAGACCATCCATAGTCAGACATTTTCCTCTCTTATATCACCTTCTACTTGGCTTTTTCAAAATTAAAATCCAATCTGAGCAGTTAAAAACACTGTCTGCTCTTTCAGAGGACCTGGGTTCGAGTCCCACCACCCACCTGGAAGCTCACACTGTAACTCCAGCCCTGGGGGATCTGATGCCCTACACTGACCTCTGCAGATACTAGGCATACATGTGGTCACAGACATACATTCAGGCAAAACTCTTATATGCATAAATATAAAAACAAGTACATTTTTTAGGGAAAGTTAAATAAAATCCTTGCTTTAAACTCATTCACTGCTCCATGACACAGTCCTGTCTCCTCCCCGTTTCTACATTCCCAAACACACATGTATTGGATTTTTCCACACGTTCCATCCCTCCGTATTTATGACATATTAGGCATTTTTGGCAGCACTGTGAACTTCAATGGTGGCATATACCTGGAGATCAGAACTGCAGGTTCCTTTATTTCCCTCTCTGAACCATGCAAAGGGCTTTCTGTTTTTTTTTTTTTTAAATTGGATATTTTCTTTATTTACATTTCAAATGTTATCCCCTTTCCCGGTTCTTCCACCCCTGAAACTCCCTATCTCATCCTCCCTCCCCCTGCTTCTATGAAGGTGTTCCCCCACCCAACCACCCACCCACTCCCGCTTCCCTGCCCTTGAATTCCCCTACACTGGGGCATAGAGTCTTCACAGGACCAAAGGCCTCTCCTCTCATTGATGCCCAACAAGGCTATCCTCTGCTACATATGCAGCTGGAGCCATTGGTCCCACCATGTGTACTCCTTGGTTGGTGGTTTAGTCCCTGGGAGCTCTGGAGGGGGGGGCGGGGTTCTGGTTGGTTGATATTGTTGTTCTTCCTATGGGGTTGCAAACTCCTTCAGCTCCTTCAGTCCTTTCTCTAACTCCTTCATTGGAAACCCCTTGCTCAGCCCAATGGTTGGCTGCAAGCATTCACCTCTGTATTTGTCAGGCTCTAGCAGAGCCTCTCAGGAGACAGCTATATGACAGGCCCCTGTCAACATGCACTTCTTGGCATCCACAATACTGTCTACATTTGGTGTCTATATATGGCCTAGATCCCCCTAGGTGGGGCAGTCTCTAGATGGTCTTTCCTTCAGTCTCTGCTCTACCCTTTGTCTTTGTATTTGCTTGCTTCTATATTTTGTTTCCTGCAAAGGGCTTTCTTGCCCATAGCAGATATAGCATGCCTGGCCCATTTCCCCTGGAAGCTTCCCCTGGCCTCCTCAGCAGGGTTGTAGATCCCCCTCTGCATCCACAGTTTACCCTCCCATTTACAACGCTGAATAGTAACTGCCTACCTGGCCGCAGATAATGCTCACTAAGCAATGAGAAGGTAAGAACTGGCCATTGCTGTGTTCCCAGCACCTGGTACAGTGCCTCCAGTGCAGACAGACGATACTCATACTCAGTACACAGTGGGTGAGAGAAGGAGGGGACAAGCACAACCCAAAGTCAGGGTCTGCCCTGTGCTTCCGCTGCAACAACTCCAGGAACAGCCAGATGGTGCTGACTGTCCAAGAGAGACTCCAGGGACCTTCTCATTGTCTCTCTAGGGAAACTGAGTCAAGAGTGCCATAGAAAGGATAAACTAAGAAAAGAATGTAGGATTCCTGGTGTCCGTGACTTACGACCTAGGGTGGGTCAAATCCAACCCTGTGGCCTTGGCGATGCCCAGTATCCTCGCTGATGCCTGACTTCTCTTCCCTGTGACCTCCAGGGGAGCTGTGTGATGAGGTGATTGACTACTGTGTGCCCGAGATGAACCTCTGTCAGCACGAGGCCAAGTGCATCTCCCTGGACAAAGGATTCAGGTAAGGCCCGGCTTCATGCTCTGGCAGAGAGCCCTGAGGACTCTCCCTCCAACAGCCTGGGTTTGAGGCCCTGAGTCAGGTAGTGTCTGTCCCCATTTCCCTGCACAACCAGTCACCCGTCTTCCTCGCTCCTGTACTCACACGAGTCTCTATCTCTGACCCAGGCCTGCTCATATTTCCCCAAGTTGCTTTTATCTTTTACAGTTTCTTCCTCTCTGGATTCTTCTAGTGATAGAAAAGGATGAAGAGGTGGATATGTCTTCTCTTCCTCTTCCTCTTCCTCTTCCCCTCCCTTTGCCCTCTCATTCTCTTTTCCTACCTTCTCCTCTCTTTCTTAGCATCTCTCTCCTTTCCAGAGCTGAAACAAGGCATCCGCAGAAGGAACCATCAGAGGTAGCTCCCCAATGTATAGCCTTCCTGGTAGTCCCTGCTTCCCCATGGCCACAGAAAGTTTGCTAGACTATGGCAGCTGTGGGAGGGAGGAGATGGGACCAGGAGTCCTGACTCAGTTCAGCAACACTGCCCTGGGTGAAGCTGTCTCCTCCATCACCAACAGCAACAGAGGACCACGTGAGCAATTTCCAGTTAGGAGGAGGCAGCCCAGGAAGCACACCCAGTTCCTGAGCGAATGTATCTTACCATATGTCGTCTCTTTCTTTCTCTGTGTGTGTGCACATGTGTGTGTGGGTGCACTCAGCAGCTTGGCATGTGTGCAGGCCACACGTTGATGTGGATTGTTGGCAGAGGATTTCTCACTAAGCCTGAAGTTTGCGGCGCCGTGGCTGGCTTTTATGTGGGTTCTGGGGGATGTAAACTTGGGTCCTCAGACTTACACAGCAAGGGTTTTACCCACTGAGCCACCTCCCCCAGATCTTTCCTGTCCTTTTCTGTGGGGACATCATGGGCTCATTGCTCATCTCTAAGGTAATTATTGGAAGAGGTGTGAGGCCTGTGGCTTTGCCAAGATAAAAGAAACCACAGCTTCTCTGTGTGCCACCCCATTCACGTCTACCTGTCTGCTTGTGCCTCGCTGAGATATGCTAGGCAGGAGTTTCAGGAGATGTGGTCACCTGAGCACAACCCCCAGACTCCCACCACCCCAGGATCCAACATCAATTGAAAGCTTCTATTTACTAAATACAAGGCTATGTACTGCAGATGCACAAAACTGTGTGACGTGCAAACTGGAAAGAAGATATGTGCAAAATTCAAACTCAGACCCAAAGCAGAGATGCCCAGACTGTCAGGCAAAGGGTTTCAGTGTGCTAGGAGGGAACAGTGAGAGGTGACTAGCCCTCAGCTATACGAATGGGGAGACAAATATTCAAGATCAATTAAACAGTGAACCTAGAGGTCAGTGGTTTTGAAACTGGTCAGGGTGGGTGTGGACACAGAGAGGTAGAGATGCTAGATTTCTGTCCTCTGACGCTTGCTCTGAAAACCTCACCCTGGACTATAATCAAGGGCCCTTGCATCTGGGACAAGATAGGAAAGAAAGGAACCAGCCAAGCTTTCCTTGAGTCATCTTACTTATATGTCCTGTCTCCCAGGAGACAGTGTTTCAGAAAGTCTGGAAGCCAAATCAGTAACTGTAGTGTTTATAATCAAATATATTCAAAACAATAATCTATTCTCCCAATGAGGCATTTTATTATTGTGTCTCCCTCCTGATATCAAACACCTGATGTCCCACAGCCTAGAGGGATACTAATAAGAGGCAGTGATGCATTCAGGGTGACCTTTGCTGATCCTTGGAGACACTTTAATGAGGTCTCAGTGTTAGGCAGATCTGCTCAGAGGCCCTGAAAATAATAACGAAGACTTGTGTACGATGAGAACTCCATGCAGTACCTACTCTCAGGAGCACGTCAAGGTTCCACCGGAGAAACCAGGGTCCTCCCAGTGAATACCCAGTGACACACACCCAGCTGCCAGGGAACCAAGAGAGAACCAAGAAGGGTTTGCAAGTCAATCCAGGTCTGGCTGATTTCTCAGCTAAATCCAGATACTCCAGCTGTCCCTGGCCCAGGGTCACTAGATCCAACACAGACTTTACACATTGTCAACATAGCAGATACAGCAAAGTGTTTGAAAAACAGAAAGAATTGAAGTGGCTCTACCTGCTGCCTCTGTAATCCAAGAAGTGTTGTATAGACCCTGCTATAGGGAGTAAGGTCCTGAAACCAACATTTCATGGAAATGTGTGAAGAATGTAGTGGCAAGTCCCGCCCAGGCTCCCTGAGTCAGAGGCTCATTTTTTGCTTTTTTGTTTGTTTCTTTGTTTGTAACCTGTTTCACTGTGTAGCCCTGGCAGTCTTGGAGCTCACTCTCTAGACCAGGATGTCCTGGAACTCAGAGATCCACCTGCTGGGATTAAAAGTGTATGCCACCACCACCTGGGTACATTTTTTCTCTTAAATAGCAAAGTCTTTAGGTGTTTCGTTTCATCATGAATACCTGAGAAGAAGGCCATGCTGATAGAATTCTGTAGACACTTCTGCCTTCAGGCCTCCACCACTGAGTTTGGAAGAGAGGGTAGCTTCCCTACCCATTGTTTGCCTTGGACTTCATGCTTTAGAAAGTTTATTTTTGTCCTGTTAAGTGTTGGGTGGGGGTGTTTGCACATTGGAGAAGGTTGGTTAATTCCAGGCACTCTCCAGGGCTCTTTTGGATGCAGGTACTGCAAACTCAGGTGCCTGCCAAGGCTGGGGCGTTCAGTTTCGTTTTTATATGTATTTTTTAGATCATTTACAAAGTAATGGGCTTCCTTTCAACATCCTTATGCATACACACCCATCACTGTGCCCTGACCACATTCACCCTTCCCATCCTCCTCTGCCCCTCTGCCAGGCCCAGTTTTATCAGCAACTGAAGTATCGAAACAAAACATATTCCCATTCTCAGCTTTCTAGTTTGCTCCTTTAGGAAAATGGCTGACGTTATGGTGGTAGACATTTCTTAATTTTTTTAAAGATTTATTTTTATCTTATGTATGCATATATATGTGTACACACACACACACACACACACATATTCTGATGGAACGGTTTCTACAGGGTTACCATATCCTTTCCATTATCTTCCCTAGCTGTCCTACCTAGCTCTGGGGCAGTGCTGGGGTTCTACCCAACTCTATCTACAGTGAAGGAGGGATGGGAAATCCCTTTAGGTTTATTTTGGTTGGTTGGTCTTCTTCTTTCTTCTTTCTTCTTTCTTCTTCTTCTTCTTTTCTTCCTTCTTCCTTCTTTCTTCTTTCTTCTTTCTTTCTTCTTTCTTCTTTCTTCTTTCTTCTTTCTTCTTTCTTCTTCCTCTTCCTCCTCCTCCTCCTCCTCCTCCTCCTCCTCCTTCTTCTTGTCAGGTCCTGAGGGTGCAAGCTAAGAATTCAGAGCTCTTGTTTGCCCTGAACTCCCTGCCTATGCCCTCTTGCCCTTGGGCTTGGATAGGTGGCATTGTGACTTTTACTCTGCCCAGAAGAATTGAGCTGATGGGCCAGAGAGGTGCACTGGCTTTGCAGGAGGGAGAGGGGCCAGTGAACACTGTGTCCATGTATGTTTGTAAGGGTGACTTAGCTCTGGGCACTCTCAGGTCTGTTTCTGTGCAGGAATTTCTGTTTTGTGTTACCTCAAATAGATGAGCCGCAGACTCACATTCTGTCTACATATAGCCTTAGTTTTGGTGATAGCCAAGTATGGAAGGGCTGTAGACCCAGGGCTCTCTAGGGAGGTCTGGGCCAGTGGGACTGGGGCCTGAGTGAGGACAGCTGCTTCCATCCTGTCCTCTGGGAAACAGTAGCTTTTCAACCTTGCTATCTTAGCTTGAATGTCTGAACAAGCAATAAAACAAAGGCAAGGGTAGCACCAATGCCATCTTTTCCTTCATCCTCATTGCTATCATCTGGATATCTCACTGTCTGACTTTACACGATGTTCACTGCACTCCAGAGTAGTGGAGGTTGTTGAGAAGCCGTGGCTTTGAGAGAATATGGAAGAAAGAGAAGCCATGAGTGCCAATACACCTAGAATAGCATCTGACACACGAGACGTAACTGTCACTCCTGTCACTCGATGAGGCTTTGGGGAGGTGGCTTGAGTGCTTTCTGAGTGCTGCTTTGGATAGGGCCCTCTCCCCTGCAGGCTGCTAAGGATCTGATGAGATGGTCCTTGAAGATGCTCAGGTGGGTGTCTGACACTAAGGACACCTGGGATGTCAACTCTAGGTAGAAGGAACCAAATCTGACCCAATTGCTGTGGGATTCATCTCATGCTCCCAGCATGGTTCTGAAAACAGAACTTGTCTCATCCCCTACATTACTCTGGGAGCAAAGGCCATGGACCACAAGTGGAGCCCAGTAGCCAAGGGTGGCCTAGTGAACCCTTAAGGAACTAGAAAGGGAGGTTTGGCAAGGGAAGGCACAAGAGCACCTGCAAGCAAGCTGGCAGGCCCTGGGCTAGCTTCTCTTTGCCTGTGTTCCAGGTGCGAATGTGTCCCTGGCTACAGTGGAAAGCTGTGTGAGACAGACAACGATGACTGTGTAGCTCACAAGTGTCGCCATGGAGCCCAGTGTGTGGACGAGGTCAATGGCTACACATGCATCTGCCCCCAGGGCTTCAGGTACAACAGAGGAGCACCTCAGAAGGAAGGTAGCGTGGTCTAGATGGAAGGCAGAGGCAGGGTTGCAGGCCTCCCTGCAGCTAGTCAGGGCAGCTCGATGCAGAAGTTGGGCTTGAGTCCAAGCTCACAGTGTCACATGTGCACCATTCTACCTAATGCAGGATGCCACCATCTTGGAGTCTAGCTTGTGGGTACTTGGAGGCTAACAATGGTGTGGCATCTTAATGGCAGGAAAGATGTAAGAACTGATTGTAGCTCCATGCTTATTGAGCCTATGAGCCCAAGTTCAGTCCCTAGCACCAAATAATAGAAGACAATGAAAAATGGCGGTGACACAGTAGAGCATCTGGGATCGGCTTCTGGAATTGGTGCTAGAAGAAAGAAAGGTCAAATCAGAGGCACTGGGCACTTGGTTAGATGTCAGTGGGGCACATAGAAGTCACCTAGGCTCCAGTTTCCCCTCAACCTGGACTGGAAGGGTTAAGCATGGGGTTGGAGGAAACTGGGGAGCAGGGATCATACTTAAAGGGCACTCAGACAGAAATCAGTACACGATAGATACCATGAATATGAAATATGCAGATTAACTCTGACATAGACTCCCTCCAAGAGAGTGAGCCAAGAAAGAGCTGTGAGTTCTCCCTAGCTCTCAGTGAACCTACAGAGACAGTTCAACAGTGGTAAGAGCAGGCACAGGCTGGAGAGATGGCTCAGCACAGCAGTTAAGAGTACTAGCTGCTTTTCCAGAGGACCTGAGTTCAATTCCCAGCACCCACATGGCAGCTTACAACTGTCTGTAGCTCCAGTTCCAGGGGATACAACACCGTCACACAGACATACATGCAGGTAAAACACTGATGCATGTTAAATTAAGATAAAATAAAGTAAAATAAAAAAGCTAGGTGGTAGTGATGGACACCTTACCAGCACTTGGAAGGCAGAGGCAGGTGGATCTCTGGGAGTTCAAGGCTAACCTGGTCTATAAAATGAGTTACGGGACAGCCAAGGTTATTACACAGAGAAATCCCTGTCTCAGGAGAAAAAAAGTCACATTGGCTTTGTGGTTAATAGGTTAATAGCACTCACTGCTCTTACAGACGATCAAGTTCCGTTCACAGCACCTACATCAGGTCGTTCACAACCACCTATATCTCCAGCTCTGCAGACGATCAAGTTCCGTTCACAGCACCTACATCAGGTCGTCCACAACCACCTATATCTCCAGCTCTGCAGACGATCGAGTTCCGTTCACAGCACCTACATCAGGTCGTCCACAACCACCTATATCTCCAGCTCTGGAGGAATCCAACCCCTCTGGCCTCTGCGGGCACAGGCACTCATGTGCACATATGCACACACAGACACACACGTAATTCAAAATTATTTTTTAAATAAATCGTTTTCAACAGAAGAGTCACATGGTAGCTCAGCTACAGTGTTCTCTCCATCTCCAGAGCTCCTTGCGCCCTACAGAATTCTAACCCCGACGCCATCAACAACTCAACTTCCACCACCTCCAACCCCAACACTGTCAACAACTCCCCACCCCCTCCCTGTAGCACTGACCGTCCCATTCCACCGTCTGGCTCTGTGAACCAGCTTCTCCAGGTACCTCATGTGAATAGTCAGGCAGTGCTAGCCCCTCTCACCGAGCACAGCACTCTCAAGGTCCATCCATGTGGTTGTAGGTATCAAAGCTCCTTCTTTGGTAAGGCAGAATCCCCCTGCTGGCCAGCTGTGCCATGTTCTGTTTATTCATTCAACTGTACAGACTCACCTCCGTCCAGTCTGATGACTCTGAACTCTTCACGCTAGTCTGACTCATTAATTTTTTGTTTTTACATTTATTCACTTATTTATTTATTCATTTACTTATTTATTTATTTACTGTATGTACATGCACACTTATACAAACATACACACACACACACACTAACACACACACTTACACCACACTACTCTTATAGAAATCAGAGGACAGTTTGTGGGAGTCAGTCAGTTCTCTCCTATCATGGGGACCAGGAATCAGACTCAGGTCATAGGCAGCAAGCACCTTTACCCACTGAGCCAAGCTGTCTGCTCTGACTCATTTTGGGGGTGGGGGGGTGAAGGAGAGGAGAAGAGCAGGGGAGGGGAGAGAAAGAAAAACTGAGAGAGAAACTTAAAGAAAGGGACTTGCTCCAGTTAAGAGGCAAGGATGGAACTTCCCACTACAGCTCTCCTCTTTATCGATAACTATGGCTGTCTCCTCTCTCCCATCTCCTCTCTCCAGTGGGCTCTTCTGTGAGCATCCCCCACCCATGGTTCTGCTACAAACCAGCCCCTGCGACCAGTACGAGTGCCAGAACGGGGCGCAGTGCATCGTGGTACAGCAGGAGCCCACTTGCCGCTGTCCCCCAGGCTTTGCTGGACCCAGGTGTGAGAAGCTCATCACTGTGAACTTCGTGGGCAAGGACTCCTATGTGGAACTGGCCTCCGCCAAGGTCCGGCCCCAGGCCAACATCTCCCTGCAGGTATATATGTTCTTCCCCTCCCGACTTGGAAGGAGTGAGGCTCCCTCACAGTACAGCTGGGGTTTCCCAGATCATTAGCAAGCCTGACTCTTTCCAGAATATGAGCTTTGCAGGAGCTGGGCCAGAGTGGTCTATAAGAAGTCCCTGGTAAGTCTCACAGCAGACACCAACTCCTCCCTAACCCATTCATTCCTTAAAAATCACTCCTGCAACTATCATATGCTGGACAATGGATACCCAGTGCTCTGTAAGGCCAAGCAGCAGGGATGATAAGGAAAGAGACGTAGATGCTGAAGGGGCACAAAGGAGACATGCTCCTGGCCTAGAGGGAGGGATCAGAGAAAGCTGGCCAGATGCAAGCAAGAGCTAAGCCAGATCCGAAACTTACGGAGGACTTTGCCTAAATTCTGGGGAATAGGATAAGAGACTGGGGTGACCAAGCAAAGGCATGGGCCAGAGAGGAGCTAGCTAAGAGATCTGCATTTGCAAAGGCATAGAGGCACAGGCAAGCAGGACACAGTCAGGGAGTGGGAAAGAGTTTAGTATGAACCAAGTTGTTTTCTCAACAGCTTAGGCCCAGGGCTGGACAATTAGTAGCCCAGGCATTTGCTGGGTGCTCCGTGACACACACAAGGGCTCTGTGACCCTAGCCAAGTGATTGAATCTGGAGCATCTGTAATTACTCAGCACCTGTAACTATTAATCTGTAATTATCTTGGGCTCCTATACACAGCGGGCCATGCTCCAGACCCTGGGGCTGAAGATGCACAAGAGGATCCTCTCCCTGCAGAGCCTGACCAATGGGCAGGGCTGCACCGTAGGGGTGGATGCTGGCACAGATAGGAAGCCACCACCCTTCCTGCTCTCTTCCTTCCCCACCAGAACAGCCCCCCAGTGTTCCAGACACCCAAATGGGATGTACCTGTGCCCATCCTGTGGAGACTCACCCAGGAGCCAACTGGCCAGCAGGGCAGCTTCTACGAAAGCCTGGCTTCCAGCCTCAGCAGCAATCCTAGAATTCTCACCCAGAATCCCCTGTAGAGCTTTCAAACTATGTTTGCCCACAAAGGCTAGAACTGACTTGCTCTGGGGTGAAGCCCAGACAGTGGTATTGTTCAGATTCCCCCAGTTGGCTCTGAACACATTGCTTGCTTCGTAGGATACACTGATGTGCGCTCTGGTCTTTAGCCTTGGTTTACAACTATTATATGTTTGATACTGAGAGACAGGGGCTTCAAAGGAGGCGGTGCTTTGTTGGATCACATCGTATCCTAGTAGAAGAAGCAGATTAGGACTAGGGCCTTGGATATGCATAGATACAACCAGCCCAGTTTACACACACACACACACACACACACACACACACACACAACCAGCCACAGATCATAAACATTTTAAAGAAAACTGCCACTATACTAAACATGTATGGACACACTGAGCCCCTGCCGATACGCCCAGCCCACAGCCCTCTGGCCATGTGTAGCCAATGATAGCTATGAATATGATCCATACAAAATCAGAAGCTTATTTAAAACTTGAGATGTTTTTATTTGTGAATTCTTTTATAAGCTGATTGCACAGTTCTCCGGCATGAGTTTGTAGATGACAAGGTTATGTCACAGTCTCAAATGGTAGAGCATGACGGTAACCACTACACATGCATGCCAGCTATTACCATAGCGGGTTTTATCCTGTCTCGGGTATCGGCCTTCATCTGGAGCTAATGGAAAGCACATGGGAGGAGCACAGGGCTTCAACATAGATACTCTTCTTTGTAAGGGATGCTCGGGACCTGAGCACCCTGGAGAGGTCAGTGACCCTGATGTCACAGCACACAGTACATGCTCAAAGTGACCCTGATGTCACAGCACACAGCACATGCTCAGTGTGTCCCTGATGTTACAGCACACCGCACATGCTCAATATGACCCTGATGTTACAGCACACAGTACTGCTCAATGCATATTTGTCTAAGCAATTAGCTCAGCTAGCATTTGCTGGAGTATAAACCTGAGACTTGCCTTCTGCACTTGAAAGGCCAGATGGGGACAGAGACATGGATTTGAATTCTAATCTGGTCTGTGCTCCGAGGCAGCCATCTGAAGAGGGTGCTAGGCGCGGGTCAGGTGAGGTTGGAGCTTGGGTAAGTCCTAACCCACACACCCTGATTGCTCTCCCCAGGTGGCGACTGACAAGGACAATGGCATCCTCCTTTACAAGGGAGACAATGACCCCTTGGCACTGGAGCTCTACCAGGGCCACGTGAGGCTGGTGTATGACAGCCTGAGCTCCCCTCCAACCACGGTGTACAGGTAAAGACCTCCCCCTCTTGGCCACAGGATCTGTTCCTACAGAGCAGATACCAGGTGACTCTGGGGCCTCCTGTCCCACACAGACACAGCTCTCACACAGTGGCAGGTGGGAGGGAGAAAGGTGCTACTGGAGACAGAAGCAGGAAAGGAAGGCAGGCCCATGTGGGAGATGACACCTCATTACCATAAGATAAATGGCCAGCTGGCTACTGTGCACGGAGCCAGGTGCTCCAATGGAGATGAGGCTGCTTAATGAGGTGCCCTTTTCAAAATGTCATCCTAATCTTTTATTAGTTTAAGAAAGAAAGCAGGACAATTAGCATGCAATTCAAGGAGAGGAAATTCAAGAGCACCCAGGGAACAGGACTGTGCTTAAATGACTTTCAAACTGTCCTGAAAGACAGTGCTTCCTACACCTGAGTCTCTTTAAGTCACCCTGTAGGTTGGGCGGCTTGCTACAGCTGTAACCAAATACCAGAGGCAACCAACTTAGAAAGCGGGAAGGTTTCTCTTGGCTCACAGTTCTAGGGATTTCAGTCCATGGTCATTTGGCTTCGTTGCTTTGACTTTCTCATCATGGTGGGAAGCATGTATTAGAGTAAGCTCCTCACTTCATGGCAGCTGAAAAGCAAAGAGAGAAGAGGAGCCCGGGGTCTCATCATTCCCTTCAGCCTATGCCCCTCAGTGAGCAGAGGGCTTTCCACATAGACCCTATGTCCTGAAGGTTCCACCACCTCCCAGCAGCACCACAGACTCTGGACCAAGCCTTACACACACAAGCTTTTAGGAGACACCTTAGACAGCAGACTGGAGCATGTAATTTGACATGACTGCTGTGCAGTGGTTCCCTCGTGCGCCACTGTAAGCCGACACTAGGCCTATCACTCTCTCCAGCCTGACCTGAGTGCCACCTCACACAGACAGGCTCACTCATTCTAAATGTTTCCTGCTGTTTAGTAAAGGACGCAGTGAGCATCCCTTATCTGAGATAACCTTCCAGCGTCAGAAACCCCATGGTGCTCACAAGTTTTCAGCATTTAGCCTGTCCTCATCTACAATAAGGTAGAATTGCCCTGCTCAGGCCCAGGCCTCTGTGTCTCCTCTAGCAAATCCAGTTTGAAAAGCCTTGGTTAAAGCCAGTGGTATGAGCTGGTGACAGTAGTGAAGGCCTTTAGTTCCAGTGCTCCACAGGCTAAGAAATGTGTGAGGATCTCTGTGAGTTTGGGGCCAGCCTGGTCTACATAGTGAGTTCCAGAACATCAAGGGCTACCCTGCTTCATAAAAGCTAAATAACCCAACAGCAGTCTGAGCTGGAGGATATAGCTCAGTAGAAGGATGTTTATCTAACTTGCATGCAGCCCCTGAATCCAGTCTTCATATCACACACACACACACACACACACACACACACACACACACACATGCCCACACATGGTAGGATGGGAGATGGAAGCAAGGGAAGAAGGAATCAGTGATTCTGAGAGCAGAGTGTAGTCCCTGAGGTGACGACACCTAGTAATGTGGTAAAAATACAGAAATACACATTTTTTCAGTCCTTATCCCAGAAGAAATGAATCTGAAGCTACCAGGGAGCGGACAACAAATCTGTGTTGAAGGAATCCTTCGGGTGACTCTCATGCATGAGAAGAAGAGGAAAGAAAAGAAAAGACCTTCCTGTGTAGCCCCAGCTGGCCTGAAACTCACTATGTAGACCAGGCTAGCCTTGAACACCCAGAGATCTATCCTCTGCCTCCTCTGCCTCTCTGCCTCTCTGCCTCTCTGCCTCTCTGCCTCTCTGCCTCTCTGCCTCTCTGCCTCTCTGCCTCTCTGCCTCTCTGCCTCTCTGCCTCTCTGCCTCTCTGCCTCTGGAGTACTGGGATTAAAGGCATCTGCCACCAAATCCAGCTTGGTGCATACATTTCAGAAGCAGGGCTTTATGTGTGAGAGTTGGATCTTGAAGGGAGACACTTGCATGCACAGAGAGAACAAGTAGGCGGCTGTGTCAGGACTGTAGCAAAGACAAGAGTACCAACCAGAGCCGAAGGCTCACAGTGGAAGATGGGGAGAGACAAGGCCAGCCTTGGAGAGTAAGACAGAGCAGACACGGGGTCTCCTAACGTCTTTGTTTCTGAAATTGGTGACCTTAGACCAAGTGGGAAGGACAGAAAGTAGCCTGATAAACTGTCCGCACTTGTGTTACTTTGCCAGTTAAAGGAGTTTCTTCCCCTCCCTCCCGGCCTCCTACCTATGGCATTAATGGGCATTTCCTAGGGTGCTGTTGGGTGTGGAACAGTGCTTGACAAATGAGCCATGATGTGGATCTAAAGAATGGAGGGAAGAGGGGTGGGCTTCCAGAAGCAGCTGAGCTTGGTGCAGAGAGAGGAGTCTACTGGAAACACTGTGCTGAGTTAGGGACCAGGAAACCATTGCTACCTCCTGAGGCTGCCACCAGGGAGCTGTATGAATGCATTGTGTCCACTAGGAAGGTGGCATGCCCTTGGAAAGAAGCAAGTGATGGGCCTCCAGGCAGATGACTTGGATTCGCATGTCAACGCTGGTGGCAGAACTACCCTTCAGCCCATGACCATAAGGGGCCCCAGGCTCCAGAAATCCTGCATGAAGAGTGATTTTATAGGACAGCTCATGTATGTTTATATCCACATCATCTAACAGCAATTTTAGTGTGTGTGTGTGTGTGTGTGTGTGTGTGTGTGTGTGTGTGTTTAGTTTTTTGAGATAGGGTTTCTCAGTGTAACCCTGGCTATCCTTGAACTCACTCTGTAAACCGAATTTATAATTCTAGCTTGCCTGTATAAAAGATACACCATCCAGATAGTTTACTTTCAAGCCTAGACTGGGCAAGCTTGGAGCTGTTCTAACTCATTCCCCAGCTATAAAGTCCCTTGTTCCTTGCTGTTTCTCCTGGCCACGTGTTCATGGTCCATCTCCTCCACTTCAATCTTCTCTCTCCTCCTCTCCCTCTCCCTGCTACCTCCTCACTCGATCCTCAAGTCCCACCACTCTCCCTCTACTGCCCAGTCACAGACTCTGGCCTTTTATTGACCAGTTAAATTGGAAAGCAAGGTTCCCATAGCCTCAGTCGGTGTATACGTGACGATCTGCTCATGGGGGCAACCACATCTTGAGAGCCAGAATTTAGCATGAGAATACAAACAGCATCAGATCAGCACACTACACACACTGTGACCAAGCTGACCTCAAACTTGGAGATCCACCCACCTCTGCCTCCAAGTGCTGGGACAAAAGGTGTGTGCCACCACCACCTGGCAAGTATATACAATATTTTTTTAATAATACAGTGTTTTTATTGCAACCCATCACATGAGGTCATGTGTGGAATTTTCTACTTGTGACATCATATTAGTACTCTTTTTTTTTTGGAGTCTTTTGCATTTTGATTTTTTAGATAGAGGGATGTTCAACTTGTAGTGTCATCTCTCACTTGCTGACTTACTTGGTAAACATCTAAGTGTGGGGGACATGAGATTAAGCATCCCCCACACAGAAGGCACACATGTTCACAGACAGTGGCTACACAGGCCTCCCTGGAGACTCTCCAGCCTGCTGTGGGGACACTTGTGATCAAGGAGTAAATAGCCCTATTTGGAAGCTAAGGGAGGGCGTTTCCACAGGGCAGGACGGGAGATGCCCTCTGTGAATGCCATGCTACTCAGAGCTGACAGCAGCTGAAAGGACAAAAGGCTGTTCCTCAGAGTCACTGCGGTGACTTCTTGCCACCTAGAAGGCCGTGTCAGTCTCAAATGAAAGCCAAGCCGCCAAATCAAAGCTGACCCATCGGGAGAGTTGGCAGCCTACAGATTTCTGTCCCCTGAGACCCATGAGCTAGCCCCTTGAAAGAGTGAGCTGCCAGGGCCCCTGCAGGCTTCATCCTTCTAGAGCAACTGAGTTCCAGGGCCTCCCTCGGCCCATCCTCGATGCTGCTCAGGACCCCCAGTAGTCATAAGAAGTGAGGGAGAATGTCAAGATGCTGCTGTAGGCCACAGGGCAGACACTTCAAGCCCAGCTGGGTCTCTGCTGCCCCAGGAAAGGCCAGGCCTTCAGTATGGACACTTACCATGGGACTCCTCAACCCACAGGGCCAGGGGCCTTCAGGAAGGGCATCTAACCAGAACCTCAGTGGGTGGAGTTGTGAGATAGGCGCTATAGACTATGCAGAAAAACTGGAAATTCAGTGTATGGGGGGCCGTATCTTAGCTTTTTTAAGGTTTTAAGGTTTAGAACTCCATGCATGAGTCAGCTCTGTCAGGGCGCATACCCTGGCAGTTTGAGTTGCCACCATCACTGCCAAGGTCTTGGTCCCATCTGATCCTCAAAAATGGAATAGCAAAACCTCACCACTCTGTTTGAGGGTTGGGAAGCCTGTTTGCTCAGAGGAATGCCAGAATGGGAAGAGCCTTAGACACAGGATAGGTTTCCATTAAACCCACCCTCCCATTGTGTGGCTGCAGGCTGTGGTACTAGGGTGCAGGAGTCAGTTGTCAGGGTAGGGTCCCTAGGCCCAGGCTGCTCGCCTAAAGAAATCACGGAAACTCTTTGTTCCTGCAGGCCTCTGTCGCCACCTATTGGCCACTCTTGGCATTGGGGGGAAATGACCACCTGATAATCTTTCTTGTACAGTGGCCTGCAGTCCCTCCCATAGCTGGGAGACATGAGTTTATGTCCTGACTCTTCGTGAGGTACTCTAATTCCCTAGGCAGTGAGTCTCTTGTTTCCAAACGAGGAAAGATGTGGCTCCTGCTTTTGGGCTTGTTAGGGTTAAATGAAGGTCTTCAGTTCCCGCCCTTACTGCATGACCCACCCACTGCCACTGCTCTCATAGAAGACGCTTTCGGTTCCTAGAAGCCATAGCATCCAGCTCACTGTAACTGTAGTTCTAGGACCCAACATCCTCTTCTGGCTCCAGGAGGCACCAGGCATGCAACTGGTGCACATGTCCATGTGCAGGGGCTCACGTGCACACAAACACTGGAGAGAACTGTGGGCCCCTCTGGCAATGCCTGTGGCCATAGCAGCCCTATGCAGGAGCCCTCCAGCCTCAGCTACAGCACTGTGGCCACGGCTACTGTCTGGGCCCAGTGGACAATCAAAGACCCTCAGGCCCCTCGTCTCCCCTGACATCCCTAACGATCTCTCTAGGAGCCGATCACTGATCACCTGAGCTTGGCAATGCAGCATGGTCATTTCTCTTAGAGCAAACAGAAGGGTTGGGCTTGGCTTTTGTTTTTACCATCGTTGTTGTTGTTGTTGTTGTTGTTGTTGTTATTGTTGTTAGCAGTATTGCCGTTTTCCCACTGATATTTTGATTTGGAAGACCTTTGTTTACAACTTTGACAGAAATCTCTGTTTGGTGTCTGTGATTGTGAGGGCAGGCATGTGCACTCCAGGACATGCTTGTGGAGGCCAGGGAACGACCCCGTGTTTCAGTCTTCCCGACCACTTTGATACTGGCTGTCTTGTTTATTCCTGTATATGCCAGGCTGGCTGACCTGAGGGCTCTCCTGTCTCCACCCTCCATCTCCCTGAAACCTTGAGACTGTAGATACACACTACTGTGTCTGGCTTTACGAGGATTCTAGGATCAACCTCAGGTTTTGAATGTAACACAGCTCTTTGCCCTCCAAGCCATCTCTCTGGCCCTTACACCTTTTTTAAGGGCAGGTAGGACAGGCAGACAAAGCTGTCCTTGGAGCCAGGGGAGCCCAACACTCCTGGGGCAGAGAATTGTAACTGCAGCCCTTGTTACCTTGATAGCCGCTGTAAGCACTGTCTCCAGCCTGGTAGTCCTCAACCATACACCGACGCCTCGGATGGCCCTACAGAGCTCAGGAAGGAACAAGGGAATGGCCTTAACAGCCAGGAAGGAGTTAACCGTGCTGCTTGCTGTGCCAGAGTATATCCAAAACGGGAAAATAGCTACCCTAACTACCTTGACCCTTACTTGGTTCTGGAAGGAAAGAAAGAGAAGACCACAGCGGAACTCTGGCTTCATAGCTGCCTCTGATAGAGAGACTGCCTAATGCTCACCCAAGCATGAGGCCTGGCCTCCAGTCTGTGGTGCTATTAGGAAGTGGCACATTGGAAGAGGAAGTGAGGTCACTGGGGTTGGGGGGGACCTCCGGGGAACATTGGCACCTTGGGATCCAGCCACTTCTTTCTTGCTTCCTGGTCACCAAGAAGTAAACAGGACTCTTTCAAAGACTGGCCTAAAACAGCTCTAGAATGCGACCTTTGAAACTGAGTTCCCAAATAGCCCATCCCTCCTTTCAGTTATAGGTCCCAGGAGCTCAATTACCAGGATAGCAGCAGCTGTGGGGTGGTCAGGGACACAGCTACATAGTTTTGCACATGGTTAGAAAACTAAGGGAGGGCTTGGCCCTGATACTAATCAACTTGCCTGCAAGAGGGCAGCATCTGCCTGCCCTCATTCATGACTCACTCAGTGCAGTAGAGATGCTTCTGACCCATCCACGCAGCTTGTTGGCTGCTCAGCTCCCCATCCCTGAACCAGACACCCCAGTGTCTCTCAGCTCCTGCCTCCACCCCTGAACCAGACACCCCAGTGTCTCTCAGCTCCTGCCTCCACCCCTGAACCAGACACCCCAG
This sequence comes from Mus caroli, assembly GCF_978045245.1. Lineage (NCBI taxonomy): Eukaryota > Metazoa > Chordata > Mammalia > Rodentia > Muridae > Mus > Mus caroli. The sequence goes on along the minus strand of NW_028227268.1, from coordinate 87,675,668 downwards.
TGTCTCTCAGCTCCTGCCTCCACCCCTGAACCAGACACCCCAGTGTCTCTCAGCTCCTGCCTCCACCCCTGAACCAGACACCCCAGTGTCTCTCAGCTCCTGCCTCCATCCCTGAACCAGACACCCCAGTGTCTCTCAGTTCCTGCCTTGCTCTCATTTTCCTGCTGCTTGGCTAGACTTGATGCTCAAAAGTTGGTCGTTTGATTTGGAGGAGATGTGTGGGCTTCGTGATTTGTTTCTAGTCCCCAGCACCTAAGACCATATGACTCAGCCCTCAGCAGAAGCATGGGTAGACGGATAATAGACAGGACAAGTGGCTGGAGAGGAAGGAGCAAGAGTGGACAGGTCCATGAGGAGCAAAGGGGAAAAGAAGAAGGGAGGGTGGGGAGGATGGATGAAAGAGTGGACAAATGGCTACGGGTTTTTTGGAGGACTTGTGTGGATCCCAGGATCAGAGCTACAGTAAAAGATCACCAGGGTGCGGGCTGTGGCGGGTTCTTATTGTCAATGTTCTCTGTGTGTGTGTACGTGCACATGGAGGCCAGAGGAGAACCTCAGGTATGGTTCCTCTGGGGCCGTCCATCTTTGGAGGCACCATCTCTCACTAGCTTGAAACTGACTGCCAGGCTAGGATTGCTGATGGACAGTGCTGCCCCTGGCTTTTTCTGGGGGTTCTAGGGATCTAACTTGGTGCTTTCAAAACTAGCACTTAGCTCCTCATAAATAGCACAAATATCACCAATATCACACTCCCCGAATAATTTGATCACCCAGTAATTCTGGCACGTTACTCTCCCCCATGTGGAGGGAGGACTCTGAGATAGGGGAGTTCTGTGATTGGCTATTGTTCTGCCCATCAGTGAGAGGATGGGGAGCGGCCTCCATCTCTGTTCCACCTGTATAGTACCTACCATTTCCCTCGGCTCCTCTGAGGTGCCACAGCCATGGAAACTCCCCCTGCTGCCTGTAAAATCAGTGAGAATCCCAAGGAGACTTCAAGACGAGAGAGGCTCTCCTGTCCACCAATGAGACAGATCTACAGACTCCCCAGTGAGCCCCTTTCTTCATGCCCCCAAAATCCTGTAACCCACCACAGTTCCCTCCCAGGCCCTGCCACTGAAAGTGTTCTGGGGGAAACAGAATTTTGGAACCAAAAGTCTTGCCTGTAAATCCTATCTCTAACATGTATAAGCAGGATGCCCTCAGACAAATCACATAATCTCTCTCTGGGCCTCAGTGTTTTTATCTGTAAAGTGGTTATCTGGCACCTACTTGTAGAATTATCAAATAATAGAAGTGAGTGTGTTGGCACTGTACACAGCCCAGGTAAGTCCTGCCCTGTCACGGATGAGCTGGGGAAGGAGAGTAAACAGCCCTGTCTCCCTAAGCTGCCAACTCTGGAGTTCTGGAATAGGGATAAAACTCGCTTGGCATACGAGACCCTCTTTCTTTAGATGCGGCCTGCTCAGAAGTGGTGGTTATATAACGGATTCAGGAACAAGGACAAATTGCTGAAATCTTAACGGAGAGTATGTGCATTTCATACATGCTGAGGGGGGGAAATCCCATCATACTGGAACGTTTTCTCCCAGATGTTTCTTTGGGCAAGGCTGAAGAGTTACTTCAGCGAGATTGACGGAGGAAGTGGGGTATTTGAAGGGGCAGCATCTTCTGAGAGCAGGTGTCCAGGTGGTGTGCGGGCGGAGCCAGCCTGAGATGGTGAGCTAAGGATAGCTTGCCTACTCTGAAAAAACCGGGGCAAGAGCTGAGCAGCGGCCGCTGACATGCATACCTTAGCCTTGCAGAGGTCAAGGGTCATGACATGCAAATCTTATCCTTGCGGAGGTCAAGGGTCATGACATGCAAACCTTATCCTTGCAGAGGTCAAGGGTCATGACATGCATAACTTATCCTTGCGGAGGTCAAGGGTCATGACATGCATACCTTATCCTTGTGGAGGTCAAGGGTCATGACATGCATACCTTATCCTTGTGGAGGTCAAGGGTCATGACATGCATACCTTATCCTTGCAGAGGTCAAGGGTCATGACGTGCAAACCTTATCCTTGCAGAGGTCAAGGGTCATGACATGCATACCTTATCCTTGCAGAGGTCAAGGGTCATGACATGCAAACCTTATCCTTGCAGAGGTCAAGGGTCACGACATGCATACCTTTCCTTACATCACTCATAAAAACTGGAGCTGAAAGCCAAATAGAAGTAATTGAAGAGGAGCGTGGGTAATTCGGCATATTTTCTGTTTTCATTTTTGCAACTTCTGTAACTCACGGTGGTTTCCAAATGAACGTAAAGCAGTCCTGCGAGCCGTGTAAATCCAACTTCAACCCGGTGCCTGGCCACGGAGCGCTCTTGACCTCTGGCTCTCTTCCTTTCTCTCCTGTCCAGTGTGGAGACGGTGAATGACGGCCAGTTTCACAGTGTGGAGCTAGTGATGCTAAACCAGACCCTGAACCTGGTGGTAGACAAAGGAGCTCCCAAGAGCCTGGGGAAGCTGCAGAAGCAACCAGCAGTGGGCAGCAACAGCCCCCTCTACCTTGGAGGTAACGCTTCCCTGTCACTCCCTGGCCTCACCCCCTTCACCTTTCTGGCTTTCTGTGGCTGCACTGATACCCAGGCCTGGCTGATGCTGGGGTCTCCCTAATGTCTTTTTGACTCCTACTGCCAACGTCAATCAGGGAAGACTTCCTGGAGGAAGTGACGACAAAACTAGTTGCTGAAATGGGGAACAGACTATGGATAGCTGCTCATAAAGGGAAAAGGGTGGAGTTCTGTGGGACTAGCAGGTGGGTGGAGGTGAAGAGAGGTAAGAAGAAGATAGAAGGGTGTTTTGCAAGTATTGGGGCAATGCCCCTCTGCTCTACCTCTTAGACATGGCAAGAAGCACCACACGGAGGTCAAGGCTGTACAAAGGGTAAAACAAGAAACCATACAAGCTGCCTGCCTAGCCCTGAAATGAAGCCCGAGGCTGATGGGTCTTGAATTATATGCAAAAAAGAAAAACCAGCTTGGGGGCGGGGTGGGGGGGAGGGTCTGATCGGGACTCGGTGGGAGAGCACTTCCCTAATGGGGACAAACAGTGGCCAGGATTCTCTCCCCCAGAGACACATTCACACAAAGCCACCAAAGCAGTTTGTTCAATGCAGATTTCTCAGACCTCAGCCCAGGTGTCCCCAGCCAAGGGCTGGCATGGACCCAGGGACTTGCACTTTGGACAGTCCGTCCAGATGCAGGGGACACAAAGTGTTCCTGGCCCAGACTCATCTTAGGACATAGCTGCTCCGTAAGGAAGAGGCTTGTTCCCCTCCCTGTACCTGTTCACCCTGGGGCGGGGCGGGGGGGGGGGGGGGAAACTGGGCACTTTTTCCAGGCAACATGGGGCCTGCAGAGGAACTGGCAGGGAAGAAAGGACAGAGAGGAAAGCTGGGGTTTTGGTTTGTTTGTTTGTTTTTGAGACAGGGTCTCCTATAGCACAGGCTGGCCTCAACCTTCATCTATAGCCAGGGATAATGGTGAACTTTTCATTCTCCCGCCTCTATCTACTAAGGCTGGGATTACAGGCATGTAGCTCCCATGCTCAGTTTATGCACTTGCTGGGGATTGAACCCAGGGCTGTATGTATGCTAAACGCACGCACATGCACACACACGCACATGCACGCACACACACACTCACATGCACACACACACACACACACACTCACACGCACGCACTCACACGCACGCACACACACGCGCACACACACTCACATGCACACACACACACACTCACACGCACGCACTCACACGCACGCACACACACGCGCACACACACTCACATGCACACACACACTCACATGCACACACACACTCACATGCACACACACACACTCACACGCACGCACTCACACACACGCACATGCACGCACACACACTCACATGCACACGCACACACACACACTCACACGCACGCACTCACACGCACGCACATGCACACACACGCACATGCACGCACACACACTCACATGCACACACACACACACTCACACACACACACTCACACACACGCACATGCACGCACACACACTCACATGCACACACACACACACTCACACACACACACTCACACACACGCACATGCACGCACACACACTCACATGCACACACACACTCACACGCACGCACTCACACGCACGCACACACACGCGCACACACACACACACACACACACACACACGCAGTTAAGCTATCTGCCCAACAGTAAAAGGAGAGAGAGCACACAGAGTCTGCAAACGGCCCCGAGGAAGATGCCAGGGTGCACAAAGGGCGATAAAATGGTCTGGAAACCTTGAACCCCAAAGCTTCACAGAAGCAACAAGCTGCTTCCCTAACCTTATCTCCTCTCCAAACTGCAGCTCCTTTGATGTGGGCTTTCGAACAGGAACTGGGGCAAGGAGCGCCTCAGCCTGGTGGGGACAGGCATAGCAGGGTGATCTAGTGTCCTCCACCCACACCACGCCTAAGGGGAGGGCCTCAGTTAAGCCAGGGGGACTGTGTGGCAGAAGGTGACAGATCTTCTCCCTTCTCCTTTGAAAGCTCAAAATACAGACTCTGGCAGATATTTTTTTTTTTCTTTCTGAATTTAGAAACTGGTGATAAGTTGCATTTTAACAGTTCCGAAGCAAGGACACATACACAGCCCTGTGAGGATAAGGCCAAGGCTTTGGCCTGCTAACTCTGAGCTCTGTGTGGTGACTGTAGTCAGGCACTGTGTGTGCTCTCCCTCTGGATGAGGCAGTGTCCTCATGCCATCCTGGCTCTCTCCCTCCTGCTCCCGCAGGCATCCCCACCTCTACGGGCCTTTCAGCCTTACGCCAGGGTGCGGACAGGCCGCTGGGCGGCTTCCACGGCTGCATCCACGAGGTGCGCATCAACAATGAGTTGCAGGATTTCAAGGCCCTCCCCCCACAGTCCCTGGGGGTCTCTCCTGGCTGCAAGTCCTGCACTGTGTGTCGTCACGGCCTGTGTCGCTCCGTGGAGAAGGACAGCGTAGTGTGTGAGTGCCACCCGGGATGGACCGGTCCACTATGTGATCAGGAAGCTCGGGACCCCTGCCTTGGTCACAGGTGAGTCCTGAGCACAAGTTGCCCTGCCTGCATGTAAGGAATGGACACTGATGGGTGCTGGGAGTTGTGGTCCTACTATGGATAGCACAACTGCTTACAATGCCAAGACACAGGGCTCCTACATCCAAGCAGCATGGCTGGCTTGGTGTGAGGAGAGCTTTCTCAAAATATCTGTCACCACCAGGTAGCCCTTAGGCCCTGTGAAAGCCACTGCCAGACTCTGTACTGTGATTAGAAAAAGCTGTCTTAAGGGAAATAGAACCCCAAACACAGCACAACAAAAACAGAAGACAGAAATTCCAGCTCCTGTGAACGCTACAGTGGACTAAGTCCGCATAACAGTGCACGTAGGAATCACGTTTAATGGTTCAATCATCCATTACTCAATCAACAAATGTTTATTGAGGGCCTACTGTGTGCAGGGCCTTGTACTAAATACAAGAGTCCCAGTATGCCTAGAAATTGCATTCGGCCAAAAGTAATACCAGACTCGAGACTGGTCATGTGGCTGGCTGAACGAGTCGGGAAATGACGGTCTTGGTCAGGAAGAAAAGAACGCTGTAGAGGCCTAAACTTCCTGTTAATCTTGATGTATGTGCCTGGCCCTGGAATTAACATGAATCTTGACTTGAATGTCATCCCAGTAGGCTCAGAGATATATCATGACTGAAAATTGGGGCTTTGTGGCCTGGAGAGACGGTTTAGCAGGTAAAGGCTTTTGCCTCCCAGACCAATGACCTGAGTTCAATTCCTAGGACCCGCACAATAGAAGGCAAGAACCAGCTCCCACAAGTTGACCTCTACAACTGTGCTATTGCATGTGCACACACAGAAATAGACAGATAAATAAATAAAAGTAATATTTTTAAAAGAAAGAGATGGGGCTAGAGAGACGGCTCAGTGGTTAAGAGCACTGGTCTTCCAAAAGCACCCCATGACAGCATCCAACCATCTGTAACTCCAGTTCCAGGGGATCCAACACTGTTTTCCAGCCTCTGTGGGCACTGGGCACACACATGGTATGCATATATGCATGCACTCAAAATACCCACATACATAAAAACACATGAATCTTTTCAGTTTTTTGAAGAAAAGAAGAAAGAGATGTCTCAGCGGTTAAGAGCACTTGTTGCTCTTACAGTCCCCAGCACCCTTGTGGTCACTCACAACTGCCTCTAACTCCAGTTCCAGAGGATCCAATACCTTCTTATGGTGTCCACAGGCACCAGGCACATGGTACACATAGATATGTGCAGGCAAAGCCATCATATACATGCAGTAATTCTAAATATTTTTTGTATTACAAAAGGTGGACTTCGCTCTGGGAGATGGACTGAAGGCTAGTTCATGGGAGGGGCTGTCTTGGAGTGGAGTGGTACAAGGTCTAATGTGCTTACCACAGTGCCTGGCACACCGCATGTGCCACCTGTGCTGAGAACGGGTTGCATGTCCCTTGTCTGACATGCCCTACCCTAAAGATGCTTCACATCTATGGTTTCTTTCCACAGTTTAGAGTATATATCTGTTCCTCTGAGATACTGCGGGGATGAGAATGAAGCATACACATAAAGATCATTCATATTTTATAGACAGTGTGCACGCGCGCGCGCGCACACACACACACACGGCCTGATGATAATTCCCTATGATCTGTTCAGGGTGTCCGTGTTTTATCAGCAGCTCATCAATGAAGTCAGGGGTAGGATTTTTCACTGGAACCCATGCTGGTGTATAAAATGTGTGGACCTGGGGGCTTTCTGGATGAGGGTTGCTCAACCTGTTGTAGCAGTAGTAACAGTAGCAATAGTGTTTGCTATTTAAATTGAGGGAGGGTTAAAATGTTTACAAAGACCAGCAAGATGGCTCAGTGGGTAGAGGAGCTTGCTGCTAAGCCTCAGAACCTGAGTTCAATCCCTCAGGGCCCACATAGTAGGAGGAGAGAGCCTACTATAACAAGTGTGTGCCCACACACACACTAATAAAATGCAATATTTAAAAATTATTTTTGCTGCCGGGCAGTGGTGGCGCATGCCTTTAATCCCAGCAATTGGGAGGCAGAGACAGGCAGATTTCTGAGTTCGAGTCCAGCACGGTCTACAAAGTGAGTTCCAGGACAGCCAGGGCTACACAGAGAAACCCTGTCTCGAAAAATATATATATATATTTTTTTTTGCCAGATGCGGTGATGCCTACCCTTAATCCCAGCACTTGGGAGGCAGAAACAGGCAGATCTTTGTGAGTTCAAGTTCAGCTTGCTCTACAAAGTGAATTTCAAACCAGCCAAAGCTATACAGTGAAACCCTGTTTTTTAAACACACACACACACACACACACACACACACACGCGCGCACACACACAATTATTTGTAATGTTAACAGAAGCTTAAAGTCTGTTGGGCTGTGAACTGGCACTGAGGACTCTCATGTCACTGTAGGAGCAGCAGAGTGGCATCTGTCATGGACAGAGCTGGCAGTGGACATTTGCTAGGGCACAGTGGCATCCAGCTACGCGGCCACTAACATGGGGTTTACATGAAATGAGACACTTAGATGCTGGGCTGAAGGAAGGCAGTCCCCGATGCAAGGTCTCACAGCTCTGGGTCCCCTGGCTGGAAGGACAGAGAAGGTTCTAGCAGCACTGACTCTGGTCTCCTCCCCTCCGCCCACAGCTGCAGCCACGGGACATGTGTGGCGACTGGGGACTCCTACATGTGCAAGTGTGCCGAGGGCTATGGAGGAGCTTTGTGTGACCAGAAAAATGACTCTGCCAGTGCCTGCTCAGCCTTCAAGTGCCACCATGGGCAGTGTCACATCTCAGATCGAGGGGAGCCCTATTGCCTATGCCAGCCTGGCTTCAGTGGCCATCACTGTGAGCAAGGTGAGTCTGCTGTCCTTACGGGACAGAGGGACTAGGAGAGAAGCAGGGGGTCAAAGAGTACCTGATCTTCCCCAGCGGAAACCATCAGATGGCGAAGAATGACCTAGGCAGGGAAGTAATTTATACTGCCATTTCCAAGTCAACGTATCAGTTACATTGGTACCGTGCATTCACTAAGAGAAGCTACTTCATAGAAGATGGAGCAGGAGATGGGGGTAATGGGGTCATTGTGGACACTGGCTGACTACCATGCTGCTCTCAGGGTTTCTCGGTAGAAAATGTGCTACGTAGAGTATGTGGTACCTGGGGATCTGCCAAGTGTTGGGAAGCCTAAATGTGTGAGAGTGCAGTGCCCATGGTGGCCAGAAGAGGGCACCAGATCGCCTAGAACTGGAGTTGGAGGTGGTTGTGTGCTGCCTGGGTGCTCAGAACTGAACTTGCATTCTAGAGTCTTCTAGAAGAGCAGTGTCTTAGTTAGGATCTCACGGCTGTGAACAGACACCATGACCAAGGAAACACTTATAAGGACATTTAATTGGGGCTGGCTTACAGGTTCAGAGGTTCAGTCCATTATCATCAAGGCAGGAACATGACAGCATCCAGGCAGGCACGGTGCAGGAGGAGCTGAGAGATATACATCTTGTTAAAGGCTGCTAGCAGAAGACTGACTTCAGGCAGCTAGGATGAGGGTCTTATAGCTCATGCCCACAGTGACGTACCTACTCCAACAAGGCCTCCCCTCCTAATAGTGTCACTCCCTGGGCAGGGCATATTTAAACCATGACAAGCAGTAAGCACTCTTGTGAAGCCGGAACTGCTGCACCATCTCTGTGTAGCCCCAAATTAGGACTCCCAAAAGTCAGAAACAACACGTCCTGAAAACAAAAATCTGTGTGTCCTTGAGGTCAGTTCTCTCTTGGTCATAAGTCCTCCCCTAAAACAACTGCACTGGTTTATTGTAAAGACTAAGTAATATTGTGGTGGAAGAGGACTCAGCATTAAGGTTCTGGGGTGACGTCCCTGCAGGCTAAACAAGCTACCCCGAGTACCCAGCACAAGCAAAGCGACCAGACAAGAGATACCAAGTACATGTTTACCATACTGTCTAATGGAGAGCACTTAAGTACAGCCAAGGGTGGGGGTGGCTATGGACTATAGACCTCCTTCTCTCTGAACCCACATTCAGAGAGAAGAGAGCACCTTCATGCTACCCAGTCTCCTTGACTGGCACTGACTCGGGGCTAGGCGATTTCTCTTCACGGGCAGCAGTAGGCAGTAGGTTCTTGGCACACCACAGAAGCCTGGGCTGGACACCTGCAATATTTTGCTGTTGGACAGCCTGGCATCCTCTCAGGCTCTGAGCCCCACTGAGGAACTGCCTGGAGTTTACATGGCTGCACTGCTTCAGAAAAGGAGCCCATGTTCTGACCTTTCCCCTGCCGTGACCCAGAGCTGCCTGCCATGCAGTATGTCACTCTCCGGGCAGCTGATGCCATATCTGATGGCCGTGATACCACACCAGCTACTTGAGCCATGACCCAGCAGGCTAGCCCTCAGCCCACAGCACACTGTGCCCACCAGGGACCGACAGGAAGCTGAACATGGTCAGCAGCTGGTTCTTTAAAAGATCCATAGAACTGGCAGATCTTTAGGTAGACTAAGAAAGGCAATGAGAAGATTCAAATCAGAGAATGCAGGAGACACATTATAAGAAATTAAATTAGTAATAAGTCTTTTGGGAGCTGGAGCGATGGCTCAAAAGATAAGGGCACAGCCTGCTCTTCCAAAGGACCTAGGTTCAATTCCCTGCACCCACACGGCAGCTCACAACTGTTATTCCAGGTCCAGGTATTCCAACGCCCCCTTCTGGTGTCTGTAGATATTACACATATGTGATAGGCAGGCATAACATCCATGCCCATAAACATAAAAATAAGCCTTCCATCGTCAGGACTGGAGTGATGGCTCTGCAGCGAAGAGCACTTTCTGCTTTTCGAGAGGTTCTGGGTCTTGCTCCCAGAACCCACCGACACCGGAAACTCACAACGACCTATAGCTGCAGGGATGCTGGTGACAGGCAAGCACACACATGGTGCATACACGCATCTGCATAAATAACATGTATTTATCATTAAACGAAAGGATACCTCAGGCCTGTAAGTCCTACACCCAAGAGGAGGGTGACCAGAAACTCAAGCTGGCCCACAGACCAGCCTAAGTTGCATGAGACCATACCTCAAAAAGAGAGGGAGAAAAGGAGGAAAGGGGGGGAGATAAAGGGGAAAGAGGTAGGGGTGGGGGAAGGGGAACGTCTTGAATCTAAATCCAGGGCCTCGGAGTTCACTGCCGCTTTCTGTGCACAAAACCTGGTATAACTCCTCCCAAACTACTTTAGAAAGTTGATGAGTACAACATGCCTCGGGCTCATTCGCCAAACCATCATTACCCTCTCTCTCCTAGTCAAAGAAATGTGTGTGAAAGAGGTGAGGGGTGAGCCGAAGAGAAGGAAATAGGGGCAGGAGAAACAGCTAGGAGTCCACGCCCCTGATGAACACAGTGGCAGAAGTCCTTGGCTCCACACTACCACTTAGGAGGATTTCCTTCCACACAGACGCATCCTGTCACTCACAGACTCTTACACGTCACATCTGAATGAAGCACCATTGACGAAAGCTGCTCGCGTTTTAACTCTGAAGGAGCCTCAGCCTCAGGGTCATATGGGATACGCACCCTCACCTTTCCGTCACCCCAGGTGTTAATGTTGCCACACTGTGCCTCTGCATTGCACATGCACGCACACACACACACACACACTCTCTCTCTCTCTCTCTCTATCACTTGACTCTGAGTCCTTTAAGGCACCATTGTTTTAAAGGATTGTTTGCAGGTGGATATGGTGTCTGTGCACCTTACTAAAATACACAAACCCTTTACAAAGCTCTGATGATTTTTTTCTCCTCAGTTGCCTCTGCTGCTCATGAGAGGCCATGAATCAGTGAGGAGTTACACCAAGGGCTGTAATTGTCCAGGAGGGAAACTAAGGCACGGGATAACAAGTGATTTTTCTATGACCGTGAGCCTTCAGGTTCTGCTTTTCTGCCCCCCCCCCGCCCCCCGCCCTGCCCTGCCCACCGAGCCTACTCCAAAGGCCCTGGCAGGGCTGGGGGGTGGGAGCAGAGGCTAGAGGTAAAGAGCAGGGTCAGAAGTGAACGTTCCAGCACACAGAGGTCCCCTTTACTGCTCTCCCATTGTTTCTAGAACTTCCAGAAACATCCAGAAGGGCCTTTACTGCCTTAGCATCTTTTCTAGATTTCATCTCTGTGGTCACTTCCCCGAGAGCCTTCAGTACCCTGGACCAGATCAGCTTACTCACGTGTGCTCTTGTAGAAACATGTCCTATAATAGCTTCCCTCTGCCCCAGTTTCTCATTACAAATACATGCATTTCAGTGTTGATAAAAACTAGTGTGCAGACTCTAGACCAGTGCTTCTCAGCCTTCCTAATGCTGTGACCCTAAATATAGCTCCTCATGTTATGGTGGCCCCCAACCATAGAATTTTTTTGTTGTCACTTCATAACTTATTTATCTACAGTTATGAATTATAATGTAAATATCCATGTTTTCTGATGGTCTTAGGCAACCCCTGTGAAAAGGTCATTTGACCCCCAGAGGAAGTGAGACACACAGGTTGAGAACCACTGCTCTAGACCAAGAGAGACAGGCTACTGGGAGTGGTAAAGCCAGGCTGGGACAAACCGATACTCTCTGCCCCATCCAAAGCTCTAAGCACTCTGCCCACCATGGCAACGTGGGGAAGCAGGCTCAGCTCTGGCAGACACCCTCGTTTCAGAGAAGCCAGAAATCCAAATTCTTAAGTGAATTTAGATGTTTTCAATGTTAGTATTTAAGCACGTTCTATCAGTCCAAACGTGCCCAGTAACATGACTTAGCCGGTATTTGCCAGTTTGCCAGTCCCTTGGAAGATGGAGGATTAAGCCCACCCCTGCCACCAGAATAGCCTCGGGCATGGTTCAAGCCTTGTATTGAGCCTGGCATAGCAAAAGCACATCAAATGTGTGGAAGTGAGGAAGGAGGGAGAGAGGGAGGGTGGGACAGAGGGAGGCAGGATGGAAAGGTGGTTGGATGGATAAGTAAGCAGGTGATGAACTTGTGTGCCCCAACATGCCCATGACTGGTGGATCCCGAGAGTTTAGGTGGAGCAAGGGAGACCCGCTGAGTTAGAGAAAACAAACTCTTGAGGGGCTTCAGCGAGGTAGCCTGATTAATTGGGAGGGACAAGGCCTACTTAAACCTTTGTGGGCGTGAGGGCAGGGAGCAGTGAGTGTACATGATTGGGGGGGGGAGCGGGAGGGGGGGCCCCCCCGGTGACGCCTCATTTGCATGCAGAGGAATTCCAGGCGCTGCTAGACCTTACCTTATAAGGGGAAAGTTTTAACCTGACTACAGCTACATGACCTCCTCAACCCTACTCTTGTTCCGGACCCATACCTCCTGGTCCCACGGTTCCTTGGCCCCACACTAGTGAATACGTAGGTGCAGGTTGGGATCACAGGAATCTCCTAAGAGCCGACCAGGGACCCATCTATGGACTTGCCAGACCCCATTACCACCAGAGACCTAACATTACTTTTCTACCGTCTTCAGAGAATCCATGTATGGGAGAGATAGTCCGTGAAGCCATCCGCCGCCAGAAAGACTACGCCTCTTGTGCCACGGCATCCAAGGTGCCTATCATGGAATGCCGCGGGGGCTGCGGGAGCCAGTGCTGCCAGCCGATTCGAAGCAAGCGGCGGAAATATGTCTTCCAGTGCACGGACGGCTCCTCATTCGTGGAAGAGGTGGAGAGACACTTGGAATGTGGCTGCCGCGCGTGTTCCTGAGCCCCCCTCTGCCACCCAACCATCCTCCGCCTTTCGGACCCCAGCTCATTGGGCTGGGGAACAGCCACATGGAACCTCTTTGAGATTCAGAATGAAGGAGAGAAATCTGGAGAGCAAGAGGCAAAAGAGAGAATATTAAGTATATTGTAAAATAAACAAAAATAGAACTTATTTTTATTATGGAAAGTGACTATTTTCATCTTTTATTATATAAATATATCACACCGTCTGAGTATATGGACTATACAGTGAGTTATTTTTACCAAGTTTTGTTTTGTGTTGTGTATTTGTTGTGTTTTTATAAACAGCTGTTTATAAAATTTTAAGACAAAGAAAAAACACTAATAAAAATGTTTTAAACACAAGGATAAGGGTAGAGAAACGGTGGCCTGAGGCAAGAGGAGGGAACTATGGGTATGTAGCTCTCTCAGGGTCAGCAAAACCAAGAGTGATTTCCTGAGCTGGCTGGGGACAAAGGAAGAGAAAGCAAAAGTGGTTTTAGTTTCTTTGTGGCCTTGGTTCATCCTTTCCCTCTTCCTTGCAAGCAGCAGGCTTCTCGTGGCCCTGGCTTTCTAGGCCAGTGTGTTCCTTTGCTTCCAAACGGAGCTGCTGGGCCCTGAAAGTCTTGTTGCCCTTCAGAGGAATTGCTGCCCCTTGCTGATCATCTGATCAAGGCCCCCTGCAGTGCGGGAGCCCCCCCCCCCAAGGTGGAAGCATTCCCCCCTCCTGGACTCCTTGAGGGAACTGAATCTGGCTTTGCTAAGCAAGCCAGGTCTGTTTTGCCAAATTTGCAAACAGCCACTCTTTTTCTGCCTCTCAGAGGAAGCTTGTCCTCAAAAGTGAGGTGGAGAAAGAGGAAGGGTCTTCCCAGGTCCCAGGCTCTGGCCCTCCCTTACAAAGTCCTCTTCCTGGCCAGTTTCATTGAAGTGCACAGAGCAAGCAGCAGGACTGCCCACGAACAAGACTGGGAGGTCCAACAGGCAAGCCTCTGGCATCTGATCCTTCAGGCCACTATCTCAGTGGCAAAGACGCATTGCTGTGCAACACCAGCATCCAGCACAGGTCTGAACCCTAACTTTATCCAACCCCTACTTCTCTGGTGCACTGAACCCCATTGCCTAACAAAAGACAATCAAGCCCTATCAGTTGCCTTAAGCCGCCACCTGGTAAGTGGACATGCCAGGCCTGGAGTGTAAACTCTAGATTCTCATCCAGATTAAGTAGACTCAGGAGACAAACAGTGGGGAAAAAGCTGTTTTTCCAGCTGCCTTTTCTCCTGGCTCGGTTTTGTTCACTCTTCCTTTCTGCCTCAATCGAATCCAGAATTCTAGAGACAAAAACTCAGGCATCTAGGAAGTAAAAGCCAGCATTGATGTGCAGCGTCAGGACTCCTGTCCCTGCAGGCCTTTTCTGACCTCCCACGCCTCTCCCCTCCCACCCCCACCCCCACCCCCACCCCCAGCCCCCAGCCCTTAGCACTGGAGCCCAGCATCTGGCTGCTCGCACCAACCCCCTGGTCCTGCTCATCCATATTCCTTTCTCAAAGGTCTCAGGAAGGAATGTGTGAGCCTTTCTGCTCTGAGGCTCCCCCTGAGGAGCTTATCTGCTCTGTGAGGACCCATGGTAGGCAAAAAGCTCCAAGAATAAAGAAGAGAAAGAGAAGAGAGAGTAAGGGAAGGGAACAGAGGAAGACAGGGAAGAAGGATGGGAAGGATGTGGTAGAGAAGTTTGCGTTTGAACAAGCATGTGAGTGAGTGTTGTATTCCAGCAGTCATTCCTTATGAAAGGTCTGTTGAAAATGTTCATAGTTAGATTTATGTCGTGCCCACTACAATGTACTCAGAGATCACTCCAGTGGCAACCCATATATTTATATATTTATATCCTTATATTCATTTAATTCTCTAAACATAGATCTACATAGAACCATGACTGATGTAGCATTAATTGGCTTGAGATAAGTAAATATGTGTTTCTTAATGACAGTATCAGGAGAGTCTTGCAGAGGAGGGGACTTCCAGTCCTGAGTTTGTCAGGTAAGGAGTTGATCAGCAGAGGAAATGACCCAGTAGAGTGGTGAAGGTCCTGGAATGTTTGATGAGCAGCCAGAGGCCTGTGGTCGGTGGCAGCAACATAGGATGACCCCTGTATAGCCCCCAAGAAATGGAGAATGTGCAAAGGGCAGGGTCCCCACAAAAATAATTTTTTTAAAGCCACGTAGCTAGGCCACAGAGACTTGGTGTAATTGGGGTAGCAAGAAGTACCAAGAAAGTCTGACTGTGGAATAGGAAGGGGAAGATAGAAGCTTGCCTGGATGAGAAAGCTGTCACTCAAAAGGGCCTGGGGCTCCGAGGGGCTCACTTTGTGGCTGGCACACATTACTCTCTCAAGGCAAATCTCAAAGTCTCTGTGATAGCTAGCTCAGGAATTCGGTCCTGGAAGAAGTGTCCTAGGATGTGCCCAATGCCCCCCCCATTCCTCTAGTCCACCAATCCACAATCTTTTTTATATCATGGAGCCCCCGCACCCCGACTCTGGGAGGGGTTACTGGGCTGCGAGCTTTCTCTCTGTGGCCACAGGGCCCCTAAGGCTTCCCTCTCCCATTTACCCCTTGTGCTCATTTCTGAATTCAAGTGCAGTCAGCCAAGGATGGGTTCTGCTGCCTCACAGCCTTCTCATCTCTGAAAGGCCTAACCTTTCAAAATGCCAAACACAAAAGCCATCAAGAAAATCATCCCCAAAATGAAGTTTCTCTAAAATTGAAATTTAGAAACTTTTTTCCCTGAAATGTATTCCAGATTCTAGGACCAGAATCATCCATACACAGGAAGGGGTCAGTCAATTTGCAATCTTAAACATATGGTTTAATGTATGTGTGGGGTGTACACGTGTAGAAGAGTCCATCTGATCTATTACCTGCTGTGTAGGGTCAGGAGACAAAGAGAAGACGCCTTCTGGTCTCACCAAAGGGGACCTCCAAATGGTTTATGAAATGCTATACCTAAAAGCTCTGTATAGAGTAAAGCCCTGTACGATGTAAGATGTTGTTAATACTTTCGTCACTGACTTTACTGACATGCCAAGCAGCCATTGTTAGAAGAAAGCTTTGCCTTTTCCATCTCATTTCAAGGGGTCAGATGCTTCAGAAAATGAGATGGGGGCTGGGGGAAGGCCTCCCAGGATCAGCAGAAGAGAGAAGAGAAGCTCCCAGTGGGTCCTCAGGAATCCAGGAATAACCAGACTGGGATTGAACCAACCTTGCCTTTCCCAGAGGCAAAGCGATCCCCACTTGGCCACCCACTGCTTCAGAGATTCACAGGTTCCCCAGATAGCAAAGGTGGAAGGACCCTTGGGGTCGCTGTGGGTCAGAAAGGAAACTATAGCTGCCACAAGTCAAAGTCAGGCAGCAGAGTCAAACTGAAAGAGGGGGAGGGGGTGCTCCAAGGGTCCATGCAGGCAGTTCCTCTTGCTATACCACAGCGGACAGCCCGGCAGAGCAAAGCCTGAGACTGAACACATAGACAGACATGCATCCTCTGCCTTCCCACAGCCATCTCCCAGGGAAGCTGGGACGGGGAAGCTGGGACCATGGTCAGCTTTAGAGCCCCTCACCCACATTGTCAATGGGGAATTTAAACAGTGACACAGGAAACTCTGGGACAAAGGTGGTCAGAGATGGAAGCCAGTGAGACCAATTAAGACAGAACTGGCATTTGGCAAAGCTTATTTCTCTAACTCAATACGTTCTAATAAGAAAAGTGTTCTATAAAAGAGAGTAACAGTGTTACAATGCCACTTCCTCATTATGGAATAAGTAATGTGTATTTCTTGCTCAACATTCTGCCATCTTCTAATGTTACTAAATAAATAGATGCATCACGGGGGAGCCCACTGTGCTCTTGTGAATGCATAAGTCAGCCTTACTCTGTAGTGTGTGTGTGTGTTTCATTTTTGCACCTGACTTGGATACCCTGAAGAGCAGAGCACTACCATCATGGAGTAAATCTGTGTGGAATTAGTTAGAAGAAACTAATTTCTTAGATCCTTAAGTAAGAATATGTATCCAGAGTTCCCATATACATTCCCTAAGCCCTACCAATATAGCTTATACTCCAGCATCTATGGGAGATGTGGCCTGAATAGCCACAGATTTGAATGCCAAGGGCTATAGGGAAGGAACCCTCTCACATCAAGTGAGAGCCACATAAAAGGAGGATGAGCTCTTGAGGGCCTAATTCATTCCTTCTTCTACTAGTTCTTTTGGTTTGTTTTTTTGTCCCGTCCCCGTCCCCGTCCCCGTCCCCGTCCCCGTCCCCGTCCCCGTCCCCGTCCCCGTCCCCGTCCCCGTCCCCGTCCCCGTCCCCGTCCCCGTCCCCGTCCCCGTCCCCGTCCCCGTCCCCGTCCCCGTCCCCGTCCCCGTCCCCGTCCCCGTCCCCGTCCCCGTCCCCGTCCCCGTCCCCGTCCCCGTCCCCGTCCCCGTCCCCGTCCCCGTCCCCGTCCCCGTCCCCGTCCCCGTCCCCGTCCCCGTCCCCGTCCCCGTCCCCGTCCCCGTCCCCGTCCCCGTCCCCGTCCCCGTCCCCGTCCCCGTCCCCGTCCCCGTCCCCGTCCCCGTCCCCGTCCCTGTCCTGTCCTGTCCTGTCCTGGAGTTCCTTGGTTGGTTAGTTTTTTGAGACAGGGATTCTCTGGGTACCCTTGGCTGTCCTGGAAGTTGCTCTATAGACCAGATGTGGTTCTGTTTTACACTTCTTCCCTTGTGGTATGCAGGCACTGGCACAGCAGGAGAGGCCCTGCTGAAAAACTGTTTGTTTTGTTTTGTTTTGTTTTGTTTTGTTTTGTTTTGTTTTGTTTTGTTTTGTTTTGTTTTGTTTTAAAAAGAGTCTACACTTCTTAGTTCTAAGGCAAATACGCTGATAGTTGTTATTTTCCTAAGAAAATATTCAGCTATTGTGATTAATGTGTTTAGTAAATGACAAAGTGCTTTTTATCTTAAAATTATAGCTAGAAAAAGTAAAATTCTTTGATTGGTATAAATTTATAAGATTCGTGTAACTGCTGCACACTAAGCAAGAAAGGATGGATTAGAGCTGAGTTTTGAGGCCCACATCTTCCCTTGATGTGCCCACACTCCAGTGCACACTGCATGGGAAAGGATAAAGCAAAGTCTAGAACAGGTGGGTCAGCAGGATTGAGGTCCAGCAGTGAATGCTGGGAAGGGGAGGGGGATGTCGGTCTCCTCCAGAGATCTCAGTGTTACAACTCTTTAATGTTACAGCTCCTTCAGACAACGTTCCATGAAGCAGCTCTCTCAGATAGTATTCAAGACAGCTTGTATGTATGCACCTTATTGGAGTGGGTGTGGGCTTTAAGACCCTCATCCTAGCTACCTGGAAGTTAGTCTTTTCCTGTTTGCCTTTGGAACAAGATGTAGAACTCTCAGCTCCTCCTGTACCGTGCTGCCTGGACACTGCCATGCTTCTCCCTTAATGATAATGGACTGAACCTTTGAATCTGTAAGCCAGCCCCAATTAAATTTCCTTATAAGGGTTGCCTTGGTCATGGTGTCTGTTCATAGAAGTAAAACCCTAACTAAGATAAATAATATAAAATATCTTGGTGTAACTCTAACAAAACAAGGGAAACACCTGTATGACAAGAACTTCAAGCCTCTGAATAAAGAAATTGAGGAATATATCAGAAGATGGAAAAAAGAAATCATCTTCAACAAATGGTGTTGGTCTAACTAGATGTCTGCCTATAGAAGAATGCAAATAGATACATATCTGTCACCCTGCACAGAACTCAAGTTCAAATGCATCAAAGACCTCAGCATAAAACTAGATACACTAAATCTTCTAGAACAGAAAGTGAGGAGTAACCTTGGACTCACTGGTACAGGAGACAGCTTTCTGAACAGAACACTGATAGCTCAGGCTTTAAGATCAACGATTGATAAATGGGACCTCATGAAACTGAAAGACTTCTGTACAGCAAAGGAAACCATCATCAGAACAAAACAGTACCCTACAGATTGGGAAAGGATCTTCACCAATCCTAAATCCAAACAGAGGACTAATATCCAAAATTTATAAAGAACTCAAGAAATTAGACACCAACAATCCAAATCGCCCAATTTAAAAATGGGGTATTGAGCTAAACAGAATTCTCAACAGAGGAACATCAAATGGCCAAGAAGCACTTAAAGAAATGTTCAACTTCCTTAACCATCAAGACAATGCACATCAAAATGACCCTGAGATTCCACCTTATACCTGTCAGAATGGCTAAGATCAAAAACGCAAGTGATAGCGCATGCTGATAAGGATGTGGAGCAAGGGGAACACTCCTCCATTGTTGGTGGGAGTGCAGACTTACAGAACCACTTTGTATGGTTTGTACCAATTTGGCAGTTTCCCAGAAAACTGGAAATAGTTCAAGACCCAGCTATTTTACTCCTGGGTTTATACCCAAAAGATGCTGTACTATACCACAGGGATAGTTGAACCATAGTTGTTCAACTATGTTCATAGCAGTTTTATTCATAATGGCCAGAAGCTGGAAACAACCTAGATGTCCCTCAACTGAAGAATGGAAAAAGAAAATGTGGTACATCTATACAATGGAATACTACTCAGCTATTAAAAAACAAAGACATCATGAATTTTGCAGGCAAATGGATGGAACTTGAGAATATCATCCTGAGGGAGGTAACCCAGAGCCAGAAAGGCACATATGGTATGTACTCACTTTATAAGTGGACGTTAGCCATAAAGTGCAGGATAACTATGCTACAACCCACAGACCCAAAGAAACTGGGTAACAAAGAGGTCCCACGAATCTCATTCAGAAGGGGAAACTAAACAGACATCAGAGATGGATGGAGAAAGGGAACTGGGTTGGGGAGAAGGTTAGGATGGTAATAGGGATGATCAGGTGTGAGGAAGGGGGCAAGAGAGGGCTAGGAGTAAGAATGGAGATTGGGGTGGGGGTGGGGGGATCTCTGATGGCTAGCTGGAGGCCTGGGATGGAAGAAGATACAGTGAATCTAAGGGCGTGACCCTAGCTGAGATTCCCACCAGAGGGGCATACAGAAACTGAAGTGGTGACCTCCTGTATCCAGGAAGAACTTTCAGAAGAGGGAGGGGATCATCAACCCACCCACAAAACCTTCAACCCAAACTTTGTCTCGCCTACAAAATGTGCAGGGATAAAGATGGAGCAGAGGTTGAAGGGAACAGCCAACCAATAACTGCACCAACATGAGATCCACCCTGTCTTAGTTAGGGTGAACAGACGCCATGACCAAATATTGTCTTATAAAGACAATATTTAATTGGGGCTGGCTTACAGGTTCAGAGGTTCAGTACAGAATCACAAAGGTGGGAGCATGGCAGCATCAAGGCAGGCATGTGCAGGCAGAGCTGAGAGTTCTATATCGTCATCTGAAGGCTGCTAGCAAAGGACTTGCTTCCAGGCAGCAAGGATGAGGGTCTTAAAGCCCACACCCACAATGACACGCCTGCTCCAACAGGGCCACAGCTTCTAATAGTGCCACTCCCTGAGCCGAGCATACACAAACACATCCCATGTGAGAGAGACAACCCTGACACTATTAATGATACTCTGCTATGCTTGCAGATAGGAACCCCTAGTGTAACTGTCTGCTGAAGGCTTCATCCAGCAGTGGATGGAGACAGATGCAGAGACCCACAGGCTGAGCTCAAGGGGTCTTGTGAAAGAGTGGGGGATAGAAGTGAGCAAGTCAGAGGGGTCAAGAACACTACAAGAAGATGCACAGAGTCAACTAACCTGGGACCATGGGGGCTCACAGAGCTTGGGCCACCAACCAGGGAGCATGCAGGAACTGGACCTAGAACCCCTACATATTTGTAGCAAATATGCGGCTTGGTCTTCATGTGGGTCCCCTAACACATGGTGAGGGGGCTGTCTCTGACTCTGTTTCCTGCCATTGGATCCCCTTCCCCTAGCTGGACTGCCTGGTTGGGCCTCAGTAGGAGAGAATGGTGTGCCTAGTCCTTCTGGGACTAAATGCCCCAGGGTAGGGTGGTACCCAAAATAAAGGGGTACACCACCACCCAACTCCTGAATTTGTTCTTTCACCAAGCATTTAATGAGCATAAATTACATGCCAGGTACCACTCTAAGTAATAGGGCTCCAAAGATAGTTACCTGAAGAACGTTATGTGTGTCTTGGGGCAACCTCACTCTAGTGACCTGGCTTTGGAAGTGGTTTCATGTTCCCGACCCTTTTGATGATGGCTGGCAGGACAGAAGAGCAGCAGGTGGAAGGTTGCCTGGCTACGGGCAAGAAGATGCATTCACAGAATGAAGAGGGGAAGTGCTACAGCCAACAGTGCGCATGCTCTCCATCGCATACGCATGCGCATACCATTCACGTACACATACTTCACATCTCTATTCACATCCTTTCATCCTGCACACTCCATCTGTCCTAGTTGGGTTTCTCTTGCTGTAATAGAACACCACAACTAAGGCAATTTACAGGATAGTTTATCTGGGGCTAATGGTTCCAGATGGTTAGGATCCATAACAGAGGGACAGCAGGAGCCTGCTGTAGATATGGCAGTGGGAGCTGAAAGCTGAGAGATGAGGATGCACATCTTAAAACTGAGAGCGGGGGGGGGGGGAGGACACACTTAAAGGGGCGAAAGCCTTTAGACTCTAAGGCCTGCCCCCAGTGAAGTTCTTCCTCCAGCAAGGCCACACCTCCTAAGCCTTCCCATCCATACAGCACCAACCGAAGAATTCAAATGCCAGAGACTATAGGGGACATTTATCATTCACACTACCACACTGTCTAACCAGTGAGGGAGAGACCTGAATCACAGAGCTAGAAGTAGCAGAGAGGTGGCCTGATCAGGGGCCCTCCGATGTCCTATCCATTGTAGCATCCTGATTTGCAAGTAGCAAACCCCTGGTGGATGCCTGTGATTGGATGATTTCCTGCACAGATTATCTTGAGCAAGGTGCTGAGGCCCATCAGATTATGGAAAGAGGACCACACTAATCAATCAAGAGACTGACACCACCCCCCTTATCCTGGAGCAAAGCTGTGCTGGCTACATTTATGTTAACACAAGCTAGAGTCATCCGAGAGGAGGGAACCTTAATTGAGAAAATGCCTCCCTAAGCTCAGGCTAGTAAACAAGCCTGAAGGGCGTTTTCTTAGTGATTGAGGGGAGAGAGCCAAGTCCATTGTGGGTGGGGACACTCCTGGACAGGTGGTGCAGTACTGAGCTCTATAAGGAAGCAGGCTGAGCAAGCTATGAGGAGCAATCTAGTAAGCAGCATTCCTCCATGGCCTCTGCATCCACTCCTGCCTCCAGGTTCCTGCCATGTTTAAGTTCCTGTCCTGACTTCCTTCAGTGTTGAACTATAATGTAGAAGTGTAAGCCAGACAAACCCTTTTCTCCCCAACCCTTCTAAGCCACCATGTTGTCCTGCCTTCACATATGAGAACCACAAGATGTAGGTTGGGTTTTCCCTGGATGGAAGAGGAGATGCAGGACCTCCCTCTCAACTGCAGAAGGAGATACAAGTCCACAGAACCCAAGGCCAGTGGCCTGAGTCTCACACGGGGACAGATCCCAGCCCATGTCACTCAGGCACAAGGAGTGAGGCTGGCTCTTCTCCTGCAACCTCATCATTCATCTGCATCTTGGGGACAAAGTGCACATGGCATGGTGCAGAAGAACCAGCTCTGGTATCTAAAACCTCAAGGCCACAGGTAACGGACCTCTTGATTGAGGAGTTCATTTTTCATATCCCATTTTATCTCCACCCAGAAATTAGGCCACAAGCCACTGCTAAGGTACTTTGCTGTTGCTTTAAGGCTGGATGCCACAGCCTGGGGTTAGCACCTCAAAGTGACACCGTGAGAGGCTAGAGAAAGCAGCCTGCTAGAATCACATGGTTCTAAGCTGAAGTGTCCGGGAGAAAGGGGAAGAGGACTTGTCTCTGCACTTGGTTCTCAGTACCTGTATGACTCTCAGAGAGTGTGTTCACGTGGTAAAAAAAAAAAAAAAAAAAAAAAAAAAACCCACTGAGAGTCTGCATATAAATTCAGTCATAAATGGAATAAGAGGTTATGACAGAGAATGCGTATGTGTATATGCACTAGGAGCAGTCATCTGGCTTACCTTTCACCATTTGTTACTAGCTTGCAGGGTCATGGAAAAGTTTGAGACTATAACTAAGCCGTCCTTGAAGTTTTGTTTAGATAAACCCAGTCAATATCTTATCTCCTGTTTTTACACCTGGGGTCCTGTGGTGTATATCTTCTTTATGACCTTTGGTTAATGGTTTCCGTAACCCCTTGGAATACACCCTAAGTTTTAGAAGTCTGTTGTTATCTCAGAATTAATTAAGCAGTCCTGCTATAAAAGGGACTCAGATGTCTCTGTGTTGCCATTCTGAACAATGGTAACCCTTGCATGGTAGCTGTTTCTGCAGAATCAGTGCTCTGTCTTTGCATGATATCTGAGTCTGGGGTCTTCCTTCAGCAGTCTTCTTTCAGACCCTTACACTGATAAATGCAGCTGTGGAGTGGAGGTGAAGTGAGCAGTAACTTCTGGGTCTCCTTCCCTACGTTGAATTCATTCCCACCTGGAAACTTTCTGACTGGTTGCCCCTCCTTCCTTCATCTGTCCTGCAAAACAGAGTTTGGAAACGCCCGGAGCACTTGCATGACTACCAAACTACAAGAACAGGAGATAACAGCCAGGGCTATACAGAGAAACCCTGTCTCGAAAAACAAAACAAAACAAAACAAAACAAAACAAAACAAAACAAAACAAAACAAAACAAAACAAAACAAAACAAAAAGGAGATAAGACCAAAAGGTTACAAAACAGATCAGAAGAGGCCAGACAAAAGGGCCAGGCATTACACGATTTCAGTGATATGCAATATACTGAAAAGACAAGTTTACAGAGATTAAGCACCGAAAATATTTTGCAATAAGACAGGTCATGACCACACAAGATTGTGAGAGCTTAATTTCAGATGAGTGGGGTAGGATATCTCAGTGGTAGAACACTTGCCAGTGTGTGTCAAGTGTCGGGGTTGATCCCTAGCTAGCACTAAAGAAGGGGTGAAAAGGTTACTATTATGCAGTGAATGGCTGGGAGCAGACCAACTGATGCATAGCTTTCTCAGAGGTCCTGATGAAAAGATAGGAGAATGGTAGTTCTTGTCCTAGCCTAGGGGCAGAGCTGGCAAGGTTCAATGGATCCTGGGTCTGGAATTAAGATCTCAGTTCCTAGAAACTTGGCTTCCCCTTAAGGGCTGTAGTTATCCGTCCTAGGGCTGTGGTATTCTGTGTTCTTTTTGCCAACATTGTCTGATTTCTGCTGACCTTGGTCACACCACACCACACATGCACACAGGCACACACACGTGCACACTCACACACACAGACACACACTCACACACACTCACTCACTTACACACACACGCACACAGACACACACACACGCACACACACACTCACTTACACACACAGACACACACACACACTCACACACACAGACACTGGCAAATAGGATCTAAGATGCTGATGCTGTACTTTTCTTTCTTTTTTTTTTTTTTCTTCTGTGTAGCTCTGACTTTCCTAGAACTAACTCTTTAGACCAGGCTGACCTTGAACTCATAGCAATCCACCTGCCTCCATGCCTCCACCTCCTGAGTGCTGGGATTAAAGGTATGCACTACAAACTTTTAATAAACTTACTTGGCATAAGTCATCAGGATATGCACAACCGCCATCCCCAGTCCCAGCTATTGCTTTGGTCTTCCTCATTTCTCATCCCTGTTCCTCCCACTAGTTATCTCACCAATTGGGGCCCTTATTCCTATGGGTTCAAGGCAATGAACCCTATCTTAATTATTTTTACAAAGGTGGGAGGAGCCACAAGGAAGGAAGTCCTGTGTCAGCTGGAGCTAGCTGAGAGCTCAGGACAGAACAATTCTACCCTACAATGATGAGTCCCTTGCCCCCCAAAGCTTAGACAGAACTTCCCTTGGCACTTCAGCTCAGAAGTTAATCCCCGAACCATAAAGATAAGACATTGTGCCTTTTCAATACATTGACTCACTCTTGGGCTTTTCTTCTCTAGTCCATTTGTTTTGAGACAGGATCTGACCTATGTAGCCCTGGCTGGCCTTGGACTCACAGAGATCTACCTGTCTCTGCTTCTGCCTCTGCCTCTCAAGTCCTGGAGCTAGAGGTGTATGCCATCACACCTAGCCAGATCAAGGATTTAAAGAGGGAAGCCCTGCGTACTTCAAGAAAAAGAAGTAACCAACGTGCAAAGAAGCAGAACAATGAATAAATATCTCTTAAATGTAATATTCTTCAGGACTCACGCTCAGGCAGGAGGACTGCCACAAGTTTGAAGCACACCTGGGCTATATAATGAGTATCAGGTCACACTGGGATGCAAAACAAGACCCTATCTCCAAGAGTAAAAACTAAAATAAAGCCCAACAATTTTGGATTCTCAGCCTATTGCTCGGTGGTACAGAAATGTACTCTGCCCTTTAAGAACTTATGAGGAATTCTTGTAGAGAGCATCAACCTGCTACAGAACAAAGACCTATTCCTGCATCCTCACCCTCTGCTAATGCCTTTTCCAGAGTCACAGCTCAATTCTAGTTCTTCTAGGATGCCTGTCCCTTACATCCCATGGATGTCACCTTCCATGATGCCAGCTGCCGGATTATTCCACTACTCCAGTGGGCCATCTTGTCTATCTCCTTCTTGTCTTTTGGAAAGTCTTCTCCCTTCCTCCAGCCCACTATTCTGTTCTCCTTAGACACATAGGAATACTTGGTGAGCCCTGTACCATACTAGTATCATAAGAATGAGTTGGAGCCAGAGCTCTTCAACAACCAGCTTGCTTTTCTTAGACTCTCACTGAGTCCCCCTCCTGCCCCACAGGTATTGGGAACACCTCGAGATGAAAACGCACACGGTAGCAGGGACTTCACCTCTGCTTTCAGGCCTAGTTGTGGCACAGAAAAAGAGCCGTGGATTTGTTCCCCCAAGTCTACCTGTTCTCTGCTCTTGCCATCTCTGAAATGGAATTCAGAGCAGTCTCCTGTCCACAGCTAACTTAAAGAGACTTTCAAGTAGAAAAAATGAGTGCATTCCTACCCAGCAGAGTATCCCAGCCTTTTCAGTAGAGGGAAGGTGTGAATAGAAACTGTGGCACAGAAGTATGCCCCTGCACCTATTATCCCAGCACTAGGGAGGCAAAGGCAGACAGATCTCTGTGAGTTCCAGGTCAGCCTGCTCTACATGTCCAATTCTGCCCAGCAGGGCTACATAGAGAGAACTTATCTTAAAAAAAAAAAAAAAAAGAAAGGAAAAGAAAAGAAAGGAAAAGGAAAAAAAGGAAAAGGAAAAGGAAAAGGAAAAGGAAAAGGAAAAGGAAAAGGAAAAGGAAAAGGAAAAGGAAAAGAAAAAGAAAAGAAAAGAAAAGAAAAGAAAAGAAAAGAAAAGAAAAGAAAAGAAAAGAAAAGAAACGTGCCACTGTGTCCCAGGCTGACACTGAGACACAGGCTGGAAGATCACCATCTTCCCCTTTACATCATCAAGGTTCCCTGATCTCTATAGAAAAGAGATCTCCGTGAAGAAGTTAGTTTGGGTCGGAGATGGAATTATTCATTTCCAGATGCGAGGCACCCATTCATCAGAGATCAAGTCGATGGGGTTGCCTGACCTTGAGTTTTGAGCCTCTAAAACTGTAAACTAAACAGACCTCTTTCCTTTGTTAAAAGAGAAGTTAGCTGGGTAGTGGTGATGGCGCACACCTTAATCCCAGCTCTCAGGGGGCAAAGTGAGTTCGAGGCCAGCCTGGGCTACAGGATGAGTTCCAGGACAGCCAGGGCTGCACAGAGATACCCACACTTGGAACTCTACGCCAACTCCCAAAAAAGAATGAGTTAATTTGGAGAAGTGTTTTGTTTTGTTTTGTTTTGTTTTGTTTTGTTTTTAAGACAAAAGAGTGTATGAAAATGAATGAAAAGCCAGCAAAACTTGAAAACAATATGTTAAGTGAGAGAAGCTCAATGCAAAAGGTCACATGGTTCCCTTGCTATGACATGTCCACAACAGGAACATGGCCACTGAAACAGAAAATAGAGTCCTCATCCCCAGGGACAGAGAGCACCTGTTGAGCAGATATGACACATCTTCTCAGGACAATGCGTGTACTCCAGAGTCGTGTGGTGCTGGTGGCTTTACAGCACAGTAACTGTCCCGTAAGTCACTGCTTCACATGCCTTATATACTTTTCTAAGATTAACTCAATATTGTCTAAATTTTGACTCCATTCAAAACCCTAGCTAGGTAGGGATTGTTAAGCTCCATAGTAAGACGATTTCAAACAAAACCAAACAAAGTGAGAGAGGAGACAGAAGAAATAGGGAGGGAGGGGAGTAGCTATGACAACAAACAAGCAAGCACAAGAATATTTATAGGATTTGGTTTTGGAACCAAACCTGAGCTTAGTCCACATGCCCATCACAGAGTTGGATAATTAAACTGCAGTGTGCTTACCACAGTGGAGGGTAACCATAAGAAGAGAGAATAAGCAGCTACATGCCGCAGCATCCATGTGTCCTGTGAACGCACTGTTGAGCTAAAGAAGGCAACCCCGAACCAGTACAAACCCTTGGTTCTAGTTCTATCAGAGAATAGGCAAAAATAACTGAGTGCAAAACAGTCAAAATAACGACTCTCTCAGAGGCAAAGTGTGAGTAGGAAGTAGACAAGGGAAGCCTTTGGCACATCTGATATGGTGTATGTGTTTATGAAATGGCATTTTATGTTTCGTTTTTTGGTTAGGAGAGTCTGTCTGTACGCCATGTGCATGCAGTACCAGCAAAGGCCAGAAGAGGGTGTCAGGTCACTTGGGACTGGAGCTACAGACAGTTGTAAGACACCATATAGGAGCTGGAAATTAAACCCAGGTCCTCTGGAAGACCATCCAGTGCTCTTCACCACTGAAGTAATATATATCTTGAGGTAGGTGGCAATTAAATGAGAGTGTGTATATATTAAAAATTCATCAAGCCCTACACTTAGAACTTGGGTACTTGACTGGGTGTATGTTATACCTCAATGCAACAATAGTTAAAATTGTGAATGTTTAGGCTATCCCAAGCAATATGTCAACTATGATGTCTCAAGTTCCTTAAGATAAGATTTGGGTCTCTAACATGAATATTTCCCATAGCAATACTTCTATATGATTCAGGTTGGCAATCACTGTTTGAAAATTGTTAGTGCTGGTTCCAGCTCACTGAGTGAGTTCCAAAGGCCTCTGAGTAAGTCCCTAGGAGCTCTTTAAAAACCAGAGCTGGAAACTGTAGGGAGCCCTGGAGGCTTTCAAGAGAATAGTGTGAACAGGCCAGTGCTTTAAAAGGTTTCTCTGAAGTAGCAGATCGAGGTGTGAACCTGGAGCCGGGTGATCAGGAAAAGGGGGTCATTAGCCTTGGAGAAGATTCTAGATGTCAGGGTTAGAGCCAGAGCCTTAAGAGGGGAGATTTTTGTCTATCCCCTTTGGGCCTCTGAACTGTCATTCTTCATCAGACCCACATGAGTCAACCCCAGTGGTTCTACAGAGCTTGGTATCCCCACCGAGAGCAGAGGAGAGGAAGTCCACTCTCCTTCCCACTGGCATGGTGGGGGTAGAAACCTTCCTTCCCAGACTGTCCTAACATGCAGTGTTTGCTTCAGGACATTCTTAGAGATTAGGGCCTAGGAAAGAGCCAATAGGAAAGCAATAGGAGAGAGAAATCTGCAGCATGCCCATTCCTCCGTGGCACCACGAAGTCCCTTTATTTACATGGCATCTCAGATCTTTTATTAATAATAATAATTTTATTTTTATTATCAATCCAATTTAACTCAGCATATAAAGCAGTGAGTTTTGTTACAGAATTTTCATTAGCTGTTAAGCTAGGCAAGATTCATTACTTAAAGCTCTGCAGAGCTGGGAATGAACCAGCTCTGTCTGATGAAAGCCCCAAGCTCTTTCACAATAAGCAGTCTTAGAATGCAAGTGCACCAGCCTTGGATTCAGAGGCTGGCCTGGTTCATGCCTGTCTCCATGGGCGTGGTGAACTTGTCCAGAGTGACACCTCCAAGAGGCAGCCTGCTGTCTGGTCGGTTCTAGGAGTTCATACACTGTACTTGGAGTGTAGTCATTTATGATTGTTCCTCCACAACGCCCATACTTTTCTCAGCCAGGCTGGACCACAGCACCAGGGCCTGGCACTGGTTGAGTTGGGCAATTGCTCTCTTACTCCATCTCTCTGGCCAGGATACCAAGCTACAGAACTGTTGCTTGCAGGCATCTGGAGTTGGGGTGGCTAACATGGGATGACATGAGGACAGAAGGACAGGAGAGGAAAAGACTAGCAGGCCATGTCCCTACAGACTTGGCTCAGAATATCTCAAGCAGCCATCCCCTGAACTTCCACAAAAAGATGGGTAGAAGTTTCTGGAAGGTCTTAGCCATTACCTAAGTATCATGTCTCTTTGCTGTCACCCCAACGGAGAATTTTGGAAGTAGAAAAGGATACTAGCTGGAACTCTGAGGTTGCTCAGAGCTGGACACTTGGAAGGAAGATTCTGAGGAATCATGCACATCCCAAGCAGTCCCTAGTCCCCATCGCTTCTCTGTGCCCTTCCAGACCATTGCTCTCTCTCCACCTTCCCTACTGCCTCTCCCTCACACCAGCCATCCCAATTTCCATGGTCTCAGCTCTCAGACCAAGGTCAGCCTTGTGCTTTCAGACAGCTTTAGCATAATGCCAGATGACTCCCAGACCTCCAGAAACTTCCACTTTGACCCGCACTCGAGAAGGAGGGAGAAGGGGGGTCAACTGAAGTATATTTGTGCTGGTGCTAAACACAGCTCTTGCCTCAAAGGGAATGCGGGGTAGGTTATTCTCACGTGAGCAAATGTGGACTAGGAACATGGATTTAGGATGCATTGCACAATACAACAACAAATTAAATATTTTTTCAAGTACAGTGGCAGGGATATCAGCTAGGTAGACTGAAACAAAAGGGGGAGGTCTCTCCTATAGGTATCAAATGCTATATGATGACATTCTTAGATTTGGGGTTGGGAGCACAAAGATAATATATTCCAGAGGTTTTACCACATAGGTGAGTGAATGTTCGGTCAGTGATAGAAGGTGGGTCCTAAATGGCTATTAGAGTACTAAAGGTAGCTCAAAATAACTTTGGCTGTGGATCTGAAACATTACAACTTGCTTCCCTGGTTGGAGTAACCTGTGGCTTCCCAGGGAGTACCTGCTGGAGCTGGGAGCTGAGACAAAGCAATGGGGGAGGGGGGGACCTAAGTGAGGCCTTAGCAGGTGTAATACTACAGAGCTGGGGATTAACTGGGAGTTTGGATTTGGAGGAGCAGAAGGTGAAGGTCTGTAGTTAGCCTACATGATTTTCTGGTTAAAGTGGCCAGTGAGTTCCCAGGGGGGTGCCTGCTGAAGAGGAGAACTGCATAAAGCAGTAAGTGGGGGAATGTTATGGGTAGCCTATCAGAGATGACCACTCAGACACAGTTTATAGACAAATGAAAGTCTTTGTGACAGCAGGCTGGGACTACACCCAGGTATTTGGGGACCTAGGCATCACCCCAAGTGTCCAGACCACAGGGTTTTTTGTTTTTGTTTTTGTTTTTAAGGCAAAAACCACACCCTGGCAATTCGGTCAGCAGCTTGGGGGTGGGAGGGTGGCTTTGCATAAGCAAACAATTTGACAGAAGCTAAAATAAGTGGTTAACTGGAAGGGGAGGTTTGCACACGGAGGTAATTTAACAGAAGCTAAAATAACCTAGCTAGGACATCCTGACCTTGGATTCTTAGAATAGAGATGGGTAATGTTTCCATGAGCTTCTCTATCAAAGAGATAAAATTATAGCTAAATCTAAAAGAATACAAGATAGAGGAACCTCTGACCTTTCTGGCCCTGGAGGGAGATTAGGAGGGGAAGAACTGTGGGATCCACTAGAGATGGGGGCAGGGGAGAGAGGGAGGCTTCAGCAGGTGTTCTACTGCAAAGCTGGTGGTGAGTCTCAGGGATTGGAGCTGAAGGAGCAGAGGGAGATGTGAAGATCTGCACCCAGCCTACCAGCTTCACTGGCAGGAATCATAAATATTTTTTTAAAAAGAAATAAAAAGAGAAAATAGGTGTGTAGAGTGTCTTACTTTGGGTTGCTGTTGCTGTGATGAAACACCATGACCAAAAGCAACTTGGGGAGGAAAGGGCTCCCTTCACTCAGAGTTCTGTATAACAGTTCACCAAAAGCAGCAAAGACAGGAACTCACACAGGGCAGGAACCTGGAGGCAGGAACTGACGCAGAGGCCATGGAGGGGTGCTGCTTACTGGCTTGCTCCACATGGCCTAATCAGCCTGTTTTCCTATAGAATCCAAGACCACCAGCCCAGGGATGGCACCACCCACAATGGGCTGGACTCTCCCCCATCAATCACTAATTTTAAAAATGCCCGATTTATGGACGCATTTTCTCAACTGAGGTTCCCTCCTCTCAGATGACTTTAGTTTGTGCCAAGTTGGCACACACAACTATGCAGCACAGAGGGCGAGAGCGTATTAGGTTCTTATTAAAGCAAAGTGCTGAAGGCATTCTGATTCCTGCTAAAAGTAAGCCTAGCCTGGCTTCTCATTCTGGCAACTGGGTTTTTCTGCTTTGAGATTTCATCTAAACAGAAGCACATTTTTCAGGAGCATGCTATGCCAGAAACATAGACGGGCTTGTGCCTTTCTGAAATGTCAGTCTTTACTAATAACAATTCACTCACTAGCTATAATGACTGCAATTTGCCAAGCAGTCCCAACGTCCCTTTGACAGCTGGCCATTGAGAACACAGGTTGCATCAGCAGGTTCCTTTATTCTGATCTTAATGACTAATATTCATGTTACAGAATGGTGAGAGAAGTTTTACAGAGGCTGCAGGGTTTGAAGAGTTTAAAGGGTCATGCTAGAATCAGGGAGCTGATACAGCAAAGATATCAGAGGTCTGATACAAAGGGACCACAGGTGTCTGGTGTTGATTAACCAATCCTAGAGGAGTCTGCTGGAGGAATGCAGATCTGATTGAGACACAGGACTTTCTGGACCATGAAAGTGACAAGCAGAATCTAATGGTAGCCTAGAGTTTTCCCCTATTGGTTGTTTGATACATACTGGTTGGTCAGATGACATGTTGGTGTGGCCATCACCGTCATGGTACTAGATGTCCTTCAGGTAAGGTGTGGCACACTTTCTCGGTCTGTTTGGTGAGTTTGATGAGCTAATATGGTTCTAAGATGCCCATGTGCTCACACATTCTATGCTGCTCAATCTTGGTTGTCAATTTGTCGGGATTTAGAATCTCCAAGGAAACAGACCTCTGAGCATACCTTTGAGGGCGTATCTAGATCAGCTTAACTGAGTTGGGAAGACCCATTCTAAATGTGGTCAGTACCAGTCCAAGCCTGGGATCTTGAGCTAAATAAAAATGAAGCTAGAAAGCTGAGTGTGTCCCTCTACCAGGACAGACTAAGTATGCCCTAATACGTAAAAACTCTTCCATTTTTTTTTTGTCTCCTTGGCCAGATTTCTCCACCTTAATATTGACATGGTAACCTAGATGTCATTACCCACACATGGCAGGCATATGGATTCTCTTTGACATGACCACTGCCATCTTGTATCATAACCACTGTGACTGCCCAGAGTCCCTGATTAGTTTTTCCAATATAGTTTTCCAGCCGAATATGAAAAGAAGAAAATATTAGAGTGTCCTGTGTAGCTTTACAACTGGCCCTTGGCTCCAAAAAATTGGGCTTGGGGAGGAGAGGGTGAGCAGAGGTGGGTGGAAGGGGGGTTGGTGGGAATGGGTGAAGGAAGTGGGGGGAGGTGAGTGGGTGTGTTTGCAGATGCACATGTGCCCTGACATACTTGTGGGGGTCAGAGGATAACTCTCAGGAGTCCGTTCTTTCTGCTGCCTTGTGATATCCAGGGCTGGGCTCAAATTGTCAGGCCCATGGTCTAGCACCTTATTTGCTGACCCATCTCACTGACCCAATGCCTGACTTTTTACTATTAGGTTATAGCAAGCTAGGTACACTCAAGCCTGGATGAAGTTGATTTGTATCCTGACCACTTGACAAGACCCAGTCTTTGGAACACAAATCATCCTATTTCTACCCAGAAGCACACTTGAGTTACCAAGTGCCCACCCAGTAAGGTGCACTCCATGAAACCCCTAGTCTTGCTGGCTTTTCCTTCATATCAAGACACACTGGGGCCAGTTCCCACATATCAGGACCTACTTGTTTAAAACCAGTAGGCTTGGGGCTGGAGAGATGGCTTAGTGGTTAGGAATACTGGCTGCTCTTCCAGAGGTTCTGAGTTCAATTCCCAGACAGGATGGCTCATGACCATCTAGAAAAGGATCTGATGCCCTCTTCTGGCATGTATGTGTACCTGCAGCAGAGCATTCATATACACAAAATATATAAATAATATTTTTAAAGAATGGTAAAGTGTTTATCAGCACCTTATCTCCTGCCAAGTAGGTGCCAATGGAAATTCTTCCTACTCATAAGTTGGCATAGCCACAAAAACCTCTAGACATTAGCAAATGCCTTCTGGGTAGAAATCATCCACACTTTAAGCTTTCGTGTAAAGTTCTGTGACTACATCAATGTCCTACTGTTGATATTTATGTTGTTCCCAATTTGAGGCTGTTGTGAGTAATGCAATAATATGAAAAGAAACAGTATTTTCAAGTTTCAAAGGGAAAAAAAAAACCAACCCAAGGGAGGGAAAGAGAGGGGATAAAACTTAGGTATATATCTAAACTTCCTCCTTAAAAAATACTTTGGTGGGTGATATTCTAGCAAAAAGAGAAATTTATAGGAACACCAAAGATATATGGCAAACCAATATAAGAAAATAGCACAGCAGAGTACACTATTATCTAAAATATAAGGACAGCCAGGCCCATTGCTCAAGCCTGTGAACCCAGTTCCTCAGTGGGGGCAGCTGAAGCAGTGGGATCACAAATCCAAAGCCTGACTGAGATACAGAATGAGTTCAAGATAATAATGGGATTATGCCTCAAAGTTGAGGGGGAGAAGGAATAAGAAAAAGCAAAGGAGGATGGAGTAGATATTGCCTAGCACCCATAGAGCTTGAGGTTCAATCCCAGAACCATAGTTTATCAAGCAATTAATTAATTAAAATGATTAGCACAAAAAACTTCTGGTATAGTGGAAGAGGTTGCCCTGACATCAACTTTGAGACCTGGTAAATTGCACAAACTTTCTTCTAAGCATGTGAAAGGGGCATGGAAGCAATCCCGACTGGATCCAACTGAACGGGCTGACGCTGAGACAAGGGGAGAGTTGAGGCTGGCAGCTGGGTTCTCTCCTGGGCATTTAAGAAATATGACCATGAGCCGAGTGCTGGAACGTTGCCCAGACAGACACACACTGCACTGTAGGAGAGAGAGAAATCACTCGTTTTCTATGATTGCCCTGGGCTGAAGGGACAAGATCAAGAATGCAAGGAGAGTCAAAACTGCCTGCTCTTCTTTGATGGATGCTTGCAGAGTTTACAGGCATCCAAAGGGCTCAGCTAGGAGCTCTTTAGAGTCAGAATCCAGTGAAGACACTAGGGCCAAACAGTTTTAAGGGTGAGGTGGGGCTCCAGAAACTCATTACAATTCAAAAGATGTTTAGCTTTCCCATGAGCATCCATCCATCTGCCTTTTGAAGGTAATTCTGGATAAATGTGAAAGGACTAAGATTAGGACTGAGGCTCAGTGGGCAGAAGAGATTGCCTTGAAAGTCTGAGGAATTCAGATCCCTAGCAGCCATGTAAATGGGGCAGGGGGTGGGGCAGCAAGGTGCATGCCTGTAATCACAGCATGTGGGAGCAGAGACAGGGAATCCCCAGAACAATCTAGCTAGCTAGAATAGACAAATCTTTCATACACACATCCGTGCACATCCATGCAGGTGCTCCAACACACATGTGAACATGTGTATACATATATACAAAAGTGAAGGACCGAAGTCATACAAAGCAACTGTAGGGCAATGGGCTATGCACAGACAGGCTGGTCTCCCATCAAGTTGAGGTCTTGAACCCTGGTAGGGCCCGGTGGTGATAATTTTCACCTACATGGGATAGAAGGTGTTCCCTCATGTCTCCTGGACTCCTGGCTCCTGTTGAAGTTACCACCCTCACAGCCCCCATAGGAGAAGCATGGCTAATAGTCACGTAGACAATGTCCCAAGCTTCTGACCTTCAGGCTAGACTCCTCCCGGTTACCTAGCAACAGCAAGCCCACTATAAGAGGGGCTGCTTGGCCCCACCTCGCTCTCTCCCTCTTACTTTCCCTCTCTTACTTTCTTAAGCTTTTATTTTCCTTACTCTCTCTCTAAGCTCTCTCTCTTTCTGTCTTCACCTTTCTTACTCTCTAACTCTCTCTCTTTTTCCCTTCCCCCTTCTCTCCTCCTGGCCATGGACAGTCTCTCTCTCTCTCTCTCTCTCTCTTTCTACTTTCTCTCTTTCCCCCTGCCTTTCTACAATAAAGCTCTAAAACCATTGACTGTCTCTGTTCATCAAGGCCCACTGTGCTTGGACAATGGGAAAGGCTTTTTTCTAATGAGCTGCTTCTAACTTCCCATTAGAAGGCCTTCCTGTGCTCCAGCCATGGACTTGACCAAAGACTCTCGCCTGCGTGGGAACCACCCAGCTCCCCTTCTCCCCCTTACCTCTCTTCTTTTCCTCTCTGGGGCCAAGTGTCTCCCCAGGGTCGCTATTCTGTTCTCAGCTCCTCTGCCATATCCAGCGTGGGATGCCAGAGACTGAGAACCTGGTACAGGGGCTGCCCCTTGTTCACTCCCTGCCATGTGGGGTCAGTGGCTTCACACAGGTAGATGCCCACCCGGGCCATGTGGAAAGCATCCGGCAGTCCTCTCACATCCACCTGCCCAGAGCACAGGAACTCTGGCTGGACATGGGCTCTCTCCCTCCCCACTCTTCCCCTACACCCACAGCCCAGCACCCAACCACCATGGACACAAGTCAAACCCACAGCAAGCAGCAATATTGAAACCTCTTGGGTATTTAAAAGTTAAGTGATGGCTTTCTAAATGACTTATAGGTCAAAGAAGGAAATGAGATGTTAGGAAATATGCAGTGCCTAATTCAAAGATCCAGCTACCACGTATGGGGTCCAGCTGATGTGGAGGACAATGAACAGTTGTAAATGCCCAAATCAGGAGAGAGAAAGGACTCTCTATAGCCTGTAATGGCCTGGGAAAGAATTCAACAACTCAATTTAAAAAATGCAAAAGATCTATTGGAAGACAACTAGGGTTATGACTCAGGGGTAGAGTTTTTTCCCGGTGTATTCAAGGGCCATAGATTTGATTTTATCACACACGAAAAGACATGCAAGGTCTAATAAAAATATGGAATGCACTTGGATAGCATGCACACAGAAAACACCTGACACAAATCTATCAGGCCCAGTATATATAGCCAAAGGGTGTGTGTTGGGTTGTATCATACCAACTTGACAGACACTCGAGTCACTGGAGAGAAGGGAGTCTCAACTGAGAAAATGCCTCCGAAAGATCTGGCTGTAAGCAAGACTCTGGAGAGTTTTCTAAATTTTGTAACTCCAGTTCTAGGAGATCCGTTGCCCTTTCCTGGCCTCCATAGATAGCAGGCACACATGTGGTACACAGGTATACGTATAGGCAAAACACCTATATGCATTAGATAATAAAATTAAAAAGTCTACTAAGACTATTAAGACCAGCTAAATGGTGATGGCACACACCTTTAATCCCAGCACTTGAGAGGCAGAGGCAGAGGAGGGCATGAGGCTACCCTGGCCTACAGAATAAATTTTAACACTTAATGGAAAGCTCCTATAGCCTTTTCTGCATCTTTGCCTGCCTTCCTCTTTTCACACTGCACCCTTGGGGGTCATTGACCCCTGTACTTGGCCACTTCCCAGCTCAAGTTTCAAAGTTCGGGGCTGTGAAAGGGGTCACACCCCTTTGTCTAACCTTTGACCCACCTCTTGCTCTCCATTCTCCTCCATTCAGCCTTTGACCTTGAAACATCAGCTTGGTTACATAATGCTCCTCTCACCCGAGAAGATGCAAAGGCAGTCGGCTAAGAGAAATTAGATTATCTAACTATTAACCATAGTAAGTTAGCAAAATAGTCACTTTAAACATTTTTATACCTTTGCACTTTATAGTGAGGCAATCTTACAGGAAAAAAAAGTTATTTAAATAAGACAAAGAGACTCTGTACATTCCGTGTCCAGAATTAATTATAGTTAGCCTCATTTGAATTTTTCTGTATAAGTATAAATAAGTCATTCTTCTCAATTCTGGTATTATGCCCTCTAAATATTTGAGTGCTTTTCCTAACAGCTAGAGCAGTCTCCTTCATAACTGTGCATCGTTGTCAAAATCAGAACATTTAACATTAGTATAATGCTATTTATTATCCAATCCACACTTCAGTTTTATCAACTGTCCTTAAAGAAAACAATCTTCATTATTCCAAAATGTCATCCAGGAGGTGCATGATGCCAGTGGGGTCCAGTTTGCGGGAGGTCAGCACCGACTCCGGAGAGGGGAAATCCAGCACGTTTATCCTCTCACTAGGTCTCCAAGGTATCTGTTAAAGATGTTCAGCTCTCTCTCCCTCTCCCTCCTCTCCCTCTCCCTCCCTTCCCTCTCCCTCTCCTCCCTCTCCCTCTCCCTCTCCTCCCTCTCCCTCTCCCTCTCCTCCTTCTCCCTCTCCCTCTCCTCCCTCTCCCTCTCCTCCCTCTCCCTCTCCTCCCTCTCCCTCTCCTCCCTCTCCCTCTCCTCCCTCTCCCTCTCCTCCCTCTCCCTCTCCTCCCCCTCCCTCTCCTCCCTCTCCCTCTCCTCCCTCTCCCTCTCCTCCCTCTCCCTCTCCTCCCTCTCCCTCTCCTCCCTCTCCCTCTCCTCCCTGTCCCTGTCCC
Organism: Mus caroli; assembly: GCF_978045245.1. Classification (NCBI taxonomy): domain Eukaryota; kingdom Metazoa; phylum Chordata; class Mammalia; order Rodentia; family Muridae; genus Mus; species Mus caroli. The sequence goes on along the minus strand of NW_028227268.1, from coordinate 87,637,635 downwards.
TCTCCCTGTCCCTCTCCCTGTCCCTCTCCTTCTCCCTCTCCTTCTCCCTCTCCTTCTCCCTCTCCTCCCTCTCCTCCCTCTCCTCCCTCTCCCTCTCCCTCTCCCCCACCCCACCCCACCCCAGGGTTTCTCTCTCCATAGAAGTGGCTGTCCTGGAACTCTCTATGTTCTCTATGTAGACCAGGCTGGTCTGGAAATCAGAGATGTGCCTGCCTCTGCTCCCGAGTGTCAAGACTACATGCAGGCACCACCATGCCTAGAGATTTTCATCTTCTTTAAGGAAGAGCTGAAAGCTACTTCTGGAAGCAATCTGAACCCTAAGTTTTTCCAGAACTTTTATTTTCTCAGCCCTTTGCATCAGCACCTTGCCTTTATTAGGTTGCCCGCTACGTCACCAACTTGGTTTTCAGCACAAAGAATAGAGGCTGTAGTGATCTGACCACACAGCTAAACAGAGATCTGCTAGCCAAGACCTGTTGTAAGTAAAACAACCTAGAACTGAGGGACACGAGCTTTCAGATTTGAAAAGTTTCACTCGAACCCCAGCAAGACTCACTCCAGAGCACCATCATGGTGGTAGGTCACTTTGGCATGGGTGAGAGCCGGAAACCAGACACGGGCCCAAGAGAGGAAAAAGAATTGTTGTGGGATGAGGGGGTGGGGGTAGAGCACATGGAATACATGAAAGTGAAAGTGGGGATACTGGAGGCAAGAAATAGGGGAGGTGGGGTGGGGCCTGGGTCACCAAAACTACATATATATGAAAAAACATAAGGAAATCTGATGTTTTATAAGTTAATGAAAGAGAGAGAGAGATACAGACGGACAGAATATGTAAGAACCCTTATAGATGGATAAAGCTGCTTCTAAAAGACACATAGTTCTTTAAATGCAAAAACTCCAAGTGCCAGGAGCAGGCTATCCCCAACAAGCTCTTGGTCAGGAAGGACCCTGACTCCCCTAAAACAATGTAGGCAATTGTCACTGCTGTTGGTTGTCCCTAAAACTTCAGCCCTTGGCTCTTCAGACACCACATGCCTTGGCTACAAGACCTAGAGAAATCAACTGGAACTGGAACTGAAGCTCCTTCCTTGCCAGGCAGGCCTCAGAGAGCTGGGTGAGGCTCTGCAGGTTGCCAGGAGATGGTTGACATCAACGATCTTGTTCAGCCGTGGGCCCTGCATGCAACCCTGCTACCCCCAGGCATGTGTCCAGTGACATACAACCAGCAAGTCTGTTATTGAGGTAATCAAACACTTCTTGCATGGATTTGAGGCCCACTTCACAGGAGGAAATTCACATTTGGTGTTGAAAGCCTGGTTAAAAGCCTGTGGCTGGTGAAGTCATAGTGTGGAAGCTACTATTTGTTTTGCTAAATTGACCTGCAGGGCCTATCTAATCATTGTCTACTCTACTGTGTTTATGCCCATAGGCTGGCCTTGCTATCTGCTTTGGTCTGAGAAATGTCCTTTTGTAGTGGTCAGCACTGACTGCAGAGACTCATAAATGGTCAAAGTACTAGGTCTAAATGACTGTCAAGTCCCCAGCCATAAATGGGACATCTATGTCATACTCCACCCTGTAAGGTTCAGGGAAGACAAGGTGAAAGGAATGTAAAAGCCAAGAGGAGGAGGGAGCAGTGTTAAATGCTGGTTTCCAGGCGTGAAACCAGTCTCGAACTCACAGTGTGAGTACCTGCACACGACCTGAACAAGACTGGGCCCACTTGTGGAAGGAAAAGGATTCATGGGGCCCCTCTGAGACTCTATAGGCAGTTCATGGTGCTGGGGGAAGGGGAGACACTGGTAAGGTGCCCATCCCCCTGTTAAAAAAAAAAACACTCTGAAGAAACTCATTTGTTGGGGGTTGGTCTGTATTCAAATGCTAACTACTGTCCCCCAAGACTGCAGTCCAGACAAGCACATTCTCACGTACATCAAATGATTTTGTATAAAGTTTGCTCACCAATCGTCTTTGACTGGTTGTTACTACAGCCAATTACTGGGGAGTATAGAGGTAGGCGGGGTTTCAGTTACCAAGCTGGAGGGGTCGCAGGTAGGGACCACGAGGGTAAGAAGAAGGAGAGGAAGCAGAAAGAAGACAGAGGGAGCAGGAAGTCTCCATTAGGTGGGATGGACCAGAAGCCTGTGGTCAGGAGAAATGCCCTCTGAGGACAGACTAATGGAACTGAAGGAGCCCTGGTGAGACTCAAACCAGCGAGTAACTTGGGGAGCGCAGCTAGGAAATAGCTAGTCTAGCATAGAGAAGTAGTTTAGGGGTAATCACCCAGAAATTGTGCTAGAGCTGATTAAATAAAGTGATAGGACTGTGTCTCATTTATCGGGGGACTGGCCCCCCGATAATAGAGTCATTAACTAATAGAGTTAATAACTAATAGAGTTATTAAATGCCTTACAACAACATTCACTGGGTCACACCTAAGAAAAGGAAATGAAAATATAAATAGGTTTGGGTGGAAAGAGATTAGTGGAAGGGAGGGGCAAAAGAGGGTAATGGGAGAGGGTAATATGACTGAAATATTTTATGTACATGGATGGAAAACGTCTTAATGAAACCCATTATGTATGCAAATCACATTTGTAAAAGAATCAGAGATGTTGTGAAAATACCTTTTATAAAAAGTGACATCAGGTGCTGGAGAGATGGCTCAGCGGTTAAGAGCACTGACTGCTCTTCCAAAGGTCCTGAGTTCAAATCCCAGCAACCACATAGTGGCTCACAACCACCCATAATGAGGTCTGACGCCCTCTTCTGGTGTGTCTGTAGACAGCTACAGTGTACTTACATATAATCAATAAATAAATATTTTTTTTAAAAGTGACATCAGAGTCATTGTTTCTCTAAGAATGATTCTCATGAGTCCAGTCCCTAGAGGGTTTGTTTTTGTTTTTGTCTGAGAAACTCATAGAACACAGTGGGGTGATGTTTGCAGTGTGCACTCTAGTAGACGCCTTTTGTTGTTGTTTTGGTTTGGTTTTTTGTTGTTGTTTTTCGAGACAGGGTTTCTCTGTATAGCCCTGGCTGTCCTGGAACTCACTTTGTAGACCAGGCTGGCCTCGAACTCAGAAATCCGCCTGCCTCTGACTCCCGAAGCTATAGACGCCTATTCTAATTCAAACCTCTTACAAGCCTTAAGAGCTTCCTCCTCATGGCTCCCTTTCATTGTCTGTAAAAATGGGGATAACCGCACCTCCTCATAGAGGCATTAACAAGGTCACAAAAAGACAGCATGTCTGGTGCTTAACCGGGTGCTGAGAAAAGAATGAGGATGGAGCCAGGCAGTGGTGGCCCACGCCTTTAATCCCAGCACTTGGGAGGCAGAGGCAGGTGAATTTCTGAGTTCGAGGACAGCCTGGTCTACAGAGTGAGTTCCAGGACAGCCAGGGCTACACAGAGAAACCCTGTCTCAAAAAACAAAAACAAAAACAAAAAAAACCAAACAAACAAGAAAAAGAATACGTATGGAATGCCTATGAGCTGTCTTCTCTCCTCCCTTTCTGTCATCTTTGAAGCTGAGGATTAAGAACTGTCAGTGGCTGAAGAGATGGCTCAGTGGTTAAACTGCACCTACTGCTTCTTACAGAAGACCTGGATTTGGCTCCCAGAATCCACATGGCAGTTTGCAACAGTCTGTCACTCCAGATTGAGGGGGACCTGACGCCCTCTTCTGGCCTCCACAGGCATTGCATGCACATTACACACATGCATACACCCAGATTCACAACCATATAGGACAAACAGACAGACAGGTAGGTAGTAAACATTTTAAATGAGCTGTCAGGGATGGCGGTGTCACTCAGTGAGTGGCAAGGGAGGGCTTAACAAGCACAAAATCCCTGTATGGGTTAGATCTCTGGAGATACAGAAAATGAAAAAGAAATGATTGTGGGGGCCAACCACCTCTCCTGCTGCAGAAATGAGATCCCTGTATTTGCTACCTTTATTGCTTGAGCCTGTGTCTTCCCTGCTCCAGTGAATACATAGTACGTAGCTTCTTGGAACGCAGGAGCATTCTACCCTCAAAAGCAGGGTGGAACTACTGTTCCACCTACCTCTGGGAAGCTTTAGGAGGCCAGTTGCCAGCTTGGACCTTAAACCACTTGTGAGAAACAAAGGTGTGGCTGGCTATTCTGTTGTAAGTGAGAAGAGAGAACAGGCAGTTGCTAGGCTAACCAGAATTCTGCAGTGAAGGTTTGTGACTGCTTTGTGATAGCTGAGGTCAGCTGCGCCCAGAGAGAAGAAAGTTGTCCACAGATACACAGCCAGGGAGTGGGTAGGGTCAGATGTGAGCCATTCTCTCAGACTTCTAGAACACCTACTTCCTCTCTCCTGTTCAAATCCTTCTCTTTATCAATAGTCTGTCTTCTCAATAGTCAACAGATACAAAAGATAACATAATTTTCTATGGATTATCTCACTTAATCTTCATGTCAACCTATAATTAAAAAAAAAGAAATCACATCACAGAAGAGAAAACATCAAGAGAAGTGTCATTTGCCCAGGGCCCTGCTCTCAGGAAGAATCATTGCCGGGATTCAAACCCATCTTTGTCTGATGCCATGGAGCAGGCTCAGACTCTCTGGCTCTGCCAGTAACTATTGAACACATAGGATCCATACAGGCACAGACCTCCGGGTGTCCTTGTCAGAGGATCACTATCCTCTTGCCAACTGAAGTGCCAGTGAACTGGGATCTAAATTAAGTGGCTTAAAATCCCTTCAGGCATTTGCAGTAAATGAAAATGTCTTTCAGCCTGAAATGTGTTTTCCCAAGAAACTGGGCCAAAGGCCAGCCTCCTCTCTGAGCCTGTCCCCTAGGGCTGTAGGCTACCTTTTCTCCTGAGCGTTTCTCAGAAGGATGAAGGAATAAGCCAGGGAGAGGTCTGTGCCAGGGGTGTGTAAAAGGCAGGCCCCTTCCCTGCGGTCCTTCTTGGTGGTTCCCTTTGTGAGTCCCAGGGAGATCTGGTTCTTACTTGGATTTTTTTTTTTCCAACTGTACTTTGCTTTGCTAACTCCTTTCTTTAAAAAAACAAAAACAATTTGGAGTATCAGCCATTCAGGCTACACTTCCAAGAAACAGTCAAGGTGGTCCTACGACAGACACTTAGAGACTGCTTTTGCTAGACCTCATTGAGGGCTTGTGAGATTCTTTTTAGCAGGTAAACACGCTTGCCTAACCACCTGAGTTAAGTGACTCTCCAGAACCCAGAAGAAGAAGAGAACTTATTCCCACAAGTTGTCCTCTGTCTCCTCTGACCTCCATATGTGCACTCTGGCATGCACCCATGCACATAAATAAATGTTTTAAAAAATTAAGCCACTGACTTATCACTTAGGTCTGCAAGTATGTATGTATGTATGTATGTATGTATGTATGTATGCAAGAGTGCAAAGCAGTTTGAAAGCCTGGTATCCCTGTGTTTGTTTGTTTGTTTGTTTGTTTGTTTGTTTGTTTGTTTGTTTGAGATAAGGTCTCACTACATAGTCTTGGCCTATAGCTTGGTAGGTAGGCTAGGCTGGCCTCAAGGTCAGAGATGCACCTGACCTCAGCGCACCTGGCCATACCACACCTGGCCTCCTCACTTGGCTTTAGCCCTGGCTTTGGCCTTTTAAGCCAATCTCCTTTACTATGGGTCACCTTTTTACTACTTCTGCCTATAGGCATACAAATTATTCAAAGAGCCAGGCATAGTTGTTCATGCCTTTAATCTCAGCACTTGGAAGGCAGAAACAGGTGGATTTCTGTGAGTTCAAGGCTGACCTGGTGTGTGTGTGTGTAAAACATATGTGTGTGTCTGTGTGTGTATTATGTATAGAGACCCTGTCTCAAAAAAAAAAAAAAAAAAAAACACTAAGTCAATCATTCAAAGATTGTCTTTCTAGACTTCTTTGTCCAGATAATATCTAACCTAGCCAATCCCCTCTTAAGGCTAAAGGCACAAAGAAAAGAGAAACTGAGGCATCTTGCTATCCAATTTACAATGTCCTAGCCCAGATCCTTCAAAGTCACCTGATAGACTTAAGTCATTGCCCTAAACCTGCAGTCACCTTGGGTTTGAGGAACAGCAGAGCCTGTCAGGACAAACCACCCCTGGGATGAGGGCAACTGTCTATGTCTGGAAGAGGGCTGATCATTTTATAGGAATCAGATTGCTTCCCTCAAGCAAGAAGAACTTCAAACCACCTGGTGGAGCCAGATCTGAGGCGATGACCAACACCTTGACCAGAGTTGGTTGATTTGCTCTGCCCCTGCCCCAATTCTTCACAATTGTTCATCTCTTTTTTTTTTTTCTCTGTGTGTATGTGTGTGTTTCCAGACAGGGTTTCTCTGTGTAGCCCTGGCTGTCCTGGAATTCACTTTGTAGACCAGGCTGGCCTCGAACTCAGAAATCCCTCTGCCTCCCAAGTGTTGGGATTAAAGGCGTGTGCCACCACGCCCGGCTTGCTCATCTCTAATTGGCACCTCGTGGTGACTGGCCAAGCCTAGTGGCCAAACTTTGTGACTCCCAGAGCCAGAGTTTTTGCTCTAAAACTGGTTTATAGCAACAGCAGCATTCTTAGGAAGCACTGTCTGTGGTTAGGCTGCTCTCCAAGAGAACAGTGTCCCGATGGGTGGTGGGCATTGACAGTCCGCTAGGACTGAATGCTGGCTAGGACCTGCAGCTGTGCTGACCAGGATGGGAAAGATAGGAACAGAGTATTTGCAGCTTTGAAAAGCCAGAAAGAAAAAAACATGACCCCACCAAGCTGTGGAACTGGGTGGCTTCTGCTACGGATCACAGACTGGCTGAAGACCCCAAAAGACTCACTAGACAATTAATTGGAAAACAAAGTGGAAAAGTCAGTTGGGTTGCTTGGCAGAACTTAGAGACAGTCTTCTGCAGATTGGGGGACAGCAGGGCTGGAGAATGGACAAGAGCTGAATTGCAACAGTCTAGCATTTCACTGAACACCAAATGTCCTCTAGGGATCCAGCTCTACACCAAACACAAGGCCTTGACTTCCTAGACATTCCTGGAAACTCTCGGGCTGCAGAAGTGTCCCTTCCAGATGTTAGAAGGTAGAGTCCACACCTCAGCCCCTGCTGGGATACCATGCAGATACTTCAAACAGGATAAAGCAACTCTTGCTCCACTAGGGAGTCTCCCCCACCTCTTCTCCTGGACACCCCACCAATAACCAAGGAGGGAGAAATTCTCAATGTGGACCAGCTAAGGAAATCTCAGAAATGTTAAGGGAAAAAAGAGAACACTTACTAGACTTGGCCAACAGCACAAGGCTGGTGGAAGGTTGGTGGGGCGGGGAGAGGCTGTGGAGGATTCTAGGGGACTGGATCACAAGCAGTGAAACCTGAATAGAAAATGTAGACTTGCTGGAGTAGAGGAAGTCTCTGCAGGAATACAGGATTCAACCGGTTATCAGGAGTCCCAAGGGACAGCTCTCACTGCTGGTAGGATGACTCTTAAGAGAGTGGAAAATAGAGGGCCTAAATTAAGCAACATAGAAATGCCAAGACTGCTATTGGAGGCTGGGGGTGCAGAGCATATACTCTAAAACAATGGCAATATGTGGTATGAAACCCCTAATAGGTAGTGAGTTAGCTCTCCATTACAAAATACAAAGGCACCGGGTGTGGTGGTGCACGCCTTTAATCCCAGCACTTGGGAGGCGGAGGCAGGCGGATTTCTGAGTTCGAGGTCAGCCTGGTCTACAGAGTGAGTTCCAGGACAGCCAGGGCTACATAGAGAAACCCTTTCTCAAAAAACAAAAACAAACAAAAACAGAAGAGGGCATTGGGGTGAAGACCCCATGGCTGAAGCCTGGTAGTTTAATAAGTCAAGGGAGGGAGCCACATACACTTGGGTATATACATGTATGCTCTCTGTCTTACCATGCAATTTTTTGTACACCCTGGATTCTCCTAATAACAATGCCATCACCAAATGAGGCCTTGAGACTTATACCTTCAAAGTCCATGGACAAAAATTATTTTCATTTTTTCCTCTCCCCCTGTAATGGCTATTCCTGGTTGTCAACTTGACTATATCTGGAATTAACTACAATCCAGAATTGGAGGGCTCACCTGTGATCCAGATCTTGAGCCTGGAAGACACAGAGGCATAGAGGTCATGAAAAACTTAGATCCAGGCATGGTGGTACATAATCCCAGGATATAATGCCAAGTAGATCTCTGAGTTCAAGGCCAGACTGGGACAGAACAATTTCTAGGTGAAGAAAAGCTTAAATCCAGGCATGGTGGTGCACACCTTTAATCCAAGGAGACTAGCATGCAAATCTCTGAGTTCAAAATTAATCTGCAGAGCAAGATCCAAAACAGCCAAGCTTAGGCACTGAAGGAATTGGAGAACAGAAAGCTGGTGATAATGTAATAAGAACAAGGGGGCCATGTTCCAGCTCCTGCAAGCAGCAGAACTCTGTAGTTCCAGCTCTGGCTTTAGAGTGAATAATAGAAGGGATTACTCAAACAATCGATGCTAATTAGCTGGAGCTAAGAAATTAGCGGTGATTAAGAAGAGGCTAGCATCACTGAGGTGAAATCTGAGAAGTGTTTTCTGCAAGCACATAGAGCATAGCCAAGGTTGTACCTCGTACTGCAGCAGTACTTGGTAATGGGAAAGAGTCACCAAGGTGGTACTGGTTTTGAAGGCATGAAGGGGTTATGAAGAGCAGCTAAGGCTTGGTACTGTGAGAGGCCATGGAAGGCCATTGGTGAAGGTGCAGCCTCAGCTGCAGTTGATAGCCCAGGACTGAAGGGATCATGCAAAGGCGTTGAGGCTTGGCACCATGAAGAGAGCCTATTGGTGAAGCCTAGTTACAGTGTAAGACCCCAGCGTAATGGAGATGCCAGTATCATGGAATGATCACCAAGAACAGCAGTGGCATTGGAGTGGATCATCCTGAGCTTAGAGTGCTACAGAGGGCAGAGCTGGGAAGTGACGCCAACCCTTTGGAGGAGCCCAGAAGATCATACGAGACATTGAAACAAAAAGCTGTAACAGGGGCTGGTGAGATGGCTCAGCAGGTAAGAGCACCCGACTGCTCTTCCAAAGGTCCTTAGTTCAAATCCCAGCAACCACATGGTGGCTCACAACCATCCTGAACAAGATCTGACTCCCTCTTCTGGTGTGTCTGAAGACAGCTACAGTGTACTTACATGTAATAAATAAATAAATCTTTAAAAAAAAAAAAAAAAAAAAAAGCTGTAACATTGAAGTTGCTTTGGAGACCCCAAGATGTTCGAGATGCCAGAGCCGTGGTCTACCTGCTGAGGAACACACCTAATGGAGTGGAACCAGCCCAGGAGAAAGAAGGATGTTACAGCCAGTGTTCTGCTAGCAGCCTTCAGATGGGGATGTAGAACTCGCAGCTCCTCCTGCACCATGCCTGTCTAGATCTTGTCATCCTCCCACTTTGATGATAATAGACTGAACCTCTGAACCTGTAAGCCAGCCCCAATTAAATGTTATCCTTATAAGACTTGCCTTGGTCATGGTATCTGTTCACAGCAGCAAAACCCTAACTTAGACACCAACCTTTCCCCAGCACTCCACATTCTGCCTAATCTCTCTCTCTCTCCCTGTCCTGTCCAGTAACAGCTGCTGCCCTCCTTCCTTGGCATCCGGCTGTGGGGGAGCACAAACCAAGTCAAAGGAATCAAGGGTGGGCATGGGCATTCCTCAGGACAGGGCAGTTGGTGAGCTGGTGGCTGCCCTTGCAAGCAGGACCAGGACACATTGACAGGCTTTATGATGGAAACAGACCTTTCCCCAACCAATTCTTGTCTCCAGACAACCTGTAGCAGAGGCTGTCAACCACCCCCAAGGTTACCTTTTTCTGTGGGTTGGAGCAGCTGGCTCAGGAAAGGCATCTTCAGCCAGGCTCCTCAGCATCGCGCAGCTCAGCATATCCTCATGGCCAGGGGACCGTCTTTTCCAACCTTCCAATGTCTGGCTCATGTTCATCTCTTTTGGCAAGCTTCAGGCACCTTCTGGGGATGAGGCCCAGAGATTCCAACTGTATAATTTTTGACTCGGCATCCCAGTTAAACACTTTGATATTTGCGTTTCCCACTGGCATGGCAGGGGATAAAGATGAACAGAGAAATTCATGCTGATTTGAAATTTTAATTTTTCCCTTATTTAGAATGACATTAAATAGCAAATAAATACCATGGTGCGCTGAAAGACTGTGTGTGGGAGAAAGGGAGAGGTTTCAGAACCTTGTGTGTTTAAGAGAACCTCTCCCCTCTTTATATTTTCTCTGAGTTCAGCTTTTTTTTTTTCAATAAGAGGTTGAGTTAAAAAGCCAAACCCCATGTCAGCATTGTTCCTTGTTTCTTCCTTTCATCTTTCCTTCTACTTTCTCCTCAGCTGGGCAGTACTGGGAACAAGGCAGGACCTCCAGATCAGGTGTCACCAGTTGCTAAAACAGGTCCACCAGCCCTGCTCTGCATAGGAGCCTCCTGTGTCCACCTTAGCCAGGGCCTTTGCAAATGAGTCAGGCCACAAAGATTCAGGACGTATGCAGGCTCCGTTCCTGAGGGGAGTGCTTCTCTGCTCCACGGTCAGCTCACTGCCTTGCCTCTATATGCACATGTGTGTGGGCATATGTATGCCAGGGCACATGTGCCAGGGGACAACTTGCAGGAATCAGATCTCTCTCTTATATGGGTCCTGGGGACTCAAACTTAGGTGGCCGGCTTGACTTGATCTGTTGAGTGACTTGACCTGCTGGGCCATCAATTATATTTGCATGTAATTGCTCCTCAATTCTACTCTCTAACATTTAACTTGGAGCCAGAAGCTCCCCAAATGGAAAATGAACAAAAAGTGGGTGTGGTGATCTAAATGAGAAATGTCTCCCACGGGCTCAGACGTTTATCCGAACACTTGGCTCCCGGCTGTCTCCCTGTGTCAAGCTTGCAGCAAAAGATGTAATCCTCCAGCTCCCTGAACCCTCCTGCCAGCTGCTACTGCGCTTCCCCATCTTGATAGACTTAACTCTCCGGAGCTGCGAGTCAAAAGATGCTCTTCTATAAGTTGCTTTGGGCAACAGAAAAGGAACGGACACAGAATGGCACTATGGTTTGCCTAGGATGCTCCCGCACCCCTGCTCTCACCGTGTTGGAAGCTTAGTCCCCAACTGGTAACATGTTAGAAGGTTCTGAGAACATTAAAAGCTAGGTCCCAACTGGGAGAAAGACTACTGGGGTTGGGTCCTCGAGCTTGCCCCTGCACTTCCTGTGTGCCCTGAAGTGAGGAAACACTTCTACTGCCACACACTCCTACCACCATGATCTGCCAACCACAGTCCCAGAACCAAAGGAGCCAATGGCTGTGAACTATAATTAATTAACTAATTTCAGAAACTATGAGTGTCTTAGTCAGGGTTTCTATTCCTACAAAAAACATCATGACCAAGAAGCAAGTTAGGGAGGAAAGGGGTTATTCAGCTTACACTTCCATACTGCTGTTTATCACCAAAGGAAGTCAGGACTGGAACTCAAGCAGGTCAGAAAGCAGGACTGATGCCGAGGTCATGGAGGGATGTTCTTTACTGGATTGTTTCCCCTGGCTTGCTCAGCTTGCTTTCTTATAGAACCCAAGACTACCAGCCCTGAGATGGCACCACCCACAAGGGGCCCTCCCACCCTCAATCACTAATCAAGAAAATGCCTTACAGCTGGATCTCATGGAAGCATTTCCTCAAGGGAGTCTCCTTTCGCTGTAATAATTCCAGGTAGTGTCAAGTTGACACACAAAACCAGCCAGTACAATGAGCCAAATAATTAATCCTTCACTTTGAGTTGACGTTGTTGGATTTATTGTCTCATAGACAAGAAACATGGTCAGTTCATCTGCCTCCTTCCCCAGTGATACAGTTAAGTCTAGCTGAGCAAGTCCAACTTCCCCCAACAGCTCAGTGATAAGGCTGTCTGGACCAGGCTAGGAGTTCCCACCTCTTTTCCCTCTTATTGAAAATAACCTCCTTCGAATGTTTCTCTGGGACCTCATCTCCTTGACCTATCTCTGCCTCCTGAGAGCAACCTGAGAAGGACAGATCAGCGGCCTGATGACAGCCTGTCCAGACAGGAAATCTCTTTAAACTTTACACTGAAGAGTGAAGGACCTACCAGGCCATGGTTAGAGACCCCTGACCCCCTGACATCCATGATCCACACATCCTAGCTGCCCCTCCTTTTCTCTAGTCTCAGAAAGTCAGATCTGTGACTCGCGATTCTCTTAGTTCCGTGTGTGTGTGTGTGTGTGTGTGTGTGTCCCTAAGGTGGAAGCTAGAGGATCGGAAGTTCATGGTCATCCTTGAGTATGAATTTGAGGGTAGTAGCCTGAGCTGCATAAACCCTGTCTCAAGAGGAAGGAAGGAAGAAAGGAAGGAAGGAAGGAAGGAAGGATGGATGGAAGGGAGGAAGGAAGGGTTAGAAAAATGGTTCAGGTGTTTCTGAGCACTGGTTGCTCTTCCAGGGACCCAGCTTTGATTCCCAGTACCTATACAGTGGCTCTCAACCTTCATAACTCCAATTCCAGTGGGCCCTGTGTCCTCTTCTGACTTGTATAGGTACATGGTACACATACATACATACATACATACATACATACGTACATGCATACATACATGCATACATACATACATACATACATACATACATACGTACATGCAGGCACACACACATAACATAAAAATGATAAACCATTTTAAAGGTTGAATGAAAGGCCTTGAATATTTAGAATGTGAGGCTACTTTTTAAATTATTATTAGTCTCTGTGTATGTGTGTGTGTGTGTGTGTATGTGTGTGTGTCCCCACCCACACAGATCTCCATGTCCCATGTTTGATGGATGGAGATTAGAAGAAAGCTTTAGTAGTCAGTTCTCTCTTTCCACCCTACGTGCTAGGGATCAACTCAGGTTATGAGAGCCTTTACCTACTAAGCCACCTTGCCAGCTCAAAAATGAGGGTCTCTTGACACGCTTTTGTCTTGCTTTTGCCTGTGTAAAAGGTGAGCTCAGGTAGTGTGGTATGACACTGGAGAGTTGTGCAATTGAGTTACAAGAAAAAAAAATCACACACCAAAAATATCTTATTATTTTAAGTAGGGTCTGTGGTTTTATACTGGGCCACACTTGTAGCGATCCTCAGCTGTAGGTTGGCCATGCCTGGAGCAATAAAGCAAAAGAAGACAGCAGTGTGGTTTGAGTGAGAACCAAACCACAGCCTCATGGATTTGAACACTTGGTCCCCAGTGAGTAGCACTCTTTGGGAAGGTTAGGGAACATAGGAGGTAGAGCCTCCATGGAGGACATACATCACTGAGCACGGGCTTTGAGGGCTTACATCCTTACTCCTCTCCTCTCTCTGCTTCACATGCGGGTGTAGCTGTGAAAGTGTCATCAGCCAGCTTCCTGCTCCTGCCATGCCTGCCCGCTGTGATGGAGTCTACCTCTCTGGAACTGTGAGATGAAAGAAACCCTTTTCTTTCCTAAGTTGTTCTTGGTCTTGGTGTTAATCAGAGCAGCAGAAAAGTAATGGGTGGGAAGGCTCAGTGGGTAAAGGTGCCCGCTACTGAACCTGATGACTTGGTTTCCCTCCCAAGACCCAAGACCTACATAGGAAAAGGACCAGCTCCCATAGGTTGTCCTTAGACATCTACAGACTCACTATGTATGGTTCTCTCTCTCTCTCTCTCTCTCTCTCTCTCTCTCTCTCTCTCTCTCTCTCTCTCTCTCTCTCTCTCTGTGAGAATAAGCTTTAAAATGTAAAACTTAAAAGTAAATGCATCCCTGATATAGCTGTCTCTTGTGAGACTATGCCAGTGCCTGGCAAATACAGAAGTGAATGCTCACAGTCATCTATTGGATAGAACACAGGGCCCCCAATGGAGGAGCTAGAGAAAGTACCCAAGGAGCTGAAGGGGTCTGCAACCCTTTAGGTGGAACATCAATATGAACTAACCAGTATCCCCAGAGCTCGAGTCTCTAGCTGCATTTGTATCAGAAGATGGCCTAGTCAGCCATCATTGGGAAGAGAGGCCCCTTGGTCTTGCAAACTTTATATGCCCCAGTACAGGAGAATGCCAGGGCCAAGAAGTGGGAGTGGGTGGGTAGGGGAGCAGGGGTGGGGGTATAGAGGACTTTCAGAATATCATTTGAAATGTAAATGAAGAACATATCTAATAAAAAATTGAAAAAAAAGTAAATGCATAAATGCATGCCTTTAAAGCCAGCATTTGGGAGAGGCAGGTGGATCTCTGTAAGTTCAAGTCCATCCTGGTCTACATAGAGAATTCCAGGACAGCCAGAACTATACATAGAAAGATTCTGTCTTGAAAACAAGGAAAAAAGAAAAGAAAAGAAAAAAGAAAAATTAAGAACAAGATTAAATGTCCATCTACAAAGTGAGTTCTAGGACAGCCGAGGCTATACAGAGAAACCCTGTCTTGAAAAACTAAAAAAAAAAAAAAAAAAAAAAAAAAAGATTAAATGTCCAGAGCTTATCATCTCTGGGGAAAGATGAAACAAGAAAAAGCCTAAGTTCAGGCTCATATCCCTGTCCTCAAGCCAATCATGTGTCCAGAAGAAATCCGCTGATTGCCAGGCCCTGTTGCATGCTTACGTGGCCCCTGAGAGGTCAGAGTGTTAAGTCCATTTATCACTACTACAACAGGAGCCTGAAACAGGCTACTTTATAAATGAAAGAGGTTGGTTTTAGCTCATGGTTCTGGGAATCCAAGGCGTAAAGGTCTTAGCTAGTGCTGTAATTCTTTTCAGCAGAGTCCTGAGATGTCTCACATCTCTATGTGTGTCTTGTCTCTTTATCCCTTCTTAAGCAGCCACTAGGATCCAACTATGAAATATCCCCCTAATGACCTTATCTAATGTCCACCATCTCCCTGAGGCCCTGACTTTACTTAGATACAAAGTCAGTAGGTTTCTATCGTCTTGGTACCATTAATATAACATTTTGGAAACTAAGCTATTTCATGAATCTGGGAAACATGCTGTATGTAAACCATAACCAGTTGGTTTCACAAAGGGAAAAATCACATGTGCCTTTCTCAAGAATTAGGAATGGATACTGGGCCAACAAAACCAAGACACCTTCCAAATACTCACAGGCAAAAACATGTGGATGTGGTCACACACACATATAATCCCAGCACTGCAGAGGCTAAAGCAGGAGGATTTTAAGTTTGAGGCCAGCCTGGGCTACAGAGTGACTAGGGAAACACTGTCTAAAACAGCAGTAAATGGTACTGTACAGGACTAGAAAGATGGCTCAGTGGTTAAAAGCATTTATTGTTCATCCACAGGACCTGAATTCAGTTCCTAGGTTCCTAGTATGCCCATTGGTGGTTCACAGCCTATAACTGGCCTTGAATGTGTGTGTGTGTGTGTGTGTACAATTAAAAATAAAATAAATCTCTTTTTTTAAGTGCTACTTTACAGTCTGACAACCCAATAATGGTTAAATTTTAATTCTTTTTTGTTCTCCCCAAAGAAGAGTGGCTGGGACCCGGACGTTTCCGGTGGATATGGTGTGGACAGAAGTTCAAGTCTTGTTCTGTTTTCTTGTCTTATTTCTGTTTCCAACTGACTTAACAGTGACCCTTATTTACAATTAGAGACAAGGAAAGGAAACATGCCTGTGGTGTGTTATGAGGAGACAAGCAAACCAAGACAGGGAATGTTCTAGAAAAGGCAGGATACAAAGGTCCTGGAGGAAATCTGGGTTTCAGAAATAGCAAGAAAACATCATCTGTGTAAGGGGAATATGGTGAAATAGAGGGACAGGGCCATCCAGCCCTGTCCCAGGCCTGTTAGGGGACATGCCAGGAGGACGCTCCCATGCCCCCTCACAGATGCTTCCACTTGCTCACTAGCTCTACATTCAAACCAGCAGGGTAGAAGCATTTGCCTACATCACAGATACTCAGGAGGCGGAGATGGAAGGATGGTGTATGCTAAGAACACCAAGCCAGCTTCGGATTTGCTCCAGGAAGAGCCATTCAGTTGAGGAGTTGCCTTTCAGCCGACGGTCTTGTTGGCATGTCTGTGGGGCATGGTCTCAGTTGCTAATTGATATAGGAGAGCCCAGCCCACTGTAGGTGGGGTCATTCCTAGGCAGATGGGCCGAGGTTATGTCGGAAAGGTAGCTGAGTGTGAGCCTGAGAGCAACTGGCAAGCAGTGTTCCTTCACGGTCTCTGCTTCAATGCCTGCCCCCAGGTCCCTTCCTCGAGTTTCTTCCTTGGCTTCCCTCCATGATAGAACTTACGAGCCATCTAAGTCCTTTCTTCCCCAGAAAGTTGTTTTGGGTCAACGTTTTATCACAGTCACAGAAAGCAAACTAGAATAAGTAGCACACGGTGTACCTTAGACTCCAGACATAAACAACTGACATTTTCCTGAAATTGCATAAAGCAAAAATGGTGGCCATTGCGAGAACTATGATATATTTATAGGTCTGTACCATATCAACTTCTACCCACTCCTGTTGTTTCAGTATACAGCAGCCTCTATAACCAGAACACTCTCCCTCTCTCTCAAGCACTAGAGAGTGTGCTGTGGCTAAGCACTAGCAGGCCGTGACCTTCCACCTACAACTGGGGCCCAAGGAACCAGCGAAAGAACTTTGCGCTATCTGATCTGGCTAAGCCTGTTGCTTTTTAAGCCAGAGTGGCTCAACTGAAATCAGTGGAACTAATTAACAGGGTGTGACTGGGCTTGGCCTCCAGAATGAAGGAGGGAGGGAGCCGTACAGATTGTCCTTTTCGCAATACCTGCATTTCAAAATTGGCGTTGGTCTCCACTTCCCTTCTCATGCCTTCTAGCTTTGGCTATAAAATCCTAGTAGGAAGCCAGGTGCGGGGCCTCATGACTGTAATCCTAGCTCTTAGGACTTGGAAGCAGGAGGGAGAGTCAAGGCCAGTCTCAGTTATAGGCCTGTCTGGAGATAAGCCAGGGATGTTTGAAACATCTTACAGTGCACAGGGCAGCTCACCAAAAGAGAACCACACAAGTCCAAAATCCTAACTCCTACTGAAATCAGGAAAGGCTGGAGAACGGGCTCAGTGGGTAGTACTCACTATTCAGGAATGAATTTGCATCCCCAGAGCCTACATAAGGCAAGGTGTCATAAAGTGTTCCTCTGCAGTCCAGTGGGAGTCGGGAGGCAGAGCCAGAGCAATCTCCATAAGCTGGTGAGCCTGCTAGCCTGATGTATGCAGAAGAGAATGGCGCAGACAGAGACTGTTCAATAAGGTGGAAGGCGAGCGCCAAGGCGCAAGGTCATCCTTTAACTTCCACACGAGTGCCCACGTTCACACACGTGAATTCAAGAGTACACACGCATGCACACACACATTCATAAGAAAGCAAGAAAAAGAAAGTAAAATACTTAAGGATCTTTCCTGTGCCATGTGATGTACGCACTCGCGCATGCGCTCACGTACTTGCGTATATGAGCGCCATTAAATGATTTCTCCTACTCTACAAAACGATACTCATTTCCCCGCTGAGGAAACGAAGCCTGTAAGGACTTCACTCCGCTAAGTAACTGGCAGAGGAGGAATCTGAATTTGAGTCTGGATAAGTCTTGCTGGTTGACAAGAACCTATCAGTTTCCATCACGTCCATGTGCCCCACGCATCGCAGAAGTTAGGGCCTAATGAAGCTTGCCAGATATACACTTGAAATAGGAAAGAGTGAGTAAGCAACCATGGCCTTTGGTTCCGACATTGTTTCTCCCATAGCTCCTCCCGAATATAAAGTTCCTCACAATCTCCTTCTAGGGTTGAAGCAAGGCAATGTAGCATGGCAGAAATAGAAGGCTCCCCAGGCCAACCTGAGTCAAAATAGGACTTTATGGTAAGATTGCACAGGCAAAGCTGGATCGTGGCGGCACATGCCTTTACCTTCAGCACTCCAGAGGCAGAAGAAGGCAGAGGCAGGCAGGTCTCTGTGAGTTTGAGGCCACCCTGGTCTACAGAATGAATTCCAGAACAGCCAAAGCTACACAGAGAAACTCTGTCTCAAAAATAATATAAAATAAATACAAATAAATGAATACAGAGATATTCTAGAAACTGGTAATAACCAGGACTCAGAGCCTTAAAAGGCCACCAAGGCTCTAGAGTGGCAAACATATGGTCCATGAATCTCTGAATTTATGTTCTCTCTCCTAACCGCTTGCTCATGGCTAGGAAAGCATCCATGGCTTTGAGTCTAAGGCTATATGGCCTCGTACCAATGCTCCTCTTAGCTAAGTAAGTCTCAGTCTTAGTCCATCTTCTGCTACTGTCACAGAGCGATCAAGCTGGAGAGATTCATGAGAAGCAGAGACATATTTAGCTTTGGTCTAGAGGCTTGAAGTCCAAGATGGGATGACTCTATCTGAGCTGTAACTGTCAAAACTTCACTCAATACACAATAGAAAAGAATGGCCAGGGCTGAAGATATGGCTCAGTGGTTAAGAGCACTAACTGCTCTTCCAAAGGTCCCGAGTTCAAATCCCAGCAACCACATGGTGGCTCATAACCATCTGTAATAAG
Organism: Mus caroli; assembly: GCF_978045245.1. NCBI lineage: Eukaryota > Metazoa > Chordata > Mammalia > Rodentia > Muridae > Mus > Mus caroli. The sequence goes on along the minus strand of NW_028227268.1, from coordinate 87,619,029 downwards.
ATCTGATGCCCTCTTCTGGGGTGACTGAAGACAGCTACAGTGTGCTTACATAAATAAATAAATCTTAAAAAAAAAAATGGCCAGTGGGTCTTGCTGGATCTAAAAGGCAAGGCAGGAGGACAGTACTGCTTTGTGACAACTGACTCTTCAGTTACTGAGCCTGCAGAATTAGCCCACGAGAAAGCTAGTAAAAGCTTATCAATGAGCTGACTACCTCTTAAAGAAATGGTAGCATTTCTCAGCTGTTACACTGGGGATGAACTGGCAAGATAGCTTTGGAGAGGCCAAAACACAGCAGGTCAATATCCAGGTTGTAGCTTCCGTTTGACTAGAGAAATAGAAAGAACCACTGAAAATGTCTTTCTTCCACCCAGTATGGAGACACCGTGATAAACCCAGGATAGAGAAGGATCTGTTCAAGGTCATCCTTGACTACATAGCAAGTTCAAGGCCAGCCTCTGCTGTGTAAGATGTGTGTGTGTGAGAGAGAGACAGAGACTCAAGTAGGGTTCATTTTCTTCTATTTTTATATTACTTATTTGTAACAGCACATGTGTGGAGGTCAAAGGACAACTTCTGAAGTCAGCTCTATCCTTCTACCATGTGGGTCCCAAGGGCTTGAACTTAGGTCATCAGCTTTGGTAGCAGGTTACTTTCTGAGCTATTCTGACAACTCAAGCAAGATTACCCCTGCCCCCACCCCCAACCACCCACCCCCCCCAACCACCCCCGCCTCTCAGCATCCAGGGGCAGGGTGGGGAGGGGGAGGCGCTGCGACAGAGTCTCTCTATGTAGTCCTAGCTGTCCTGGAGCTCACTACATAGTCCATGCTGTCCTTGAACACACAGAAATCCCCCTGCCTCTGCCTCCCAAGTGCTGGGATTAAAGGCGTGAGCCACTGTGCCTGGATAGGATTTATTTTAGGATTCTGGATCTTCAGAATGATGATTATGACATTTTTCACATCATTTTTCTGAAAATTCAGGGTTATATCATGAAAGTTGCTAAGCAACTTGCTCAATGTGAAATGTCAATCCTGTCCCTAAACTTTCACTGTACAAGAGCATCAAGTAAGACTTCATGTAACAGGGTGGGGGTGAGGGGAGATGGAGAGATGGACTCAGCAGTTAAGAGCACTTGTTGTTCTTACAGAGGACCTGGGTTCATTTCCCAGTACTCATATGGTGACTCAAAACCATCTGCAGCGCCAGTTCCAGGGGATCCGACAGACAAGCATGTGATGCACATATATGCATGCAGGCAAAGCACTCATAGCCGCCAACTAAGTTAAAAGGAGTGTATTGGGTTTTATGGTGGCTTTCAGCGTCTGGTAGTTTATCTGAGGAAGGAGTTTGAAAAGTGTGCATTGTTAGCACTTGTCTGTCTACGTCTGGCCTGAAAACCCATGATTACGAAAAGTATCTTTTCAAAAAAGCTAAATAGTATTTGGCCCGACCTAGGAGGTGACATGAAAGCAGAAAGATGTCAAGGGAGGAGGAAGGGGGCCTTAGGGGAGAGGGAGAGAGGGGTGAATGGGGATGGATATGATCAAAGTAGGGACGTGTGTCATGAAACTGTCATGGTGAAATGCATTGTTTTAAGAAATTAACGTGCACTACTAAAGCACTTAAAAAGAACATGTTGGGCCAGACTTGGTGATGCATACCTTTAATACCAGAACTGGGGAGGGAGAGGCAGATGGATCTCTGTGAGTTCAAGGGTAGCAAACTCCAGGCCAATAAAGGATTATGCAAGGAGATTCTGTCTCAAAAATAAAATAAAATAAAATAAAATAAAATAAAATAAAATAAAATAAATCAGATAAAATAGAAGTGATACCTTGTGTTTGGAGAGATGGCTCAGGAATTAAGAGTCCTCACTGCTTTGGCAGAGGACCTGAGTTTGGTTCCCAGCACCCTCATGACTGCTCACATCCACTTGTAACTCCACTTGTGGGGAATCTAGTCTCTTCAGGCTCCTGCATGCCATGCATATGGTGCGCATAAACTCATGAAAGCAAAACACACATAACACAAATAAAATAAGAAATAAAAGAAATAAAGCCTACTGCATGTGGTTATTGTGAGGGTTAAAGTCAGAGATGCAATATAAGACCCTTAGTCACCGGGCGGTGGTGGTGTGCACCTTTAATCCCACCACATAGGAGGCAAGAGTAGGTGGATCTCTGTGAGTTTGAGGCCAGCCAGGTCTACAGAGTGAATTCCAGAACAGCCGAAGCTACACAGAGAAAAACTCTGTCTAAACAAAGCAAAGCAAAAACAAAACAAACCCTTAGTCTTGTGTTTAACACAAGTATAGATATTATGTGTAGTATATTTTGTACAGTGTATAGTGTGTACATGCTCAGTAAATTACTCTCAAGTTGGTCTCTGATATTGATTCAATCAGAGGTGCCTGGGAAGGCCTGAGATAATAAATAGGACTTCTCCTGTGTAAGAGGAATCAGGCTATTTGGCAGGCTGGTTATGCCTTGTGCAACAGCATCTTTGACTGGGTAATTCAGACTGCAGAAATTCCCAACAGGGCTTAGCCACTTGTTTGGTTCCAGATTGGAATCACCCCAAGTCTGTTGGAAATTCATTCATCCTTTGTTCTGGGGCACCGGCAGGCATGAAGGTAAAGAGGTAAAAAGCAAGCAAGGTTAGGAAGCCCGAAGTCCACCCCTGGGAAGGATGAGCACTGTAGGTGAAAGTCTAGTCTGAGTTGAAGCTGGTCAGTTTGGCTAGTTCAATGTGAACCTGAAGCAGAGTTACACCAGCACCTAATGTCTGCAGTGAGGAGCATTGTTGTAAGGGGTGGTAAGAGCTGTCTTAGGAAGCTGGTGGTGGCTGCTGACATTAAAGCAGTCACTCTTACGTCACTGGACCAGTGTTACAGTGTCTTCCCTAGCCTGCCTCTGTATCTCACTCCTGCCTAAGCAAGCTGCTGTCTCTACCATAACCAGAGTAAACTTTTTCAAATGCACTTTTAATCCTGACGCCCATTGAAATATGTGCGCTGGGGTTGCTAGTCTTCGGACAGAGTCCAACGGCTTTTTATATGGCTTATAAGCAACTTTACAGTCCACGTAAAACCCTCCAGTGGCTTTGAATTGCTCTTACAATGGAATCTAAGCTTAGCTTTCCTTGGTGTCCTTCTAGGCCCTGTGTGAACTGGAGCCTGCCAGCATTCCTGAGTCATCTCCCCTTGCTCACTCTACTCAAGCATAAAGGCTGGCTTCTCGTTTCTCCCAGCATGCCTCAGGACCTTGACACTTATTCACACACCTTTTCACAGTTCTCTCAAATGCCTCAAGTCAGTCTCCCTCTCCCTGTCGTCATCATCATCATCGTCATCATCATCCTATCTCTGTCTCTCTGTCTCTGTCTCTCTCTCTCTCACTGCTTTACCAATGTCTTTAACAGTATTTAATATAAGCTACCATCATTTGCTTTATCTGCGGGCCCCTTTTAAAGCAGAAATCTGCCAGTTCCTAAGCCCACACAATAGTACCTGGCAGACGATGATAGACCAATACTCATAAATACATACATGTTTTAAAGGGGGTTAAAGAGATAGGTCACCAGGTAATAGTGCATACTGCTTTTGCAGAGGACCCGAGTTAGATTCCTAGCACCCATGGCCGGTGGCTCACAAACACACACACACAAACACTTAGACAGACAGACAGACAGACAGGCAGGGAGAATGGGACTTTCCCTTTTCTAGATTTGGATTGCAAGGCCCAGGGACGTGTTTAAGCAAGAGAGCTCCAAGCCCACATTCTCAATGCTACCGAGGGAGGAATATCCAGGAGCCACTGGCTACTGGTCCACGCCTGGGGCTGTGGCATCCTGGGTAAACTGCACATCAGAGCTGCACACATCAAGAAGCTTGGCCTTTAGCGGATGGAGGGCCTTAGCTGATGTGGAAACGGTCAGCCGAGTGATGTCGGTGATAGCCACCCTGCCTGGGTCAGCAGCTGTCAGAGATCTAGCACGCTCCTGTAAGGCCCTCATTGGGCAGTGTCACTCTTGCTTGACTGTCATGCTGTCCCACTCCTCTACTCAGCTCACAGCTTCCAGTGTCGCCCCAATTTCATTTCTGGTCCCTTCCTGGCTGGCAGGAATGGGCTTCTGCCCAGGAAGTAGCAGATGGTTGTTGTCATAAATGAAAAGAATATTGAAAAGATTTTTTCCTTTCCTTTTTAATACCCTGCTTTTTCTTTTTTAATTTTGGAATTTTCACATGACTCTATGCTCTAGAAAGCTATTCTTGCTGACTGGCTGGCTGGCGAAGCCTGCTTTTGATTTCCAAAGCAGAACTGTACAAACTATTCTTATTATACACTCTGGCCTCCCAAACTCAATGCCTCTATGATGCCCTCATCTGTTCTCAGATCTTCCTTAGACTGGGGAAGCGCTCCCGGCCAGCACCATGCTCTGTCACTGTCTTCCAGCTGTTTCACATCTGGCATTACCCAGCAACATCACCACACGCCCAGGAATGGATTCACAAAAACTTACACATGCAAGCAAGTGTGCGCACACAAGCAGAAAATGTCCAGATCTTTGATGCTGTTGGTGTTGGGCAACCTTGACTAACTCCTCCATTAATCTTGTGCGCATTATAATTGAGCTTGTGTTATCTTTGTGCCAGGAACTATACTGAGAATCAGGGATAGAATTGTGAAGAATAAAGCAGAGTCCTCACCCTCTGGCAACTTTCTAATCTGAAGAAGGCCGTCAGACTGAGGCAGGCTAGAAAGACAGTGACATTTTGAAGGCACGGGAAGGAAAAGGTGTCTCGTCTCACTGAAGCCTCTTACAGTTGAATAGTAAGGATTTGCTGTAAAGGTGGAAGCACCAAATAATATTTCTTTTATATACAGATTTTTATGTTAAAATAACAATGAGGAGCAAGCTGCACATCTGCTATGCAGCCCGTGCACACTTGGTTAGCGGTTCAGTCTCTGGGAGCTTCTAAGGGTCCAGGTTAGTTGACTCTGTTGGTCTTCCTGTGGAGCCCCTGTCCTCTTCAGTCCCTTAATCTTTCCCCCAACTTTTCCACGAGACTCCCTGAGCTCTATCTAATGTTTGGCTGTGGGCTTCTGTGTCTGTTTCCATTGGCTGCTGGGTGGAGTCTCTCAGAAGACAGTTATGCTAGGCTCCTGTGGATCCCCTTCCCCTAACTGAGCTGTCTTGTCTGGCCTCAGTGGGAGAGGATGCACCTAGTCCTGGGGAGACTTAATGTGCCAGGGTGGGGTGATCCTCAGGTGGGGCCTCCCCAGGAGAGGAGGGTGGAGGGAGAGCTGTGGGAGGGAGGAGTGGGAGGAGAGGGGAGTTTGGTCTCCAAAAACAAAAACAAAAAACCTATGGTAAAATATCTCACTCCAGCTTGACTTCATATTGGCTTGTTCTGAAATTGTTTTCTGCATTGAAGTTAAGAATTTGGTTTTACTGAAGTCAAGTACCTAAAAATTCAGGAAACTCCTTAGGCTTCCTGAGGCCTGTGTCTGTGTCCCTGTCATTATTGACTAGATTAAAAATACTATAGTGAGAGGCTGGAGATATAGCTCAGCAGTTAAGAGCACTGACTGCTCTTCTGAAGGTCCTGAGTTTAAATCTCAGCAACCACATGGTGGCTTACAACCATCCTTAATGAGATCTGACGCCCTCTTCTGGAGTGTCTGAAGATAGCTACAGTGTACTTACATATAATAAATAAATAAAACTTAAAAAAAAAAATTACTACAGTGAATGCTATGGACAGAGCTTCTGAAGTCCTGTGAGATCAAGTAGACACTGTAATCTGATCTGCTTTTCTGTGGTAGTGGGAGACAGAACTGATAGCCAAATTGGAGGACTGAATATCAGCAGGAAAGTCAGGTTTCGTGGCACATGCCATCAACCCCAGCACTAGAGGCAAAGGAGGGTCTCTGTGACTTCAAAACCAACCTGGACTACATAGAGACTCCAGGACAGTCAGGACTACAGAGAGACTGAGACTCTCAAGAAAAGACAGAATCCTTGGTTGTTCAATTAAAGCAAGCAGAATCCTTAACACTTTTTTTGTTTGGGTCTCCCATTAACTTGCAAGGTCTATTATTCCTGCTTTTGTCTCACAAGATTCTGTCCTAATCCCCACCCCCACCCTCCAAATAGGAATCTCAGCATGAATGCCTTGCCTGTGTTAGTTACTACAAAGTCCTTCCTTTCATTCCCTGGGTCAAAGTTAGGTATTTACACACAAGGAGTCATTCCATATACAGATGTGCTCATTGGCCATTTTATACTCACTTTATAGATGAGGAAACTGAGACACAGAAAGACAAAATTACCATTACAAAATTGCACAGTGCGTAAGAGATTGCCTATTGATGTCTTGTCTTTAACTACCTCACTCTACTCTAACTTAGAGGAAGGCTTGACACAATTGAGATGAGGACGAGGCAGCCTGGGTCCAGGAAGAGAGTCAACTGTAATTAGAGCTGCTTGTGATCAAACACGGTGTTAGCAGTTACTGGCTAGCTCCCGGGCCGGACTCCCTTCAGTAGCAACCTCCTAAAGTGGAGTGACTCACTCTGATGAGGGGTGTCAGTCTGCTTTTGTTGTCACTAATCACTGGGTTCTGGAAGTTTTTACAAGGATGAGAGTTTCCAGGTTGCATCTGAGAGACTTGGGCTGAACCTGTCCTATTTAAACAATGTGCGAACTTCTACTCTAGACTAGACCCCATTCAAGGTGTAGAGAAGACAAGCCAAGTAAATTACAATTCCAACCTGGCAGTGAAGGCCGACAGACAAGCAAACAGGTTCCCATCAGGCAGTGAGAAGAGTAAGATTCATGTTCAGGGTCAAAGGGTAACACATTAGATAGGTCGAGAGCAGAGGGGGAGCCGTTCTGGGTTGGGTTTTTGAGTAAAGCAAGTGTCCAGAAGACATAGCAAAAGAGAGCCTTCTACTGCAAAGGGAGTTAGGGCATCTGACAGCGGCATGCACTGTGTATTGGAAAACATTCCTGCCTCAGTGGGCCATTTGATATAGGATAAGTAGAGGCAAGCCAAACAGCTCGTCTATCCATAGATGTCATGTGTGACTGGTTTTAGAGCCTAGCTAAGAGGCTTGGTTTTTCTGTTGAAAACAATGTGGCAGGGAGCCATAAGGGCCTGGGTCCTGGAAAGAATAATCTCGCTGTGTCCTGGGAATGTTCTGTGGAATTAGGGAGTGTGGCTCAGATAGGCAGCAAAGGCCTTGAGGAGTGTTGTTGACCAAAAGCGATGTGCTGGCTGGAGCTATGGTAAAAGAATGAGGCTGAGCAGGCAGGCAGAGGTACGGGGTGTGCTGTGAGGAGCAGAAAGAGTCCAGACAGACTCCTGACCTCCTGTCTTAGGGACCAAAGGGAGTGGTAGCTTGAAGCACTAGAGAGAAAGAGCTTTAGGAGAAGTTAGTCTGGGGGCGGTGTGTGTGTGTGTGTAACTGGACTCGCTGACACTGAACTGAGTCTGTCGGGGGCGGGGTGGTTGTGACTGGACTCAGCTGACACTGAAGAATCAGGAGGTAGGAAACGCCAAGCAAGAGAGGACTGGAGAGAGAGTCTTCCTTGTCCCTTAAGGAAGTATCTAGAAGGACTCATACCTGGGTGTGTCATCAAACCAGAGGCCTGTGGGATATCAGAGCATGCTGACCTCCACAACAAAACACAGATGACATAGCCAACTTGAGGGAAGCAGAGGCTCTGGGGTTCAACAAGGCCAAGGGTAGCCCTGGATTTCACACCTCATCTCTAACCCCACCATCTAGCCCAAAGTTCAAACCCAAAGCCTAAGCCTCCCTTCATTATCTCCCTTGCTCCCTGTCCCATCTGTCTCACCTGGCTCACCTACAACAGCCATTGCACGTCAGCATAACCCCGGTCACTCCTAACCCTCCACACAGTCTGAAGCAAGGCTGTAGATTCACACACCTGTTGCCTGTCTTCTGTGGAACATGCCCTGTGTGTGAGGAGGGTTAACCTTTGCCCTGTGCGTACCCTAGCCCTACCCACTAGACTAGTGCCTAAGAGATCTTAGGAACTCTATAGCATTCACTAAATGAAGCACTTGATGAGAATGCTTCCTTCCCGTCTATGGGGCTGCCACCAGTTCAGGACCGTACACAGTTGGCTGTGCTTGTAGTGCCCCAGCTGCCACCCAGGGCAGTGCAGGGACAGCCTGACACAAATAGTCTTTCTTTTCCCAGATATGGTCCTTCTCCAATTCCACGTTCTTCACAAAGCAGGAACATCGTCCCTGCTTGAAACCTCTCAGCAGCCTTCAAGGCCCTGTGTGCTCAGCTGTGTGACTTCACTGGCCATCATCTGGCCCTCACCCTGCACTCTCTCTACCCTGGTTCTTCTATGCATCAAACCAAACCTACTTGTAATACCAGGCACATGCTTCCCCAGCAAAAGGCATGGGTCCCAGTTAAAACACCACTTCAAAGACGTGTTCCCTGCCCTTCCAGCCGAAAATAAGGCCCACCTCCCTCCCACAGCCCCAGACCCTCATTAGCACACAAGGGGCTCCTTTCTCACCATTTATTACAGTCCATTCTTTTTTTTTTCTTTTTCTTTCTTTCTTTTTTTTTTTTTTTTTTGAGTTTTTCAAGACAGGGTTTCTCTGTGTAGCTCTGGCTGTCCTGGAACTCATCTCTGTAGACCAGGCTGTCCTCGAACTCAGAAATCTGCCTGCCTCTGCCTCCCGAGTGCTGGGATTAAAGGCGTGGGCCATCACGCCCGGCTACAGTCCATTCTTGTTTGGTGATTTGGTAACTGTGTACTGTTTCTGTTTCTTACTTTTCCTAGTGTGGCACATGGTTAGAATTTGACTCATATTCGTCACTAGGAATTTTGGTGCTTTGCTATCATGAGGATAGTGACGATGCCAGGGCTGGAGAAATCTTGGTGGTTAAGAGCACTGGCTGTGCTTCCGGATGACCCAGGCTGGATCCCCAGCGCCCACCCACATGGTGGCCCACAAACATCTACAACTTCACATCCAGGGGATCCGACTTTCTTTTTCTGACTTCCATGGGTGCCAGGCTCTGCATAGACATACATACAGACAAACACCCATAATAAACTATACAATCAAATTCAATTAATTAAAAAAAACCCAAAAACAAAAACAAAACCCAACACTTGCTGGTGCTGATGTCACAAATACTAAGGACACTACGATGTTGATTTGAGTTTATGCCTCCAGAGGCAGTATGTTGTTGACCATGTCAGTTTGACCTAGGCCACCTTGAGGTGTGTGTGTGTGTGTGTGTTGTGTATATGTGTGTGTACACTGTATGTATGTGTGCTGTGTATATGCTGTGTCTGTGGTTTGTGTGTGTGTGTTGTGTATATGTATGTTGTGTTTATGTGTGTGTGTGCGTTTTGTATGTGTTTGTATATGTGTGTATGCTGTGTGTATGTGTGTGTGCTATGTATCTGTATGTTGTGTATGTGTGCCGTGTGTGTGTTTTGTATGTGTTTGTATATGTGTGTATGCTATGTGTATGTGTGTGTGCTGTGGGTATGTTTGTGTGTTGTGTGTTTTGTGTGTGTATCTGTATGGTGTGTATGTGTGCCGTGTGTGTGTGTTGTATGTGTTTGTGTGTGTGTGTATGCTGTGTGTATGTGTGTGTGCTGTGGGTATGTTTGTGTGTTGTGTGTTTTGTGTGTGTATCTGTATGGTGTGTATGTGTGTATGTGTATGTGTGCTGTGTGTGTGTTTTATATGTGTGTGTGTGTGTTCTGTATATAGTGTGTGATACCCACTCAGCAGAAGCAAAGTAGTGAGGATGTGTCAGCCATCCTCTCTCCCTTTGCAAGATGCAGGATTTATGTTTCCTAGACAAGAAATACTGGACAGGAAAACCATCTCTTGGTCCATTTAGGTACTCTTCCCATCTCACCCACTCAGTCTGCTGGGAATAGTTTCAAGGCCATGCTAGAAAAGAGAGCATACAATTAACCAGGCACCTCTGTGGGGAGGGATTCCAGCAGGGCGCCAACGAGGGCTAAAGGACAGAGAAACCAAAGCCAGGATGCCATGTCAGTTTCAATTGCTCTAGTGAAGTTTTCTTTTGTTTTTGAGATTATAATGCAATTACATCATCTCCCACTTTTCTTTCCCTCTAAACTCTCCTATATACCCCTCCTTGTCCTTTTTCAAATTCATGGCCTCCTTTTTCATGAACTGCTGTTACATGGATATATGTATATACATCTATATTCCTAATAAAACCTGCTCAGTCTGTGTAATGTTACTGTATGTCTTCAGGGCTGACCGTTTGGTATTAGAGAACCGGTTGGCGAGTTTTCCCTGGAGAACACTACTTCCCCTTCTCTCTGTATTCCACAGTTGCTTGTAATTCTTTGTAGAAGGTTGAGGCCTTGTGATCTTTTTCTTCTACCCAGTGTGACAAGTCTATTGTTCTTGCTCAGGTCATGTTAGAGAATCATATTGGTAAGATTTTATGGGTGTAGCTATTGACAATCCTAGGAACACTAGTAAAACTTTTATTTTTTTTTTCAGTTTTGGTTTTGATTTTGGCTTTTCAGGACAGGCTTTGTCTGTGTACCCCTAGCTATCCAGATCCTAGGGAACCTCAAGTAACAGAAAGGAAAACAACCTGGAGCCAAGTGCTAGCGCACACCTTTAACCCCAGCACTTAGGAGACAGCAGCTGGTGGGTCTTTGAGTTCAAGGCCGGCCTAGACTATAGAATGAGTGCCAGGATAGCCAGGACTATATAGAGCAACCCTGTCTCTAAAACCGAAAGCCCGCCAACCAACCAAAACAACAGCAGCAGCATAAATACAACTGATCACTACCTACAGGAGAGCAGTGTGGCCAGGACTTAGTTTATGTTCTCCCCTTTAATCCCATCTCAACCCCAGGAAACGTGAGCACAGTCCTTCTTACTGAGAGGGGGGGGGGAGGACTAGCAGGGGCAGAGAATAGAGAAGGTATAGAGTGAATAGCAGGGGCAGAGAATAGAGAAGGTATAGAGTGAATAGCAGGGACAGAGACTAGAGAAGGTATAGAGTGAATAGCAGGGGCAGAGACTAGAGAAGGTATAGAGTGAATAGCAGGGGCAGAGAATAGAGAAGGTATAGAGTGAATAGCAGGGGCAGAGACTAGAGAAGGTATAGAGTGAATAGCAGGGGCAGAGAATAGAGAAGGTATAGAGTGAATAGCAGGGGCAGAGACTAGAGAAGGTATAGAGTGAATAGCAGGGGCAGAGAATAGAGAAGGTATAGAGTGAATAGGAGCAGAGACTAGAGAAGGTATAGAGTGAATAGCAGGGGCAGAGAATAGAGAAGGTATAGAGTGAATAGCAGGGGCAGAGAATAGAGAAGGTATAGAGTGAATAGGAGCAGAGACTAGAGAAGGTATAGAGTGAATAGCAGGGGCAGAGAATAGAGAAGGTATAGAGTGAATAGCAGGGGCAGAGAATAGAGAAGGTATAGAGTGAATAGCAGGGGCAGAGACTAGAGAAGGTATAGAGTGAATAGCAGGGGCAGAGAATAGAGAAGGTATAGAGTGAATAGCAGGGGCAGAGACTAGAGAAGGTATAGAGTGAATAGCAGGGGCAGAGAATAGAGAAGGTATAGAGTGAATAGCAGGGGCAGAGACTAGAGAAGGTATAGAGTGAATAGCAGGGGCAGAGACTAGAGAAGGTATAGAGTGAATAGCAGGGGCAGAGACTAGAGAAGGTATAGAGTGAATAGCAGGGGCAGAGACTAGAGAAGGTATAGAGTGAATAGCAGGGGCAGAGAATAGAGAAGGTATAGAGTGAATAGCAGGGGCAGAGACTAGAGAAGGTATAGAGTGAATAGCAGGGGCAGAGACTAGAGAAGGTATAGAGTGAATAGCAGGGGCAGAGACTAGAGAAGGTATAGAGTGAATAGCAGGGGCAGAGACTAGAGAAGGTATAGAGTGATTAGCAGGAACACAGGGACCCTGAGAGTAGCTCACATGTTATAAGAAGGGTGAGTAGTTGGGGGAGGGGAGGATCTGGGTATTGTCCATGGAGGCATTGAAATGTGTAACAAGCACTTGTAAGTAAGGACTGAGGAAGCCTGGAGGCCTGGACATTCTGATAGGTGCCACGGGTATATATGATAGAGAGCCAGCTGTCCCTTTGCCCTAGGTAAGAGAAGCGACTCCTTTGGCTAGAGAGAACCTGTCTCACAGGTTCCCAAAGAATGCTGACTTTTATCTTAACTGCCAGAAATCTGTCTTTAGTCCACCGCGAGCTGCTTCTGGGTAGTTCCACTTTTGAAGTTTTGAAAATGTGAATTTCCTTTGGTCCTGACAATTATTAAGTGGTGGGAACAAGATCTAAATTCCCAGTTAGAGCCTCTTTGCATGTGTATCTATGTGCATGTGTGGTGGGTGGCTACAGATGTCATAGGTCCTCTTGTCTCTCTCTTCCTGTGAGACAAGATCTATCCTTGAACCTGGCTGGGGGCTAGTATCAGAAATACTCCTCCTGTCCATCCTTCCTTCCACTCCCAGAAGCTATTACCTTCATAGGGTTGCTAAGAAACCTAAAGGAAACCACACGGTGATGTAAATGTTGTTGGTTTGTTGAGTTTTTTGTTTGAAATAGGGTTTCACAGTGAAGTCTGGGATGGGTAGACTCACGCAGATCTACCAGCCTCTGCCTTTAGAGCTCTGGGGTTAAAAACGTGGGCACCATGCCCAGCCAGTCCTCTAAAGTGTTTCTGAGGCTGTGGAGAAGTTTTATTCTAGAAAATAACTTTTGAGTTCTTCTGGTCAGGAATGATAGACTTTTATCTATTCTGAGAAGTATGAACAAACATCAGAAAATATATCCCGAATAGAGGACAATTTGAGTAAAATCCAGCTGGCACTCTTTTCCTTGGAATGTGCCTGTCCTTCATATTAACTTAAGGAATGGTGGTGGCTTAATTTTATCCCCCGGCTTATTATAGCCTGAGAAGACCTTGACAGGACTTTGGAGTCCAAACTTTATACTTCTTTTCTTTCCTCTAAAGACATAAATGACTAGAATAACCAACATTAGTGGGTTTCCCAGGGGACATGACTCATGGTGTTTCTTTTTTTAAAACTCACATGTATTTACTTATTTATCTTGTGTATAGATTTGTGTATGGGGTGTGTGGGGTCACAGCGGGACTCTCCTACCATGTGGAGCCCAGGAATTAAACTCAGTCCATCAGGCCTGGCCTTTCTGTTACTTAATTAATTCTGTTACTCATTGGTTCTCTTGACATTTAAAAAAATTTTTTTTGTTTGTTTGTTTTCGAGACAGGGTTTCTCTGTATAGCCCTGGCTGTCCTGGAACTCACTTTGTAGACCAGGCTAGCCTCGAACTCAGAAACCTGCCTCTGCCTCCCCGAGTGCTGGGATTAAAGCACTTGAGTGCGCCACCACCGCCCGGCGTTTTTTAATAATATAACTTTTTTTTTTTTTAATTTAAGACATCAGAATCTATATGCTAACCAAATGGCCTACTTTTCCTGGTTTTCTGTACAAAATGGGCTTACATTAAATTCTGAAAAGGAGGATTCAGAGACAGCTTTGTAGTTTCCTGCAGAACGGTAAGCTATTACCAAATCTAAACATCTTAGCTACCTCACAGTGTGGGTGTGTCTTTCAGCTAAAGACTGCTAGTGTGGCTGGGCAATGGTGGTGCTTGCTTGCCTTTAATCCTAGTACTCAGGAAGCAGAGGCAGGCAGATCTCTGTGAGTGGGAAAAAAGACTCCTAGTGTTACTGTTACATATAAAGAAAGGCTTTTATATTGCTATGTGCTTGTTTCTTGACACAGGTCTCTCTGTGTAGCCCTGGCTGTCCTGGAACTCAACTCACTATGTAGATCAGGCAGATCACAGAGATCTGCCTGCCTCTGCTTCCCAAGTGCTGGGATCAAAGGTGTGTGCTATCACATCCGAAAAACAAAGCTTTTTTTTTTAAAGATTTATTTATTTATTTTATGTATATGAATACACTGTAGCTGTACGGATGTTTGTGAGCCACCATGTGGTTGCTGGGATTTGAACTCAGGACCTTTGGAAGAGCAGTCAGTGCTCTTACCCGCTGAGCCATCTCTCCAGCCCAAAACAAAGCTTTTTTTGTTTTGTTTTTGTTTGGCCTTTCTGTTACTTAATTAATTCTGTTACTCATTGGTTCTCTTGACATTTAAAAAAATTTTTTTTTGTTTGTTTGTTTTCGAGACAGGGTTTCTCTGTATAGCCCTGGCTGTCCTGGAACTCACTTTGTAGACCAGGCTGGCCTTGAACTCAGAAATCCGCCTGCCTCTGTCTCCCAAGTGCTGGGATTAAAGGCGTGCGCCACCACCGCCTGGCAAAACAAAGCTTTTTTAAACCAGGAATTTCCAGGGCTAAGGGTAAGCAATAGCTTTTCTGGATTTGGAGTATTCCCATCAGCTCTGGTTACCAGACAAATTTGTTTCAAGAAATAATCTTGGGGTAAGAACAAAGGCAGAAAACAAGACAGGGTTTCTTTGTGTAATCTTGGTTGTCCTGGAACGCACAGAGATCTGCCTGTATCTGCCTCCCCAGAACTAGAATTAAAAGTATGGGCCACCATCGCCCTGGCCCTTTCTTATCTCCCCCTCCCCCAGCCCCCAACAGGGAGTCTCTGTGTAGCCCTGGCCATCCTGGAACTTAATCTGTAGACCAGTCTGGCCTGGAACTCAGAAATCTACCTGTCTGTGTTGGGATTAAAGGCATGAGCAACTACCACACACCTGGCTTTTCTCTCTCTCTCTCTCTCTCTCTCTCTCTCTCTCTCTCTCTCTCTCTCTCTCTCTCTGCCCTTGCTTTATCAACTGTTTCAGTCTGTCTTGTGTTGCCTATATCTAAATACTTGAGACTTGGTATGTTATGGGGGAGGAGGGTGGAGGCAGGGGGGGTCTGACAAACATTACGTGGTAAAATCCATAGAAGAATGGCAAGTGAATCCGAAAGACGCCAGAACACCAAAGCTAACTTTCCATTATACCCACTAGTACACAGTAATTACACCAGACCTGCCAGACCCAACTCATTCTCATAAACTCTAACCTAGTCCCATGAGATGTAATGCAGTCTCTAGAGAAAGTCATTGATCAACCGCAAGACTGGTGTCCCCATTGCCCAGTCACTTTCTGAAGGCTCCACCTTCTCACACTACTTCATTGAGTGTGAATTTTGGCTTAGAGCAACTAAACCCAAACAATAGCAATCCCCAAAGGCAGGACAGCAGAGCTCGCCAGTTAGATTGTTTCTTAGAATGCTATCTTCCAGGGCCAACTCCCCCGGGGCAAGCACATTGAACTAGGTTCCTACCAAGCCACATATTGTCAATTACTGAATTCTTTGCCATCTAAGACATAAAAGTGGAGAGGCCATGTCCTTGATACCATCTCTTCCCTTTCCGATGGATGATCTCAAGTCACAAGAGGTATCCTGGGTTTATTCTGAGAACTGGTGCATCTAATTCTCTTCTCTGAAAGTCACTTTCCTCTTTATAATGAGGAGCTAGACTAGAGAGATCCTGTGAGGAACCTGGAAGGCATGTGCTTTCAAACGTTTTGTTTTATGAGACGGGGGTTTCTCCGTAGCTCTGGGTGTCCTGGAACTCGCTCTGTAGACCAGGCTGGCCTCGAATTTCCAGAGATCTGCCTGCCTCTGCTTCCAGAGTTCAGGGATTAAAGGCGTTGCACCACGACCATACTACAACTTTCAAGTGTTTCGACTGCCTCGTTCCTGCTGTATCTTCACAGTAAATAAAACTCGCATGTGGCTCAAAAGGCTGCTAGACTACATTACATTAAATAATAATTATGTAGCAAATGTTACCATCTTTAGTGACCTTCCAACCCCAATATTCAAGGTGTTCCTTTAGCGGATGACTTAACTCATCAAACGTACTCAGTGGTCTGGACCCCTGAATTTTGACACAGCCATCACAGGGAAAAAACATCAAGAGGAAAATCTGCGACTGCGTGACAGCCATGACAGCGCCCTCAGAGTTCACAACCCCTCTCTTCTTTCAGTCGCGACGAGACCAGAGCCCGGGAATTGCCAGGACCGCCCACGGCTTGCTACCATTGGCGGCCTCCTTGCTGGCGTGACTAAGGCCCCGCCTCCTCCCCGCTGGGACCACTCTGAGGCGATCTCCGGAAGCGGAGGGGGGCTAGAAATAGGGGTCGAGAGGCATCCTGGGCTTTGTAGTCCGCCTGAGCATCTGCCGCAGGAGAGTGGAGCCTCACTCTGCGGAGAACTACAACTCCTAGCAGCCCCTCGGAGAGCGAGGCGAGGAGGCCTGAGTCACGTGGGCGCTGGGCCTGGGCGGGCTATTTCTCAGTGCGGCGGCGGCGGCGGCGGCGGCTCGGGGGACCGGGGCCTTTTGTTCGGAGCGGCTGCGGGGGGCCACGGAGCGGCGAGGCCCGCGGCCTTCCCCGGCTCGCTCGGTCCCGGCCACCCCTTGCGGGGTTGCGGGGCCGCCCCGTGGGCCGCCTGTGGCCTCAGGCGCCGCCGCCCCGCCCTAGGCCCGCCCCGCCCGGCCTGAGGGGAGGAACCGGCCGGGCCTCGCCGCGCGGCCCAGCCAGCTCCGGAGTATTCACCTCTCCTCGCTGAGCTCTGCACCCGAGGCTACCCCTCGCGCCTTAGGCCGACGCCATGAAGATCAAGGATGCCAAAAAACCCTGTAAGATGGGACCCGGGACCCGTGGGTTGGGAAGACGGCCCTTGGAGCCTCAGGCGGAGCGGCCCGCTTTAAGCTCGCGGCTGTTCTCGGGCGCCAGCCAGGGAGGGAAGGGAGGGATCGCTGCAACCCCAGGTTGCAGGCGGCGGGCTTCCCCACCCCCATGCATGAGGGCCAGGCTCCTGCGGTCCCCCTGCCCGCTGCTCTCTTGCCCCTGCAGATCTGGGAGGTGCACGGGAGAATCTTGACTCGGGTTTTACCAAAATGGGAGCACAGCTACCAGGCCCCTCTTGAAAAGAGGTAGTCACGGCTGTCAGATAGGGGTTGATACACCACCTCCCTCCCATTTTCCCCGGTTTCTGGGTTTTCTGCGCGTGTCCTTGAAGTCCAGGTGGGTTCCTGGGAGTTGTCAGCCTTGCAGTTGGAGCTGTTCAGCCCTTGTGCATGTACTCTGCCTGTAGATAAATTAATGGCTTGGGCAGTTTAGAAAATCAGCTGGTTTTGTGTTTTAGGGAGAGGATAAACACCAAGGTTAAACATCGTATTTCAGCTATTTCGAACACATTAATATGGTGGTAAATACCTCGAGCTTTTTTCTGTAGTTGTACATGCATATACATGCAAAGGTTCTAACCTTGCTATGAGAGACACATCAAGTTTCACAAGCTGTCTTTTAAATGCCTCTTATTCCTGCGGTTGGCTTGTTTATTGGCTCCGTCTTTGTGAATGTTGTTCTTTCATTTTCTACAAACTGGGGATGTGGGGATCTGTGTTCCTGTCATACAGGTTTTACAGATTTTAGTGTTTTCTGCCATCCTCTACAACTGCGCCTAGAGGTCAGCTGTAAAGGGGGCATGAACCTCTTCCCTGCCTGTTCCCATAAACCTCACAGACGCAGCTTCCAACGCAGTCTAGAAACATTTACTTAAAACGTGAGAGTTCTCAGTGCTTAAAGATGAGGAAAGACAAGTTTGCTTCAGTAACTTTTAGTCCCCTCCTTGTACTGGCTCAAAGTGCAGTGCTGCTTCTCTTCCACCTACAGGGCATAGTCCTTAAGAAACAGTGTTTGTTGTAATTTTAGATTATCTGCTTATAGAAAGCATTAATGATGTTTTGTTTTGTTTTGTTTGTTTGTAGACAAGATTTCTCTGCAGCTCTGGCTGTCCTGGAACTCACTTTGTAGACCAGGCTAGCCTCTAACTCAGAAACCTGCCTGCCTCTGCCTGTCTAATGCAGGGATTAAAGGCGTGCGCCACCACACTAACTTCTTACATCAAATCTGAACCAGGGTGTGGTGGTACACAGCTTTAACCCCAACATTCAGGAAGCAGAGACGAGTAATCTCCCCAAATTCTGAGGCCAGTTGGAGTTATGTGGTGAGATCTTGTCTCAGAAAAACAAAAATAGGAAGTCTGAAACAGTGACCACGTTTACATTTTCTGGGGTAAATTAATGCACCTTAGGCTAGCATGGTGGCTCACGTTTGTGATCCCAACTCCAGTACCTTCCTTCAGTGAACTTTCTCTGCTTGTTATAGAATTTACATTTGGTTGATGGGCCTTGGTGACTTGTGCCTTTAATCCCAGGAGAGGCAGGCAGATAGATCTCTTGAGTTCAAGACCAGTCTGGTCAACAGAACTAGTTTCAGGACAGCTAGGGCTACATAAAAAGTTCTCTCGCTCTCTCTCCAAAGAAAAAAATCACTTTTATCATCTAAGTTGAATTATGTGTTAATTCATCTCCAGGAAAGAAGTAAGTGAATCAGGCTCTTCTCTCCCTTGAGGAACTTGGCCTCTCAGTTTTTAAGAAATTTATACATGTACACATTGTATGTTGCTCAAGGCCCATCTCACCTTTCCCTACATGATTTTTGCCCCCCTGAAGCAGGGTTTCTTTACATAGTCTAGGCTAGCCTGAAACTCTGCGTCCCTTTGCCTCCCAAGTGCTTGGTTTAAAGATGTGTACCACCACAATTGGCCCACATATTTCTTTCCTTTTTTTATTAATTTATTTAGTGTATAGGAGTACACAGTCTCTATCTTCATGCACACCAGAAGAGGGTGTCAGATCTCATTACAGATGGTTGTGAGCCACCATGTGATTGCTGGGAATTGAACTCAGGACCTCTGGAAGTGCTTTTAACCGCTGAGCCAACTCTCCAGCCCCCACATGTTTCTTAAACTTTAGGTTTTTAGGTTCTGCCTATATGTATGCTGTGTAACTGGATTAATGATAAAGGGTGGTGAATATATTTAATGTGATATGGGTTTAGAGTCAGTGCCAACCAAGTAGTAAGATACTTGAAAATTTTGTTGAGCATAGCATTTATGTATCCTGTGCTTCTATGTAATTTGATATAGTGACTTATTAATCTTAAAAACTGTTACTTCTAGTAGATGGTAAAGTCCATTAGGAGGTAACAGTTGCTAATGTAACTCCCATTAGAAATGAGGAATTCACTTAAAACAAAAATCCTCAAATCTTTCCCAGGGCATCTTAATATTGAAGGTATGAGGATGTGCTATTTTGTCTGTCTCAGAAAACCCAGTCCTTTATTTGCAGTGGTCAGTGAGGAGGGTGAAATTCTTTTATTCGTGAATTCCAAACATTGGGATTTGCCAGTGTATTACCCATTTTAAGTTGCTAGAAAAGTCAGAAGCTGGTGATTTAGACCATTTGCTGCATGATAAAAGTGGCTCATGATTGAGTTTGTCTTCTGTGCTTTTGTTGCCTTCCTCAAGCCCTTTGAATGTGATTTTTAAAAATATTTATGTTTAGTTAAAGTGAATATGTGGGTATGTGTAGGTGAGTGCATCTGTGGGGTCAGAGCTGTCAGAGCAGCTCTTGAGCTGGGTTGTTAAGGCTTTGGGAGCCACCTGAAGTGGGTGTTGGGAATCTGAACTCAGGTCCTCTAGAAAATCAAAACCTGCTCTTAACAGCTGAGTTCTCTCTCCAGCCCCTGAATACTGGTTATTTCCTGGCTCGAGGAAATGAATTCCAGAACACTGCTGAGTTGAAAAGATCTCTGCAAAAGTTAGGTGTTGGGCTGCAAGACAGCTTAATAGCTTCATCACCAAGAATACAGTCCTTGGGACCTACATAGTGCAGAAAGAACTGACTCTTAGACCGTGTCCTCTTGTTCTCCACATTCAAGCTGTGACAGGCATGCCCTGCACATCTGCATAAACACAAATCAACGGAATGGGGTAGATCCCCCACCTCCCCGCTTTTAATTTGAGCTATTGGCAGAGTAAATTCCTTTCAATTATTTTCCTGATTTTAAAAAGAAAATCATTGTGAACAAATGAAAGCTTTCATATGTGCAGCTTTGTTTAGCAGTGCTATTACATAGCTCTGGCTGTCATGAACTGGCTATGCGTGTAGACCAGGCTGCTCTTGGCTCTTTGTATGTGAGTTTAAATGTGTAAAAGTTGTCTTTTTTAGTTATGACATATTTGGTCGTTTGGTACAAGCAACTTGCCCAAGAAACTTTTAAAAGGCTATAGAAGATTAAAAAAAAAAAAGTTGTTAAGTTGTTTAAAAGTTGTTTTAAGGCCGGGCGTGGTGGAGGCGCACGCCTTTAATCCCAGCACTTGGGAGGCAGAGGCAGGCGGATTTCTGAGTTCAAGGCCAGCCTGGTCTACACAGTGAGTGCCAGGACAGCCAGGGCTACACAGAGAAACCCTGTCTCGAAAAACCAAAAAAAAAAAAAGTTTTAAATTATATGTGGATGTAACTGCTGAGCTGTCTCAAAAGCCCTGGTTTTCCTATTTTAACGGTAGTTAAAACTAATTGTTTTCTCTCTAAAAGATTTAATCAGTAATAATGGTTTCTTGTTCTTCCTGCTTTAACTAAATGAGACTCGTGTTACACCAGAGGAGGGACCAAGCGTATATCAACCATTTGCTACAAAGAGATTTTTGATTACCTTCCACACCTTACTACTTCATAGCTCACATTGCAGGTAGACAGAATATGCATTTTGGAATTGGCTGTTCATAACTTAAAATAAAAAAACATGAATACTCAGTCACAGCTTTACAAAAGTTGGTGACTTTTTCTCTAGTATATCAAATAAATTTCAAATATTGTTGCTTAATCAGGCTTCCACTGAAATTTAATTCATGGTTTTGTTTAAGATTAAGAAATATTAAGTGCTAACTTGAAGTTTGCCTTCAAGAGTGTTACTACTCTGATAATTGTAAATCTGTGAATAGAGGATTCTGGATGGAAAAGGAGTCAACTTTGAACTTGCAGTTTGTACTCTCAGTGACATTCACCTGTGTTTGACATGAGCCTGAGAAAGGATCTAAAGGGCTGGGGTACAGCTCAGAGGCAGTGTTTGCCTAGCATACACCAGGGTCCTGGGCTTTCTTACTGACCAAAACCAAAGGAGACTGGAGTAGAAGATGCAAATACTTACTGGCTGTTAGTGGAGTTTGGTAAAATGATTTCTGTTCTTCCAGATTATGAAATCTAGAATCAAGAATCACTTAAATAGAACTTCTTTTGGTTAGGCTAACGGAAGAAAAAGTTATTTTATCAAGTATCACCAAAATATGTCATTAATAACATGGTATTTTAAATTTTTAAAGCAATTCAGAGGGAAATTCAAGTTCCCTTACTGAGTGTCATCCGCTCCCAATTTTAAAGTAGGATAGCCAGGTCTTGTGGCTCACACCCATAATACCAACATTGTTAAATCAGGATTGCTGCAAGTTCAAAGTCAAAGTTATAGTCCCAACTGGGACTATAAATGCATAATTTATAAATACACCTATAATTCCAGGTCAGTCTGAGCTACAGCATGAGGTCACCCTCAAAAAACAAATAAACAAACAAACAAACAAAAAACTGGGGACAAAACATTTTTTAAGCCTGAAATGCTAAAGAGGATTTGTTTAAACACTGGATAAAATCTTCTGTCAGGATTGCATTAGAAACATTACTGGGGATGGGGCAAGGAAATGACCTGTAATATTACAAATGAAACCTCTCCCTCCTTTTAAGCCATTCATTAATCATGAATGAATTTCTGAAAAAATTCTAGATTTTATGAACTAAAAGTAGTACTTAGTCATACCACATTCTTTTTACCTAATGGAGCTGCCTATGAGTGCCTGCATGCACAATATCTGTGCTTGGTGCCCATGGGTGGGGGTGGGGTGGGGAGGCTAAGATCCCCTTGGGCTGGAGTTCTTGGAACTTGTGAGCCACCTGGTGTGGGTGCTAAGATATTAAATCAAGATATCTGGAAGAGCAGCAAACACTACCTATCATTTGCTGAGCCATCTCTCCAGCCTCCCAAATCTAACTCTTCAGGTAATATAGTCTAGCACTGGAGCGAGGGCCCAGAAATCTGTAATTTTTAAATAATGCTTAAATTGTTTTGATTTTCTGTTTGCTAGGTGCCTTTAATTTATAAATGCCTAATTTGTAATTTTGTCTATTTGTCCCGTATTTTCCTAGTGGTATTCAGCCAAACTACACTTTTCTTATGCTTGAAATTATTTATAGATTCAAGACTAAGTTTCTTATTCTAGCATGCAAGATCTTTTGTGCTTGACTGTTTTCTCAGATGGAATCTTTCTCCTAGTTCCCTTTAAAAAAAAAAATCAAATCCTAGTGATAATCAGTTAGTTTAAATTCTTGTCAGTGGGGCAGTGGTGGTAGATCTCTTAGTTGAGGCTAGCCTGGCCTTCAGAGTCAATGAGTTTCAGGATAGCTGCCAGCTGCGTCACATGATAAGAATGTAATGATTGAATAGGGACACCTGTTGGATAAAGAATTAAACCCAGTGTTTTGGTAACCATTTAAGTTTTTAGGAAAATATACAGATAAAACTGAAAGAAAGGGTGAGTTACATGCAGAAGGTAAGACTTACATCAATGTAAGTGTTAACTAAGCGCATGATTCAGAGGAAATGAAGTTTGTGGCTAATTAAGCACTCATTCTACTTTGTTTTCCTACTATATATTTTTTTCTTCCTTTTTTCTTTTAATTTCCAGCTTTCCCATGGTTTGGCATGGACATTGGAGGAACGCTAGTAAAGCTCTCATACTTTGAACCTATTGACATCACAGCAGAGGAAGAACAAGAGGAAGTTGAGAGCTTAAAGAGTATTCGGAAATACTTGACTTCTAATGTAGCATATGGATCTACTGGCATTCGGGATGTACATCTTGAACTGAAGGATTTAACACTTTTTGGACGAAGAGGAAACTTGCACTTTATCAGATTTCCAACCCAGGACCTGCCTACTTTTATCCAAATGGGGAGAGATAAAAATTTCTCAACCTTACAAACGGTGCTGAGTGCTACAGGAGGTGGTGCTTACAAGTTTGAGAAAGATTTTCGCACAGTAGGTGTCTCTTACTTGAAAACCAAAAAATAATATTAACGTGAATATTCAATTTTAAATACAAGGCTGGGCTTTTATCTTAACCTTCCTAATGCTGCAATCCTTTAATACAGTTCCTCGTGTTGTGGTGACTCCAACCAAAAAATAACTTTTGTTGCTACTTCATAACTGTAATTGTGCTACTGTTATGAGTCACAATGTAAACATCTGTATTTTCCCGTGGTCTTGGGCAACCTCTGTGAAGAGGTTGTTTGACCCTGAAGAGCATTGTGACCCACGGGTTGAGAACCAATGATTAGAATGGCCCTTTCCAGAGTTGGATGTGCATGACTAGATGTTGGACTGATGGGCTTTCAGTGTGTTGATGGAATGTGGTGCATGTGGTAGAGCTGTGGTGCAGAGCTGTGCTGGGAGACCCCTGTGGCAGTCTTACTGTTACTGTCTTAATTTTTATTTTGATATTTTTGTTTTTTCAAAACGGTTTGTTTGCGTGGCCTTAGCTGTCCTGAAAGTAGCTCTGTAGACGGGGAACTCAGACCTGCCTGCCTCTGCCTCCTAAGTGGTGGAATGAAAGGCATGTGCCACCTCAGCACACATACACCCTGGCATTTTGTGTTTGGTTTTGATTTTTGTTTTCATATTGACTATCTTATTTCCTGAAATAAGTTACATTAGTATTTGCCCTTGTCCTTGAGGTTGTAATGCGTGTCACAGGAGAGCTACTGAAGGGATATTGTCTTTCTGTATTTGGAGTTTTATCAAATGTAATTCAGTATTTTGGAATGCCATTCTAGCCGATTAATATATACATTGAAACTGTATGAGTGTGACTCATGTTTGTGTGCATTAGTAGTTAGAATTAACTGCTGAGCCATCTGTCCTAAAATGTTACTTTGATACCTGCCTCCTCTTCATCCATGGGAAATTAAATGATCCAAGGCGGTGAGAACCAGCCAAGTGCGTGAGATCAATCCTAGAGATTTTGACCCTAAATAAAATGAAACCTGTAGTGCCTTAAATAAAAATAATACTGAAGTTTTATAAAATCTCTGAAAACTATACAATATAATTAAACCAGATATATTTGATTTTTTTTTTTTAAATTCTGATTTTTTGCTTTTTTTCTTTCAGATTGGAAACCTCCACCTGCACAAACTGGATGAACTTGACTGCCTTGTAAAGGGCTTGCTGTACATAGATTCCGTCAGTTTCAATGGACAAGCAGAATGCTATTATTTTGCTAATGCCTCAGAACCCGAGCGATGCCAAAAGATGCCTTTTAACCTGGATGATCCTTACCCACTGCTGGTAGTGAATATTGGCTCAGGAGTCAGTATTTTAGCAGTCCATTCCAAAGACAACTATAAAAGAGTGACTGGGACAAGGTAGTCATCTTTTTGGTTTGATTATATCATTCATCATGTTTTATGCATGAAAATTGAGGAGTATATTTTTTTGTTTGTTTTGGTGCTGGAGAACAAAAGAGGCTCTTAAACTGTTGCCCAGCAAGAATACTCTACTGAATTAGGCCCCAGCTGTTTTTGCTATATATTGCTATACAGTTGTACCAGAAAAAAACACATTTGTAAAACAGAAAACTACATAGGGGACTGGAGAGATGGCTCAGTGGTTAGGAGCACTTGCTGATCTTGCAGAAAACCCAAGTTGAGTTTTAGTACCCACATGGCATCTCACAGCCATATAGCACAATGGAATTGATTTTAGTCTAATTGGACAACTAAGTAAACCTTTCACCAAGTCATTTATTGGGACTTTAATCACAGATTTCCTTTTTTGTGTGGTATTTTTAGCACACAGACAGCTCTGTTGCACAGGCTGACCCAGAACTCAAGACCTTGTCTCAGCTGACTTTGTAGCACACAGTCTCGTCGGTCGACTGTTAGCATTTCTTTCAGTGCATACACAGGAGTATATTTTTAGCCGTTATACAGTTTGAGTTATTAGATGCCAGGTAGGATTTTTCTCCCAGCAGATTTAGCTTTTTATATGATGGGTTTGGTTCTACTAAGTAGTCTTATTTTTTATCACATTGGTGTTTAGCATTTGCCATGTTTTCCCTCTGTTTATTCAATAAGTGAAAGAAAATAACATGTAAATGCAACTTAACAAGTACACCTTATTTTCCTTTTTAGCCTTGGAGGGGGCACCTTTCTTGGTTTATGCAGTTTGTTGACTGGCTGTGAAAGTTTTGAAGAGGCTCTGGAAATGGCATCCAAAGGTGACAGCACCCAAGCTGATAGGTTGGTCCGAGATATTTATGGAGGAGATTATGAAAGATTTGGTCTGCCGGGTTGGGCTGTGGCATCTAGGTAAGTTACATTGTTACTCAAGTTGTCTTGTTTAGTTTTTGGATAATATTATGCCATGGGGTTTAAGGATGATTTCCTCTTCTCTGTTTAGAGTTCAAGTTTTGAACATTGAAGTTTAAAAATAAAATATTCAAGCTGGGCAGTGGTGGTACGCACCATTAATCCCAGCACCAGGAGCTAGAGGCAGGCTGATCTCTTGAGTTTTGAGATCAGCCTGATGTACAGAGCTAGTTATGGCACAATCAGCAAACATAAAAATTCATTAAGTTTTGTCTTGTTTGCACCCTGTGAAAAACTGCCTTGTGCTAAGTGATGTTTCTCAGTGGAGGAGCAAGGCCAGGGTTGATTCCCTGCACTGCAGAACAAAAAGAAACTTCTCACCTGGGCACAGCATCACACAACTTTAATCTCATTCAGGAAGCAGAGACAGGGCGAGCTCTGTGATCTGTTGTTGTTTTGTTTTGAAAACAACAGGGTTTTCTCTGTGTAACAAACCTGGCTGTCTTGGAATTTGCTTTTCATACCAGGTTGGCCTCAAACTCAGAGATCTACCTGCCTCTGCCTGCTGAGTGCTGGGATTAAAGGCGTGTGCTCAGTCAGCTCTAGTTTTTGAGGTTAACAAAATCTACAAAAGGAGTTTCCAGCCTGTCAGGCTCACACAGTGTGACCTTGTCTTAAAAAGACAAAAACAGGAAAACAGAAATTTCTTATATTCCAGAGCATCCATTGCCTGTACAAATACAAATTGTATCCTATAATCTGCTTATCCAAAAACTTGTGTCCGTACATGGCATATGTGACTCTAAGATAGTTACAGATTCTAGACAGAAGTCTTTCCATGTTGCAGCTCTAGTCTGTCTTTGTCCTTGCTGTAGTCCTGTTGGAAGCTTACCCTCCTAAAGATAAAGTACAAGTGCGTTTTACAGTAATGTTAAGCATGCCCTCCGATCCAAGTGGTGGTTTTCACCAAGACCACAGGGTAAAGTATTTCCATAAAGTGCACGGGTGTGCTATGAGGTTTTGCTGATCTGCTAACGAAGCAGCATCTTAGTGTAGTTTTAATTTGCATGCCTTGCTTTTAATTTGCTGAGAACCTTACATGTTGCTTTTAGTGATTGCTGATCGGTTTGTTGTTGGCTTGTTGTTATACAGTTGAATTTATCAGTCTTTTCCTTTATGGCTTCTGGATATTGATTCATAGTAAGTAAGTCTTCCACATTCCAAACATAAAGGAATTAACATGTATATTTTTCTGACACATTATTACTTTTTAAAAAAAAATTATTTTTTAGATTTATTAATTTATTTATATGAGTATACTGTAGCTGTCTTCAGACACACCAGAAGAGGGCATCAGATCCCATTACAGATGGTTGTGAGCCACCATGTGGTTGCTGGGAATTGAACTCAGGACCTCTGGAAGAGCAGAGCCATCTCTCCAGCCCCACTTTAATACTTTTATACTTAAGTCTTTGATACAAACATTTATACTTTTTCTTTTTCTTTTTTTTTTTTTTTTTTTTTTTTTTTTTTTTGAGACAGGGTTTCTCTGTGTAGCCCTGGATGTCCTGGAACTCACTTTGTAGACCAGGCTAGCCTCGAACTCAGAAATTCGCCTGACTCTGCCTCCCAAGTGCTGGGATTAAAGGTGTGCGCCACCACACCCAGCCTATACTTTTTCGTAAAGCAGTATTATGTGATGAGATGGATCCACTTTTAGTTTTTCAATTTTTTTCACAAAGACCTAACACTTATTATTTTTTCCACTGATTTGAGATAGCATCATCATACATTAATTTTTTGTTTTTTACTCTGGACATGTCATTGCTAACCTCTGTTAAAGTTATAGAAGCATAAAGTATGTTCTATTTATTTTTTTGATTTCATTAAGCTTCTTTGTCAACTTAGGGGAATGACATTCTTGGGTTAGTAAGATGGCTCAGTGGGTAAAGGTGCTTCCTGCCATGCGTGTCCTAGAACCTACGTGGGGCAGGAGAGAACTGACTCCTCCTGTAGGTTGTCTTCTGAGCTCTGAATGTGTATACATACACACAGAGAGGGAATTAATAAATATTTGGAAAAAGTGATTTTTTTTTTGTTATTTCTGTTATAGAACTTAAGTGCCTTTCAGACGTTTAAAAAGTGGTCTATAAATTTGTTAATTTAAATTTGTTCCTAAACAAAAGTTTATGTTAGCATATTTTATATATATTAATAGGTTTCATTATGGCATTTGTGAATATAGTTTCTTTTTCTCTCGTTCCATCTCCACTGTCCTCCTATACCCCTCCCACTTGATTGATTCTCTTCTCACTAGCTGTCCCCTTCTCTTTCTGCTTTGTTTCACAACCCTAATGAGTTAGTTGATGTTGCTCATTGGTGCGTTGGCTTTGCCACTGAAGAAAATGTGTGTCATTCTCCTTCCCCATCAACTCTTGGATCCTCAGGGAAGGGTGGAACCTCATGAATCCTCCCTGTGCTCCTAAATATTTTTGTTTGTATATGATCTCCGTTATGTTGTGATTGGCTGTTGCTTGTCAGGATACCCAGTGCCCTCTTGTGGTGAGGACTTTACCTCCTCAGCCCTCTATTCTGAGATCCTTTGCTCTTTACACTTGATGTCATGTTTGATCTCATACATGTTTCATTATTTTTGTTGACATTATTAGCCTCTGTTGCTTCTGTCTAAAAATTTTCCTTTTTAAAAACTAGTTAAACTTCTTTTTACTGTGGAAAACCTTCCTTTTCACTTACCTTTTTCTTCTTACCACAAAAATAGAATCTTTTCTTTCTGGCTCTCTGATTTTTGTTTTGTCTTGTTACAGTTAGTCTCTGTTGTTCTCTGTGTGGCCTGCTTTGTCCATAGGACAGCCTCTTAACATGTGTGCAACAAGCACTTGGAATGAAGTTAATGTGGGCCACATGGCCAAATGGCTACACTTAGATGAGCAACTCTAGTTCATTTCGCCTTTATTTTTACCTTTTAAAAATATAGTTAATAGATAATATATTATGTAGCATGTATTTCTATTGGACAATGCTACCCTAGACAGTATACTGCTTGAGGGACCTTTGTGTCTGTAGCATAATGCTTGGTATGTTGTAGATGCTTGTGTGGTTGATATTAGAGATGACATCTTTAACAATATTTTGACTTTAAAAGCAAACTTTTAAATCAATCACTGCACTTTTTTGGCTTTCTAAAATAGTTTTCATATTTTTTTTGTGTGTTTTAAGGTCTTAAAATATAGATAAAATAAATCTTTGCTTACTAATAACAAAGAAGTGTGCATTTTTTAAACACAGGTTTAACTTTTCTTTTTAAAATGCTGCTTATTCCTTACAGACTTTTGTTTTAAGCCGCCCTATGTGCTCATGCTCTTTGGCCTAACTTTATAGAGCTATTATAGTTGTGTAAGTTAAGGTGAATTGTCATTCATTACCGGTAGATCTGACTTGTTTCTCTCTGTCTGTCTGTCTGTCTCTGTCTCTTTGCAGTTTTGGTAACATGATTTATAAGGAGAAACGAGAGACTGTTAGTAAAGAGGACCTGGCAAGAGCTACTTTAGTTACCATCACCAATAACATTGGTTCTGTGGCGCGGATGTGTGCTGTTAATGAGGTAAGACATCCAAGAATCTTTTTTAATTGTGCAAAAACAAAAAGCTGGACCCAGTACTTTAATCAATGCCTTTAATCCTAGCACTCAGGAGGGAGTTCTATGAGTTTTAAGGCTAACCTGGTCTACATACATAGGGAGTTCAAGGCCATTAAGGGTTACATAGACAGACCCTGTCTTTTGTTTTTTTAAAAATTTAAGATAATAAAAATAATTTAAAAAGGTGATTCCTGTGCACTGACAGAGTGCCTTTATTTTCCAGTGAGCTCTCAGATTGAGATCCATTTCATACATTCCCAAGCAGCTTACCAGTTACTCTGGTACATTTTCTTCCATGACAAATAACAGCACTCAAGAAGCAGGCAGACAGATCTCTTTGAGTTTAAGGGCAACCTGGCCTACAAAGAGTTCAGGCCACCCAGGGCTATACAGCCTTTGCTTCAAAACAACCAATAGGAAGAAGGAAAGAAATGGGAGAAATAGAAAAAGGCAGTGTTCTTGGTGTTCAGTCACCAACCCTGCAAAACAAAACCAACCAACCTGGGGCTAGACATAAGACAAAATGTCTTCCCAATGAATGTACAGTCTAAATCTAAGTGAGGTAAAAACATCTTGAGGTAACTGTTGAAAAGGACACTGTGGACTCTTGTTTATAATTGATGGAGTACTCAATTAGTAAGATGCTTGGAAGTTTTCTTACTGCCCTCGGCTTCTTTACAGTGCTGCCTTGTTGCATATGGATCAAGCAGCATTGTACAGGGCTATGAAGGCATTGAGACTTGTTCTTCATGCGGTTTGAGTGATGTGTGCTGCTTGCCTTAAGAACAATATGGAGAGCTGGGGAAATGGCTCAGTGGCTGCTGTGCAGGCATGAGGACCTGAATTTGAGTCCCTAGCACCCATATCAGAAGCCAGATGTGGCTTTGCACCTATAACCCCAATAAGCATGGATGGGGAGACAGGAGCATTCTGGGGTTTGCTCTCAGTCGTGAATTCAAAGACTGAGTCAGCTCTCTGGGCTAAACAATTTTTTATTTTATGTATATGGTTATTTTTCTTGCATGTTTATCTGTACACCATATATGCAGTGCCTGTGGAAGGCAGAAAAGGGCATTGGATTTGCTGGTATTAGAGTTACAGATAATTGTGACAGCCAAGGTGGTGCTAGGAATAGAACCCTGGTCCTCTGGACCATCAGCTCCTGCTCTTAGCCACTGGGTCATCTCTCCTGATCTCAAACTGTTTTAGTTGGTTTATGCCTTCTGGTCCACTGGCCTCACATCTTCCTCCTCTTCCTCCTCTTTCTTAACTTTCATGTTACTCACCTTTCATGCTCCCTCCCCCCAATCATTTCTACTGTCCAACTTTATGTAGGGGCCAGGTGCATGTTTATGACATAAGTAGATCAATGTAAAGCTTGTAGTAAAACTAAAAAGGAAAGAACAGGCAGTTGCCACACCTTCCACACAGGTGCACAGCCTCCCTGACTCACACACTCTGTCTCTTGGTATATTTGGTTGTAGTCCAGGAATGTGCAGTGACGTGACATCAACACTGAAGTCCAGTGTCACTGAAGTCCAGTGTCTGTATTAGACATCAGAGTTCGCTCCTGCTGTTGTACAGGAGTCTCGGTAAATTATCTAATTCCTGAGTAATCAGAATTGCAGAACTCCATGCAGAAATTAGTAGTAGATTGACACCCACATTCTCACATAAATATTTTAATACCCTTAAAAGCCACTTTTTTTTTTTCTCTTTCCAGAAAATAAATCGAGTTGTCTTCGTTGGGAACTTTTTACGTGTCAATACTCTCTCCATGAAACTTTTGGCGTATGCTTTGGATTACTGGTCAAAGGGCCAACTGAAAGCATTGTTTTTAGAACATGAGGTATGTAAACACTTTTTGTGGGTTATTTAACAGTGTGTTTTGTATGAAATTGTTCTATATTTCTTTTTTTTTATTTGGTTTGTATTTTGTTTTTTGGTTTTTTTTCGAGACACAGTTTCTCTGTGTAGCCCTGGCTGTCCTGGAACTCACTCTGTAAACCAGGCTGGTCTCGAAACTCAAAAATCCGCTTGCCTCTGCCTCCCAAGTGCTGGGATTAAAGGTGTGCGCTACCACTGCCTGGCTCTATATTTCTATATATTTTGTATTTATATATGTAAAAATTAAATAATTTTTGTGTGTACGTTAGTGGAAACCAGAAGATAACTTCAGGTGTCACTCTCCACAATCTTTGAGACAGAGTCTCTCGCTGGCATGGAATGTACTAGTGAGGCTGTACTGGCTGGACTACAAACCCCAGAGATCTGCCTCACCTATATCTGGGCATACAAACATGTGCCACCACACTTGGCCTTTTTTTTTTTTAACACATTTGTTTTAGGAATCAAACCTAGTTCCTTATGTTTACAGATTGAGGTATTTTCCTAGGCCTGGGTCATAAGTCATGTGTTTTGAAAGGTCACACTACACACCCGGCTCAGACTGAATTTCAGGCCTCCATAAATGATGAAATTACAGGTTTGTGCCACAAATTATTGACTTAAGTAAATTGATTCATTTTGTTTCAGTTTGGCAGATAGTTAGCTACCACATAGACAGCTCACAGATGAGAATTTCATTGCTCTTCTGACCAAGTGAACAATAGGAAGTTTCTTGTTTCTCAGAAAGAAGATTCTTTTTAATCTCTCCCCCCCCCCCCAAATAACCCTATTGTGAACCCTTGAAATCTGTGCGATTGGTTTTCCTCTTGTTAAGCTTAATGGCTGCACTTGTATGAGCCTAAAGCTCAGGAAGCAGCGGCAAGATGTTTGCTAGCTCCCTGGCCAGGCTGATCTATAGAAGTGCCAGGGTTCCATGGCAAGACCCCGTGTCAAACAAAACAAAACAAAAAACCACAGCCCACCTCCTATGTTGTTGCTATTCACAATATCCAGTTAAATTCTAATCTGTGCAGCTAATCAGTCTTTTTTTTTTTTTTTAATTTCATTTGCATGAGTGCTTGCCTGTACAGATGTCTCTGCCACATATGTGTGCAGTACCCTAGAAGCCCAAGAGAGGGCGTCTGGAACTGGAGTTACAGCAGGGTGGCTGGGTGCTAGGAACTGAACCCCAGGCATCTGGGAGAGCAGACAATGCCTTTCCCCTTCCTTTCTCCCTCTTGCTCCAGCCCTGCTTACTCTGGCCTCCGCTTGCTCCAGGTTTTTTTTTATGTTTCTCATTATGGATAGTGAGCTACCTTGTGGTTGCTGGGATTTGAACTCATGACCTCTGGAAGGGCAGTCAGTGCTCTTAACCGCTGAGCCATCTCACCAGTCCCTTTTTTTTTTTTTTTTTTTTTTTGGTTTTTTTGGGGTTTTTTTTTTTTTTTTTTTGTCTTTTTTTTTTTTTTTTTTTTTTTTTTTGAGACAGGGTTTCTCGGTAGCCCTGGCTGTCCTGGAGCTCACTCTGTAGATCAGGCTGGCCTCGAACTCAGAAATCTGCCTGCCTCTAATCAGTCTTTTATGATGAATTCAAATGCTTACATTATTCTGAATCAGGAACAAGGTACTGGCCTTGACTCACAGAAATCTACCTTCCTCTGCCTCCTGAGTGCTGGAATTTTAGCTGTTGTTTTTATGGGATGTACCCTTTCATATATTAATGTGAAGAAGGCTATAGAAATGTGTTCTTACAAATTAATTTAAAAACTACATTGCCTTAAATTGTTTAAAAAACCACGCAGGGATACTTTGGAGCTGTCGGTGCACTTCTTGGCCTGCCAAATTTCAGCTAAGACGTCCGCGAGCTTCACTAAGGAACGCCGTTCAGGAGGAGCCGATCCAGAAGCTGCAGTCATTGTTTGTCACTGGGAACCAAAGGATGAAAGCATAATTCTATTTGTGTTCATTTTAAATGTCAGAATGGTGAGCTCGTGAGCTTTGCCGCATGGAAAGCCCTGTAATGGGAAGTATCCCTCATTGATGTCCTCTTGTCTGTATGATAGCCAGCGTTCCATCTTAAATGCAATACAGCCTCTTGATTGTTGAACTTTCCTCAATGATTTTCTATTTATTTGATGCAGCCAACATTGTAGTACTGTGTGCTCAGACACAAATCTTAAAATCTCAGAAATGTTTGTTTATGCAAAATAATTGATTCTAAATGTTTGTTTGTTCTAAATATTTGTTTGAGTCTGTCACGTATGTTTGGTTATTAGTGAGCAGGAAGTAACATACTCTCATAATTTATTGTACTGGCAATCAAAGATCATTTTCTGTGACTTAGAAATGTTAAGGCAATATTAAGTATTAACTGTGGTAGTTTTATAACATATCCTCAGAAAAGCATGTCTATATGACCTCTGCCCATAAGTATAATTTTCTCTCAGATGATGAGTTGAAATACTGTGTTTAAACCTGAACCTGAATTTTTCTATTGAATCCCTGAAGTTTTTGCGCATATTTGGTGGCGCTACACTTTCTTTATCTCATGCATTAATCAGTATATGTGTTAAATGTTTACTGTTTGTAAAATTGAGGGCATAATCACATACTTTGGAGTCTATCTAATTAATTAAGTCCTTAGACTGTTCAAATGGAATATGGTTAGAGCGAGTGACATTCTATGCTCTTTCTCTACCATGTGTATCTCAGGCCCAAATGTGCATTTCTTATCATTAGATCTGAACTTGGGAAGCTGATGTGTACCTTCCATAAGCAGTAGCAATGGACAGAATTAGATGCTATCAAAAGGAAAGTTTTAAAGTTATGTGGCTCTGGGCAGCATTACTAAGTTACAGATGGATCAATGTTTATGGTTTTTGGTCATAAAAGCATCGCAGACCAAGAATTTGTCTTTCTGCTTGGAATTTATTCTTGGGTTTGAATTCCTGTTTTTTTATAATGTTAAAATGTAACATTTTTGATGCCATTAGTTTGGTAAGTTGAGTCTGTATGGGAAATGGACCTATATTAATTTCTGATTTCTGGAAATAACCTTAAAGAGGTTAGATTGTTTACATTTGAAAGAGTATTTCAGTGTAGTTTCTGAGACCCCAGTGTTCAAAGTTTCCAGCAGACTGTCAAGAGGTTCTTGATAAAGACAGGTCTCTGGAGCCAGGTGTGGTGGCGTATGCTTTTAATCTCTGCACTTGGCAGGCAGAGGCAGGCGAATCTCTTGAGTTCAAGGACAGCCTGGTCTACAGAGTGAGTTCCAGAACAGCCAGGGCTACACAGGGAAACCCTGTTTCTGGGGTGAAAAAAAAAAACCACAACACAGATTTCTGTGTAGTTTATGGAAGCACATGACGATATTGTTTGCCCAGTAAACATTTTAAGTCTACAATGATGTCACTCAGTGTTTGTCTCGACAGCCTGGCTTGTTTCAGTTGTGATGCTACTGCTTGCTTTGTTTTAAAGGTTGACTTGAGTGTGCAGATAAGAAAATAACTGAATGATAGAAACTGTAGATTATCTAGTGTGGAAATTCTATACATCAGCAGCTATAGATTTAGGGCTATCTTTAAATTAAATAGTGCTCACATTAATTTCACCACTTTGCTTTGGTTTATATAGAACTAGCATTTTGCCATTTGGAACGGAAATTAACTACTAAGGGCCATGTAAAGTGAACTAAGTTGTTCATACATTTACCTTTTCTCAAGTGTAATCTGTCATTACTGAATTAATGAGAACACAGAATCATAATTGATAAAGGCTGCCAAGATTCTAATCTAACCTGTATTGCTCTTGAGAAATTCCCTGTATGCATGCTATCACAAATAGAGATTTGCTTCTAATATCAATCAACCTAATTAAAGATCTGGGTTCTTAAACAGTGCCATTTAATAGATAAAATGTAAACTATGAATAATTTTATATTTTCTAGTAAATGCATTAAAAGCTAACAAGAAATAGGTGAAGGTCATTTTAGTACCTTTTTAAAAAATTTACCAGTATATCTAATATGTTATTTCAGTGTGAAATTGGCACCAAAAAATTAATTGGGAGATGTGTTTGCCCTTTTGTTTATTTTGTTTTTATTTAGTCTTCAGTTAATATATATTTTATTCTTAATGACACATTCAGTTTTAGACTGACCACCTTTCAGATTTCATAGCCACATATATTAGTAGTGTTTTTCTAAAGCTTCTTTGTTTTGTTTTTGTTTGAGACAGCCTCAACTAGATAGCGCCAGTTGGCTGGGAACTGACTATGTAGACCAGGCAAACCCCAAACTCAAATCTACCTGCCTCTGTCCCTGCCCCTGTCTGCCAAGATTAAAGGTTTGTTGGGAGTCCTTACAAGAGAGCACTATTATGTGTCCTTGAAAACTTTGTGAATATGGGCTTTTAAAAGAATGAGATGGGAAAAAACAATAACTTTTTTAAGTAAAGACCATTTATTGGGGCAGTTTATTTTACATAGATAAGCTGTTACTATTTCAAAAATACTGTATATTGTCATCATGTCATCTCTTGTGTAGTGTATGGGATTTTTCTAATAACTGATATTGATAAAACTGCTTGTGACACATCCTAATAGTTAGCAATTTCCAAACTAATGTATTTCCTTTATGGAAGCAAAATTAATTCCAGGGACTTAGTTTCTAAAGTTTCTGAGTTTTGTGCAGTCAATTTTGAAAGATTACCAAGAGACACTTTTTATCTCATTGTTATTTTTTATACACACAAAGAGTCTTTCTAAAAATTCTGATAACTTTCAAATGCTAAGAGCATCGTCAGCCATGGTTTTGGTGGTAATACACGCACACAAATCTAAAACATCACCTCTCCCCCAAAAGGTTGCCTTTTAACTAGACTTCTCCAGTCATCTGTACACACACAGGCCATAGCAAGGCATTGCCCTCCTCAGCTCCTCTGAGGAGGTGGAGGAGGAGTGGATTTCTCCTGTGGTTCAAGTCTTTGCCAAGGCAAGGCTAGTAATATGCATAATTGAAAGACAGCCCCTCAAGGGATTCTCATTATTTGCAAATACTGGACTCTTCCAAGGCTCTAAATGGATGGCGCCCTTGAGTGCAGGTTTAGGTATCCACTCCTAAAAATAACGCTGTTTTGTGGGTTACATTCTCGAGGAAGGAAAGTTCATCTGGCTATAGTTTCTAAACATCCTTTATATAACTACTTTGTTAGAAACAAAGTTCTTTCTTATTTAGTTTATCATATCTTTTGTTGAGCACTTTATCTTTGTTAGTGTTTTGCATTTTTGAATATAATTCAGAAATTCTAGGTTATGCAAAGAATTTATAAAGCATAATTAAAATGAGTGTATATTACTTTGCATTCGACTTCAGTTTTGTGGTATGTGTAAACAAAATAACAGAAAAACATTTTTTAAAATACTCTGATATCTAAGGTGATTGCCTCTAAACCGTCTATGTTGTCTTTTCCCACCCAAGCTCCTATGTTACTGAGTGCACTTCATTGTGACAGCAATGCTGGCCAGCTAGCTTCATCTGTGTCACCAGATAATCTCTTGTTTGATTTTTGCTTTTTGAGACAGGGTCTCTGTGTAGTTCTGGCTGTCCTATAACTTTGTTATGTAGACCAGGTGCCTCAAACTCAGAGATCCTCTTGTCTCTGCTTCCCAAGTGCTAGCAACAAAAGCATGTGCCAGCACATCCGGCCTGCATCACAAAAGTTCTGTTTTACAACCTATAACAGGAATTGTCTCACACTGTCAGTAATACAGTGATATAATCTCTTTTTTTCCCTTTGAAGTATTAAGATAGCCAGTTCAATACAGCAACATAAAAAAGTGTCCCAAGTTTTTGCTGCCTTTTATTCTACTTGCAAAATTAAAATATTCCCCCATTGGACACACTGTGCTGTCGTATATATTCAGTACATGTGGAGTTCTGCTTGGAACAGTGTTTTACAGTGTTCTGGTCATTGGCCTAGCTTCTTCACGTCTCTCATTAGTTGTTAACCAGGACTTTGGCCACCGTGGGAACAACACCGTTGCCAGGAGCCAGAGCAAACAGTTGCTCCATTCCTGGCAGGGCTCAAGATGACTTACACATTGCAGACCTATCATGTGCTAGAGCTTATTTTTAGTGCTTCATAGTGTTTTAGTAATTCATTAGTACATGTGGATAAGTACTTACAAAACCAGGAAAAAAGTTATTGTCATTATTGCCTGTGATAGCTACTGGAAAGTACTTGTGTAACCTCAAAATCATTTAGGGATTGTTATTCTTCATTTGTACAAGATGAAAATTCAGAGATGTTGAAGTATTAGCTATATTTGGGATTTTAGTAGCCCCTCTCCTTGACCTGTTTTTATTTCTAATCATTGTGTGGTCACAGGTGAGGGTGAACACAGAGCTCTTCTGAAATGATTGTATTTGTCTGACACACGGTTCCAGCACCACTTACAAAATGAAAATGAAAATGGAATCACCTGCACATAGGTTGGATGGATTACAGTGCTACCTAATAAGGCACAGAAGACCTTATTAAGATCTCTTTGTGAGCTGACTGGAGTAGACCTGTGTCTGACCCAGTGTCTTTCTGAAGTCAGTGTGGGCTGCTGCTGAAATCTGGGGCTTGGGTTTCTGATCTGAATTCACAAACTAGTTTGTCTTCTAAACAAAGGTTTACTGCAGCTGCTGTTAATTTTATGTTTAAAAGACCTGGTAAAGAACGTAACTTCCACAGAAAGCATTTTCATTTTTACATACATTACCATAAGTGATGTAAAATAGTTTGAGATCTCGATTGTTTTGGTTCTATGCTTCAAAGCTGTCATTGTGACCGGGTGTCATCAGGATGTCACAGTGGCTCACTCAGTACTTAATTAACTAACCCTGCTACTAAGCCATTTGAAAATTGGCCTTAGTTTTTCTGGCATTTAGAAGAAAAATAATTTTTTAAAATCTTAGCACTCATGCTGTAGTGTCCCATTTCTGCCTGTAATCGTTGGACCCTGCAGTGAGTGAGGTTCGAACACTTTGTCTCTTTTACCCACTGTGTTGGAGTTAAGTGAACTCCAGGCATTTAAACTGAAGGGAAAGGTATTCTTGTTAATTCTTGAGTCCTGAGGAAATCTTTCCTAGGTGTTTGCTGTCCCAGCTTAGGGCTTCCTTTCCTCACACACGTCACTCAGTGCAAGCTGCCTTACTCTGTTGGTTGCATCATTCCTGTCAGGTTTAAGCTTTGTTTATGTTTAGATTCTTCTAATATTAAATCTTATGTAAAAAATGTATGATGTACTACAAACTTTATGCATAACAAAACTAAGTTATAGCCTATTGTAACCTATAAAACACTTCTTGTAAATGATCTAATTTATTTTTCCATTTATGTACAGTTTCTTAATGTAAATTTAAAAGATATTTGTTGTGCCCTGCTCTGTAAACATTCCCTTAATGCTTATTTGCATGAGAGACTTTTGGGTTCTATTTGTTTGTACTATGTAGCTGTAAGCTGGGTTTGGGTGTCTACCTTTTCTGTAGTTTCTAACTTTTTAAATTTGTTAATATTCAATAAGTGTTAGAATCATGCTTTTTATACCCTACTTTCCAAATAAATTCTCTCTTTACTACACATGTCTCTTGCTTGTTTCATCCAGAGCGGAGCAGCTGCATTTCCACTCGG
The DNA here is from genome assembly GCF_978045245.1 of Mus caroli. NCBI lineage: Eukaryota > Metazoa > Chordata > Mammalia > Rodentia > Muridae > Mus > Mus caroli. Next base: position 87,580,382 of record NW_028227268.1, on the reverse strand, counting down.
ATTCAGCATCAGGTTTGATTCTCTTTGCCATTAGCTGATAGGACATAATAAACTCCATGAGAGCGAGGACGCTCTCTGTAAAGCTCTGTTCTGGGTCCTCAATACCCGGCCCTGATACAAAGTGCTCAATAAGTGAACTATGTTTAGTGAACTGACTATAACGTGCCCTTCCGTAGTTATTCTGCTTGTGTAGACACACACAGATATGAAAGCCTTTTATTTTTCTTAAAATGAGACCATTTTTCTGTGCTATGGGTGTACATCTGACAGGGTGGTCCAGCGATGCCAGGACATCTATGATACCTTGGTGATACCTTCAGAAAATGGACTCTAAACCCAATCTTTTTTTTTTCTTTAAAGATTTTCTTATTTTGTGTATATGCATGTTTCACCTACACATGCGAATGGGTACCATGTGCCTGCCTGGTGCCTAGGGAGACCAGAAACTATTGGATCCTCCGAAACTGGAGTTAGGGATGATTGGAGCTGCTGGGTGAGTGTTGTGTACTGGGCCTCGCGTTCCTAACACTGAGCTGTCTCCTGTTCATCTTATGTGTAGTAGGCAAAGCCTGTTTGAGAAGAAAAGGAAAAGTTGATATTGATGTCATTTCCTTGACTCCGGGAATGATTGCACTATAGTATAAAGCAGAACCTCTCTGTTAGAATCCAGTGAGCAGGGAGGGAGGAGGAAGGCGAGACCTTGACTGGGAGAGCGTGGTAGGATGTGGAAATGCTGTGTTTGAGGGTTAATTCAGCTCACCACGGACAAAGGCTACCAGCATTACTAAAGAGCAAGTTTGCTGTATACTATAGTAATAATTGCTTTGTTCAAAATCAACAGTGCATCTGAGAAGGAAAGTTGATGGTCTGTGGTTGCTGTGAAAAGTGTGGAGGCAAGCTGTTTATTGATAACCTCAACTGAGGGCAATGTGTACTAATCACTGATGGTTTGGCACCTGCAATCTATTGACCAGGTCCATACTAAGCTTTGTAAATTTCACTTTTAACATTTCTTTGGGTTTTGAATGTCCTAGCCTGTTTGAGGATTCATTTGGTAGCTGTGATTACCCACTTTCTCTTTGCGCGCCATGGGTGTGTGCCTGGTGTCTGAGTTGGCTAGAAGAGGGTGTTCCCTGGGTGGATCCTCGGGGGCTGGAGTTACAGACCATTGTGAGCTACCCCGTGGGTGCTAGGAATCAAACCAAAGACTTTGGGAGAGCAGCCAGCCAGCAGAATCCAGCCTCTTAGCTGCTGAACCGTCCCTCCCACTCCACTTGATAAAAATGGAGCAATCTGGCAGGTTATGTGCAGTTCTGCTCCTCTGGCAGATCTCATCATATCTGTCATTGTAATTGGTCCTAATGGCTTCCACCAGCTTAGCCAGAGCACCCTTGTCTTCTGAGTTAACCTGCGTGAAGGCAACAGTGGTGCGTGTCTTCCTGTGGACCAGGCACCCCAGCCTGGCCTTCCCTTGATGATGCAGTAGGGCACCCCCATCTTTCGACATAGGGCAGACAGGAAAACCACCAGCTCAATGGGGTCTACATCATGGGCAGTCACCACCAGCTGAGCCTTCTTGTTCTCCACCAAGGTGGTGACTGTATTGACTCCTGCTTGGAAGACAGGTGGTCTCTTAGTTGGGACATCCCCTTTGCCTGCAGCTTTCTTCTCAGCACAGGCCAGTAGCCTTTGCTTCTTCTCTTGCTTTGTCTCTGGCCTGTACTTGTGGGCAAGCTTAAGCAGCAGAGTACCTGTTTGCCTGTCCAGGGCCTGAACTGGTTAATGGTAGGAGATACTTTGAGCCACTTATAGAGGATGGCTCTTTGCCACTGCAGCCCGATGTAGTGGGACTATTTGACAAATTGCCACTGCAGCCCGATATAGTGGGACTATTTGACAAAGCATGTTAGATCTCTTTTGGGCTAGATGTCCTGCCCAATGCCAAAGTTCTTGGGCCTTTTCTCAAAGGATTGACTAACTTTTTGGCTTTCTGTTTCTTGATGATGGCAGGGGCCAAGGCCGCCTTCTTCCCCTTGGCCTTCTTTCCTTTGGACATCTTGCTCTTTTTTGGTTTTTGGAGACAGGGTTTCTCTGTAGCCTTGGCTGTTGTAGACCAGGCTGGCCTCGAACTCAGAAATCTGCCTGCCTCTGCCTCCCAAGTGCTGGGATTAAAGGCGTGCGCCACCACTGCCTGGCGAGCATCTTGCTCAGCTGGTGGAGAGAGAAAGAAGAGGGAATTGTGGGTGATAAGTAAGCAGTTGTGGATTCTCTGTAGTCCTGGCTGTCCAGAAATCCGCCTCTACCTCCCAAGTCCTAAGATTAAAGGAGTGCGTCGCCATTACTGGCAGTGAGACTGGTGGCAGATGCTGAAAGGGTCATGCAAACCATCACTGTGAGGGCCATGCCAAAGCATGATGTCTCTTGACCAAGTGTCAGACATAAAGCCTCGAAGTAACCGGAGTCTATGGACCTGGACTTGTTTCATGGATGTGGCTCTTGAAGTGCGACTTATTCTCTGAAACTTTGCAAGTTCCATCTAGTTAAGTTTGGACCAGAAACCATGCTAAACTAAGCTCTCCTATGCTCAAGGCAACCTCTCTCTCTCTCTCTCTCTCTCTCTCTCTCTCTCTCTCTCTCTCTCTCTCTCTTCCCCTCCCCCTCCCCCTCCCCCTCCTCCTCCCTTAGAACCACCCAGCTTTTTGAGCTCTGCTTCTCTTCTGTCTTATTGATCTCATCTTCTGTTGACAGCAGGATGAAAAGATGAAGGGCCTACACACAGCACCAACCATTCCCCCAGTTCCTCAATGGACCTGGTCTCCTCAGCCAATTCTCACAGTTCAGTAAGGATGTCATTTTATCATTCTATTTCTAGAATTATATACTAAAATGCATTCCCTCTAAACTGTAAGTTGAAAGCCTAGCTCCAGAAGTAACTATATAGAGAGTTTCAAGGAGGCAGTAACAGACCATGGAAGTCATGAGGCGGGGGCTTGAGTCCTGTAGGGAGAGAAGGAAGAAATACTAAAGAGCTCTCTTTCTTTGAAAACCAGTAAGGTTACCCAACTTTATCTGGGTAGAACCCTCCTCAGAAGCCAGATACAACAAAGGCTACACCTGGACTTGTAGCCCTCAAAACTAATCAAGTAGGCCATTGTTTAAGCCACCAGGTCTGTGTGTTATTTCAGGCAAAACTTGTATTCACTTCTGCTGTTGCTGGGTTAGAAACACCATAACCAAAATTGTCTACATGCAGGCATTTATTTTGTCTTACAGTTCTAGAGGGATGGGGTAGGATAGGAGGGAGAGGCCTGGCAACAGGTAGCCAGGGTAGGAAGCCTACAAACAAAGTAGAGAGAGTGGGCACCATGCGGGGTTAGACCATGAACTCTCAAAGCTTGTCTGCAGTGATGTACTTCCTCCAACAACGTTGGAACGTCTCCCCATACAGTGCTGCTGGGACCAAGCATTCACATAATATTGGGGTCATTTAATGCTCAAACCAAGTAGATAGTTGCTGGGGTTTCTGGCTCTGAATAAATCTGGAACCCAGTGTCTCTTTACCTCTAGTATGCCTTAGGATTACCTCCCACTGGAGTTAGTCTCATATTTTCCCTGCCCTCCTCCAAAACCAGGCTCCAGCCTCCCTGCTATAATCCCACCATCCATGGTGAACCATGTCCATCTGAAATTTGTTGGGGTTGCTTTCTTTTTAGTCACAGTGTCTCCTCCCTGTTTCCCGAGCCAGCCTTGAACTCCTAGGTTCAAGTGATTCTACCGCAGCTTTCCGAGGAAGATTATTGGAACAAGCCGCCACCCTATCAGATTCATGGGGATTCTTTAGATTTCCATGTCACCCCATCCTTAACAGGCACAGTTTCTAGCATCTTCAGAAGCAGCCAGTGTAACGGTTTGCCTGGAATAAGAAAAACTGCTGAGTTCCCTGCTGTATGCTCCATGCTGGAGGAAGCATGCGGCTGTAAGGAAGACTCCAGGGCTCATTATCCAGGCTGGGCTGGCTCAGAGGAAGGCGGGGCCCAGCAGGCCCTTTCTTTCCTGCCATCTCCCCTATTCCGTGAGACTCCATTTCCAGCCTCCACATCTCACCTCAGCCACTCAGTCATTATGGTGGGATTGGAGAGAGTGCTTTGTAAAGCAACTTGGGCCAGCATAGTGAAAATGACATCAGTTTTGGAGTCTGGACTGATGGGGCTTGATTTCTGGCTGTGAACCTTTTGGGTGATAGGAGAAGTCTTGAGTGAGACCTCTCTTGCAGCATCAGCTCTCTCAATTGCCTATGACTTTCCCGGGCTTTGGTGTACGGGTGAGGCATGTCATTTTTATCCTTTTGCTGTTCAAGGAGGTATGCCCTGGAGCAAAGTCGACCACGCCAGATCTTTCCCTCAGCACGTATTTAGGTGTCTTCATTTCATTTAAAAGTTACTGTATATGTGTGTGCACGTTCCCATGTGCTGTGCATGCTCTGGGGATCAGAGGACAATCTGGGGGAGCTGGTGCATACCTCTTCCCATGTGGGTCCTGGAGATTGAACTCGGGTCATCAGGGTTGGCAGCAAGCTCCTTCACCTGCTGAGCCATCTTGCCAGCCCCACCCTGAGTTCACCATGAAGAAGTCAAACCCCTCTCCCAATGCTGCATTGCTAGATTATTTGTGGATGACCTTGGCATTGGGGCTTGGGGGAGTGAATGAGCACGTTTAAGTTTCACTTGGAGCTTTTGGGGCAGGGGTACTAAAGTTTTGTGGCCATTGCTTGTTCTCCTACTCATTTGTATTTTTGTGTGTGTGACATATTTTATTATGCAGTCCAGATTAACCTAAAATTCAAACTTTCTGCTTTGGCCTTCCAGGGTTAGGATGGGTTAGTTCTGAGAGCCAGCATCCAATGTTACTGAGTCCAGAATTCCCTTCTGAGAGGGAAGTCTTTTCTGGTTGTTCTGGAGACCATTAGTGATACCCTCTCGGGTATGTCAGACCCAGCACCCGATCTGTCTCCCTGCCTTCTTCTGCTGTTGTGAAAACTTAGAAAGAGCCTAAGGAGAGGAGGAGAGAGAACAGGAGGCCTCGGATCCCTACTTCTGTGTGTGTGTCAGATGGGAGAGGGCAGAGCCAAGACAGCACGAGGGATACCAAAAAGTGGCAACAAGATTCTCCCTCCTGTGTAAGTCTGGTATTCACCTCAGGAAGCCCATTGCTTCACATGGAAATTGTAACAAACATGGAAATTGTAACAAAGGAAATTGGAAGAACATGGAATTGAACATGGAAATTGTAACAAAGCCACCGTGGAGCTGGAGAGATGATTAAATGTCACAAGGACTGCAGAAAAATGAAGAAAACAAAACAAAACAAAACATTGTGGCTGATAATCTGGGTTTGAGTTGGTTTGCATCTACTTCTTGCATACTCGGGAAGTAGAGGCAGGAGGATTAAGCTCGTCCAGGGCTACAAAAGAAGATGGCATTTCAGAAAACAGACGCACAGGGAAGAGCCTAGCTTTGAGTCAGGTTGAATAGGTCAGCATCCAATAGTCTTCCCTGGACTCAGCCTTGACCACCCCCTCCCCCACCCCCAAAACAAAACAAAACAACCCAGTGCCTTCGTATTTCCCCCAAGAAATACTTTAAAGATCACTAGCGGGCTCTCCTATCCTTGTTCCTGTGATTAGAAGACACGCGTAAAAATGGGACCCTGTGGAGACCAGACCTGGGGTGACTGGTCCCATGTTGTTCCTTGAAGGGGCCCTATACCTCTGTATTAGGCCACCAAGGCTGGAGAGCGAACTGGTGCAGCTGCAAAACCCACTCTGGCCTCAATTGTACACTTGGGAATTGTTTATTTTATTAAATAGAAAAACAACGCACTAGGACAGGCACAAAGACACAGTCTTGTGGCAGCGCGGGGGCACCTTCCCTGGTTTCTACTGCTGCTACTTGCTCTTGGGTGGGGGCCGATAGACCCCGACAACGACGGCGTGGTCCCTTTCGTAGGGCTCCAGAGTCAGCTGCTCCTGCGGCTTCAAGTTCTCCTGTTGCAGCTTCCTCACCTCAGAAGCAAACACGGCCTCGGCAGACGCTGTGGAGTCGATGCAGTTGGCCTTGATGGAAATGAGAAAGTGGCCTCCGTTGCGCAGAAAGGTGTGGGCGTTAAGCGCCACGATGCGCGACTGATCTGGCTGGGCCACATCGGCGAAGATCACGTCCACCATGCCAATGAGCATGCGATACTTGAGCGGGTGCCGGGCATCTTCCAGCACCGGGATGATGTTGGTGCGCTTCTTGGCCACGTTGACCAGATCGCGGCCGGCGCGATGGGAGAATTCAACCGCATAGACCAGGCCGTCGGGGCCGATGATGTCGGAGACGTGTGAGACGGTGGTTCCGGAGGCGGCGCCCAGGTACAACACTTTGGACTTGGGCTTGATGTGGATCTGGTCCACGCCGCCCAGGATGGCCGCTGCCAATTTGGAGCGGAAGGGATTCCACGTGCGGTACTCCTGTTTCTCCCCGTTCTCCATCACGGTGACGCGCTTCTCTCCGTACACCGAGACTCCAGGCACCATGTTCAGTGTGACCAGAGCATCCTCCGCGCCGCGGTAGATAAACACGCCCTCGTGCCGATGCGGCTCCACCGACACGGTGATGCCCTTCTTGCGGCGGTTCTTGTTCTTGGCTGGACCGCCGCGTCGCTGCCTGTCGCCTCCGCCGCCCCCGCCGCCGCCTCGTCCCCGGCCCCGGCCGCCGCCGCTGGAGCCGCGTGTGCGTGTCCCGAAGCCGCCTTTGGTCCCTGAGCCCGTGTCACCTCCCTTGCTGCCTCCCTTGCCGCCACCCCAGCCCCAGCCGCCGCGGCCGCCCGCGGGTTTCATGGCCCCCGCAGCTCTCAGGAACTGCCGCGGTGGTCAGGGATCGCGAGGGACCCCGGGCGGTTGCTGCGGAGTGGGGACAAATTGGTGGCGGCCGCTGCCCGCAGGATTAGCCGCAGCGGGATGCAGGGGGCCGCGGTGCGCACATCCCCGGATCCACGCTTTGACGCGGTGACTTGCGTGATTGCATCACAGCCGTTTTGTAGCCCCTGTAGCCCCGGAAGCCCCCCTGCACCAGCTGCGCGCAGACACAGCTTGCTCACTTGTAACCCTTTGCCTTCTCTCAAGTCTGCTGGTATTCTCTGCTTTCCCAGGGACTCCAGGTTCTTTCCCTGGATCTCCCAGTGGCCAGCCAGCGTCTCTGTGGCAGGAGATGGGAAGCGCGCATCCACTAGTCCTTGTGTTTCTTGCTCTCCCGTGTGGCAGCAGGAAACCTATGTGTAACCTAAATCATATGCCACTTACTTCAGCAAAAAAAGGGAAATGGAATGTTTACTTCGATGTTTCATCTTTGCTTTAAAAACCATTCTTTCAATCAAACCTTGAGAAACTGGAGGAAGAAATGGGCAGCACCACGGATAGAAACCCAGACGTCCCTGCATAGGCTTTAGCGTCCAGTCAGCACCAGGGACAGCTACTTCAAGCATGTCTCTTCTGACCACTATTGGTGGCTTTGGGGCCAAGCTGGACTTCTGTGTAGCTGATCTAAGCACATGTCTGACCTCCCTGTTAGTGGAATTAAGTGCCAAGTCCAGGGAGGTGGTGTTGGGCCCCCAAGGGCCCAAGTGTTGAGAACGCGACCCCCAGAAACACACAGCTTGATGGCAGAACGCTGCAATGACAAGAGGTTTTTATTCCAATGCGCGTGGGGTTGCTCAGCCTCTCGGGGAGAATAAACCCTGATTGTCAAAAGTACAGCTTTTTTATACTCTTTTGAAAAGGGGGTACCTCACAGTGATATCATTATTGGCTAGCAAAGCAATAGTATATTTTTAATTTTAGTGATCAGCTGTTGATGTGCCAGAAAACTTCGTCAGCAAGGTTAGGACAGTATGTGGTTTATCTAAGAATTCAAACTGAGGCAGGATTTCCAAGGATTGTTATCTGTGTTATAACTAATTTTTGAGAACTGCTAATCTTGCTCTGGTCAACTGTGGTCATCATGACCTCTTAGTCAGTCCTCTCAGATGGGGAAGGGCCTGGGTGGTATTGAACTATTGAACTTGCTTATATTGGCAGGGAAAGGGAAAATTCCTCAAGCAGCAGGGGGAAGGGGAAAGCTTTTGCAAAAAGCTCTGGTGCACATTAGCCAAGCTAAACACTATAGTTCTTTGGTGGAATGCACCTCAGAACTAGAACATGACGCAGGGAGAGGATATTAACTCCCCAGATGTGCACACGGTTAGTCTCCTCTCCTGTCTCACATCCACAGACAGCAATGGCAGGGCTGTTCACCCCTGAGTATTATAAGACTTTCTTGATGAGGGCCACAAGTCTGCATGAGGATATAGAGAAGGTGGCAGAGGAAGAAATGCAGGATTCCTGTGATAGCTTGTTCGTGGGAAACACTCTAATTACAATTTGAAGAGTATTCTCTAAAACGGGTTACATTTGCTGTCTTGGTTGTGTTTCCACCAATCTTGTAATGACTAGTTTTTGCATATATTTGAATTGGCCATGGGATGCTCAGATACTTAATCAAATATTATTCTGGTTGTTTCTGGGTAGTTTGGATGTGGTTATCATTTACATTTGTCAAGTAAAACAGATTGTCCTGCATTGTGTGGGTAAGTTTCATTTGATCAGTTGAAGCCCTGAATAAATTAAAAGGCTGCTCTTCTCCAAGGAAGAGAGAATTATGCTACCTAATAGCATTTGACCTGGAACATTCGTGCTTCTTATCCAACAACTTTTGAAGAAGGATGTTGGTTTTGATGATTTCAGATTTGCCAGCATCCATTTTGCATGAAAAAATATTTGTGTGTGTGTGTGTGTGTGTGTGTATGTGTGTGTGTGTATGTGTGTGTATATGTATGTGTGTTGGGGGAGGTTCATATGGGTCCTGATGGAGGTGATATCAAGATCACACATAGAGCTAGGAGAATGAGGATAGGGCAGCTAGAGAGAACACATTAAGAAGCAGAGAACAGGGCTGGCGAAATGGCTCAGCGGTTAAGAGCACTGACTGCTCTTCCAAAAGTCCTGAGTTCAAATCCCAGCAACCACATGGTGGCTCACAACCATCTGTAATGAGATCTGATGCCCTCTTCTGCTGTGTCTGAAGATAGCTACACTGTACTTACATATAATAATAAATAAATCTCTAAAAAGAAAAAGAAAAGAAAAGAAACCGGATTAAAGGGTCTCAGCATTCTGTACTAATGGCTAGTCCTTTTCCCAACTAGCCCTCTTCTACTTTCCTGTCATTTGTGTGCGTGACACAATGGGTTTCATTACGGTGTTTGCAGGAGCGTGGGTGAAGGGTAATTTGAAGGAACGTGGGCTACACCACTGGGCTGGGGGGGGAACTGACCTCTGTCCCCTTCATGGAGTATGTTGGTAGGGCCCAATCTCGTAATGAGTTAAAGAGTGCAGCAGCTATGCCCTATACCCAAGTGCCCACAATATGCCACCTCTACTCCAACTTCTCCATCTCTCCTACCCTCTCAATCACAGTGTTTCCTCAGCCCTTGAGAGGCTGATGTAGGTGTCCCAGTTAGGACTGAGGAATCCACAGTCACTTCTTCTCCACGCTCTTTCCAGCTCATAGTTACCCAGTTAGGAGTCACTGCATGTGTTGCCCGCTGCAAACGGGAGCTTCTCTGCTAAAGCGGACAGAAGTATTCGTGAATGTCAAGGAATGTAAATATCTAGAAGACAGCTTGATGGACACATTATATCCATTTATAAAACATTAAGTGGGGATCAAAGGCCTGTCACCTCTGGAGCCATGGCGTCTTGATCAGGTTCACAGTATCAGATGTGAATTCCCTCCTATAGGACCAGATATCAAACCCAGTCAGAGATCCGAAGGTTGCAACACCACAGACTTCCCACTAATGCACCAGTGGGCACATTTGGACTCACTGATGCCTAGTGTTGATTATATGCCTTTTCTGCACTAATCGAGGTGATTGTGTGTCCCTACATCTACTCACATAGTGAAGTACACTCGATGGATGATTCGCATGCTGTTCAACCCACCTTGAGTTCCTAGAAGGAATGTGGTGGCGTATTTTCTTCCTATCACATTCTTGAGTTCTATTTGCAAGATTTATTGGAGATTTTTACAACTTGTTTTCATGCGGGGGGGGGGGGGGGTTGGTCTGTAATTGTACCAGATAGTTTCATATCAACTCAAGCAAGAGTCAGCTCAGGGGAAGGAAACTTCAACTGAGAAATTGCCTTCATAAGATCAAGCCGTAGGCAAACATGTGGGGCAGTTTGCTAATTAGCGATTGAGGTGAGAGGGCCCAGCCCATTGTGGGAGGTGCCACCACTAGGCCCCTAGTGCTGGGAATAAAGGCATGAACCGCCACAGCTGGGTCTGTAATTTGTTTTTATTATTTTAATACATGTAAGTGTTTTGTTTCCTATGTGTCTGTATGCCACTTGTTTTCCTGCTGCACATAGAGTCCAGAAGAGGGTATTGAATTCCCTAGAAATGGAGTTACCGACAGCTGTGAGCTGCTGGGAATCAGACCCATACCCTCTGGAAGAGCACCTAGTGCTCTAACCACTGAGGCCCACTCTCGTTGCTGGTGTCCAGAATGTTTCCTGCTTTTTATTCTGATTTAAGTCATAAAGTATCTAGAAATTTATGCATTGCTACTAGATTTTTCAGGTTTTTGAAATATCCGTTATTTCCAAACTATTCTCTGAAAATTCTCTGTAGCTCTTAGAATCTGGAGTAATGTCATCCCCCCACCCCCAGCCCCTCCCACCCTGACACTTTTCACATCTAATGTTATTAATTTTGGTTTCATTTTCCTTTTAGTTATTTTGGCTAGGAATTTGTCAATGAACAACGCAATTATCTTCACTTTATCAAAGAACCAAAGTTTGATCAATATTTGACTTCTATATTCTTCTTCTCTGTTTCATCGATTTCTACCCTAGTCTATTATTTCCGGCTGTTTACTGCTCCAGGATTTTAAATGTTCTTGTTTTTCACACCCTTGAAGTGCATGTTATTGTGTCCGAGGCTGCAAACGTTCCCTTTAGAGCTGCCTTATCCCTATTCCAAAGGTTCCTTCCTAGAGGCCAAGTTTTCATTTTCATTCAATTTTAGGAACTTTTAATCCCCCGCCCCCATCACCACCTCCTGCCCCTGATTTACTCAGTGACCACAATGAAAGACCCCTCAGAGGCTCCAGGGTCTGACCCATGCTTGGTGTCAGGCTCTGAGCTCTCCCACTCCAGGGGCACGGCTTGGTTGGAGAGATCGGCTCCTGGAGAGACTGAAGGTGAGCCTCTCTCCCTGGGCTCTTTTGGGCTCTTGCTCCCTGCGCTACCTGGCCCTTCAAGGCCCAATCTTCCTGGTTGTCACACATCTCGCCAGCCCTTGCCCTTTCCTATCTTTTTTTTTTTTTTTGGTTTTTCTTTTTTTTGGTTTTTCGAGACAGGGTTTCTCTGTGTAGCTTTGGCTGTCCTGGAACTCACTCTGTAGACCAGGCTGGCCTCGAACTCAGAAATCCACCTGCCTCTGCCTCCTGAGTGCTGGGATTAAAGGCTTGCGCCACCACGCCCGGCTGCCCTTTCCTATCTTAATGAAGTTATTTGCATCTTTTCTGAGTTAGATAGAGTCTGTAATGATTGCTGCCAGGTATGCTATACACATATCCCCTCCCATTATGTGACTTGTCTTTTTTTTTTTTTTCTTTTTGATACTATAAATTCCTTTGACTTACAAAATTTTAAATTTTAATGAAATCTCTCTTTTTTTTTCTTTCTTGGAATCATATTAAGAAACCTAATCTAGGGCTTGAGAGATGGCTCAGTGGTTAAGAGCACTGACTGCTCTTCCGGAGGTCCTGAGTTCAAATCCCAGCAACCATGGTGGCTCACAACCATCTGTAATGGTTGCCCTCTTCTGGTGTTTGAAGACAATGTACTCATAGACATAAAATCGATCAATAAATCTTAAAAGAAGTTATGTTTGCATTACACTGCAGTTTAGTATGTGTGCAACAGCAGTATGTCTAACAAAACACCCTCACAAAAAATAGTATATTGCTAAAAATGCTAATAGTCACCTGAGAGTGCTGTTTCTGACTATGAGGCCAGGTTGCTGACCCACTCTGCTGGAGCATGCAATGCCCGTGTAACAGAATCTTACCCACCACAGAACTTCCTTCAAAGCTGTAGTCAAGGCTCACAATCCTTGCTGCTGCCCAGTGTCCTCACTGGCAGACTCCATCGCAAAACTATTCTTAAACAGCAACTGTTCAGCATGAAAGTGTGATTGGTCATTCAGGCTCAGATTCTTCTGTCCAATGTCCCTGATAGTCCGTGGTGGCGGCCCCTGCTCACATCTTGCACTTCTCAGTGACTGCTGTTTCTGACTGCTGTGAACCACATCCTTAATGACGTTCAGAACATCGAATCCTTCCCAGGTTTCCAGCTGTCATTACCCCAGATGCATTAGAGAAACTAAGATGTGGAAATCGAAACAGTACTGTTTGACCCTAGCATACAGGAATGAATGAATGACAGACAAACCTTACTGTTGTGTGCCTTCACTGAGACTCTTGAATGAGCAGCTGCGTTGTAAGGAAGTATTACTATTGGCTGAAAACACTTTTCCTGAGTGGTAGGTCTGCATGCTAACTAAGCTTAAGATACCCAGCAACCCCCGCTGTAAACAAGTATGCTGTATCTAGGCTGCCTCACTCCTTTTACTTATTACAAAGGTTTTTAGAATAATGGTAAATGAACAACGGGTTAAACCCAAAGTCCCCAGCCATGTTACCCCCTTCAAGAGTTAGTCTGTCTTTTAAGGATATGGCTGAATTTTCTTCTATTTTTTTCTTTATATGAGTGTTTTGTCTGCACGTGTCTGTGTTCTTGATGCCAAAAGAGCTATCAGATGCTCTGAGACTAGAGGTAGAGCCAGTTGTGAGCTGCCATGTGGGTGCTGGTAATCTAACCCCAGACCTTGTGAGAGCAGCTAAGGCTCTTGACTCCAGTCCCTAAGGTATGGGTGTTAGGAGCTAGCTGTGGTCCTGCCCTGCCCTTTTCTCCCTCATGGTGTTCAGGAGCCTTTGCACACCAGGCTGGAAGGATGAAGCTGCTTCTGAAGTGGGTAGGGTCTGCGGGATCCTGTTTGGCTGGGGTGGGTGGTGGTGGTGGGGAAGGCTTCTTTGAAGATTTTAACAAAACAGCCTCTTAGATGATCTTAGCTTGTAAGAGTACCTTTATTTGGGGGTGAACTTGGATGTATGCATACACTTCATTTGGGGTGGACAAGAGCTACCTTGGAGAATGGTAAGGAGTAAGTGGCTACAGTTTAAAGCTCTGTGCATTCTGTGTTTTGTATGGAGGCATTTAATCCTAGGTATTACTGGGCAGGTTCTTATCTGGGAAAGAGAAAGTTGAACTTGTAGGTTAGTCAAGGGCTACTTGACCTTCCCCAGGTAGGGGGTCTGGGGGGTTGTGCTCCCAAGACATGGTCAGAGGAGGGGAAGCCCTGCTGGTAAAGGGCAGCAAGCTCAGAGGAGCTGTCTGGTCATGGGAAATTAAGACCTTAATTAGCAGGGTTTCCTCACATAAGGCTATTTGGTATGTATCAAAAGCAAGTGTGGCTGGGCATGGTAGTGAAACTTTATCACAGGAAGTGGGAGGTGGAGGCAAGCTTAACAGTCCAGGGCCACCCTTGGCTACACGAAACCTCATCTCTGACAGAGGTGCTGCGTGATTTGCCCAGCTGACTGTTCTCAGCAGCTCTGCACTGTGCACGGCCACCCTCACCTTACCTCACATTCTGGAGGTGGCTGTTTTCTTGTAACTTCCTGGACTAGCACTGCACTTTGCTTCTGTAGCTTCCTTCTTGGAATTAAGGAATAGAATGATTTGCCCAAGCGTGATGCCCTAGACTCAAATAGTATGTAGATGCAGCGTGTTTTATTCTGCAGAAGCCAGCATGCTGGGGTCTCCCGTTACCAGAACAGAGAGACAACCAAGTGAGCTTGCAGGCCTGATTTATTTATTTATTTTTTTTGCTTTTCGAGACAGGGCTTTTCTGTGTAGCCCTGGCTGTCCTGGAGCTCACTCTGTAGACCAGGCTGGCCTCGAACTCAGAAATCCGCCTGCCTCTGCCTCCCGAGTGCTGGGATTAAAGGCGTGCGCCACCACGCCCGGCGCAGGCCTGATTTAAAGCACATTAAGGAATTCTGGGGTAGGTGACCTCTATGCTAACCTATTGGGTCCATCTCTATGGGCATTCCAGGGTGTGGAGGCTGGAAACTTGCTGGGGAGAAACTGTTGCCGATGCACTGTCCCTGCCTCAGGCCATGCGGTGGGACAGCTTCTGAGCCTGGATTTGGCTGCTATTGCCCAGTTCTTGGAAACAGATGTTGGCTTAGTCCTAACTGCCAATGTGAAGCCTGCCATGTAATCAGCCTGCCCTGCTCAGAGCATTAGGGCCCAGCTGCTCTGGGCTCAGGCTTGGGATGGCTGCTCTGAGGCTCTTGGACTTCCTTTCCATTTCCGTGCTCAATGGAATTTGCACTTTTGATTTCCAAGAGCTTTTCCTGTGCATTTAAAGCATGGCTATTTGGAACGAAACTTCTCACCAAGTGTAAGCATTGACGGTTTCAAGTGTGAAACATGTGACTCTTCCTTTCACTTGAATGAGTAAAGGCCACTACGGACTGTTAGCTGTGCTAATGTTAGGAATTGTGAGGCTCAAGAGATGCCGGAGTGAAAGCCTGCTCAGAGGCAGAGAAAGCACTCAGCTGACATCCTACTAGGAATGCCCCTCAAAAAATGCCCTCTCCTCAAAAATCCCCTTTCAAACTGAATGTTCCTCCCTCTACTTCCCGTGTTTCTCCATCTGACCTCCTGACTCCCTCTTACTTTCTGCTCGCTTTGCTAACAGAACTCCTGCTATTCTGTAGAAGATATGCTGAACCCAGGAATGCCGCTCTTTCTCCGACTAGACTGGAGGTAACCTGAGTGGCTATTTTCTTGTCCCCCTAACCTTGGTTGTGCTGCCTTTACTAAAATGGAATTTGAGGGTGAGCCACGTATGCAGCATTGGGTTCAAAACAATCTGTAATGATGGACTCTGTAACGTAACGTGTAAGACTGGTAAGTTTCAACCAAAGAGTGGGAGTGGAGAGGACCATGACCTTAGAGCTCAGTAAGTTAGGATCCCTGCCAAACATGCTCTCCAACTCTGATGCCTGCATCTTTATGAAAGTCATTTTCCTTTTAGAATCGATTCTGTTAGAGACAAAGAAACACATCTGGCATAGTTGTGAAAATTTTTTTTACTACTTTTGTGTGCACATGATTGTTTAAAAAGCAAATAGTACTAATGGCTGCTTTGGTAAAAACAGTCCCCAACGTAAGGATTACATCCTTTGGACGGGTTTTATCCCCAGTATATCGAACCCCTTGGCCATGACAGCAGCCACGGCCTCACACAGGAGCATCCGCCACATGTTCACTTTCAATACTTTCCCTGGGAAGAAAAAGAAAGACATTCACTCATTTCTCAGTGTCAAAGTCATTAAGTAACTGAAAAGATAGCAACCTATAGGCATTTGGGGGCCCTAACTAAGATCATCTTCAACCACAAAGAACATTTATGGCTACATTTCTCCATGAAACCTGCAGTGCTTTCCTAAGGCCACACGTGAAGAGACTGTATACCACGCTGGTGATGGACACCCACCCCATGGACTGCTTCTGTTCTCAGGCTTGCCTTGTTAACATTAAGACATCAACAACAGTGGGTGTTTCCATAGCAACAACACTCAGACACACTGTACTTACTACAAGCATCTTATTCCAGTGCCCTTCACATTCATTTCCCAAGGAACTGCCCAGAGGTGGAGAAACAGAACGGGCCCCATTTCCAACTGTCTGTCACATATGCTTCAGATGGCCATGAAATTCCTTAGTCTCTACACAAATGTCCTGGTGGCCCCCTTCCCAAGATGGACAGTGAGTGAGGCACTCACCAGTCTGTCGATCTTTCTCCACACAGTAGCAGCTATCGTAGAACTCTGTGAAGGTGGTTGCCAGCTCGTAAATGTAGTCACAGAGGGTGTGGAGAAACAGGTCGTCTAAGATCTTCTGGAGGATCTCGGGGAACCGTAAGATGCACCGTCCCAGCTTCCACTCCTTTTCATGGTCCAAAATGATCTTGGTTTCCCGAGCGGCTCTCTGTAGCATCTCCTCATCAATGTTGGCCAGGCGTGCAATAGACCTGCAACACCAGGTAAGCACCCTCTGGTCAGGCACACGCTCTTTCCACACAAAAGCACACAATCTAGTATGACTGATCAGAAATTACCAGCAATTAAAATGGATTCTCATCCCAGTGTGACAGAGCTGACCTGTAACCCCAGCACTTGGGAGGCAAAGGATCACAAGTCAGAAGCTAGCCTGGGACACACACATGGCTCAAAACCCAAACAATAAACACCATTTTGGAAGCATCAACCCTTGATTGCACACATAAGTGTCTGAGCATTCACCTGATTCTGGTGAAGGCATACAGTAGGTAAGCAGCTGTGTTCCCTCTGTCATCCAGCATCTTGTCAAAGGAGAAGATGTAGTCATTGAGGCGATTATGAGAAAGGTCGGCGTATTTGATGCAGCCATATGCAACGGATGTCTGAGCTGCTTTCAATTCCTCTTCAGTTAAGACCTTTGGGAAAACAAACACTTAGCTTGTCCCAGGGTCTCACAGGTAGGAGACAGAGTCTCCTTAATTAAGCAATTAAGGAGTTACTATCAATTAGTACAGAGAGCAAAGGAGTGACAGGGCCACTGTATGAAGGAGATAGTGGAAGCGAACTCACTCGTTCTGCATGTTAAGGACAATGTATACAGAGTGTCAGCTTACTTTCCAATTTATAACACAACACTGATTTATATATCTACTTCACGCTATTCCAGGGGTGGAAGACAAGAACTGTCCACGTCTTTTAATACATGGAAGGCTGAAGCAGAGAGACTGCTGCATGTCCCAGGCCAGCTGGGGCTACAGAGGCCCTGTCTAAAAGTATGAAAACCCTGAAGTATTTCAGACTGACTATCATACCCTGGCTTGTAGCAGATTTACTCTTCCACTGAGACACTTACTTAAAGGTTGGATAAGCAGCTCATCAAATTTGGGAGAATAAAAATGGAGTGACTCTATAGAAATCAAGCTAGGGCTGACCCGGAAGCTTCCTTTGCAGACTGAGGTAGCCAGAGGGTTGGGCGTCATCGGGAACTCACCATTGACCTCGCCAGGTACGAGGCACTCCCTGTGCAGCAGCAGCATGACATTTGCCTGAGGAGGCTTGCTGCGCAGAGGGGGTTTATGCTTGATGCTGGGTAACGGGGGGGGGGGGGGGGGGGGGGGCGGCGGCGCAAGGTCACTGTCTGCTGAGTCCATCACCAATACTGGTTCATGCCCATACATTAGTGGTGTTGGCTTTGGTCAGAAAAGCCTCTTTTTAAAGTCTGGCAGTTACAGCTGAGACCAACTAATGCTCAGGCCGAGATTAATAACTGCTGGGGGGGGGGAGGGAGGCGCTTTCCTCAGTGGGGCAGCCACTGCTAACTTGCTCATGCTCCTAGCAAGCAACCTTAATCCACTGGTTCAACCCCCAACAAAAGATGATTCAAGATAATTCATAAAACCCCATCTACGCACTGCTGAGACTGCTCAACAGATAATTTTATGCTAGTCATAGTTTTAGACTTAAGATGTTTCCTATGCACATCAATTAGTCAAACTGAAGAAGCAAACAATTTTGTTTCTAAATTCAGTCACTTGGAGTTCTGTTATCAGGGGGTGGGGGCTGGAGACGGCAGCACTTGGGAACTGGTTGACAAGAGGATTTTTCCAACCTGGCTAGTACAGGGACTGCCATACACAACAATTTAGATTTTAAAGCGGTAGCCCTCTCAACATATGATACAAGGTACAGGTTGGGTCTATGCTTAAGATTCTCTAAGGAGCTCTATTCACACTGGCTTACAGGTAAATAAGCATGTGCACACGCCGAAACTATTACAGCGATTTAGTAAAAGATGTGTTGGTTTTAAGTTAATTGATAAAATAACAGGTTGCCTGGGGTCTTGGCCAGGCAGGTTTATACTTATCTGTTAGAGATTTAATTACACGTTTCACCCACTGTGCAGGTGACAGTGTAGTGCTGTTTGTCCATTAAGTGATGCAATGTAACTTTATTTCACAAGAAAATAACTCTAAATGATACCTATTCATAACTAATCAGCATATGATACCTAAAAATAAATGAGGTGATATGCAAACGTGGTAACTGTTTAAACAAGGAAGCTTCACAAATGTAAGGCCAGCTTGGCCAGCATAGTAACCCCCAACCCAATACCCACTGTAAAGCAAGGCCGCACCCAGAACGGTAACATACACTCTAACAGGAACAATCTGTACAATGCAGATTGTTTATCAGACAAGGTCTCAGGTAACTCAGGCTCACCTCGGAGTCATGTGACCTCGGACTCCTGCTCCTCCTGTCTCCAGCGGCTAAATGCTGGGACTGCAGGTGTGTGCCTTGTAGTGCTGGGGATCACACCCAGCCAGGGCTTCACTCACATTAGACAAGCAATCTACTGACAGAGCCACATCCCAAGAGTATTCTTTAAACAGTGTTTCTAGGGAGGGAATCAAAACCGGGTGGGAGGGGCTGGGGTGAGAAAGGATTCACGTGGGAGAAAGAAATTATCCCTAAGACAGCCTGACAATTGAGGAAAGAAACAGTAAACTAAAAGCCTGTGCAGGCTGTAAGGGATCAGAGCGAGCTGCATAAGGCATGGAAGGCCCTATCGCCCACTCCCAGATTTTGACATCTGGTCTTGCTATGTAGCCTGGTTGGGTGGAACTCAGAACCAGGATGGTATTGGATCTCTGCACTTGTCCTGCATCTGCCTCCCACAATTACAGGGAATGTGCCACCATGACTGATCTTAAGAAAATCTATGATCAGAAAAACAATCGTGAAATGCTGCTAAAACTCAAACATTAGCACACTGACATAAGATAGGAATCTAATTCTGCTTAAAGCAATGATCTTGTCTTTAAATACTCGTCTTTTTAGTTCTAAAAATGTTTTCTGTTTTTGAGACAAGACCATCCTATATAGTTCAGGCTGGCCTTGAAGTGATCCTCCTGCCTTAGACTCCTTAATGTTAGAATTACAGGTGCAACCAAAAAAAAAAACAAAAAAAAAAAAACAAAAAAAGCCGGGCGTGGTGGCGCACACCTTTAATCCCAGCACTCGGGAGGCAGAGGCAGGCGGATTTCTGAGTTCGAGGCCAGCCTGGTCTACAAAGTGAGTTCCAGGACAGCCGGGCTATACAGAGAAACCCTGTCTCGAAAAACCAAAAAAAAAAAAAAACAAAAAAAAAACAGAATTACAGGTGCAGGCTGCCACATGCAGCCTGAGGGGAAGTTTTCCTGTTTCCATACTTAACTGCAAAGCTTCTGAGAAAGGCTTTTCTTTCCAGTCACCCATTCCCTATTAAGAGCTCTAGCTCTGTTCATCTTCTCCTGTAAGCCAGTATTCACTCAGAATCTTCAGCATGTAATCCTCTCTCTGCCTGCGTTCACCAAATGGCCCTTCTTTACACAAGGAAAAGGGGTCATGCCTCTTTACCTTGGGCCCAGTGCCGACCGACACTGTTTAGAAAGCAAACTAAAATCTTTCAATCACTTCTAACTCTGCCTAGTAGATGAATATTCTCAATGGTCAGATTCTGGTCAAGTGTTTTAGGGCAAGCTTCTTTGGAATAAAAGTTCTGTATGAAGCTGATATGACTTTTGTATTTTCTCTCTGGGTTCCTGGAGCTTCTGAAAGATGTCTGGTTCATCTTGTCCAGATAAGCTCCTAATCAAGGTGACACGCTGACTGAGAAACACTGACAATGTAAGGCCAAAAGTTTGCTTGGGACAGGATGGCCTGGAACTGCGATCTCACTGCCCAGGCCCTCAAATGCTGGGTTAAAGGCTTAGCTCAGCCAGAGTCTTGCACTTCATACCCCATACTCTTTCCGTAACATTTTGTCTTTTAAGTCAATCTTAAGACCCAGTAAAAGTAACTGAATTTTCTTGTTCATTGCTGAACTCTCACCAAAATTTGTCTTGAAGATATGTTTGGTACAACCCAATGGGAGTAAATTTGCAGACCTTGTAGCTTCTTTAAATTCAACTATAGTTAATAGCAACTTGGTATGTTTGCCTTTCTCAAGCCTATGGGAATGTACTTCAGTTGGTACAATGCCTGCCTAGCATGCACAGGCCCTGGGTTTCATTCTGTATGAACTGGGAGTGGTGGCACATGAATATACCTTGTTTGTTTAGATATGGTCTTGCTACACGTACTTTCAGGCTGGCCTGAAATCTGTGCTCTTATCTCAGCCTCCTGAGTAAGTGCTGGGATCACAAGCCTTGCTACACAGACACTTTGCTAAAATGGTAATACCATTTTTCCCTTCACCCAGGGTTTCTGTGTGTATCCTTGTTTGTTCTGGAACCCAATCTGTAGACTAGGCTGTCTTTGAACTCAGAGATTGTTCATCTCTGCCTCCTGAGTGCTGGAATTAAAGCCACTGCCCAGCAGTAATGCCACTGTTTACATACTGAGTAAGCTCTACACTCATATGGCTGGGAAGGAGCATCACTGAGTTCACAGGCAGCTTGGCCTACAGAGTAAGCTCCTGCCTCAGAAGACAGACTAGACTATGTATGCCTGGTTTCAAGGGTCCCGGGTTTATAGTGACACTAGCTACAGGTTTGGCTTTCCATCTGCAAGAATGTCTATGTAACTGTCACTGTCCCTTTTCTGTTACATTCACTTGACAAACTGGCTTTAGAAAAAACTACAGCTGTGGATGATGGGTCATGCCTGACCAGGTTACAGTAAGACCCCATCCCACCCTCCCTGAGCGCGCAAACCCTGAAATGTTCCGTGTGGAGATGGGCTTTAAACTCCTATACCCAAGTGACTCTAATGCTTCCTCCGCCCCCTGAACACCAAGACTGCTGCTGTGTGTACCACATCTGGCTTTGCTTACTGTTTCTGAACATTTGTTGTAAATTATCTCCTCTTTACCATGTCCTAAATTCCTTTGTGTACCTCCAATCCAAAGTTTCACAGAATCAGTAAACCCAATCAATGATAAAAGTCTACGTTGAACAACGAAATGAAAGCCTAAAGGGACCACCAGTCTCAGGCCACCTTGTGCACAACACAAACGTTTAGCGAAACAGTGGGATGCCAGCCTCATGCACCTGGGAGTAGTTTTGGTGATACCCACAATGCACTTTTAATATTTTCTTTTTTCTTTTTTTTTTTTTTTGGTTTTTTGATTTTTCGAGACAGGGTTTCTCTGTGTAGCCCTGGCTGTCCTGGCACTCACTTTGTAGACCAGGCTGGCCTCGAACTCAGAAATCCGCCTGCCTCTGCCTCCCGAGTGCTGGGATTAAAGGCGTGCGCCACCACACCCGGCTTTTAATATTTTCTTTAAAAAAATTTTTATTAGATATTTTCTTCATTTACATTTCAAATGCTATCCCAAAAAGTCCCCTATACCCTCTCATATTTTCTTTTTCTTTTTTTTTTAATTAATTAATTTATTTATTTATCATATGTATGTCTTCAGACACTCCAGAAGAGGGAGTCAGATCTCGTTACGGATGGTTGTGAGCCACCATGTGGTTGCTGGGATTTGAACTCCAGACCTTCGGAAAAGCAGTCGGGTGCTCTTACCCACTGAGCCATCTCACCAGCCCTCATATTTTCTTAATTTCAATGCAGGGGTAGGATGCAAAATAGAAATAAAGTCAATGTGATTCTGCTAATAACAGCTGTGTCACAGACCCTCCTGTTTGGTAAGCTATGAATTTGGACACTGCTAGCTCACAGAATGTTCAAAGACATGGAACCCAACTACAGAGAGCTGCCTGGAGTCTGCTGTGTAGCTTGTGCAGAACCACCAACAGAATTCATTCTATAGGGGGCTAACCCTTAGCACCTTCCTATCTAAAGCCCTCACCTATATAGGTAAGAACTTAATTGTCTGAAACCAAGAAAACACCAAATTACATGAGAACTGCAGGAACATTCATTTAGAATACCTATAAAGGGGAAGATTAGTACTTCAAGGCTATCCTCAGATACATGGTGAGTTAGCAAAATACAGAAGAGCTTCACAGCAATCTAAGCTTGCCTGCCACAAAACTGTGACACACCGAGCAAGGGAACCGAAAGCCACTGCATGTTTACTGATTATAAGAATCGGCATTAATAAAAGTTCATTGTAACCGCAGTAGCATACTCCCATCCCATATAAAGATAGCACTTGGGGGGGGGGGGCGCTGGAGAGATGGCTTAGTGGTTAACAGCACTGACTACTCTTCCAGAGGTCCCGAGTTCAAATCCCAACACCCACATGGTGGCTCACAACCATCTGCCATGGGATCCAATGCCCTCTTCTGGTGTGTGTCAGAAGACAGCTGCAGTGTAGTCGTATAAATAATAAAAAATATTAAAAAAAAAAGATAGCACTTGGGAAGCAGGTTGAACACTGAGCTCAAGATCAATATGGGCTATAAAGGGAGTCTACACAATCTCACATGTCCATGTTACTCAAAACAATCTGTGAGAGCAAGGGGCGCAGTGGAGAGAGGATCTGAAAGCTGAGGGCGGGACATTATTTTAATGAAAGTGCAAAGTTTTGAGATAGAAGAAAGGCTCTCAAATGTTTTCGCCACAAACTAACAACAGTGTAAGATGTTTAACTTAAACAATTTATACATAGCATAAAACTACTGTGCAGGAGCTAGGCATGATGGTATACCACAGACCCAGCATCTGGGAGGTAGGGGCAGGCATCAGGAGTTGAAGGTAACCTTGGCTCTACAGGGAGTTTGAGGCCTTCTTGGGTTAACGTGAGATTCTATTTCAAAACTAAAGTCACACAGCTTTTGTCCTCCCATAAAGTACAATTTCTATGTGTTAAAATTAAATAGAAGCAGAACCACAAAGCCACATTAACAATGGGGAAACAGGGCACTTTGTAATATCCAGGAATATGGCTAATCGGATTGAGCCAGTTTATGTGCATAGGCTCCCAACTATAACTTAGGGCATATGTCTTGTCCTACCTTGTCTCTCTCTTTCTCCTTTAGCTTGTCCATGGACCGTTTCAGCCCTTCTTCCAGCAGGTCTATAAGGCGCACAGTTTCACCTGAACGTGTTTTAAATTTCTTCCTAAAAGAAGTTTAAAGACTTACAATGAGGGTTTTCGAGATCTACAGAAAGCTGCCTGGAGTTATCAAGGTAATAGGGTCATTATCAAATTGGCTGCCAGGAACCTGCTTTCCACTGTCTCTCAACTCAAAGCATCCTGACCCAACCCTCACCTGAATGCTATCCTCAGCTACACTTTAGTGGTGATATTTTTCTTACGCACCTTCAGGGTTGGAGAGATGGCTCAGCACTGAAGCACACCGACTGCTCCTCTAGAGTTGTATCTGTGGCAGCACACAACCACCTGATACCCTCCCTCGGGATCTCACAGGTACCGCACAGGCACATCCAAATTAAAACTCTAACTAGCTCACTTTCCTGGATACAGATGCTGTTTAAATGTTTTGCCCTTTTGGAAAAACTACTAAAAATAAGCCGACCATACTTGCTTCTATGCTTGGCAAGTCAGCAGGTTCTTTACTGGACTAATATAATTAAATACTGCCCGGCAAAAAGAAAGCTAGTCATATTATAAAAGGAACCATTTTGTGCCTTGGTACTAATGAATACTGAATATAAACATCTTACTCTATTTACCTTTGTATCTCAAAGACTGAACAGAAAGGAGGGAAATGACTGAAAAACAGAAAGCAACACCGCAGACACCATTAACTGTAGTCTTTTTTTTTTTTTTTTAAAGAGCCATAAAATGATTTTGCTAATGCAAATTATGGTATAAATTTGAGTTAATTTAGGAGAAAGGAGGGCGGGCGGGCGGGGGGATGACGCGCAGCAGGCTCACAGCAAGCACTCGTGGACCACAGGATCCAAGCGGCTGCGACAGGAAGGCGGAGGGCAGGGCAGTGCGCTGCCGGCCGCCATGCTGCGGCCGTGTCCCTCCCGCAGGTCTCCGCGCCCCTCAGAGAGCCGGATCCGGTCCAGGCACGAGCCCATAACCGTCTCCTCCCGCCCCAGCCCACGCGCCCCAGCCAATCCCAGCCCACGCTCGCCCAACTGTAGTCTTGATAACCTTTGCTTTTATGTCATACAAAAGTGAAAGCAGTGAATCCTAGATTCAGTGACTCACACTTTCCCGCCCTGCCAAACATCCGAGGTGAGACTCGAGCACAGCCTGGATGGACGGGAGGAAGCGCAAACTGCTCTGTAATCTAACTGCTGTTGCCACACTGTCCTTATGGGAGGGAGCTCTCCCTCTGCTAGCTCTACTGCAGGAATGCCGAAGCGCGGCCACTCACTTGTCTTCTCCTAGGACGACACCAAATCCCACGTGGGCCACTCGAGTTACTTTCGGGTCATACCAGCCAATCATCTGAGCAGCAGCAAATACTGTCTGGAAGTGTATAGCCTACAAAGAGTAGAAACAAAGAGTAGAATGACACTGTTAGTTACTAATAAAGAAGAAGATGTCAGGCTTCTGTGCTCAGGGACCACGGGACAATCCTGTTAGGCAAGCATTATTATAAAAGTTTTATTCCCCAGAGCTGCCCACCAAAAAGCAAGAACACGCTAACAGTTTCTACAGCAGGTCTTAAACTGATACATGCCTGTGATGTCAGGGCCTCAGAACAGAGTATCAGGAGTGGTAGGTCACACTCAGCTCTGCAGCCAGTGCTGAGGCAGCCTGTGTTTGTGTCTATGAGAGCACGTCTCAGTTTTAACAAGAGGCTCAGGCACTGAGAATACGGCAGTGCCCGCCCTCACACTTGCCCACCACATGCAAAACACAGGATGCCCATCAGAGCAAAACTACACAAACTCGACTACGGGCAGAGAGTTCTAGTAGATCTTACTTCTCATCTACAAAGCTGGGATTTCAAGTTTGAGGTCAAAAGGGCTGCCTGACACCTTACTTCACAGCAGAAGTCACATGTTTCTATGTATCTGTCAATATCTGCAATGGGACTCTAGACAAACCCACAAACTTACTTGTCCATTGTCCACCACATAAATAACCTTATTTGCTTTTTCTTCAAACAGTCTCTGTTTGATGGCAGCCAGGTCAGATGTGTCATAGGTATAGCCCCCATCTGATTTCACTATTGTTAATGGCACAGAACACCCAGGCACGAACACAATTTTTCTGCCATCATCCACTTGCACAAACCCTAGCCACAGAGAAACAACAAAACCAAAATAAACCTTCGTTAATAATGAGAAAAGAGCCCTCTTGGAACTAGAATCGTACTGTGTTCTAGGATGACATAAATACTTGGTCATTCTGTGACCATTCTGCTTTTTAACAGTTAAGCTTATCCTTTTGGTGCACGAGAGAATGTGGGAAGTTCATGTACTACACTACGTGAATGTGGACATCAGGACACCTTTTGGGGCTGATATTCTCTTTCTACCGTGTGGGTCCCAGGGACTGAACTCAGCTCACCAGGCTTGCTAGCAAGTACCTCTAACCTGCAGGGCCTTCTCTTGAGTATTTTAAAAGACAATTATTAAAGAGCTGAGCAAACCATATGATTATCCCCACATGATCTAATATAAATCTTGGGAAATGGCTACGGCCAAGACTGTCTTCAGAGCACAAGTCAAATAGGAGGGCAAGGCTCTGCACTCACACTAATCTGGCTACGCTTACACAACACCCCAATGGGAGCATCCATTCAGCAGGCAAGATATGAGCATTGGTGCTTCGCTTTCTGGGTAGAACCTTAACTTTCCTCTGGAAGCAAAATAAGGCTTCTTGGAATATGCTTAAATATAGCAATATTTAGTAAGAAAAATAAAATCATGTTCATGTGCTTTACAGAAAAAGTGAAGTTTTTGGACCCAAGAAGAGACAGGAAGGAACATTTTAACAGCTATGTTTCATTTCCATAATATTAAATCCCAAATTCAATTTCATAGTACCTATGAAGTAAATGCTACCATACTGTCGTGCAGTTTAGAAAAGTGACTCAGCATAGGTAGTGGTTAAAACTACACCCTGGGAAGCAAGACGGAGGATTCTCAGGGCCACTGCCTGTGACCACGACTCCTCTGTGTTCTTTAGGGCTGGAAACAGTGCTCAAGCGTAGGTATTTACCAGCGTATGTTTGGTCTTCGGCACCACAACGCCTGTGAATACTGTTTTATTATCTTAAAAGCATGGTTCCTAGACTCCATTTCAACATTCAAGAACCAGACTTCTGGGCTGAAGGATGGCTCAGTGGTTAAGAGTACTTGCTGTGCATGCACACACTCGTGCAGGCACGCGCGCGTGCGCGCGCACGCACTCACGCACGCACGCACGCGTACTAACACACACTTCTGTATATAAAATAAAGATACGTTGGACAAATTTGTGCACAGAATCCCAGGTAAAAAAAAAATGGAGGGGGATGACAACATCCTATCAAATGAATGAAAATAACAGGTCAAAGCCACAGTCACCAACAGCTACTGAAACTATCAGGGCAAAGTGTGATGGAGAGGGTGACAGCCGAGTCGGCTCAGTCAGTCTTAGCACCTAAAGCTGCTAACCAATCCTAGCATCACAAAGAGCCAACCAGACGATGCTCGTTTTCTTAAAAATCAAAGCAAACCAGATAGAATGAATTCTCTTTTAAAAATAGAGGCAGAACCAGGCATTGTGGTGCATGTCTGTAATCCCAGCCTTGAGGAAGCCAAGGCAAGAGAATCATCTTAATTTGAGGCCAGCCTGGAGTACAAAATGAGATTGTTACACAAATATGAAGAATTAGACACATAGCCTTTTTTCTTTAACAACCAAAACCACATATCCAGACATCGTAATATAATTAATGCCTGTAATACCAGTACTTTGGAGGCAGAATGGGAAGAAGTGCCACAAACTTGGGGACATTGGTCTATACAAGTTCCAGGCTAGCCAGGGTTCTTTACAGAGCAGGGAGAAAGTACACAGGAAAAGAAGGACTATGATGTATTATACAGAACACAAATAAAAAAGAAAGCCTGTGATTAAAAAATATGAAGCTGGACATATTTCAAACACTTATCTCAGCATCTGGGAAACTGAGGCAGGAGGGCAGTGAGTCCCAGGTCAACTTTGGTCTTGGGGATAGATCCTATACTCGAATGAACACAGATTAAAATGAATCCCACTGGGACATCTGAATTGTCTACTGAACGGTATTAAATGGTATTAAGTAAGACATTAATGCTGGAGCTGACAGCGTTAGCAGCAGAGTGCCTGCCTAGCACATACAAGGTACAAGTCCTTGTGTTCAATCAATACTGAGGGTGGAGGTCTTGGTCTACATATGTAATTCAAAGACAGCCAGGGCTACCAAGCAAAACCATGTCTCTAATACACAGAGGGAGGAAATTAACCTCGATGGAACAACGAATAACGATACAGCTGTAACCCAGGAGTATGTGCAGGTTCTTTCATGGACAGATCGGGGGCTGAAATGATGTAAGGTGTATGGACAGAGCCAAGTACAGTCTACATCTAATACCATCCTGCTGAGGCTGTATGATGAGCTTATGAGCGCCACAATTATTAGAAATGCCATTATCTTTACTTTTGCCTGTTTATAAGTTTCAGTAATATTAATAAAAGTTCAAAAAGGGTAATGCCTACCTTTATCTTCAAATTCCTTTACAACATCCTTCATCCTATCTTGATAGAAGGATTCTCCTCTTTCTATTAAAGTGATGTCCAATGCGTCATAGATTTTATTAAACTCTAGAAAACATCACCAAACAGTAAATGAACAAACATGTAAGCAAAAGGGGAAAACCATAACATTTAGAAAACTTGTTATCTGAAACAGAAAAAAGAAATTAATTATACCGGGTATGAACAATATAGAGCTAAAAATTATGTATCTATATATCTATCTCAGAAGGCAGAGGCAAAGGCAGACTGATCTCTTGAGTTCAAGGCCAGTCTGGTTTACAGAGTGAGTTCCAGGACAGTTAGGGCTATGGCAAAGAGACCCTGTATGGGGTGATTGGGGTGGGGAGGAGGAGGAGGAGGAGGAGGAGGAGGAGGAGGAGGAGGAAGAGACAAAAAGTCTTTCCTAGTTGCTGATAAAACCTTTATTGCGTTTTCTTAGTTTGGTAGCCCTGACTTGTTCTCACTAACCACTGATGTAGTATTAAACTGCAACACTTTAATACCTTACAACCCAGGCTGCAAAGCACCCATCAGCAATCTCCTTTGTAAAATGCCTCTGGCCATTTTCATTCATTTACTTTTCAAAGTGACCTTTAATTTTGTCAAACCAAACATGGTGGCAAATGCCTGTAATCTCAGCATATGACAGGCAGAGGCACTGTGCATTCAAAGCCAACCTGGGACACACAGTCCTTGTCTCAAAAACAGAACTAGGGGCTGGCGAAATTAACAGTGTGTTCCATGAAAGATCTGATTCTGATCTGTGGAACCCATGTGAAAACATGGATGTGTGGGCTACAGAGATGATGGTGGCTCAGCAGTTAAAAGCATACACGAGACCTAGCTCAGTTCCCTGAGCCCCTGTCAGCAGGTTCGAAAAGACTGTAACTCCAGTTTCAAGGGCCCCAACAGCCTCTTCTGGTCACTACAACCTCCAACATCAATGTGCATCAACACATGTATAATAGCCTCTCCAAAGGTTCCCTGGTCCTTGGAGCGCCATGTGGGCCACGTGGCAAATGCATTCCTTTATTTACACCCTTAATTTAGAAAACTATATGAGAAGTTTGAGGAAACAGGCAAAGGAATCAAAACCACACAAACAACCCAATTACAAAGACCCAGTACCAATCCTGACTACACACCCACACTAGCTGAATGGTGCCCAGAGACTCACCTTCCCGGGACACGTCACAGATGAGGTTCCAGGCTTTCATGATATCTGGGTTTTTACTCTGCAGCAAAACGACACACTGATAGGCTCGCTTCTTAAACTCCTCATCAGCATCAAACCTCTTCTTAGACTCCTGTTTTAGAAATTGTAAGAGCTAATTCTGTAGGTCTAGATGAAGAATGTATTCATTACTGTATGTACCCACACCACAAAAAATAGATGACTGAGAATACCACAATACTCTACTCCAAAACCAAGAACACTGTTCAAGTTCCCAAAAAGAAAAGCAAGCAAATAAACCAAACAGAGTAGGCGGGCATGCACACTTTTAATCCCAGCACCAAGGAGGTAGAGGCAGGTGGATCTCTTTGAATTTGAGGTCAGTCTGGTCTACACGCTGAATTCCAAACCAGTTAGGAACACAGTGACCCCTAACCCTAACCCAGTCTCCAAAATAAAAACCCAAACCCAACCCAATCCAACCAACAGTAAAACACAATCCTGCTAGTGTTCAAGAGACAGTCAGGGCTGACTGGGAGAGATAGCTCACTGGATACAGTGCCCGTGCTGCAAGTGTGAGACCCACAGTTTGGTCTCTAGAACCCAAGTGAAGATGCACAGTCCCGACAGCTTTCTATAAATTTCTAATTCTGGCAGAGATGGCAGCCTCTGGGGAAGCTGGCTAGATAAAACTGGAGAGCTTCAGGGTCAGCAAGAGACCGTATCTCAATAAATAGTGATCCGGGAAGATACAGGTTAAGTCAAGCCTACACGTACACACAAGCTGGTATGGTAGTTTTTACTTAAAATCTTAGCAGTTGAGGCTGAAAAAGGATCTCGAGTTCAAGGTCACCCTCAGCTACACAGCAGTTAAAAGTCAACCAGAGCCGGGCCGTGGTGGCACATGCCTTTAATCCCAGCACTCGGGAGGCAGAGGCAGGCGGATTTCTGAGTTCGAGGCCAGCCTGGTCTACAGAGTGAGTTCCAGGACAGCCAGGGCTATACAGAGAAACCCTGTCTCGAAAACCCAAAAAAAAAAAAAAAAAAAAAAAAAAAAAAAAAGTCAACCAGAACTCCATAAGAGTATTTCAACAAACAAAACCAGAACCATAAAGAACCCCCAAAATCCCCCACCAAAGCAATGACCCCCAACTGTTAAGGTATAGCTCACTGTTAAAAGGGTAGCCTATCATGCAAGAAGCACTGGTTTGGACAGGAAAATACAGGAGGGAAAGGGTACAGATCAACATGACCAAAGGTGCAAGTGATTAACTGAAACTCTTTCTTTTCTGTTTCTTTGAGACAGGGTTTCTCTGCGTAGTCCGGGCTGTCCTGGAAATTACTGTGTACAAGGATGGCTTCACACTCAAAAGATCCACCCGGCCCTGGTTCCTGAGTACTGACGATAAAAGCACGCACCATCACCACCTGGCTTTAGCTGAGCATGGTGGCTCCTGCTTGTAGCCCTAACACTCTGGTGAACTCAGAATGCCAAGTTCACACTCAGGCTTGTCTACAGACTGTCCCCAATTCAAAATCAAAAGCACAAACACCTTCAGATTTCTATTTTGGTGGCACATGCTTTCTCACTTCAGGGCATCCTCCCTGGCTTCTCTTTGCATCTTCCAAGAACAACTTAGGGCTGGTAGGTTGGTTTAGTTGGTGAAGGAGCTTCTACTGAGCTAAGTACCCACACGGTAGCAGGGACTGACTCCCCCACAGTAATCGTCTTGCTTTCTTGGGTACCAGGCCATGTGTGCATCACCCGCACTTCAGGCATACAAAATGAACAAATTTAGGAAATACTGCAAAACTGATATCACCAAATCAATACATTTTAGCAATGTACTGTAAAATCACACGCATATTAGCAAATCTGTTTCATTATATCCGAAGGCAATTCTAACACAATTACTTTTTAATTCTGTGTTTTGCTAGTTTTCAAAAATTTCCTAGAAAACACTGGACTAAAAAGGAGATATTTGCTCTTTAATCTAGTAATCTCTTTGTTCATCTACCATAAGAAAAACAACTTTGGAAACACACCTCTGTATGTACAATGGGGCTTTCTGGGAAAGAGCCACAGACAATTCATAGTAGATGAACAAAATTCGTGCCGGGCATGGTGGCGCACGCCTTTAATCCCAGCACTTGGGAGGCAGAGGCAGGCAGATTTCTGAGTTCGAGGCCAGCCTTGTCTAAAGAGTGAGTTCCAGGACAGCTAGGACTACATAGAGAAACCCTGTCTCAAAAAACCTAAAAGAAAAAAAAAAAAGAAAGAAAAAGAAAACCACAATAATTTATAAATAAATGGAAAGAATCTAGCCATGCAATGAAACAATAAGATGTTAAGTATGCACAATGCAGGTCCTCTGGGACAGCAGATTTTGTTCGAAAAGTCAATCAAAGAAAACTGAAACCTCACTGGTGAATTAATTTGTCTATTCATTTATATCTGTTTCTATGCCCACACTCAGTAGTAACGGACCACAGGGTGGCTGTTTTTCAAGCACACAAAACAAATAAGATGCATCCAAGAGTAAAAAAAAAAAAAAAAAAAAAAAAAATCATTTTTTTCCCTTGTTCTTTTGTCTTTTCCAGATAGGGTTTCTCTGTTGCCCCAGCTATCCTGGAACTTGCTTTATAAATCAAGCTAGCCTGGAACTAAGAAATCTACCTGCCTCTTCCCCTTCCATCCATCCCCCTCTTCCTCCTTCGTGCTGGGCTGGGATTAAAGATGTGCTGCCTGGTTAGAATTCAGTTTTTCTAGCAAGTGAATGCTGTGAGTCAGCTTTTATTTTCATTCATACAGTACATTTTCAATGTCTCTATTATATATAGAAACTTCTCTATTTGTTAAAAAGTTTTAAAAAAGATTTATTTATTTATTTCATGTATGTGAGTGAGTACACTGTAGTTGTTTTCAGACACACCAGAAGAGGGCATCAGATACCATTACAGATGGTTGTGAGCCACCATGTGGTTGCTGGGAACTGAACTCAGGACCTCTGGAAGAGCAGCCAGTGCCCTTAACGTTAGGTAAAATTTGGTAAGCACATTTGTCTTTTCCTTTAAAGATTGCATTTTCAATTAGGTATGTCCTGTGTGTGGGTTGTGTGCCTGAGCACAATGCCCTTGGAGGCCAGAAGAGGGCATCAGATCCGTAAGGTTAGAGTGAGAAGCAGCTCTGAGCCACCCGTTGTGGGTACTGGGAATAGACCGCAGGTCCTCTGGGACAGCAGGAAGTGCTTTATACCAATGAACCATCTCTCCAGTCCAATCCGTTAAATCCACAATTTTAGTACACAGTAAATTCAAATATGGAGCTTGCTTTGGGAAATGGGGGAAATGGGTAACAGATACACAGTAATACAATGGTGTCAAACCTTATAAAAGGCCTGAAGATCCCCAATAGGAGGCGAAACTGTCAGATAATCCGGAAATTTATCTTGCAGGTGAGCGATGAGCATGCCAAACTGGGTTCCCCAATCTCCTACATGGTTTAACCTAATAGCAATCAGGGAACAGGAATTAGAACAACTGTAAAGGTTAAAAGTATATTCCATTACAAGACACTAACATTAAAGTGCCAACCTGCCACCCCGGCAGAAGTTGCTTACGTAGCTGTTTCCTCAACTGGATTGCTACCTGGCGAGGTAAAGCCTGTGCTCTTATATCCATTTAATGCTGCGTAACCAGTAACAGGCTAACTAGAGTGAGAACTTCAGACTTACTGAATGAATACATTTCTAATCAATGGGCTCTAAAATTGTGTGTAATACAGCTAACCAAGAACATCAAAGCCAATAGTCATTGTCACCAAGCCTAAAGTCATTGTCACCAAGCCTAAAGTCATCATTGTCACCAAGCCTAAAGACCTGAGTTTGGTCCCTAGAAGAACCTTTGTAAGCATCATTCCCCAGGAAATAATAAGGTAACTCCCCAGTCAAGAAGGATATATAATACAAGGAAGGAAAACGTATCTTTTAATCAACCACTGAGGGGACTTAAGAGACATGGTTCCAAATGCCAGTGTGTAACATTCTTCCCTCTCCGCCCGAGGACAGCTTGTTTATCACGATGTTTTCTTCACTTATCTAGCTTCTTTACTACTACCAGAGTAAGCTTTTGGATCATATTGCTCCACTAGTTACAACAGAATCCCAAGTTTATACCATGGCCTACAAAGCCCAACATGTCCATTTCTTGCTAGGCCTTTCTGACTACTAGGCGGTAAGTTCTTGTTATATTTGAGGCACTCTGTGGAGGCTGGTAGGATGGCATAGCAGCTAAGGATACCCACAGCTCTTACAGAGGACCCAGGCTCAGTTCCCAGAATGGCAGTTCATAACTGCCTTTAACTAACTAGACAGTAGATCCAATGTCCTCTTCTAGCCTCTAGGACACTACATAAATATAAACTCATGTAGGAATGTAAACATAAAATCTTTTTTGTTGTTTTCTATTATCTTAAGACAAGGTCTCATGATGTAGCCCTGGGTGTCCTAGAATTCACTATGTAGACTAGGCTGGCCTCAAGCTCAGAGGTCTACCTCTCTAGCGCTGGGATTAAAGGCCTTTGCCGGCATGCACTGGTTTTGTTGTTGTTTCAAATAATAAATCTTAAAAAAAAAAAAAAATCGATGTAATGAATAGAGATGTATCCTTGATTCCACTGGAAGCTTAAAAAGGATATAAAAAAAGTTCAAATAGAGGATGGAGACCGGGGTGGATTTTTATACGATCCATTTTATTTATACATACATGTGTGGAACCTCTGGAACAGGAATTACAGGCAGCGTGAGTTCCACGGTGTATTAAGAACTGAGCTCAGGTCTTCAGCAAGAACAGTGGGTGCTTTAACCCTGCAGCCACCTTCCCAGCCCCCAGAATATATTTTTTAAAGCTTACTGGGTAAGTGACTACAAAACAGAACTGAGCTTTTGAGCTAGGGTGTCAAAGATAATTTTAAAATGGGATGTATCACTTTTTTTATAGAAATTTCCAAACAAATGTGAGAACTCACCTTAGCACATCGTATCCTGCAAATTCAAAGAGGCGGCTCATGCTTTCTCCTATGATGGTTGACCTGAGGTGGCCAACATGCATCTCCTTAGCTATGTTGGGAGAGGAAAAGTCAACTATAACCTAAAAGAGGGGGGAAAAGGGCTTTTAAAAGGGGGCATATCTATTTTATCATGCTAACGCTTAAGAACGTCAAACTTAAATATTTATTAGTCTAGGTTCTAATTCACATAAACTAGATTTTCTTGTGGTTCTAATAGCATATTAAGTGATAAAGAATCAAAAGAACGTATACAAATTACTATTCAAGTATACTACTCAGCAATAAGTGTCAGTTACGAGCCTTAACTGCCTAGGGGATGAGAGTAAATAATTATAAAGTACACCAGAAGTCTACTTGCCAGTCCCGCTCCTGCTCTCACCACATGAAGGCAAGGGCAGCACTTGCAGGTCTAACCCTGAAGCACTAGTGCAGGACACACACTTACCTTCTCCTTGTCTCCAAGCACAGGCAGCTGGACTCCATTCACTAGGAGACTGGTTAGCTGTTCTGACACAAAGTCTTTTCTCAAGTGCACATTAATGAAACCTGAAAGAGGGGAGGGAGTAGAGACCATCAGTCTCCCACGTGGATGAAGGATTTTCTCCATCTCACTAATGCTGGTACTAGAACATGTGATACAGCTGTGGCAAAACTCTTCAGGAGTCTAACAGGAATGCAGACCGGTCCTCAAGTCCTTCTGAAGACACCTGCCTTAGAACCTATTTCAAACCCATCCTGAACCCAGCTACTTACTGTAGCCCATCCACTTTCACAAATGCAGGGCCTTCTTTGTAGGCTCAGCCATTTCTTGTTCTTTTCTGATGAAAACCTGAATCAGTGGAAGGCAAAGGAACCCATCCAAGGACAGGCTGCCAAATGTCAGCTCCCAATTCACAATCCAGGTCATTTCTAACTACTCGGCTCACTACATGGGAGTTTTTTCTTGTGGGTTGGGAGGTGGTCTTGGCTTGAATCTGGGGCCTCCCCCATTCTAGGTAAGCCCTCTACCAATGAGCTACACCCATTTCAAATTTTACTTTGAGACAGATATTCACTGAGTGCTCGGGCTGGCCTGCACACACCATGCTGTCTCCTGAGAAGACAGGATCACAGACAGGCATGGGCATGTGCCACTAGGCATGGCAACTTTTTGCTTTTAATTTTTAAAAATTAATGTTCGTGGCCATGCTAGGATCTTATCATCACATGTTTGGAAAACACTTTACCATGAGTTACACCCTCAGACCCAGGATTTAAGTTTTAACCCATTTTAAACTTCAGAAAGCTCTTATCAATATAGTTATTAAGAAAGATAACATATCATACCAGGACCCGCAATTTCAACTTTGTCAATATATTTATTGTTCGGCAGGTGTTTGGTAATGTCTTCTGCGATTTCTCTGGGACTGACTTTCTGTTCCTTTGCCTTGAGCATCTGTAACACAATGTGAGACAGTCCATCAGCACCAGGCGGCAGATTCCTACACAATGTAAGACAGTCCATCAGCACCAGGCAGCAAGTTCCTACACAATGTGAGACAGTCCATCAGCACCAGGCGGCAGGTTCCTACAGAATGCATTGCTGGAAAGCATGAGCTATGGTTTGTAACAATCTCTCAAAGAAGCAAAACCCCACCCATCTGGGCACGGATTAAAGCAAAGCATCATTGGTGCCTGGAGGAACGAGAAGATGGAAAACCACACGTCTCTAAGTTCCCCTCACCTCCCCAGCCGCCTCTTAAAAGGTCAGAAAGACGCCTACAGCTACAAAGCCAGAGCCAGCACACTTCCATTATTACAGATCGGTCATGAATCTGTCCATTACTCATAAACAGCTCAACAGAAAACTATCAAAGGAACATTAGAGAAAAAAATCTGCTCAAAGGCAAATCTTTCTCAATCACCACAGAAAGGAAACAGATACAGGCTATGTGTGGTCAGACAGTGTTGCTCTCTGCAAAGAAGGAACTCCTCAGCTTTAAGATGAAATGCAGCCACCAGAGTATTAAACACCCTGGTGACACAACTAAAGTGTCTCAAGAAACCAAAACAAAGAAGGGAAAAGGAACTGGGGCAGTGGTTCACACCCTTTAATCCCAGCACTGGGGAGGCAGAGACAGACCGATCTCTGAGTTCGAGGACAGCCTGTTCTACAGTGTGAGTTCCAGAATAGTCAGGATTGCACAGAGAAACCCTGTCTCAAAAAACCAAAACCAAGAAGGGTGTGGGAGGGGGAGAGGGGAGGGGGAGGAGTGAGGGGCAGAGGGAGACATCCAAGCTTTAACAAATAATTAATGGTAGCGATTGTTAGTAAGTTGCTCCTTTAAAAAAAAAAAAGAAAGAAAAAGAAATGAAAGACAGGGTCATCAATGTAACCCAGGCTGCCCTTTACTTGTAGCAATTCTCCTGCCCCAGTCCCTGGTGTGCTGAGATCATAGACATCTGTCACCATGTCTGGCAACAACTTGTTAACTTTTAATTTCACTTTCCAAATGTCATTAAGAACATATTATCAATCCAGAACACAGCAAGAAGTACCAAAACAAGTATCGCTCTTACTGAGCTACACCCTAGCTCCATGTGGAAAGTGACCCTTGTTCAAAGATACAAGAACTTGCTGTTATTTATGCTCTTAAGAATGACGATGATTGTAAGAGAATCGAGGGCTAGTCATAAGAAGTGATACATCACCTGAGAAATACCCATGGCACTATTACATTGATAGTCTCCAAACTTGGGCTGCTGACTTGGTGTCACGATCAGGGGAGGGTTCTCCAAGTCTGGATATGCAGCCTTAATGGCACAGCCAAAGACTTCCTGCAGGCAGCTGTTGATGTTAATCATATTTTTAGTTGGTTTTCTCCTTTCTTCCTGAAGACTCTGCAGGAAAAGAACAGCAGTGTCTCAGTGAAGTAGTATGACATCACACATTCCCCCCAAATATGCAGATTAGAACCAGGAGGGAGTGGCGACACAGAACAGGATCCTGAGACACTCCCGGGAAGCATTGAGGCCATTGATTTTGCATTTGCCTTATCAGATCAGAAAGAGTAAAGAGTCATGACTAAATAGAAAACAGAAGTGAGGCCTAGCACCAGGGACACAGAGACAGGCAGATCTCTGAGTTCAGGGTCAGCCTTGTATATGTAGTGAGTTCTAGGACAGCCAGGGCCACATAGAGATCTGAAACAGAAGAGAGTCCTAAACTGCGTCACACCAAGCACTCAGTGGGAACTCAGGACAAAACAAGCAGTGCCACACTCTCCAGAACCAACCTTTTCAGGGCAGGAGAGAAACCCAGGAGGGAACCCAGAGTGACAGTGCTGTACCAGAAAGACAGGCTTTGCCTTCACAGCAATAACTCCTACTTGTTAACATAACAGCTTTTAAGTGGTGCACACTCATTTAAGATAGAATATAATTACTCTTTTTAAAATATAATTACTCTTATTATCACTCATTACACCTTCACAAAATTGTATCTCTACTATCAGACTCCTGAATGCAGACAAGTGTTTCATTCACAGTACTAGCCAGTGCACCCGGGCATCTAAGATGTTATCAAAACACTCTGTGTGTGTGTGTGTGTGTGTGTGTGTGTGTGTATAAAAGACTACAAAAGTAAGATGACAGCCTGATCCAGGGCAACTAGGCTGACCCAGTGAGAACTCATCTCAATAAAAGATAAAAGGGAAGGGAGGTGACCTGTAGGCCGATCAGAGGTCCTGGATTCAACCTCTTAACAGCAGTGAGTAAGCAGACACTGTTCATGGAGCATAATGAAAACACTGTACGAAGATGTGAACCTAGAGCTTCAAGCCTGCTACAAAGTGGATGCTCTTCTAGGGAGCTACCTCCAGTCCAGTGACTCAGCGATCACTAGCCAGGCCCAGAGGCTCACACCTAAAATCCTAGCAGTTAGGCTGAGACAGGAGGAGCAGTCAGCTTGGGCTACATAGTAATAAATAACCTGTCTCAAAAAGGCAACAAACCCCGACAGACAGACCTGCAGTGTAAAACAGGAATGGTAACAGTAGTTAGGTACTCAGTGTCAAGTTCTGTAACCAGTGTTCTGTGTGCATGCTCTTCTGACTCCCATCTACTTCACAGACCTGGGGTCCCTGCTAGCATCACTTCCATGTAAATTAGTAACTGACCGATCACAAACCAGGTGTACAGGAATGTAGAAGTCAAGTCCCACCCTCCTCGGACGTCTCTGCTACAAAATAAAAACATTTACACACGTGTTACTGACTGATTGATACCGGGTTCACTCAGGCTAGCCGCAAACTTACAACAATCTTCCTGCCCCAGTCTATCAAGTTATAGTCTTTGTTTTTTACAGATAGGGTTTCTCTGTGTAGACCAAGCTGCTCTTGAACTCAAAGAACTGCCTGACTTTCCCTCCTGAATGTTGGAATTCAAAGTGTGCACCCCTGTGCTCAGCAAAACTATATTCTTTAACTCATCAAAAAGCCTGATAAAATGTTACGTCAGATACTGAAGTGGCTATTGAAGGCTGGGGAGGGCTCATGAGAGCCTGAGGTAAACTGAAATTGGGCTCTGGACCTGCACCATGCCAACCTCTGCATAAAGTTCTAGTCCATCAGCCCTGCAGAAGGCTCAGTGCAAGCGAGGTTCTCTATGGGAGCGTGTGTTGGCAACCGTGTAATTCTGTACACGGTTACAAAGATTGCTAACAGACACAGTGGTAAACAACTGTGTAAAAATAAAGCTTGTACTCTGGTTGAGAATTTCCATGCCAGAAAACTACAAATAGTGACAAGGAAACAAACAAAGAGAGCTGAGTTAAGTGTGTTTTGGTGGTCTGCTTTTTTTTGGTTTGTTGTAAGAGTCTCGTGTTGCTGAAGCTGGTCTAGAAATCCTGCTCCTCCTGCCTTCACTTCCCAAAGGGCTGGGCTATAGGCATCAGCTCCCATGCGTGATCAGTTTTAAATTTTTAATTTATCAACTTCTTAGTCATGCTTTTCACAATCTAAAGATTTCCAATAGAAAATGTCAGTTACATATAATCTTAAGTCTTAAAAATCTGTAATAACCTTGTAACTTTTTAAAACTTGTATCTTTTAAAATAAACCTATACACAAACACCCAGAATCCACTGTACTTGACTTCATTCAAATTAATGTAACACTTTTTCTTTCCTGCCTTCCTTCCCTGATCCTCTTGCCTCCCACAGAAAGTGATGGAATCAAGGCGTGCACCCCACACGCAGCCACATGCAGTTTTATCTGGAGCTGGACTGAGAACCCACGGCCTCACACAGGCTGGCCTCTCTAGTGGAGATGGCTTGAGAGCTGTTCTTGGTTGTGAGGGAGGCTCCTGAGCTGTAGCCCAGGCCGGCCCTGCACACACAGCCATCTTCCTGCTTTGCCTTTCGGGGCTAGGACTACAGAGGTGAGCCAGCCTGACAAGTTCTTGGCATCTTTTCTTTACTTGATTTATAGTCTGTGTCTTCCTTTCTCCCATGATTCCTAGGCCCATGGGAGAGAGGAGTCAATACTACTCCTAGCTAGTCCTGGGAGACCAAGACGGAGGACTGCACAAGTCTGAGAGCCACAGGCCACACAGCACAAAGCACGCCAGCCAGGGCTGCACTGCAAGGCCTTGCCTCAAATAAAGCCAAAAGCAGACACATTTTGGTACAATCACCTTTACTGTTTTGAGGTTTTGTGAAACCTCACATTATAAAAATTAGTAAAAATAACAGCTTCTGAGAAAACTAAGATTAGAAGCAGATTCCCGAAAATCTACGGATTCTTTAAAAGTGGCACTATCGTGACAGCAATCATGTGTGAGTGTTAAGCTTTCTGTGAGTACTTTAATAAATGTACTAAGTGGCCAGGCTCTGGAGGTAGAGGTAGAGGCACTGGTCTACTTATGACAGCTCCAGAAAGGTCAGGGCTAAATAGAAACTGTGCCTCAAAAACAATACTAAATAAGTTTTTAAATCTTAAAAACACATAAAAAAGACAGAAAAGCATTAAGAAAAAACTGAGGCAGCCGTGCTTATGAGAACATGGGTAAAACACCCCCTGCCAGAACCATCTGGTTCGTGCTTTCGAGGTGGAGTGTGTGGCCCAAGAACTAGGGCAAGGCGGCAGAGTGAAGCTATGGCACACAGCACTTTAGTCCTTTGATGCTCCCTCCCTTCCCCCCTCTCCCTCTCTCTGGGTTTTCGAGACAGGGTTTCTCTGTGTAGCCCTGGTTGTCCCGAGACTCCCTCTGTAGACCAGGCTGGTCTGGAACTAAAAGATCAGCCTGCCCCTGTCTCTTGTGCACAGAGAAGTTTGTTTTCACCACAGCTGTGGGTTTATTTCCCTTACTTCCTTCAGCAGCGCACAAGCACTTGACAAAGCTATCTGAGCACAGCTGCCTCCACACAGATAATAAAGAGCTTCAAAGGACTGGTCAGACGCCTGAGATGAGGACTTGGAGCAGTGCCTGTGCAATCCAGAAGGAACTACACACACTGGAGAGCAGTGAATGAGGCAACACGCTGGGCTGTGTCATCAGCAAACCCGAAAGGCAGGCCAAAGAAGCTGAAGGTAGGCTTTCTTTAAAACAAACAAACAAACAAACAAACTACATTGATAAGCATTGCTGGACTGTAAGGCTATTCAAATGGTGGCATGGTAGTACACACCTGTAAACCCAGCCTCCCCAGCCTGAGAGACACAGAAGCAGATAAAGCACTTCAAGATGGAGGCAGCCCAGCCCAGAAGCCAGCCTGATCTGTATAGAGAGGCTGTTGGATGGGGAGGAGGAGAGGCAGAGAAAGTTTTGCAACAGTAAATGAAAAGAACCCCAAAAGATGCTATAAAGCATAACACAAGACTGCCAAATAAACAACTTCATTGCAGAGGAGTTAGGAATCAGTGAGTGCATTTTAAAACATCCCTGTTAGTTGCTCCTGGGAAACTGTTTCTTTTATGGTAGTGAAAATGGTTTTAAAAACAAAAGACATTCCTTTGACAGCATGGGCATAAGCCTTTGAAGAAATCTCAACTTCCAAACCATTCTTTAAACCATCGTAATGAACCACTTAAAAGGGGCATCGTAATAAACTACTTAAAAGGGCCCTGGGAAGCCAGCGCCGCCCCACTTTCTCCAGCACTAACTTGCCTTATGCAGGAAAACTGATTTCTAAACAAACTCCTCTTCTCAATTCTTATAGCGCGTACTTCTAGAATCTTCAGTAACAACAACAACCGCAGCAACAACAAATTATTTGAAGACATCCAGAGCACTTACCCTTCGAAGAATATTCAGCCTATACTTCAATTTTAAATTTTCTTCTCGTAACTGTTCCAAACTTGGAGACGCTTCCAAGCAGCCACAGTTCTTCAGCCGGTCGATCTCAGCTGTCAGAGCCTTAATCTCCCTTTCCTGTAGGGAAAGGCAACTTTTCCAGGTCAAACGAATGCTTCCCGGATAATGGCAAACCGTACCACAGACTTCCTCATTTCGCTCTCCACAACGTGTGGGGCGGAAAAATGAGAATGGACTTTGCAACGATTTTACTGGCGTCAGCAATCATCCTTTCTAAGATGGAACTGAGTTCACATGTGTGTGCTGGGAATGAGGAACTGCAGGGCAGAGAATATAACTCAGTCAAGTGTGCACAGCAGTACACACCTCCCGTCCTAGCAGTTGAGAGGCTGTGAGTTGAAAGACCGGGGCCAGAGTCAAACATGGAAGTCTCTTCTTCAGCTCGGTGCATCCTGATTTAGTCAGAGTACAAGTTTCTGGCTTTACTACCTGTGTTGCTAAATCTAATGACTTGGACTAAAAAAACCAAACCAAATCAAAAACGACAAAACAAACCAACAAACATCAGTAGGAGTTGGGGACTTGCACCCCTCAGTGCTGCTTGCCAAGCATAGGCCTTGGCTCTGGGTTAGATCCCGAGACAAAAGGAGTCAATATACACTGCCATCTTTTGTCATATTCGAAATCGCTCAAGTGTACGTCTTTGCCTTTTCTGGGTCTACGTAAACTTCATATATATATATATATATATATATATATATATATATATATATATATGTTTTTTCCCCCCCATCTCTCCAGGATCGGCTACCATTCACTGGACTCAGCAGTAAAGAGCTTGCACCTCGGGGATGATTTGCATAAAGCAGTTATTGTCCAGGGAAGACTTAGACAAACTGAGTTCCTAACGCTAGTGTCTAGTCCCGAAAAAGAAAAGAGACTGGTCCTACTTTCGTTTTTTAAAATTGTGACACCGTTCCAGACCAACACTGGCGGCTTCTTGGGAAGTTTCCGGCTGGGTCTCAGGGCAAGGGCACACCTGTCCTGCTCTAACCTGGCCTGGGCGGCCAGCAGGGTGAGCCTCGCTCCCTGTCCACGTTAGGCCCTGCGACACCCTCTCTTCTCTGAGTGACAGTCGCACGACCCGGCCAGGAGGAAACGGCCAGCGGAGCAGCTGGGCTTCGCAAGCCCCGAGGTCCGGGACTGGGGTCGCCGCGGCCGCCTGTGGAAGCCACTGCGGACTCTGCCCCGCCGCCGCCCGCTCCAGAGCCCTCCGCCCCGCCCCGCCCAGGGACAAACCTGCTGCAGCAACCGCGCGGAGCACTGAGCCACCAGACCGTCCATCCTCTCGTCAGCGACTCACATGCCAAGCGGCCGGAAGCGGAAGTGTCTAGTTTGGGCCGGAAACGGAAATTCTTACCCGGGAAAGTCACTGTTTTCGGTTTTTCAGGGCGCGCCCTCTGCTGCCCCCTAACGGGATCCAGGAGACACTGCGAGAGAGGCGGGGAGCAGGCCAAAGCTACCCTGTGCTTGGAGGCATGGCGCGGGCATGGGCACAGAACCCATAAACCCATCCCTCTTTTGTTTTTATTTTGTTTGTTTGTTTGTTTTTGTTTTTGTTTTTGTTTTTTCGAGACAGGGTTTCTAGCCCTGGCTGGCCTCGAACTCAGAAATCCACCTACCTCTGCCTCCCAGGTGCTGGGATTAAAGGCATGCGCCACCACTGCCTGCAACTCATTCCTCTGTTAAACAGGCATTTTTGTTGTTGTTCACATTAAGGTGCTAGAATACTCTCTCCAGGATGTGAAGATGTTGAGAATGTATGACAAAAAAGGTCCTTAAACTTACAGAG
This sequence comes from Mus caroli, assembly GCF_978045245.1. Classification (NCBI taxonomy): domain Eukaryota; kingdom Metazoa; phylum Chordata; class Mammalia; order Rodentia; family Muridae; genus Mus; species Mus caroli. The sequence continues at coordinate 87,537,049 of NW_028227268.1, read as the reverse complement.
ACTGTCTGAAAGGGGAAAGAGAAAACAATGGCTTTCCTTTTCATTGTATGTGTAGTGCGCGCGCGCACGTGCATGTGTGGACATTTTGTATTCCACTCTGACCTTTGACTCTCCATCCTCCTGCCTCAGCCTCCTTAGCACTATATGTTCTACCATACCAGGCTAACAATGTTTTAATTACCAAGAAAGGAAGGTGGTACAATGACTTGGGCCAGGCAGCCTCTTGGAGCATCTCTCAGGCTCTTCTGTTTGTTTGAAAAATGTAGCCCAGGGTAGCCTTGCACTGTGTGCTGAGTGATAGTCTTGCACTTCTGATGTTTTTCTTTCCACCTCCCAAGGGTCGTGGTAACGTGGATTTACCACCAAGATGGATTTAGTTCACGTTAAAATTTACTTATCTTCATCCTAAACAATATCTATGAATCCATGGGCTGAGTGTGTGGGCTATAGATGCTACATATTAAATAAATATAGGACTTGAGAGGTGGCTCAGTAGTTGAGAGCACTGGCTGTTTTTTTCCCAGAGGTCCTAGTTTGATCCCAGTATTCACATGGCAGCTCACACTCACCTATGAACATGTAGTTCCCTGGTATTTGATGCTCTCTTCTGGTGTGCAAGCATACATGCAGACAAAACACCCATATACATAAAATACATAAACTCTCAAAAACAATCAACATATTAGTATAGATAATAAAGAATGCAGCCATATCTACCTATGTTTTCTTTTTGCTAAGTAGAGCAAGCTGGCCTAAAACTCAAGCATTTCCTGTCTTCTGGGATTACATCTGCCGCCTCTCCGGGCCTATAGTTTTCTATATTGTCACCAGTGGTACCTATACCCACTTTGAGAAAATGCTGCATTAAGGCACTTGGCTATCACCACAGCACATAAAAAAATGTTAAACACACATACATACAAAACTGTGATTGCTGTGAATTCAGTCCAGCCTGAGTTAGTTAGTTTTAGGACTGTAGAGTCCTGGACCTGTCTCCAGGTAAGTAAGCAAACAAGCAAAAAAAGGAAGAAAGAAAGTAAGAAGGAAGGAAGAAAAAGAGGTCACAAGCCACTGAGAAACGCCTATGTCCCCATTGATACACAGCAGGATTGGAAGGACTTTGACTTTCCTTCAGTCAGTCAGTAATTGTCATGTGTTAGGGAATACTGTGTCAGGGGCTGAAATGGTGAACAAGGTGTGTCTGGTGCGTGAGATATGAAACCTAGGGAATCAGATACATATCGTGGGCCAGAAGTACATAACATCAAGCCTGTGACCTGCTATTTCCAATTAGCTTCATTTACCCACTATCCTATATAGTTGGCAGTAATTGATGGCTATCCTTACCATATTCCCATTCGGTTAGCAACGTGCTCTGGGGATAGCTGTACGCATGGTATGGGTCAAAGATATGGAAATGAGTTACTCCAGAAGCATCTAGAATATAACAAATGGAATATAAACTTCACTACTGTGGTTTAACATTGCAACTTAACTAATAGCAGTAGAGAGTAACTCTCAGCAGCGGATGCTGGATCTCAGTAATTCGGTCTACAACAGCAAACACTGGATAAACAATACAGGGCTTTAGTTTCCAAAGTCTTGTCTTTAATTCTTTTCTTTCAGTGCTGGGATTAAGCCCAGGGCTTTGTGCTTGCTAAACCACACTACTATTCTATTGAGCCACAGCCCTAACCCCAAAACTTGGTCTCTTTCCTTTTGTTTCTTTCCTCTTCCTCTTCCCTCTTCCCCCCCCCCCCCCGACCCCTTCTCCAAGGTTTCACTAAGCTAGCCCTGGATATCCTAAAACTTGCCATGTAGAACAGGCTGGGCCTGAATAATACAGGGATTAAAAGCACCTGTCAGAATGCCTAGCTGAGAGAGACCCTTTCTTTATAAACAAAACAAGACCTGCGGTTAAGGGCCCTTGCTACTCTGCCAGATGACTGGCACTCATGTGAAATATAGGTGGCCCATGACCCCCCTATAACTCTAATTCCAGGGGACAAAACTCTGCTGGCCTTCATGGGCATCTTTGGATATACATATAAATAAAAGGAATCTTTAAAAACAAGCAAGGCCATCTTAGACTACAGTATAAGTTTGAGACCAAACTGGTGTCAATATGTAACCAAATAAAATAAAATAAAATAAAATAATATAAAGTGCACATTGAGGTGGAGAGGTGACTCAGAGGTTAAGAGCACTGACTTCTGTGCCAGAAGCCCTGGGTTCAAATCCCAGCACCCACATGTTAGCTAACAACTGGATGTAACTCAGTTCCAAGAGGACCCAATGACCTCTTCTGGTCTCTATAGGCATTGCACCCACATGCAGGGGTGCACACATCTGTGCAGGCAAAATACCCATACACATAAAATAGAAGTGAACATAATCCTATCCATCCATATTCATCCATCCATCTTGAAAAAGCACACAAAAATCATGCTGATAATCCCAGAAAGGCTATGGCAAGACAACTGTTTTGAGTTTGAGGCCAGCCTGAACTACAGTGTGACCCTATCTCAGAATAACAAGACCACAAGATCATAATCGTACCTTCTGTATAGGATATTGTAAAGATAACCCAGCTAAAAATAAACTTTTAGTGACTAGAGCTGTGGTGAGGGGAAAGATGTGATTCTATGGCTCTTGTGTAGCCTTTGCACTTGGTATGCTTAGGTACCTCCTTTTAAAATAATAAAACTAGGCTTAAACTTTGTTTTAGTTTGAATTATGTGTACTTGTGTGTGTCAGGCTATGTGCATAGGAGCATGAGTGTATGTTGAGTTATAGCTGGTTGTGAGCCGACTGACGTGGGTGCGGGGCACCAGTTGTTAGTCCTCTGGAAGAGCAGTAAGCATTCTTAATTGCTGACACATCTCTCAATGTCCCATTAGTCATTTATTTATGTGCATTGTGGGTGCATGTCTGTCTGTGCACCATATGCATACTTGGTATGCACAGAGACCAGAAAGGGTCTCAGAAACTGGAATTACATATAGCTGCGAGCCACGATATGGGTGCTTAGAATCAAATACTGTTCTCCAGGAAGAGTAGCCAGTGCCTTTAACTCCTGAGCCATCTCTCCAGGCTCAGTTTTTAAGTACAGGTTTTCATACTGCTGAGATGGTCTCGAACTCCTGTGTCCACCTTGAAGGTTCTGGAAACACAGACATACACCACCAGACCTTAGGTTCCCAAAGAGCTGAGCAGTCACTTTAATCTAATGGACAAATAAGTATAACTCGAAAAAGAAAAGAAAAAGGAAAACAAATTTCTTCCCTCAGGACTTGGAGCTGAATGAAATCAGGGACATAATAAAAGTGAAGATGTGAAAAGGACAAATGACAAGAAGCTCTTTCTTAAAAGGCCACTTTATTGTTAGAGATAGATCCAAACGCAGTTCTCCGCAGCCCTCCCCTCACTCCCACAGCGGCGTCACTGGGCATCTGAGATGGGTGTGGCCTGTCACCAGTCAGGGCTGTTCATCCAGCTCCAGGCTACCTGCTTCCGGTCACGGTCACGTGGCCACATGAAAGACACATCACAGCTCACAAAGATCCTCGGACAGTCTTCGAATTCCCCCACGGTTACTGTACATCCTTGTCTTTGTATTATTGTACAAAATAACGTTAACCAGGGCAGGCTAGCTGTGCTGTGCCACCTGCGGGACCTCCTTTGAGGATTGTCGCCCCTCAAATACGACTTTATTTTTTTTATTGCAGGGAAACCTCTGAAAGTTGTTGCTGTACAAAAAGAAAACTCTAGACAGTTTTAAGACTAGCAGCCACTTAATGCTGCTTTAGTTCATTTAAATTCTTTCCCAAAAATACATTCCTAAATATACAAACTATACAATCTTGTCATTTTAATGCTGGTTTTTTTGTTTTGTTTGGTTTTTGTTTTTGTTGTTATGGTTGCTTTGTCATTTTTTTTTTAAATAATAACAAGAAAACCTGAAATTAAAAAAAAAAATCTGTTTGTCTTCAAACCAACAAGAGCGCTCGGGGACTTGTGACTCAGTACCTTCATATAATGCCTCATAAATAACGTTAGTCACAGTCAGCCTTCACAGCTTGGTCCGCACGCGCGCGCACGAGACAAAGGAAATACTTTTCTGGTGGTTAGACGTCATCTGCAGAGAGAGCTGGGATGTTCATCCGAGGCCGGGTGAAAAATGCCATTTTCTCCCTGTGATGGAAAACAGGTGTTTCAACCTCACTGGGCACATAGGTATGGACAGGATAAAGCCTGCTCAGGGTCAGGGCATCATGTATCCCAATCACACAGTCTGCCACTGAGAGACACCTCTGCTATATACTGTAGGATACTTAGTGATAGCCCTGGCAACTATTAAATGCTGTTAGCATGCCTGAACTCTGGCTGTGAAATCTGAAATCTATGGACCCTGAACATGGTGATACACGCCTCTAGTCCCAGCAACTTGAGAGGCATGGACAAACACAGCTTGGGTCTGAGATTTTGAGTTCCTAGCCACATAGACCCATCTTTAACAGCAAACAAATACACACACACACACACACACACACACACACACACACACACGAGTCAAATATCTTTGCAGTGAGTGACATAGGAGACAAAATCATGCTTGACCCATTAGCATGATCAATACAGGAAACATATACATATGCGTGTGTGTGTGTGTGTGTGTGTGTATGTATATGAACATTGGTTTGTTTTTGGTTTTTATGTGTGTTTGAGGCAGGGTCTCATGGAACACAGGTTGGCCTTGAACTCACACTATAGTGGATAGAGGATGAATCTAAATCCCTTTGTGTTGGAAGGCCCACACCAAATGACATCTGTGACCCTCCTCTGACACGTATAGGCCCAGCAAGGCAAGCACACAGCTGTGATTCTATTAGGCAGGCTAGCAAGCAGAGGCAGGAAATTAGGTGAGCATCCATTGCACGCCACTCCCCTCTTTATCACCAGCCAGGCCCCTGCAATTACCAGGTACCGAAAAGGCTGAGAGGAAAGGATAAGGCAGGTGGCTCGTTCATTAAACAAGAGGATCTCACAAACTGGGCTGAGCTGTGTGGGGACTGGATCCAGAGCACCACAGTACTCACAGCATTATGGGAGCCTGGCAGAGGATGAACATCTGTTCCCATGTAGGCTACAGCTCTGCTAGCAACAGGAGCAGTCAGTGCCCAGGAGCAGGGAACACGAGGCCAGCAAAGGTGATGAAGGCCAGGCGGCATGAGACTGGCATCATCCACTCACCTGAAAGACTGCACTTCTGGGGGCTCCTTACAGCTCTGGCCTCGAAGCCTGTGCACATCCTTGGCAGCAGCTCTCATCATCTTGTCGGCTTGCAGCTCGCTCTTGTGCTCCCCACGATCCACCTGGGAGGCAAGGCAAGCAAGAGTGTGAGGTGGGAGAGAGTCCTCCAGCCTGCAGGAGGAGCTGTTAGCAATGCAGAGTCTGTACCATAGAGTCGGCATTGTGTAGAAGGATAATGGGCTATGTTCACATCATCCACCGATGACCACTGAGAATTGAGGCAGGGTTTAGAAGGAACTGTGACAGGACACGCCTAGTGAAGTGTGTTTCTTACCTGCTCCTCAGGCACTTGGGAGGGGAGATTTTACAGTGCTTTGATTTTACAGACCAAGAAAATGGCTCAATTTTGTTTGTTTGACTTTTGATTTTTGTTTTTTAAATTTTATTTTTTAAAAAAATGCGTTCAGTTTTATGTATATGAGTACTCTATCTGCATGTATACCTGTGTGCCAGAGGAGGGCATCAGATCCCATTACAGATGGTTGTGAGCCGCCATGTGGTTGCTGGGAATTGAACCCAAGAACCTCTGGAAGAACAGACAGTGCCCTTGAAAAGGTCAGCTCAGGAACTTTGGGAAGGTCATGAAACACTTGCCCTTGCTGAAGGGCGAGGCTAATTAACATTCCTCGGACAACAGGGCAGAACCGACCTGCGGGTGGGGACACATTCTGCAGGACTGACCATTGCCCACCTTCAGACAAGGGAAGTCCTTGTCACCTCATTCCCTAAAGACCAATCAGTTTAAAGGGCGCCCTGTTCCGCCAATCATATTGTGCCTAGATGCTGATGCCCTGGAAACCATATAAAAACTCCCCAAATGGGTGCTGGGCGTCGCCACCTCTTCTCTGGGTCTTGATGACCCCAGTGCAGTGGAACAATAAATTCCTCTTGTTTTTTTTTTTTTTTTTTTTTTTTGCATCCATCCCTGCTCCATGTGGTTCACTCAGGGGGTCCCCAGTAAGCTAAGGCTCCCTGGAGTCTTACACCCTTAACCACTGAGCCATCTCTCCAGCCCCTTTCTTTTGTTTGATTGATTATTTTTTTGGTTGTTGTTTTTGTTTGTTTGTTTGTTTGTTTGCATTTGAGACAGGGTTTCAGTCTAGCTTAGTCATCTAGACTAGAATTCGGTATATGGTTTACATATTGAACTCCTGGTAATTCTCCTGCTTCACCCTTATGTGCATGGCCCACCTGGATAAGATGCTTGCTGTATCTGATGAAGGACTCACAGTGAGTGGGGCTGAATCGTAAGCACTCACATAAAAAAAATCAATAGAAACATCTGTAGAGCGAAGACGAGGGCCCCCTCAGGGCCCCCCACAGTGGGATCACAGGATGCTGAGAGGCAGCCAGCCAGTGTTACTCACCTTCTTCTCCAGCATCCTCAGTAGCAAGCGGAAGCGCTCATCTTCACGCAGCCACTGTGGCAGCTCCTTCTCCCCGTGGTTCTTGGCTTGCTCCAAATGCTCCTTCAGCTCCTTCAGCACTGAGATCTCCTGAGTCAGCTGGCTGTGCCAGGTCCTCGTGGCCTGCAGGTCTAGTTCTAGGTCCAGCGAGGTGCGGATCAGGCGCTCTGTGCGCAGGGACTTGACGGAGGAAGGCTGCGGGGGGTGGAGAAGATGTTCACGCCTGCCAGAGGGCTCAGCCCAGAAACCCACAGATCCAGTCCTCTGAACCCCAACACCTGCCTTCTTTTATGTGCAGATACCCTTCTTACAGAATATACTCTCGCAGTCACACAGGATGTGCAACACATACCAGGGACTCCATTGTCATGCGGCTCCAGTTCCCCTTTTTACAACAGCCCTCCAGGGGCCTGCCTGTTAGTGTCTACGCAGCTGGGGCTCTAGGTTAGAGTGTGTGGAGTGTGGTGGGAGAGCTGAGATTCCCTAGCAGTGCTGACTGCATTTGCATTCTGTGAATGGTGTCTGGTGCTAACCTGCCCTCGGGGTTGTCTCAATGCATATTACACTGGGCAACATCTGGACTGTGTGCCTCCAGTAGCCAGACTCTGCTCAAGAATTCGGTTATCTAGGACACACTGCATCATGTTTTTGTTGCTGATTTTTTTTTTTTTTAATTAAAAATTTTTTTTCCTTTTGGGGGTAGGTTACAAGGATGGAGGGCTGATATGGAAGAACTAGAAAATGAGTGGGACTGGGGTGCATGATGTGAAATTTACAAAGAATCAATAAAAACTTAAAGAGTAGGGCAGTGGTGGCGCAGGGCCTTAACCCTGGCACTTGGGATGCACAGGCAGGGGAATCTCTATAAATTTGAGGCCAGCCTCATCTATAGAGAAAATTACAAGACAGCCAGGGCTACACAGAAAAACCTATCTCAAAAAGAAGCAGGAGGAGGAGGAGGCTTGGCAGGAACAGTGTTGTGAGACCTGCTGTGAGGCAAGAGACCTGCTGGAACTATTTCAGGGTTTGGACCAATCCATTCCTGAAGGCAGTCTCACAGCCTGCGGACTTGCTAAGTTGTATTATTGCTTTAGTTTGTTTTGTGAGCCTTTGCACACACTAGGCAACCACCCTCTCAGTGACCTCTAGGGCTATGGCTGGATCTTACCAAGGCCTGGATGCAAAAATAGCTGTAGGTTTAGAAAGAGGCCAGAGCAGCGAGAGGTGAGTGCATCGTATTGGGTGTCTCCCCCATCTCTCCATCTTACCGCCTTGAGACAGGGTCTCTCACTGCACCAGGACGTGACATTTTGGTTAGGCCTGGCTAATGAGACCTGTGTCTCCACCTCACCCCTAACGCTCGGGTTACAGACAAGCACAACCATGTCTGGCTTTTTATGTAAAGTTTCAAACTTGAGTCCTCATGCTTGCAAAACAAGTGCCCTCACCCACTGAGTCATTTCCCCAGCCCGACAGCAGAAATGTAGGGACAAAAAATGTGGAGGTTCTAGAGTATTTTTCCAGAGTGAACATCTGTCTGTCTGTCTGATCTATCATTGTGTGTGTGTGTGTGTGTATACACACCCAAGAGTGACTGTATGTGCACGCATGGTGCACGTGTAAGAGGTAAGAGGACAACTGTGTGAAGTTGGTTCTTGACTTAGACTTTTCCCTGGGTCCCCAGGAACTCAGGTCGTCAGTCACACAACAAGCACCTTTATCTGCAGAGCCAGCCCACCCATCCCGGCCTACCCCCTCCCCTTCTCCCTGACACGCCAGCCTCGGGCTATCCATAGGCCTTCCCGAAGTGAAGAGCAGCAGGCACAGAAGGGTCATTAAGGTGGCTCTTACCCGCTTCATCCTGACGCTGCGCCGCTCCAGGGAGTTTCGCACAAAAGGTGGCTTCTTGGACAGCGTAGAACTATCACTGTCACTTCGGTTCAGCTGCAAGAGAGAAAGCAGAGGAAGTCAGGCACGGGAAGAGTGTGTTCTGGACACTGCTCCCCCTGACCCCCACAAAAAAAAGGGTCCAGTGGGAACAGGAAGAGATCACTTCCCCAGATTCCACCCAGGCTCTGAGCTTCCTGTTGCAGGCTTTGCTCTGGACTTCCCATCCCTTTATGGTGACCACTGGCTAAACATGCATTAGGCGTGGTGTGTGCCGTTGTCTCCTCGTGACCCTAAATTAGATGAGTCACCTTGGGGTGATGAGTCACCTTGGGGTATCCTCACGACACTGTGCAAGGACAGTCACCATATTACGTGCAGGGCATAGGAGCTCACGAGTCATAGAACCCACCCAAAGCCATGGAAGAGCTGCTCAGCGGGGTCTGATGAGGTACCACCACTGTAGGATATACTGTCCCTTTGTCCTGCCATGCAAAGAGCTGCTTACACGCACTTGTCCCTGTCCTCTTTGGAAACAGATATCTGGGCCAGAGATAAAGCATGAGTCGAGCATATGCCGAGTCTTCAGTACTGCAAGTGAGTACTGCAAGCGAAGAGATGTGCTGGGGGGGGGGTGCCCCAAGGCCAAGGAGACACACCCATATAGAGAAAGAATATACAGACTCTGCAAAAAAGCTGGGCTCAACCATCTTCCCCACTCAAATCCCTGCACTGGCCATTTTTCATGTTTCCCCAGAGGCCCCCATTCTCAGCTATGACAGCCTTTCTCCTGCAGGGGAGGACGGGCAGGGTTAAGTGTACTGTGCTACTGCATCGGCCCGGCAGCTGTCCGTTCACTGCTGAGGGTCTCTAATGAGAAGCTATTAGTTTCATTATTTTCGTGGCTGTTCATCGTGACTAAAGATAAGGACACTAATAGTCCCTGTGCCAGGCGGAGTCTGAAGCAGACCAGACACAGGGCAAACGGTGAGCACGTGGGTGGAGGCCCTAACTCCACACTCAGTACCTCAGTTATAGCTTCAGTTCACACAAACGTTCCTGAGAGACAAAGGTGGCTTTACAGTTTACAAGCAGAGATCAGCAAATGGAAACCGCATGGCCCAGTGTGCTACGACAGACTCGAGCTGCGCACAGCACTGTGGAATTCATGTAGAGATACCTACTGGTTGCACGGGGGACCTGAAGACAGCCTCACACTTAATTGTTTCAACTAGAGGTGGCTATTTATTTATTTATTTATTTTATGTATATGAGTACACTGTAGCTGTCTTCACACACACCAGAGAGGGTTACCCATTACAGATGCTTGTGAGCCACCATGTGGGTGCTGGAAATTAAACTCAGGACCTGGGGAAGAGCAATCAGTGCTCTTAATTGCTGAGCCATCTCTCTAGCCCCAGAACAGTAGATCCTTAAGACCCAGATGTTTATATATTAAAGATCAAGTTATAAGACAGCAGGGAAGGCTACATTCATTTTTGAACTTCATTTTTTGTTCACTTTAGTTTTTGGAGATGAGGTCTCATGGAGCCCAGGTTGGCCCTGGGCTGTTTATGGAGCCGAAGCTGGCCTTGACTCTCCTGGCTCCACCTCTGAAATCTGGAATCACACAACAAGTGGAGAAAACAGCAGTCCAATCAGAGTTTGGGTGGCCCACGGTGGCAGGAGACTGATAGAGGCATCAGGATAGACTGCCAGTCCTAGAAGCCATCAGACACCTGAAGCCACAGACAGCACCCACCCCGTGTTTACATGTTTCTCCCATACACACGTAACAATTAAGTCGTGATTCATAAAATCAACATAGTTAGTGATTGGAAATAACAGATTCCTACAGATCCCAGCAACTTCAGTGCAGAATAGTTTTTCTCTCCTCACGTCAGAAGAATGTTTGCCTTTTCACTAAGGGAAATCGTGACAGCTCCTGGGCGGCGGCCTCAATGGCAGGCCTTGCTGCTCTTGTCTTTTGGGTTATTATTAAGTAAAACAAAGATTCCTGAACATAACACTGTGATACCTCGGCGCTGAAAACAGATGGCTACTGGGGCTGCACAGATGGGTCAGTGGGTAAGAGCACTCGCTGTTCATGCAGAGGACCAAAGTTTGGATCCTAGCACCCATGTCAGGCAGCTCCCAGCCATAGCTCACACCTCTAACTCCAGCTCGGGGATGGCCAGCTGCCTCTTCTGGCTTCCACAGACACCTGCACTCTGGCATATGCTGGCACACAGACATCCATGTTCACTGAAGAAGGAGTACTGGATACTATGTAACCGATGGGCTGGGTGCACAAATGAGTTACACTTCACTGAGATGCTTCTATTTTCTATTTTCCCCATGTAACAAAACCTCAGCTATATTCTAATCCCAAAGATAAACAAGCATTAATTTCCCCTGGTGTAGCCAACCCCTGATTTCCCTCGGTGTGACTTTTGATGAGTGGCATTCATTTATTTGATTTTTCACTGCATGCTCACGAGGTAGTTGATCTGCAAAAGCTGAGGTCTTAGCTGTCACCCCAAAGGCTTCTCTAACTCCTTCAGCCACCACCCCCTAACCCCCCGTCAGAAGCACTGACTGATTTTTCTCTCTACAATCGTGAGCTGACTTAACCGTAGCATCCTTCACTAGAATGCAGGGTCTCCAACATCAGCGTTCCTTGACTTCAGGAAACGCCACATTTCCTATAAGCTTTGCAGCCCATATGCGCTGGGCCTGCATCACTCCCACAGATGCTGATTGGTCGAATGACTGGCTTGAAGCTTTACCCAGAAGAGGAGACCTCCGTTTTTACATGAAAGGACTTGGAGGTGGGCTCCTGGGACCTTGGAAACCCCCCTCCCCTCTCCAAAACGAGAGAGGAAGGCTGTTTGTACTGATCCATACTACTCAGTGGATCTGTAAGGTTCTGGCAGGGAAGGCAGCAGGCATCACTTCAGCCCAGCACTCACATAAGGCATGCACATGGCCTTAGGTGTGCTACATTCAAGGCAGGCTTGGGGCAGCAGCTAGTTCTAGAGCCCAGGCAGCAAGAATGACTGACCCGACCCCTTGGACTTGGTGGGTACCCAGACCCTCCATGCATGAAGGAACATAGGCTAGCCCAGAAAGGGTTTGCTGAGTTGGAGAGTCAGGAAAGGGTGGCAGCTGGAAGAGAGACAGAGACAGAGACAGAGACAGAGAGATGGAATGCAGAGCTCTAAGCCAACTACCTTGAGAAGATGTAGCCTGGGAGGGAGTCTCAAACAGTCCCTTCCTCTACTCTTTCCACCCTCCCCAGTGAACTGGAATGTAATGTTAAACACTATTATCTTTAAATTTCTTTTTTTTAAGGTTTATTTTATTTATTTATTTTATGTATGTGAGTACACTGTAGCTGTATAGATAGTTGTGAACCTTCGTGTGGTTGTTGGGAATTGGGTTTTTAGGACCTCTGCTCGCTTTGGTTAGTTCCAATTGCTCAGTCCCTGCTTGCTCCGGCCCAAAGATTTATTTATTATTATACACAAGTACACTGTAGTTGACTTCAGACGCACCAGAAGAGGGCACCAGATCTCATTATGGGTGGTTGTGAGCCACCATATGGTTGCTGGGATTTGAACTCAGGACCTTTGGAAGAGCAGTCAGTGTTCTTTTTTTTTTTTTTTTTTTTTTTTTTTTTAAAGATTTATTTATTTTATTTTATGTGAGTACACTGTAGCTGTCTTCAGATACTCCAGAAGAGGGCGTCAGATCTTGTTACAGATGGTTGTGAGCCACCATGTGGTTGCTGGGATTTGAACTCAGGACCTTGGGAAGAGCAGTCGGTGCTCTTAACCACTGAGCCATCTCACCAGCCCCCGCAGTCAGTGTTCTTAACCACTGAGCTATCTCACTAGCCATCTTTAAATTTCTTTAAGCTGGTAATTTTAACAACAGATCAACTGAAGAAAGGAATTGAGTTGAGGCAGAGCTCTGGCCTAGCATGGGCAAGCCTAGCTAGGTTCATTCTCAGTATCTCAAAACCAACCAGCCTGCGGCCAAGTTCTTGGCCAGGTCTAGGAGTTCTGACGGTGGCAGGAAGCCCGGAGGCTATAGAGCTGGGAAGGCTCCTGAGCTCAGTAAGTGGCCGTTGGGAAGAGAGGGCAGAGTGTGAACAATAAGGAAAGAAGCTCACAGAAGTATGCTGCCACTGATGGACAGGCCTGGTTACCAAGCCTTTCCTTTTTTAAACTCCCAGTACAGAGCATCAGACACAGGGCATTGCACTTGCTAAGCTACTAGACAAGCAGTCTGCCATGAAGCTAAATCTCTAAGCTAATATGTTCTTACTTACCTTGTCAGGGGTGTGTGGGGTGTGGGGCTGCAAAGGATGGGACAGTTGTAGCCCACTCTGGTCTTGCTAACCTTAAACTGAGGATCCTCCTGCCTCAGCCTTTCTAAGTCCCGGGGTCACAGTCTGCACCATCACAGTTAGCTGACTTTCTCACTCTTTAACTAACACACTCCCTTCGCCCTCATAGAGCACTTAATTTGTTTTTAATGTAGGGTTTTATGTAGCCGAGGTTGGCCTTGAAGTTGCTAGGTAGCCAAAGGTGATTTAGAATTTCTGATCCTTCTGGCAGTTCCTCCCCACTGCTGCTACTGCAGGCTTGGGCCCTCTCCCCGGCCCCTGGCATGACCTGGAGTTCTTATGGGTGTGGCCCGCTATACTCAGCCAGGTACTTGGTTTTAGATGTATTTTGTGGTGTACATAGCCACAAAACAGTCCTGTTGCAATGCAACTCAAAACTAAAGAGGCAGTAGCATCTTGCTGTGGTGTTCATACACACAGAGCCTTTAAAAGGCATGTATAAGAACATTCACGGAAGAGGAAGCACTTGGTTAAAGGACATTCTGGGAAGCCAGACAGTGGTTTTAATGGGTTGGTCCAGTGCTTCTATGTATCCAAATGGTAAACACTGTATCCCAAGACCTGATTGTTCCAAGATGAGCAGATCCTCATGTACACCAGCTTTCATTGTGTAAACCTTGTCCCCCAAGTTATCCATGATTGGTTAATAAAGATGCCTACAGCCTATAGCCAGGCAGAAGAGAGGTAGGCGGGGCTGAAGGTTCCTGGGCTTGGGGTCTAAGGCAGAGATGGAGGAGGAGGAGGAAGGTTACAGGGGAAGAAGGTGCCCTAGAGTAGGAGGGTCCTGAGCACATGGCCATTCGGAGCAGCCTGTTGGAGTAAGAGAGGCCCAGGCAGAATATAGCAAATGATATCTTGGGATTAGGGATAGCAAAGTAGACAAAACAGCATGGAGGGTTGATATATGCTCAGCTCTAGAGCCTTTAAGGTTTATTACAAATATAAAGGTTTGTGTCTTTGTGACAGTTTGTATATGCTTGGGCCAGGGAGTGGCACTATTAGGAGGTGTGGCCTTGTTGGAGTAGGTGTGTCACTGTGGGTGTGGGCCGTTAAGACCCTCATCCTAGCTGTCTGAAAGTCAGTATTCTGCTAGCATCCTTCAGGTGAAGATGTAGAGCTCTCAGCTCCTACTGCACCATGCCTGCCTGGATGCTGCCATGCTCCCACCTTGATGATAATGGACTGAACCTCCGAACCTGTAAGCCAGCCCCAATTAAATGTTGTCCTTTATAAGACTTGCCTTGGTCATGGTGTCTGTTCGCAGCAGGAAAACCCTAACTAAGACAGGGAACTAAACGATCTAAGATGTGATGGAAACCCAAGTAGCATTTACTACAAGATGCGGTGGCCCACACCAAACCCAGGCTGACCTTGAACTCTCAAACTCCAGATCCTCCAGTCTTAGGCACCCAACAGCTGAGATCACAGCTACGCAGGGCTACTCTCAGGTTTTGTGTCTTTGCACCTTTAAAATTTTAAATCGCAAGTGAAGCTGCCACTTCCTCTTGGCTGGATGATATTGTTTCAAGGCCTATGCGTCTTTCTTTAGAAAGTTTATCTTCTGTCTGTGGATGTATGTGTGTGTACATACATATACTGGAGGATCATACAGGGTGTGGTCCTCTACCACCCCTGTGCTTTATTCCCCAGGAGACAAGGCCTTTTAATGACCCCAAAGCCTGCAACCTTGGCTAGGTTGGTTGATAATGAGGGTTTCTGTGCCCTGTGCTGAAGTTAAAGGCAAATGTGGCTATGTCTGGCTTTTACCCAGGTGCCAGGGGATTCGAACTCAGGCTCTCATGCCTGCACGGCAAGTGCTCTTACCCACTAAACCACATGCCAGCTGATTTTCTTATATCAATCGACTGAGGCCCAAGGAATGGGACTGTGTATTCCACATGAAGGAAACTGAAGTCCACAGAGTCTACTTACCAGAGATGCCCAAGACACACAGTAAGAGTAAGACACACAGTAAGAGTAAGACACACTGTGAGAGTAAGACACACAGTGAGTGAGACAGAGAGTGAGAGTAAGACACACAGTGAGAGTAAGACACACTGTGGGAATAAGACACACTGTGGGAGTAAGACACACTGTGAGAGTAAGACACACTGTGAGAGTAAGACACACTGTGAGAGTAAGACACACAGTGGGAGTAAGACACACTGTGAGAGTAAGACACTAAAATGTGAGAGTAAGCCCTACTTGTATCCAGAGTTGGAGTAGACCCATGGCTCCTCGAGGTGTGGGGAAGGCGCCGCCGCTTGCTTACCCGACACACATACTGGCTCTGGGGTCCAGGCGAGAAGGTCTTGGAGCGGATGATGGTACTCCCTCGAAGAAACGGCCCTGTCGACGGGGCACCCACCCTCCGGTCCTTAGGGCGCACCACTGTGGGGGATGGGGCCACGCTGTCAGTATTGGTCTCTCTGTCCACCTATGGAAGAAGTCAGTTTTTACACCAATTGTCCCCCCAAGTCTCAGAGCCCTCTCTTGGTCTACTTGGCAACTCCCACTTCTATTATTTCGCGTTTGGCCATAGTCATAGATGAGCTTCTTGGGCTCTTATAATGCCGACCCCAGAAGCTCCTGTAAACCGTGGCGGAACTCAGGCCCTAGTTTGCGTACTTAAGTACCAGCTACATCCAAGACTTCCTAGCCCCCAGAGTAATGCTCCTAGCCAGTACTCTGATATTTTTCTGGAATTAAGGAGGCAACTAGCAAAATTCCTTTTGGCAATAGGTCTATGATAAAGCATGGTAGCGCAAATTTATAGCCCCAGCACTCAGGACTGAGTTCAAGGCAGCCTGAGCTACACAGTGAGATCCTGTCAAAACAAACCAACCAACCAACCAACCAACCAACCAACCAACCAACCAACCAACCAACCATCATGTTCTCTATTGACTACATATAGCAGCTACTGGCAATAGACACAAGCACAGCCCAGAAACTTAGCAGGAACAGCACATGTTGAGTGTGATTATCGCACCCTCTGGTGGGAGATCCCAGTGTAGAGGAGTCAGAAAAAGTACTTGTTTTGTTCCCGAGGGCACTGACAATACAGATCTCGACTCCAGGAGATCTCAAGGCTGGTGTTACCCTATGCATCTTATGGATGATGAAATGGAGGCTAGATGGGAATGAAGCTAGCTATCCAAGTCTGCCTAACCAGGCAGGGGCACAGTTGGGCCCTGAACTAAGACTGCAAGGCTTGAGATCTGAGAAACAGGGACTCCACAGAGGACAGAAGAAAAGGTAGGGTCGCATCAGCCCCTTCTGGTGCACCGCTGTCTCCAAATCAAGCACAGGGACTGCCACTTCTGAGCACAGTGCCCACATGGAGAGCTGTCCCTTGAGGCCAAGAGCCTTTTCTGACAGCCCAGACACAGATGAAAGATCATCTTCTCAGACTGCCTCTTTTTACCTTTAATGCTGGGCACTCCTCTGCCTCGGGGGAGACCTTTTCAGTGAAGACATCTTCCTCTCCCTCCTCTTCTTCCTCAGCGACTGCCTCATTCTCGCTGGCCTCCTCCTCGTACGTCCTGTGGTGACATAATGCTATGGTTATTTTCCCCAGACACCATTTAGCCTCTATTCCCCTGCGCAGAAGTGCATCCAGGCAGGCTCTCTAAGACTTATGATTGATTGTAAGGGTATTTATCAAAAGAACCCTCAATATGTGGCTGGCTGGAGCTTAGTATCAAAGCATTTTCCTACCATGTCTGATGTCCCAGGTACTATCTCTAGGACCCAAACAAAATAACCGGTTCTATTATTAATTTGTGTATGTGTATGTGTGTGCATGAATGTGTGCATTCTTGTCTGTATGTGTGCATTTGAGTGCAAGTGCCCATGGAAGCCAGAAAGGGGTGCTAAGATACGGAACATTCCATATGAGAAAAGTGCCCTTCTATCTACCCTAGCCACCTAGCCTCCGTTCGGTTCCCTGGTGGCCCCCAGTGGGCTTTCTGGTATTACAGATTGAATTAGATGTTTCTTGAGTTTCCTATAAGAAGACTCAGACAACTCATGCTCAAGCGTCCTCAGCTTTTGCTAGGATGTTGTGAAGTTCCTCTAGGCCCTACAACCATCAGTAGCCCGTTTCCTTTTTATTACTGAATAATGTTCCACTGGATGTGGTATGCTTAGCACCTCATCAATCTCTGAATACCAAACTGCAACCATCTCTCACATACCGTGACCACTGGGGCCATCTCTCACATACCGTGACCACTGGGGCCATCTCTCACATACCGTGACCAAAGTTCTATGGTGACAAGAACCAAACACCTGCCGACAAGTGTTTGGTAGGGAGCCAGGTTGTCATTTCTGTTAGATATTGCATTGTTGGTTATATTATTCCAGAGGCTGATGCCCAAGATCAAGGCTACACAGAATGAACGGCTTCTCCTGAAGTCCCTTTCTTTGGTTTGCAGAGGAAGGCTCCTTTCCTCTGTCTTCACTTGGTATTTTCTGTGATCATGAGTGCCTGGTGACTCCTTGCGTGTCCAGATTACCCCTTTTTATAAAGATACCCATCTGGTGGATAAGGTTCATTCTACCTTTTGTTTGTTTGTTTTGCCTTATCTTCTAAGACAGGGTTTCTCTGTTCTGGACTTACTCTGTAGTCCAGGCTGGCCTTGAACTCAGAGATCTGCCTGCCTCTGCTTCCCGAGTGCTGGGATTAGAGGTGTGCACCTGACCTGATTACTTAATTCTTTATGGCTATCCTGGGATTGAGGTCAGGACCTAGGCACACCGAGGCCAACTTTCTTCCACGGAGCTCTGTCACAGCCAACAGAATCTCCTATCCTTTCTGTTCTGACGCTTCAGTTCTGTGGCCCAAACCAGACTAACCTTTGGTTGAGGTAAGATAAGAATAAAAATTAATTTTCTCATTCATATAGCTAAGTGTTCAGTATCATTTGTTGAACAGCCTGTACTCTGGTGACAGACATATCCTGTCCCCTGTCCCCTGGTTTCCAGGGCTGGAAGGAACTGTGAGACTAATAGGCTGCATATATTGGATGGTAATTGACATCTTGACTTCTCAAAGATGTCCATGGCTGCCAAACCCTGGCCTGTGTGAAGCAGCATCACCATACCGAGCCACTAGAATCCCAGCCGAAGCAGAATGCGACAGTCTACCGTGAGGTGCACTGTGGGGAAACACAGCCTCTCCCCGAGGCTTCCCCAGCGGAGACAGTCAACCTCTGTTCAATGGAAACTCCTCCCCACTAAGGAGGGAACTTCTGACAAGGAGATCTTTGCTCTCCTGTCTCCTCTGTAGCCTCAATAGCCTTAGACACTCAAATCCACAGGTAGCCAACACCGCGAGCAGCCTGCAGGAGCCACTCACTCACCAGCCCTTCCTGGCTGCTTGAGAAAGTCAACAGTGCTAAGGGGGAAGTGTGGTCACCTCACAGGTACACGAGCTGACAGTCTCACCCAGAGTCACAGGCTGCTAACAGGTAGCAGCTAGGTGGCTTAGCCCAACTGAACACTTGACCGATAGGCTAGTCTCTGCTATTTTACTGTGAATCTGATCGAAGTGTTCCAGGAACATAGGGGAGGGGAGTGCAAGACTGAGCTCAATCTCAACAGTGCAGAGAAACAACACACACAGCATCTTTCACCCACTGCAGTGGCAAACCAAGCAACGAATGAAAACCGCCAGCTGACATTTCTCCAAGTACAGTGATATCGTGAGCAAGCGATGCTCGATTCGTAGGCAAGTTAGTGGCATTATCTGTCAAGCCAGGAACACGGGCTTCATTCAGGCAGTGCTGGAGGTCGAACCCTGGACTTCTGTACTAGGCAAACACTCTGCTACTGAGCTGTATCCCCAGCCCCAAAAGTACATATTCTAGGTTAGTACAGTAGTTCAGGTAAATGCTGGAGAGTGCATGTCCCTGGAATTCTTAGTCTCTGTTGGTGGGAGTGTTTCCTGTCTAATACTTCCTACCAGAGAATGTGACATATGTATTAAGAGGTGACATGCTCGGGCTCAGGGACACAGCAGGACCACGTGTGAGCACTGCCTCAGACAGACACACATCTGGGCCTTTACTCTCCCAAGATTTGAGACAATGTATGTTTTCCTGTGATTTCTTTCTGGCTAATTATTGCGCGCGCGCGCGTGTGTGTGTGTGTGTGTGTGTGTGTATGTACACGTGTACGTGAGTGAGGGCCTGGGCCTGCTACAGAACACTCGTGGGAGTCAGAGGGTAATTCCCAGGAATTGGTTCTCTTGCTCTATCTACTGTGTGGATTCTGGGAATTGAACTCAGGTCATTAGGCTTGGCAGCAAGCGCCTTTTCACACTGAGCCACCCCACAGCCTCTTCTATGGTTTCTAATACTACAAGTATTGTTTTTGCCTGTGACTGTTTAAAAGAAACAAATGCAGTTTTCTACTTGTCTGTGGCGATATACACCTGATCTCAAAGAGCTGGAGGCCAGCACTGCCACAGAACAGACCAAGGGAGAGCTATGCTCCTCTGAATGCTTGCGATGAAGGGGTTAAAAAGAGAGGGGACGAGGGTAGCAGAGATGCACTGGGCCTCAATACTGCAAGTGCCCTAGTGCCGAGGTTAGAGATGCACTGGGCCTCAATACTGCAAGTGCCCTAGTGCCGAGGGGTGATCTCAGGAGACCTCCACTGGACTCCAGAGCAGAGCAGGTGCACCGAAGCCAATGATCGCCCCAGGATCAAAAGCCACCTCCAGGCCCCGGAAAGGGAGCTTGCAGATGGACCCACCCCACCACAGCAGCTCTGGGAGGCCTGGCCCTCTTTGTAAGCTGGCATCTGGGAAGTGTGAATGGCAGGGGGTGGGGAGAGAGGGGGCCACGAGGGGAGCAAGAACAGAAGGTGGTTGCTAGGAGACAGCTTGAAAAGTCTCAGCATTAGCTTGGAATTCAGGAGAAAGCACTGATCTTGTGCCAGGGTGTGGGGAGAGGGGACCTGGACTGATTCTGGCATCAGACCTTAGCTTGGGTGACTGTCAGCATAGGGGTTGCCAGGGACAGAAAGAGTGAGAGGGACACTGTGACCAACTCAGAAACAAAGGAATACAAGATTCCAGTGGCCTGGTATGTTCTTCATCACAGGGAGAGATGGCAAAAGAGTGTGTACGCCAGCAACTCTCACCAGTGGGCCCAATCCAGCCTGCTGCTTTCTCTCCTGGGCAGTTGAAGCTGTGAATTGCTTTTATAGTTATTTTTAGGTGGTGCCAGCGTTTCAGAGTATCCCTGGCTAGCCTTGAACTCATTATGTGGCCAAGGATAACCTTGAAATTTGATTCCCCTTCCTTCAGCTCCAGAGTGCATGCACTGGAATTACAGGCTATGTGGCATCGCACCGAGTTTATGGAGTGCTGGGGTATTGAACCCAGGACTTTGTGCATGCTAGGCAAGTATCTATCAACTGACCTACACTCCCCAGCCCATTTTTAAAGTACCTCAATAAAAAGGGCAACGATCATTGAGGCATGAACAAGTACTAAGAAATATCAGCTCCAGTATCCATAGATGGGACTGTTGACAGAACACAGGCTTGGCTGCTAGTTACTCATGGTCCGTGGCTGCTTTCATACGGCAGAGGTAACTTGAGAGACATAGCGGAAGCTGTGTGGCCACGGCAGATGGTATTTACCATCTGGTCCTGTCCCGGAAACATATGGTGGCCCCTGGAGTTAAAGATTGTAGGGGGAGGCTCCTTCCAAGATCAATTACAGAATTCAGGACTCCCAACAATGATAACACAAAAAAAGAGGTATTGAGTGTGTCTTCTAGGTGTTGACTGCACTAGAAAGTCTGCTCACCCCCCCCCCCCCCCCCGTTCACTGCAGCACTGCTCACAGCAGCCAAGGTATCCACTAGCAAGCATGGTCTGTACACTGAACGCTAGGCAGCCATGATAGCTGACACGTGACCGGTGACAACAGATAAGGACCTGGAGGACATTAGGCTAAGGGAAAGAAGCCAGGTGCAGAAAGACAAACACTGCCCCTATCTTTCCTGTATGGAATCAAAAAGTTGACCTCACAGAGGAGAATGGTAGTTGCAAGAGAAGAGAGGTCACATGGTGAGCACCACGTGACTCAGACAGGAAAGTGCTGCCATGCCACTGCACTGTCTGGCTGTGTATAAGAATGATTAAAAGAAGCCGGGCGTGGTGGCGCACGCCTTTAATCCCAGCACTCGGGAGGCAGAGGCAGGCAGATTTCTGAGTTCGAGGCCAGCCTGTTCTACAAAGTGAGTTCCAGGACAGCCAGGGCTACACAGAGAAACCCTGTCTCGAAAAACCAAAAAAAAAAAAAAAAAAAGAAAAAGAATGGTTAAAAGAACCTGGGCGGGGGCTGGTGAGATGGCTCAGTGGGTAAGAGCACCCGACTGCTCTTCCGAAGGTCCAGAGTTCAAATCCCAGCAACCACATGGTGGCTCACAACCATCCGTAACGCGATCTGGCGCCCTCTTATGGAGTGTCTGAAGACAGCTACAGTGTACTTACATATAATAAAGAAATAAATTAAAAAAAAAAAAAAAAAAAAAAAAAAGAACCTGGGCATAGTGCAGGCAGGGGTTAGAGGATTATCCAGAAATCTGGTCTGCAGAGTGACTGCCAGGCTAACCAGGGCTCCATAGTCAGGTGCTATCTCAAAAACAGAATACAAGCTGGAAGAACAAAGTGACCATGACATACTGCAGCTACTAAATTATGAAGCTGTCTCCTGCATGCGTACAATAATTACTTGCCGGTTACTTGGCGGGAGGAGGAGTGGTGTTCGAGACAGGGTTTCTCTGTGTAGACCAAGCTGGCCTCAAACTCAGAGATCCGCCTGCCTCTGCCTCCCAAGTACTGGAATTAAAGGTGTGTGTCACTATCACCCTACTACATGTAGATTTTTAAAAGTATACCTGGGTGTGGTGGCACATGCCTTTAATCCCAGCAGTGGGGAGGCCGAAGCAGGTGGCTCTCGGGGTGGGGTTTGGGGTGGTGGTGGTGGGGTGGAGTTCAAGGCCAGTTTGGTATATATACATAGTGAGTTCCAGGACAGCAGGGACTTCAAAGTGAGACCCTGTCTCAAATGACAACAGACAAATAAAAAACCCTTTACAAAGTCAGCACTGAAACCCTAGCAGAGGTCTTGGCTGCTGCTATGTGTGGTGCCATCTTGCTGTCCTTGTGAAAGAATCCGGCAGCATTGAGCCACACAGTATGGAACACTGTATCACACAATGGGGCCCATCTTCTCTATGGAGTAGGTCTTCAGCATTGCTCGATGCCCCCCACCCCCAACCCCTGCTTTTCTTTTTAAATACAGGGAGGGGCCAAGCCTTGAAGCTGTTGGCTTTCTCCAGCTCCCCTCTGAGGTGGAGCTAGCTCCTCTGCCTCTGATCCATTCCTGCCTCTTTGCTTCAGTGGCAGAGACTTGATTTTCACATCTAAGCAACAGTGTTCATTTCTCCATCTCCCTCACAGTGGAGTGGACAAGGGGAGCCAAGGAGGAACACGTGGAAGGTGCTCTATGTGCCTTGCAGAAGAACTGGGCTGTGGGATACACAAGTATGTCCATCTTTAATCTTTCCTGGTGGATGACTGCCTCACGGCAGGGCATACAATGGTCATCTTGTCCTTATAAAGCAGCCTTAATAATGAGGTCTCATGGTGAAGACAGCAAGCATGGGCAGTGGCTGTGGGGTGGAGTGGAGAAAGCCTGGGTTCCTAGTATCATTCTGGAGCTGGAAGATTGAATTATTTCCTCCTGTTCTTAAGTAACAAAGCAACTTCAACAACTTCCCCCTCTTCCTCTCCTTCTGGCGGTGGGAATTGAACAGAGGACTTTACACATGTGTGGGGAGTATTCTGCCAGTGAGCTTCATTCCCAACCCAGAACCTTCCCTTTTCTCTTATTCCTTCCATCTATTCCTAGCAAGCAAGTACAATTCTTACTGCACAATTCATGGCAAATGATTTAAATTTAAAATCTATAGTAGAGCTTAAATTTTTCTTTTTTGCATCATCTAGATTGGCCTTGAACTCACAGCAATCTTTCTGTATAAGTCTCTCAAGTGCTGGGATTACAGATGTGAGCCTCTGTGACTGTTTTTGCTTTTTTGTTTTTGTTTGCTTTAAGCTCAAATAAATGTCAGCATACCAAAACAAACAATAACATCAGGAGGGAGCAAGGCACAGGGGACTCACGGAACACAAAGTGGGGAAGGGTTTTAGGTGCCACTGTGCTAAGCTAGCGACTGTAAGCACAGGTCTTTGATGCTCTCAGGGGAACCTGCCCATGACCTACACGTGGTCAGAGATCTCTGTGTCTAGCCCCACGGGATATGCCCACTTACCAGCTGCCCTCCAGCGTCTGGGAGCTGCTTCTTCCCTCCTGCCTCTTCTCTAGCTCCACAGCTGTCTGTTCTAGCAAGGCAGACACAGCATCCTGCAGAGACAGAGTCCGCCAGGTCAGCAGGGATCCTGGGTGCTACCATACCTACCGGGCATCCCAGCCAAGTCACCCTTCTAGAGAACACAGGGAGCATTCCAAAGGCTGGTGCGGCCAAGCATCTGGCCTCTGGTCACTCAGCACGGGAAGTATTGTTTTGGTCTCATCAGGCAGTCCGCAGAGCATCTCTCTCTCTGTGGACCTACCTGGCAGAGTTAGTTTAACAGTGAGAGGACAGCATTATAGATGTGACTGGAGGAGATCAGAGAGTTGTCTGTCAGAGACTTCATGTCACATGAAACATCAAGGACATACGGATCAAGGGAGAGGCAAGCACTGTGTATCTGGTAACAAGAGACACAATGGCAAGGGTGTGGGGTGTGGGTGTAGGTGGGGGTGGAGGCTGCACACATAGAGGGCTTCCAGAAGGAACTGAGTGGGGTCATTAAGACTGTGACCTAAGAGAATGACTGACTCTCTCTGACCCACAATTTCTTCCAACCAGCACTAGGAAAGGTCATTGTGAAGATAAATTGTGATGATCTACACAGACCGGGAGCCTGGCAGACAGCATTCAGTAGACAGCAGCTGACATCCAAGCAAAGCCAGAAGGTGTAGCTTTCCCATGGCGTGGTCCATCTACCATCATCCTCAGCTCTTTGACACCACCCCACAACCCCAGCCTGAAACTACTGACAAGTTTTTCCAGGAAGGGAAGAAAGATAAAAAATTAACCAAGGACCAAGATAGGTGGTTTGCTCATACAGAGCAGCTTACTGGACCACACGGCCACCATGGTTTGCAGAGGGAAGCCATGAGCTACAGGCAGTTACAGGCAGCTTATCGGATGCTTGTCTCTTTTGGTTTTGGTTTAGAAACGGGGTCTCTTTGCGTAGCCCTGATTGCCCTAGGACTTGCTCTGTAGACCAGGCTGGCCTCAAACTTCCAGTGATGCTTCTGTTTCTGCCTCTTTCATTACAGGTGCACGCTTTCAAATCAAAGCAAGGAAAACGTTTTCCAAGTGACTCAAAACGGGCCAGGTGCCACTTACAACTTGCAACAAGGGCTCACTGTATCCATTTCTTCAAAGTGTCCCGAAAACCTTACCAAACTCCTTACTAGACATGAAAAAAAAAGCAGAGGAGGTTCAGAGGCTGAGAGGTGTGACATGCTCCGCCCACCTGTCATCTAGCCCCAAAGGGCCAACTTTTCCTAATTCAGGTTCTCAAGAAAGTTCTATGTTCTATCCCCAGCTTTCTCCTTCCTTCTGCACTTCTTAGATCCAGGTTCTCACGTGTGTTAGGTTGGCTCCATCTCCTGAA
This sequence comes from Mus caroli, assembly GCF_978045245.1. Taxonomy (NCBI): domain Eukaryota; kingdom Metazoa; phylum Chordata; class Mammalia; order Rodentia; family Muridae; genus Mus; species Mus caroli. Next base: position 87,512,254 of record NW_028227268.1, on the reverse strand, counting down.
ACACTCATATATCCTCTATTACCCTCTACACCACTTTGTAAAAACTTCAAATATAATATAATATAATATAATATAATATAATATAATATAATATATACGGTACAATAGAATATAGAAGGAAAGCTATTAGGGAGCTGGGTCATGACCACCATGGAAGACCATTCCCGCATGGCCCTCTCTTCCCACCTGCTTCCGTTTCCCCTTACTCTGGGCTCCCCTCCTCCCACACTGTAAGCTTGGTTCCAGTCGATGGGATGCAGCAGGGGTGGGGGTGAGAATGTTCCCTGCAATCAGTTCACTTAGCGCACTCACCACATGGTCTGGCCCCGGAGCTTCCGTTGGCTGGGGCTCCCTGCACTGCTTCTTCAAGTATTTGTAGCTCAGGAGATTGTACCAGCGCGTTGACCTCTCCCCAGACCGGCAGACCTCGGCCAGGCTGATCTGAGCACCTCCCTGTTTGGGGCAAATAACAGTAACAGCAGGTCTCACTATGTTGCCCAGGTTGGTGAACTTAAGCCACTCAAGGAGTTGGGACTAGGTGCACCTCACCTATTTATACATCCCATCCCCTTCCCTTTTAAAGATAAATTTGCAATATAACCCAGGCTGGCTTTGAATTCACTCCATCACCCACTCACATCCTGAATGCAGCCTCCCGAGTGCTAATTTTACAGCCATTATACCACCATGTTCAGTGTCTATGAATACACATATCTAGTGTCTTCTGACACGGGTCTTCATGTAGTAAGGCTGGCCTCAAACTTGGTTGAAGATGACATTTAACTTTTGTCTGCCTCCCTAGTGCTGGGAGTATGGATGTGTGCTACCAGGCTCACATGTGGCCCATTTTAAAAACGGGGTTATTTGAGTTTTGCTTGTTGATACTTCTCCAGTGCTAGTCTGGGCTAGGCTCTGGGTTGGGTACTTAGGACAGTGAGGGTCCCTACGCAGTCGCACTTCCTAGCAGCTAACAGTCCCATGGAGCACACCCCTGAACGAACGATTACAAGAGAGGTTGCTTTTACACCCCTTATGGAAGGAACTTGCCAATATCTAGTAAAAATAGGGATGCATTTACTCTGTGGCTTGGGAATCACGTGTATAGGCATCGATCCCATAAATACCAGTTCATAATGATCCATAAACAGGACCCGTCATTTTGGCTTACTTTGTTCAGACTGACCTTGAACAAATTCTCCTGGCTACACCTTCTGATTGTGCTAGAATTATGGTTCCCATATAGAGGCAAAACCACCCATCCACCTACACACACATACACACACACACACACACACACACACACACACACACTTGCACCATGTCTGAGGTATAGAGGGTCAGATGATCATGTTGAACACATGATAAGAAATAATGGCGAGATAAGGAATAAACAAATCTAAATGGCTAACCATATTAAGATACATGGTAGGATCAGGGTTGATGTCAAAGAGTGGGAGCTCTTTGAGGTGTACAAATGAACTCTTTAAATTAAAAAAAGAAGAACAAGCCGGGCGTGGTGGCGCATGCCTTTAATCCCAGCACTCGGGAGGCAGAGGCAGGCGGATTTCTGAGTTCGAGGCCAGCCTGGTCTACAAAGTGAGTTCCAGGACAGCCAGGGCTATACAGAGAAACCCTGTCTCGAAAAACCAAAAAAAAAAAAAAAAAGAAGAAGAACAGACTCCCCAGCCTTACTGAGATGGGAGCTGTTCAAGCACAGTGTCCATTCTCTGGTCCAGCCTCCTCAGGAAGCCCTGTAGGCTGGCTGACCTTACTCATTCCTGTGGAATTTAAGTATTTTATCCAGTCCTCTTCCCCAAAGAGCTCAGGACAGATTTGGGGTTCAACTCACCTACTTTTCCCTTTGTTTTCACATACCAGTGGCTGGGTCCATGGGTGGCATATGTATCAGAAATCAGTTGGCATAGGGGTCTCTAACTGGAGAGGGTTCATCTGAGGCAGGGATCTTAAGCCCACCTGAGAGCCTGTCTTCTGCTTTCTCCTTGTACAGGATGGGCATCTCTGATGCCAATCTGAATCTAAACTGCTCCCAAACCCCAAGACCATTTGAGCGTTATCAGGATGCCAAATGTAAAAAAGGCCAAGCCTCATCTTTTTCTTTATGCACAAAGCTACTTAAAATATTCTATATTCTAACCTCCAGGCTAGGGATACAAGGTACATCTGAAACAAATGTATTTCCTATTTAGACTTGAATTCCAGCTCCAACCTATCTCACTATATAGGCAAATATCTAAGCCAGCAAAACAAAATAAGACCAAAACTAAGAAACCCCAAACAAACCAACAACTGCCCCCCGGCCCCCGAAATCTGAACCAATTCTGGTCAAGTATTTCTGACAGGGATATTCAACCTAAACCAGGAGGAGAGGTAAGTGTGCAGACTGCTGAGTCTGGTTGACTAAAGCAGTTTCTGGGAGGAGAGTGTGGGGCGGGGAGAGGAAGGCAGCAGGACCTGGCACTTTACTATTTTGACACCAGCTTCCTCACCAATGGCTGCTCTATGCAGGGCTGGGGGTGGGGTGCTGCCAATTCAGGAATCAAACGGCTGGTATGCTCCAGGCACCAGAATAAACTAAGTATATACAAGAATATGTATATTACTCCTTTATTCATTCAACAAGTATTCCCTGCAGCAGGAACACATCTAGAACACGATTCCCATCCTCTCACCGCCAAGGGAATGACAGTCCCCTGGGGACACACAAACATACTGGATGCTGCAGTTCAGAACATGACAGGCCACATTTGAGGTACAAGCTGGGGAGGGATCATGAGGACAGTTTGGAAGCATGACACCTCCATCCGATTATTACTAATGACAAGATGCACTGCCTGCTGGTGCCGGCTCACAGGTGTGAATATCACTTCTCAAACTAGCAGCATTTTGAGGGCATTTACCCAGTCATGGATTCAACCTACAGGATTGACTGAATAGCCTACCAATGCTGGTGCGTGAGCACACGGTCCCAGGAGACAGAGCGTGAGAGTGAGGGGGTGACCAGGGTTTGTGGGATACCAGTGAGGAGTGGTCTCTCTCAAAGGGTGCCACATAGCATTGCTTAGGTGTATTTCCTGTCCAGTTGCACAGGTGGAGGTGGGGTTCACATTGGCAGGGCTGGAGCTTTGACAACAAGCAAGAGAGAACAAGGGAGCTATTGTAAAAGTCCATGGTGGGGTCTGTTCAGCAGGGCTTGAGCTGTGGGACACTGGCCTTAGTGGCTAAGAGGGAGTAGTGTGACACCCCACTAACACATGTGGTAGAACTGCTACTGACAATCTTAGGGACACAGACCAAGTGTTCTCCTAAACCCTGAGGTTGGGGGAGGTGAGAGCCTTTGGTCACCCTGAAACGTAACGCAGTTCAACAGGAACACTCGAGGAAAGTGAACGTGTTGAAATCCACGTTGGTCAGTTCACTGGATGAACTGGACAGGTTACTTAGCCTTCTGGGGCCTCGCTCACTCTCTAAAAGGAAGATCGCAGGAGACTTCTTCCAGGGGCTGTGCTGAGGGTTAAAGAAGGGGCTTTGGCCCAATGGTAACACACAGATACTGCTTGTTAATGGTATGGCTGATTAAATAGCTTAAAACACACTGGGGATTCCACAGCCTCAGCAAGGCAGGGAGACTCTGAGTGAGCGGGAGCAGAAGAGCTCTTTCCCCCTCATGCCTCACTGCCTCTCTTCCAGCCACCCAGACCTGTGCTTCACATTCTCAACAGAGGCAGGCGAGGAGGTTTCCCATTGGTCATGGACAGCAACAAGCCACTGTAAGATGAGCGCTTTGGCTGTTGCTATGGCAACCAGCAATGGCCAGATCTCAATTAGGAAGGAAGAATAAAAAGCACCCACTTAGGAGAAGAAAAACAGGATTTAGTCTCTTCTCACTCTGGAATTCCCAGGGCTGAGGAAAGCTTCACTGGAGGAGTCTGGGTCTGAAAGCGCTTTCTTTCAATGTCCACCGTGTTCCTTTTGTCACCATTTGTAGCCTCCAAGGAGCATCGAGTTAGCAAAGAAAGGACACTGGAGGGCTCGAATGTATGCCCTGCAGACAAGGGGTCCAAATGCAGCTCTGCTCCTGGATTACAATGTGACCCAAAGCAGGAACTTTCCTCTCTGTGACTCAGTTTCCCACTAGCACAAGGTACCTTGTTTTAAGATGAGTGAAAACAATGGAGAGAGTGCTTGTCGGGGACCTAATTTAGTGTCTGTCAGAAAATGTCACCCAACTCACATTTACTGTTGCCTTTGTGTCCGTGTAACATCATCAGAAGAGGCAGGGTTTCTGCCATGGGCTGAGCAGGAAAGTGACTGATGCTCGTTGTCCGTTGGTGATGCAAAATGTGACCTGGGACTGTAGCATCCCACCCCCCTGGGAACTTGTCAGAAATGCTGATTCTCAAATTTACTGCATCTCCATTTGCACTCTGACCAGGTGACTCACAGCTGTCCCTTGTGCACTGAGTCTGAGCAGCACTGCATTAATGCTTCATCAGACAGAAGCTCAGATGGAACGGTGAACAACCAGAGCTGCATTACAGATCTGGGAACTGACACTAGGCATTGAAGACTTTCAGGTGGCAGGGCTTGGTAGGGCTAGCCTGGTGATTTGTCCCTAAAACCTGAGGATGCAGTCTCAGAATTCCACAGCAGTAAGGATTCCCCATCACAAGCAGACAGAAGTGAGGCTGGACAGTCAGGAGTCCCCAACTATGAGCACAGACTCATGGCTGCCACCAGGAGAAAGACCAGCCCGCAGGGAGGCAGCAACTGGCCTGGTTACACTCTCAGCTTCCAGACATGGATGCAGGAAGAAGGCTCAGTGCCATGGACAAATCCCCGGCCTATGCTCTACATGAGCCCCACATTTTCTTCTGTTGCTTGAGCCCAGCCATTTCTAATACAGCCCGTATCACAGCCCGTTGCATGTTATCTGACAATGCTGGCTCCTGTCTAAGGGGCCCTCTCAACAGATTGCCAGTGCCCAGAACAGGCACTGGCGCCTAACAGGCTCTCAGGAAAGACCAGGGGAGCAGAGCTTTTTTAACTCTAAAGCCCACATTGCTTTAAAGACACTGGAGCTGCCATTTAAACATTCTGAAATGGCATCAGAGTTAAGAAAGCCTTTCATTTTGTTCAGCTCGGAACAAAGATTTTATATCCCAGAAGCCCCCGGGGAGGGGTTACTCAAAGTTGAACAGTGTTGCACTGCTTGTATTGAAGTGCAAAGCTCTCACGGGGCTACTGACTTCCTTGATCCTGGCTCTGGCCAGTGCAAAAGAAGAGGAAGCCAGAGGAACAGAAGAGATCCCGATTACTGAGAATCTGTCCCAGGCACTTGTGGTGGATGCTTTGTATACACACTCTTAAGGCTCACGGCACTCACCAGTGTGCACCAGGAAGGAATTTAGACAAAGAAATCGGAAAACAGAGATGTTAAGGAACTTGTCCATGGCCACTCAGCTAGACTCCGAATGGTAAAGGTGAGATTTGAAGTCATGCTGTTCTTACTATTCTGTGACTCTTCTCGATCTCTAAAGAAGTTGAGGCAGATGGCATGTACTTCCAGGTTCTTTCAGGTCTACTACTCCTCTCACAGGAGGGGCTTGGACACATAAGTCTAAGATCACTCCTTTCTGTGAAGTATACTAGGCTGGACTCGAACTCACAGAGATCTACTTGCCTCTGCCTCCCGAGAGTTGAAATTAAAGGTATGTGCCAGTACATGTCTCCAGATTCGTAGAGACTCAAAGCTTGTGGAGACTGAGGCGAGATGGTTGCAAACCCCTACCTGTATCACCCTCAGGCCCTAACGACTGAAGACCAGGTGGACAGACAGACAGAAACAGACTCATCTCTCACCAGACACTCCTCTGTATGGCTCCTTTCAGTGGTGCAGACATCGACTCGTAAGGTCTTCTGGTGAAGGGCTGGGTAGGAGATGGACACCCAGAATGCCTCATTGAACACGAGGGTATCTGCCGAGTCCAGAGGCCGGGTTCTGAACAAGCAGGTGCTGCTTTCAGAGCAAGGCAGGATGGCTACACGGATGTTTCTGGAGGAGACAGAATGGCCAGAGAGCCGCATCAGCTGTCAAGGGCTGACCTATTATAGAGATCCCCAGGGAGACAGCTGGGAAGGAGAGAGTGCAGAACGTCTTATGTGGGGGGATGCAGCAAGGGCTCTAGGGTACCAACTGCTCTTCCTGCCATGGCTCTCTGAATTCATTGTTATTTTGTTTCTTTTTTTCCTATATAGGGTCTGGTCTCACTATGTAGCCCTGGCTGTCCTGGAACTTACTATGTACACTAGGCTGGACTAGAACTCACAGAGATCTGCTTGCCTCTGCCTCCCAAGAGTTGAAATTAAAGGCATGTGCCAGTATGCCTGGCTGGGCCTCTGGATTCTTAGAGACTCAAAGCTTGTGGAGGTTGAGGCAGGTTAAGTTGTAAACAATGGTTAGGCAGCAGTTCACTAGCACTGAGCAATGGTGGAAAACAGGGGCACCCATGCACTGAAGGCAAATGCATTAACCCCCTGCAGGCAGAAACTTGACAATTCTGTTACGTGTGTAGATACATGCATGTAGAGGTCGAAGGTCAACCTTGTATGCCAGTCTTCACAGGCTGTCTACCCGG